>NC_081842.1:62474516-63100614 GCF_963259705.1 Myotis daubentonii | reverse complement strand
TGTGGTGCCAAGCTCCTTCTTGCCAAAGGTAAACAGAGGTCAAGTTGGAATGGCAGCCAGGAGCTTGGCACTGGCCAGAGTAAGGATCAAGAGATGAGAACAGCAAATCAGGGCTCACCCCGCTACCTGGAGCCAGCTCTTCTCACATCCCTCATTGTCCCCATGTTACATTCTGCCAGGACCTGTGGCTGAGCTTCGCAGTGATAAACTGTGGCCAAAATGCCTTCAAATGATCAGGAAAGCAACATAGCAGTGAGACAGGCCTGCGCTGCTTGCCTAATGTCTTCTGATCATCTCCCCGGCATTAGAAGCATCCAAGTAGAGAAGGGTGACCTCGCAAAACCCCTGCATCTCAAAGATCTTCTGATCTTTCTCTAGATCAGAGTTGCTTAAGCCCCAAACATGACACTTGAAAGAAAAGAAAATCTTAACCTTAGTTCATTAGCAAATCACTGTTTCTCTCTCCCTTTCTGCTCACGTTGCAGTGTCAGTCTCTACTTGTTTCAAGTATGTGCTTTGGGAAGAAGCCTTTCAAGGTGCTCCCAAGTTAAAGTAAAAATGACAGGAGATTTATGTTTCAAGTAGCTTTGTGAATGACGGTTGTGTATAACTTGGGGTTAATGTTGAGAACACAAGGATATCAGCAGAATTAATGAAGGTTGCTAATCATTATGATCTAGTTTCTGCCATGGATCCCTGCATACACATTGCATTCAGTATATTTGTGCTTCCTAAGGAGAGAACGTGGGATATATATATGGACACACACACACACACACACACACACACACACATTTCCTTCATGTCCCCACCTACTAACCTTCAGGTAGGGAACAGAAGACAGTGATGAATAGACTCCAGGAAAGAAATTTAAACAGGATCTAGGAAAAGCAGATTTTGGACATCTTGCCAACCAATCTGTTACTTAAGTCAAAGGTAAGTCTAGTTATTTTCCTCCAGTATTCCTTCCCTATATTTTCCAAAGTTTCCTTGCATAATTCCACGGAGAGTAAGAGATTGCATAATTAAAAGGAATTTATTCATATATCAAATATCATACATGGTGGTACTGAGCACGCACAGGTCAATTATTTACCCTGTTAATGTATCCCTTCTGTAAGATGAGGTAAGCACATGCCAGGATGCCCAGGAAAGGTGGCTGAAGAATGGGAAATGGAAACACACAATATGGCAGCAGATAATGAAGACAGTAAAGATAATAACATACCAATTTATCAAATATTTACCACATGCTAGGCCTTGTGCTAAAAGCATTGCATGTATGGCTCTAACAACCTTAAAACAAAGATACACAAAACATATAATATTCAAAACCATGTTCATTTCACTCATGCTTTATATTTCTCTTGTTTCTCATGTCACTAGCATACTATGCAGAATAAGTGGCTGGGAGGTATTGTTCAAATTCTAGCACCGGTCCACACAGTTTATGTAAACCTGGAAAATTCTTTAACCACTCTAAGCACCTCGTTTTTATTTTATAAAAGAAAATATTAACATTTTTCTTAGAAGGTTATTGTGAAATTTATATGCATTACCTCATAGACCTTGAAACAATATGTTAGATTTGGGTGCTTAAAAATGTTGATTACCATCTCACACCAAGACCTTTTGTTCCCCCCAAGATCTTGATTTCTAATACTCTTCTCCAATCAGAGGAACCAGGGTTCCTTGAAGAAATGGCTCAAACTAGGACTTGGGCAGTTAATAGTCAAGATGAACCTGAAACATTTTACAGTGCCAGAAAGAAAGGAAATTCTCACAAGCAAATACTCCAGTGCCCCACAATGATGGAGAGGTGTCAAAGAGACACAGGAAACAATTGATTGACCTCCCATTAGCTAAAGCTACATAATTTGAACAATAAAATAAAATAGTATTGGATTATAATCCAAACTATAAAATAAACAGATATGAGTCTATACTGTTATAAATGACTAAATTATTAACCAATGAGGAAAATGGGTAAATTTCATGTTCAAAACATGACTTCCTCTCTTTCCTTAAGTGCGGTTTGTGGATAGTGATTTTATTCCAAAAAGTATAGTGTGGAGAGAGGAAATAACAGTAACTTTACAGGAGAGAAACCTGACAAACACTCCCTCAGCCAGGTGATCAAGGTCAACATCAACAACGATAAGTCATATTGATAGTATACACCCTTGATATGATGTGTTGAAAATGGTACTTTACCTCTGTGGTTTTCTTCCCCAAAACCCATAACCTCAATCTATGAGAAAAATATCGAACACATTTCAGTTGAGGGATTTTCTACAGAACACCTGGCCAGTACTCCTTAAAACTGTCAAGGTCATCAGGAACAAGGCAAGTCTGAGTAACTGTCACAGTCTAAAGAAGCCTAAGGAGACATGACTAACTGTAATGCAGTTTCCAAATGGGATCTCGGGACAGGAAAAGGACATTAGGCAAAAATGAGGAAAATCTGCGTAAAGTATGGACTTTAGTTCATAACAATGGATCAACCCTGGTTCATTAACTGTAACAAATGTACCACACTAATGTAAGATGTTAATAATAGAAAGAAATAGGTGTGCGGTATTTGGGAAAGTCACTATACAATCTTTGAAGTTTTTATGTAAATCTAAAGCTCTAAAATAGCCCTGCTAGTGTTGCTCAGTGGTTGAACATCGACCTATGAACCAGGAGGTCACTGTTCGATTCCCAGTCAGGGCACATGCCCCAGGTGTGGGCTGGATCCCCAGTAGGGGGCATACATGAGGCAGCAGAGCAATGATTCTCATCATCGATGTTTCTCTCACCCTCTCCCCTTCCTCTCTGGGATCAATATATTAAAAAAAATACAGAAAACTGCTCTAAAATAAAAACCTAAAAGTTTAAAAGTATTTTGAAATGTTGGATCCTTCTTTTCTTTTATAATGATGGATGGATAATTGTGAATGCAGTGGAAGCATTCACAGCAGAGGTGCTATAATTAGGCAGTGAGGGTAGCTGTGTATTTAAAGAGGCCTTCACTACATGTTTTCTCTTTACTTTCCCGAGTCCCTAACAGGCCTGGGTTAGGAAACCTCAGTTAAAAGGAGAGTCTCTTTAGGCCTGAATGTGGAAAGCACATAGTGACAAAGTGGGTTTAGGAAAGATTTCCAAAGAGCTGAAATGGAGGAAGTGTGTTTTGTTGTTGTTATTGTTGTTTTTAAGGCCCTGTGCTCGGGACATGAGTTACTGTCATTGACGGTAGAGGTGCTTGTTTGGTTTTTTGTTGTTTTGTTTTTTTCAAATAGAAATGATGAAACCTCACTGCACACTCAGTAAGGAGGCTACTTGGAGACAACTTCCACTCACAAGTGTACCGAGGATCGCCTGAGGCAGGCCAGGTTAAAGGGAGAGAACAGGGGAACTGCAGGGACAAGGGAGAAATGAGTTGTCTGAGGAATAGGGAGAAAACTGATCTATACTTTAGCAACAACAAAACGTCCCAGCTCAGGGACATCTCTGTGCTGGGGTCCCATCTCAGCCTTGTGCATTTCCAATTCCCTCATTTCCCAAGTCTTTGTATCAGCAAAAGACAGATGGTCTATGACTGCCAGGCAATCAGAAAAACTGCCAAGTCAAGGAAACTTGGTGGAGTGAAAAGCTGTGGTAATCCCTGTTAGCTGAAGAATGAGGGCAACTTGCAGAGCTGGGGAGGAGCACGCTCTATACACAATAGCTCTTTTTCATGAAAAGGTATGTTTACAAGCCTGCAACTAGCACCTTTCCACCCCAGGCCTCGTCCCGCTCCCACTTCTGGAGCTATGAGTCGGGGAAGCCCATCTATTATATCTCAGGCATGCGAGCTGACTATAAAAAAGGCAGAGCTGATTTATTTCTGTTGTGTGGAACACAAGCTCTTTTGGCATCTGCTTTTCACTGCAAAAGCTGAGCGTTCAGATCTTAAAGCTACAGCTCAGAGAAGTTACGCTAACTTCTACAGATGATTTTTTTCAGAGACCGTGTACTCCACAGCTATCAAAACTATCATCTGCATCAACTAATTACTAATCACCTCCCTTCCACCTTCAATGTCACATGGCTCTATAGCAGTGATGGTGAACCTATGACACGTGTGTCAGAGGTGACACGCAAACTCATTTTTTTGGTTGATTTTTCTTTGTTAAATGGCATTTAAATATATAAAATAAATATCAAAAATATAAGTCTTTGTTTTACTATGGTTGCAAATATCAAAAAATTTCTATATGTGACACGGCACAAGGGTTAAGTTAGGGTTTTTCAAAATGCTGACACACCGAGCTCAAAAGGTTCGCCATCACTGCTCTATAAGAATGGTTAACATCTAATAAGGATTAAGTCCTAAGTCAAGAAAGCTTGGGAAAGTTGGTAGTGAAAGCAGAAAGGAGCAGCAATTATATCATAAAATTGGGAATTCATAGTACAAATGCCATATTATGGCAGGCCAGTACTATGCAGTTGCAGAGTTTAGAGATAAAATGCCTCATCTGACACTTCATTCAGTGGCACCCAGGTGAGTGATGTTCTGGCTGTGAACTCAGAGCTGTCAAAAATTTGGGGGCCTCCTATATTTCTGCTTGGTCAATTTTTGTAGCCTGTGGAGGAATGCCAAACTCCATGCTACACGTCTCTATGCAAAGCCATGTATAATGGAGCAATGGGAACATGGACCAAGAAAGCAGAATCTAGGTAGTCATATTGGATTCCAGCCTCTCCTCTGTTAGCCAAACAGCCCCCAAGTCATCTCTCATTCCACAGACCCTTGTGCTGGGGAATCATCCAAGGATGCTGTCTTAGTCCCAGTCTCTCTAACCTCCATGCCATCAGTTTGGCAATGGTGGCAATCTCTTGTGATGCCACTCGGGTCCTGTGTAACCTATTTGTTCAGAAATCTAGATTTGCATCCGCATCAAGTCTCCTCTCCTTCATCAGACTATCTTTCAATGAATTTCCTATCCTGGTCCTATGGCTCCTTGCTCACAACCAGGCCCTCCTTTGTTATCTTGCCAACCAGTTCACTGTCTCTGAACTGTAGCATGTTCATTCTCACAGCAGGGTTCAGGGCACTCCTGCTGCGTGGAACACCCTTCTCATCCTTCCTCCTTAGCAAGGCCTGAGCAATTCCACACAGTGTCAGCCTTCCCCATGGATTCTCATTTTGATTCTCATTTCATGTCATGATTTCCATCATGCATCATTTGAGTCAAAATTCTATTATTTTCACTTATTTCACAAAGAATATTGATTATTTTGCCATAGCTGGTTTGGCTCAGTGCCCTTGATTCTGGTCAAGGGTACATACCTCGGCCGCAGACTTGATTCCCAACCCTGGTAGGAGCTCCTGAGGGAGGAAACCAATCCATGTGGCTCACATTGATGTTTCTCTGTCTGTGTTTCTCCCCCTCCCTCCCCCTCTCTCTAAAAATAAATGGAAAAATACCTTCTGGTGAGGATTAACAAATATATATATATATTGATTATGTTTATATATGATCTCACACTAAAATTTTATGTAGTTTCATGTTTTCATCTTTCTTCAGCAGTTAAATATTTTTTCTCAAGGAAAAGAAAGTATGACTATATTGCATTGTTACCTTAAAAATCTTAGGTCCCAAAGTCAGGGCTCATGAAGATATGGACTAGTTGACAATTAATTGGAATCCTCTGTGGTAAAGTGAGGAAGTTTTGGAGTCAACCCTACTGTCAAATATCATCTTTGCCACTTTCTAAGCACCTCCCTCATCATACTGCTCTAAGGCAGTGGTTCTCAACCTTCTGGCCCTTGAAATACAGTTCCTCATGTTGTGAGCCAACCATAAAATTATTTTTGTTGCTACTTCATAACTGTAATGTTGCTACTGTTATGAATCATAATGTAAATATCTGATATGCAGGATGATCTTAGGCGGCCCCTGTGAAAGGGTCGTTTGACAGCCAAAGGGGTCGCGATCCACAGGTTGAGAACTGCTCTAAGGGCTAGAGGAAATGTCACATGAAGCACTTAAACAGTACCAAACACAAATCCAGCACTCATTCAGTGGTATTTGTTTTGTTGTTTCTGTTGTGACTGTTAATTAGCTTTATCTCTCTTGTGTCCAGTAATAAATCTCATCAGAACAGGAATGTGTGCTAGATCTTTCTTCCATCATAGATTCCTTCTCATCCTTTCTCATACAAGGGCTCTCCACTGATGTTTCTCCTGAGAAACATTGCACTACATGTACCATACATGTCTGTCTCTGCTCTCCCCCATCTTTTTTTTTTTTTTTTTTTTTGGAAGATGGTTTCTTCTGAAAGGCAACTTTGCTGGACTTCCCCAACATTCTCTGGGGCAAGAAACACTGGCACTAGAAAAGAGCTGTCTGAGAAGAGGCAGGGAGATCCCAGGGTGAAGATGCTTTAACTCAACCACCTGCTGATTTGACGGTCAAAGCCATATGCTACCTGGGGAGATATCCCACAGGTAGACATATGTATGCCTCATGGTGGAAACAGTAATCAGCACTACCAACTAAAAATTAACATTTTGACTTATAAAAAAAAAAACCCAGAAACAATCTCATTCTGTCTGCAATCATCTGAAACATTTCTATTAGGCCACCATCCCTCCTCTGGATGGACACATTATTGCTCAGAGACTTGTGGGGGATCCATTGTGAGTCAAGGCCTTAAGTACCCTCTTGCCAGCCATCTTTTTAGTATCTGTCCTTTGACAAGATAGAGTTTATCAGGTCGTCCTGTTATCAAAGTGGACATTGACTATTTCTCTCTGCTTGAGCAAGACTAACCTCCAAAATGTTACAGACCAGTCATTCACAGCCACATACAAGGTCTTCTATTATTACCGCTGCTCTATTGATTCAATCTTTGTCATCTACCTTGCCCTATTTTTCCTTCTCTCCTCCTTCTCAGTCCAGCTCTTATTGTCCTGTCAGACAGATTTGGAGACCTGTGGACCCAAGACCAGCCCCTGAGGACCACGTGAGCAGCAGGGCCATCTGGAGAGGCAACACTCTCCTCACTCATATGCAGTCACTCACCCCTCCCTCTGCTCACACTTTACCCCCAGTGGATTGTGTTGAAGGCATGAAACAATCCTGGCAAGGTCACACTGTTTGGTTCTGCTGTCAGTTTAAATTATGTCTCAGCTTTTATATCTAAATCAAAATACAAGAGAATTAAAAAAGAGAGAGAGGATAGAGAGATAGCAAAGAGATATGGCAACATCCTACAGTGAGCGGAGGAATGACATTTCAATTGGCCAATTGATTTGTTTCCTTGACAGCTGCCCCCCTCATGCACCCCAAGATGTTAACATACACAAACTCTGAGTCTACTCCAAGCCTCTGTAGATGGAGCATACACCTTCTTCTGGAGTGTAAGAGAATAATATATTTTCTATGATGACCAGAATACTAAATTATTTTGAGATGATGATTTTAATAAAATTCTTGATATTAAGCTATTTTTTTCTCAGAATTTATTATTGCAGTTCAATAAAATTTCTTAAGTTCTTATAGAATATGTGTGCTTTGTAGTGCCTATATTTTGTTCAGTTCAGCTCAGCCATTACCAAGACTAAATTTTAAAGCTATATTCCACTATTGGGCTGTGTCTAAATAACATTTTATGAAGCCAAGGGTAAGAAATGGCTTATTTACTGCATGTGGCAGCTCTCCATTGGCCCTGAATTTTATATGCCCTATTCAACAAAAGGATAATGCTATTTGTTTTACAAGTAATTTTCTTGCAGACTTTCACTGAAGCATACCCACAGAGAGTTAAGACATCTGTCCATTAGTTGTTGTGTTGTTTTTTTTAAAAAAAAAAAAACAAAAACAAAAAACTTCAAAATGTATTACAGTGGTCATAAGAAAAGTTGGTAGAATTAGGGGCAAACACTGTAAAATACTATACAGGTGTGAGACAGCACCCCATTTAAACATGGTGTGAAATGGTATTTTCTGACAATATCACCATTTCATTAAAAAGAAATTACAGCTTTACTTATTAATTCTGAGATCGTCCTTCCTCCGCTAGAATAGTCTACTGGTTTTATAACCTTTCCTGAGTCTATTTTATACTGAAAATGTTTTTAAGCTCTTATAGTGGCCTCCAATTTTCCTTGTTTATCCTCACGTGGTGTTTGATTTATTCTGATCCAGCCATGACACATAACCAGCATTTCTAACAAGGGGTTTTCATTACAATTAGTAAACAAACATTAAAAAACAATGACTGCCCTCAAGTCATTTACAATTAGTTAAAGTTAAAAGTGCTAGTATATTTCCACTCTACTACTATTTGGTCACTAATTGATAAGTTTCTAAATTTTTCAGAGCCTCAGGTTTTGTTTTTTGTTTCTGTTTTAATCTTAGAGTGACCACTACTTACACAGGTATTTTACAGAATGTTTATAAAGGCTAAACATGATAATATGGCATTGATTTTTAATTGTCAAGCTTTATTTGATTGCAAGATATTATCAGGATAGAATAATGATTTTGACTTTGTTGTCACCAAGTACTAACCCTGCATGTCAGTGATTTTCAACTGGTGTGTCACAAGAATTTTTAAAACATTCAGTACCTACTTATTTAGTCAGGGGCACTGACCTCTTTTCGCTTAGGTTGTCAAATAACAAAAATGACAATAGCCAGCACAACAATAGCCATCTGGTGCGAATGAGTCAAAATTATACTTCTATTTTTTTGTCACATCAGTGAAAAACACAATATATATTTTTTAGTGTTCCACAGAATTTTAGAATTTGAGATGAAAAGGTTGAAAATTGATTTTCTGCATTAATAGGCACTTTGGGTCTCAAATTCTGCAAAGACAACTTTATTTACTAGGTAAGAGAACATTACAATATTTTAGTTAATTATATAAACTCCTGAATTATGTCTAGTGAAATAGCCAGTGGTTAGACGAAACCTGGTGATAGTGTAGATATGAAATGGCTGGTCGTTACTTTGAAAAACCCTCTTTGGGGTAATAGGTTAAAGTGGTAGGTTCTTACAATCCTCCACTGGAGTAGTAACAATTGCAGAGTGTTGTTAGTCTTGCTTCCCCTTTGTGCCAAGAGCAGGAGAAATGCTGACTTAATACCCCCCATATCCACTACCCCCATCTTGGGCTGTGACAATAAAACCGTCAATTGTAAGACTTCGGTACCAAATATCTCAGAAGCAATATGCTTTAATTTTCTTGTCTCACTGAAACTGAACCATGTTTACTACTTTAACTATTAGGTGGTAAAATATAGATGTCTCTTGAGCATAGGTACCAGAATACAATGATACTATTTCTTCATTCAAATTTAACCTTATATTTATTTGGTTTATTGCAATCAGAAGTCATTATATTTCAAAGGTTTAGAGTACAAGATTTTCACAAGTTGCTGATGTTACCTAACTCCAAACTGAAATAGAGAAAAAGAGGGAAGTTACTCTGAGAATTTGGTATAGTTTACATGGAAACTTAGTTGGTGATTTACTTAACTTGCATAAAATAACTACCCTTTATTGTCACATAAAAGATCAGGAGTTTTTTGTTTGTTTGTTTTGTTAATCTTCACCCAAGGATATTTTTCCATTGATTTTTAGGGACACCGGAAGAGAGTGCAGGAGACACAGAGAGAGAGAGAAAAACATCAATGTGAAAGAGACAAATCAATTGGTTGCCCCTCCTAGGGCTTTGGCACAGTGAAAGAGATGGGAGAAGATATATAAAGCTTAAGCTTCATTAGCCTTAAGGCAAATTGACCTCTAGATGCATCTTATAACCTTAAGTACTTTTGAAAATAAAAGAAAAATACTTATCCAAAAATGAAAATATATCACATAACCCAAGGAAACCTATAAATCAGGTATGGTACTAAGAATTGTAGTATTTGATCAGTCAATTCAATTTTTTGAATATATATTTTTAATTGATTTCAGAGAGGAAGGGAGAGGGAGAGAGAGATAGAAACATCAATGATGAGAATCATTGATTGGCTGCCTCCTGCCCACCCCACACTGGGGATCAAGCCCACAATCTGGGGATGTTCCCTGACCAGGAATTGAACCATGACCAGGAATCAAACCCAAACCATGATATCCTGGTTCATAGGTTGACACTCAACCACTGAGCTATGCCGGCCAGGCATCAATTCAATTTTTATTGTTTACCTACAATGATGTGTTAGCTGGGTTCTCCTTAGAGGAAGGTTCACAGATGAGTAGGAATTAGGAGTTCAGAGTCTAGGACTGGAGTCAAGCATATATCTAAGTAACTCAACAGATGATCAGGTAATAAAGTTCTGTCTACTAAACTAGTTCATTTGACATTGATTATCTATGAAGGCTTCTCTTAAGAGGTGGATTCTGAACTGGGCCTTAAATAATTAATGGTACTTGCAAACACAGAACTAAGATCTAAGAATTCAAAGAAAACAGGAAAGAAGAGAGATATTTGTAATGAGAAATAAAGAAGGAAAGATTAATTAAAACTGAACCTTAGAAAACTTTGATATGCAATTACAGAAACATGTTTATTTTTCATTTCCTTTGTACCATATGAAACCTGCAAAGTTTCTTTGAACAGGGAGTTGACTTGAACATGTGTACTTTGGACAGAGCTTTTGGAAAGGGTGACCAGGAACTTGAGACTGTTGTAATTGTCGTGGTAGGAGTGGTGAGGGCCTCTTCTAAGGATGAGATTGTGGGAATAGAAAGAAGAGAATATAAGTGGGATGCAAAAAACAGACTACCTAGATGAGGGGATATAGACAGAGAGGAAAAGAAAATATATATAATAAAAATAAAGTTTAAAGCTAAAGACTGCAGTGACACTATTAACTGAGATGGAAGTTACTGAAAGACAAAGATGGTAGGGAAGTGGAAGAGAAGGGAAATAGGTGGGATTCATATTAGACAGCCACAGAATATTATGTGTGGTTTCCCAGCAGGCATTTGGAGAGACCATGAACACTACACTCAGCTGTACAAAGTACTGCTCTTTCTCCTCTGACCTGAAGTGCCTTGATTCTTCTCTTGAACTCTTAGGTCCTTCTCCTAAAAGTTATTGACATTTTCCAACTAACTGGATAGCTTCTTCACTCCTTTGAATAACCCTGTTCAATAAACACCTTACTAATGGAATCCTCTATGTTTATCCCCCGAAGTATGCCAATGATACATTTTGAGTTATACTAAATTGATTGGATATTCATGTCAACTTTATATCTGCTCTTCCTTCCTTCCCTGCAGGTTAATCTAAAACTCCTCTTATGCCAAAACCAGTTTGGCTCAGTGGGTAGAGCGTTGGCCTGCGGACTGAAAGGTCCCAGGTTCGATTCCGGTCAAGGGCATGTACCTGGGTTGCGGGCATATCCCCAGTAGGAGATGTGCAGGAGGCAGCTGATCAATGTTTCTCTCTCATCGATGTTTCTAGCTCTCTATCTCTCTCCCTTCCTCTCTGTAAAAAATCAATAAAAATATATATAAAAAAAATAAAAAAATAAAACTCCTCTTAGAATAGGCTGTAAGATTTTTTAAAAGCAGGGAGCCCAGACACAATTTACTGGTATACCACTATAGTGACCAATTCAGAACTCTTGGCAAATAGTAGGTTTTTAAAATAATCATAATCATAAAAACTAATATTTTTAAATATTTTTTTATTGATTTCAGAGAGGAAGGGGGAGGGAGAGAGAGAGAAACATATATGATGAGAGAGAATCATTGATTGGCTGCCTCCTGCATGCCCCCTACTGGGGATCGAGCCTGCAACCCAGCATATGCCCTTGACTGGAATTAAACCCAGACCCTTCAGCCCCCAGGCCAATGCTCTAGCCACTGAGCCAAACCAGCTAGGGCATAAGAACTAATATTTATTGAGCATCTAGATTGTGCCAAGTGCTGCTACCTGTACCAAATCCTATCCTGCAGCGATACTACAAAATAAGATTTTAATGCACTTTACATGAGGAAAATAAAGCTAAAAGAAATTAGAAACTTCCACAAGTCTACTCTATTAGGGCAGGGTTCTAATCAAATCTATTCTGCTCCAAAACCTACCAACCTTTCCACAAGAATACAAGGATTCTCCATGTAACGATTTCCACTTAGCCCTATACTGAACACAATTTAATTTTTTCCTAAAAATGGAAGAAGGCATTTAAATATCACTATGCCTCACTGTTGGACTACATATAATAATGATCTTGTTCTTTAGCTGTACTAAATGTTCATTTCCAACATTAAAATATTAACCTAATTCTTAATAGTATATTTTATGTAACAGTTTTAAATAAGAGTTAACATTGCAGTAGGCTTATTTCTAGATAATAAATAAATATTTTCCAACTTATATTACAAAATTCAATTTGTAACTGGGTTATTCAAAACTTAGGATGTATAGTTCTCCATTAAAATTATGTTGTAAACAACTATTGTATTCTTCTAGATTGCTTTATTTTCACCTTTGATTTATCATTTTTGCCATAGATTATAATTATTTATGTCTGTTCCCCTTCTTCTTTCCTTCCTTGCCCCAACATAGACTGTTAGCTTCCTGAAGGAAGATCACATGCTTGACTTCATATGAATGTACAACTTCAATATTTAATACAGTTGTTACAGTAGATACCCATTCCTCCACCCACTCCTTCATTTATTCTAGAATTTATAGCATGTCTGTTGTGTGCACTGAGACAGATTCTGAGGATACAAGGTAGGTTAAAGAGGCTCTTGTTAATCTTATGATCTGATGAGGAAGCTAGAAAATATTTATGAAACTATGTATTTGAAATGTATTTATTGTATGCGCTACACAGAAAAATTATGAGGAATGGTCAAAGCATAAATAAAGGAGAATAAGTCTGAGGAGTTGGGATAGAATTTTCCCATATAAGAAATGAGATAAATTACATCCATAGGTATGCCTATTACTAATGAATTTTTAATTTTTTTTCTTTATTGATTAAGGTATTACATATGTGCTCTTAGCCCTCTCATTGCCCCCCACCACCCACTCATGCCCTCACCACCCTGGTGTCTGTGTCCATTGGTTAGGCTTATATGCATGCATACAGTCCTTTGGTTGATCTCTCTATTATTGGCTAGAATGGTATTTTAAATAATCTATAAACAAATACTAATTTATAACATTTCAATAAAAAAAAATATACCATGAGCTTTTTCTTCAAAGGCTCAAAATACAACATGGATCCTTTCTGACCCTCCATCCTTGGCAGCACAAACAGTTACCTACTTATTCGTGCTGAGACTCGTTATCCTAAAAGCTAATAAAAGTACAAATAAAGGCCAATTTCCTCCAGTCACTGAGGATAATACTACAGTTATGGGGCCCATAAGGAGGAGAATGATGGCTTCTAAGGCAAAGTGTAAGGCCTTATCATACTTCAGAACCATTCTGGAGTATTCTTAATTGAGGATCCTTGGAAACTGGCAAGAGAAAGAAAAGCATATCATCAGACCATTGTGAAAATGGATGATTTCTTTCTAAGTCACTTTCCACCCAACTCCTTCCATGTCCTTCATGTAGGGACTGCTCAAAGGATATGGCCACATTTCTACTGGGACAACTGTCTCTGTATGAGTCAGTGTGAGAGTTGGCATGGCCATAAGGCCCCTGGCTATTGCCTTTGCACATGTGGCCATGAGATTACCTGATCCTGTACACTTAGGCACACAGAATACTTGATAATTACTGATTTGAAACACATGGTAGACATGGCCAGTGAAATAGAGGGATTGGTTTTCAACACCAAGTTTTATGTAATCCACAAGTCAGTGTGAACTGCAACAGCAACTTAGTTAGTAAATAAAAGTCAAATTGAAAAAATAAAAACTGAACAGCTCCAAACATATTTCCAATTTAAATAAACCAAAACAAAACTATTATCTTCAATCTGTAATCTTTATCCGTATTACTGATTTTATTCAAAATGAATGTTTCTCCTATAAAATAGCTGATTATATGTTTTCTTCCCCTGCTTGAATGTTGCTTTATCTCCTCTCTCCATGAGATATTCTTCTTTTAGTCTTTTGAAAAATGACTTCTATTTTGATATTGATTTTGAAATCATGCATTCCCAAACTTTTCTTATCTAAGCAACCTTGTATCTTCAATCTTTGTTCTTCTTACAGAGCATGTCCATCCCATCCACACAATATAGCCTTTCTATATGAATAGCAATAACTAGCACAATTCTCTATTTAACATATTCTTGAATAAATGATATCATAGAGAAGAACTGCCAGTTATAATGTTCTAGATCCAGAAAAAAATCTGGTACAGTTTATAGCTGACAGGAGGTGGACAATAGTTCCTTATTTGGAGAATAATGATGGACCATTCATTAGTGTCCCCAGTGCTTTGTACATGTTCCTGTTAGCTCTTACTTTAAAATGATGTCTTTTTAAAAATATATATCCTTTCTTCTTCACTAATCTCTGAATTTTAAAGGACCAGAATGGCTTCTAGTTTCTTTGTATCTGTACTTAACACAGTGGCTGATTCATATTAGCTGCTTAATGAATACTTGCAAAAGAAAGAAATAGAAGGGAAGGGAAAGGTAGGAAGTAACCTCAACAGTAAGCAAGGGTTAGGGGATCTGAGTGAATAATTAGGCCACTCAGGCAGACTTTATGGGTTACAGATGTTGGATCTGATTGTCTTTAAATTTCTCCTAGTACTGTATTTTATGGCAATGAATGTGGAGAGAGTTATATTGCATATGCATTTTGCATGGTGCTTATGAAGTGTATTGCAGTATAAGGAAAAATATAATAAATGCAGTCCTGGTCAGTGTTTCTTAATGGTTAGAGCATCAGCCCATGCCCAGAAGGCTCTCAGATTTGATTTGCAGGTTTGATCCCCAGCCTTTGTTGGGGCACAGGGGGGACGCAACCAATTAATGTCTCTCTGTCTCTCTTTCTTTCTCTCTCTCTCTCTCTCTCTCTCTCTCTCTCTCTCTCTTCCCCCCTTTCACTCTCCACTCTCTCTAAAAACAATGGAAAAAATCCTCAGATGGGCATTAACAAAAAACAACAATAAATCCACAAAAATAGATGACTGCTTTAACAAAACATTTCTGACATTTTCATTTTGCAATTAATCAGCTTTGCAGATTTTTTCTTTGAAAACTTGTAAGTGCATACATCCTGAAGACATTTACCTGCCATAATTCATATAATCTAAGGGGGGGGGGTATTAAAGTCCCAAACAA
Organism: Myotis daubentonii; assembly: GCF_963259705.1. Classification (NCBI taxonomy): domain Eukaryota; kingdom Metazoa; phylum Chordata; class Mammalia; order Chiroptera; family Vespertilionidae; genus Myotis; species Myotis daubentonii. The sequence goes on along the minus strand of NC_081842.1, from coordinate 63,085,361 downwards.
GAGGAGAAAAAGAGACAGAAATAGACATTTATTGTAGACTTATACTACGCAAGGTGCTGAGCAAGGCATCTTGCCTAAGTTATCTAATTGAATCCTTATGACAACCTTATTAAGTCATCATCACTCTTCTCTAAATGAGGAAACTGAGGTTCTGCAAAATGAAGCTACGTGCTCAGTGTACAAAGCTAGTAAGTGTCAGACCTGTAGGTCTGCTCTAGTTCTGTCTGACTCTGAACAAAATGACCTTTCACTATGCAAAACTGCAGCAGATGATAAAAGATGAGCTTTAAATTTTATTTATATCGCAAGCCATGTCAATAAATATTTTACATACTCTGGAACACTGCCTCTCAGACATTTCCTTCAAAATCTCCTAGAGGCAGAGGTGAGAAAACGCAAACATCTGGGGTCGACTGTAGGCACCTGATGCATCTGCTACGACAGCATTCTCTTGGAATCCATGTGTGTCTTCCACATTAACACACGACTTATTCTCTTACATAAAAGATCTATGGTTATCTTAATATAAAAAGAACAACCCCTTTTCTTGAAATCAGTGAGTAAAATTGACACTCCATGAGCATGTATGTTCTTCAGTGGCTCAGAAAACCTGTTCACACACTTAGTCACCACTAGGAGAATCTACATCTCCAATGAAGAGCAACATTCCAGAATTTTCCCACAGCCAAGCTGAGGAATGTCTGTTTTGCTTTGCTTTGTTTTGTTTGTGTGTTTTTTTTCTTAAAAAATCCATTTTATTCAAGTGCCCAAAGCTGTGTTGATGAGTTTCTTGAACCTTAGTGAATAAGGACCCTTGGTCATTTTCTACCCTTTCTGTTTTTCTTGGGAAAGACATTTTTCATGAATAAAAAAATTTAAAAGAGTGGAAAATAGAATTGAACATTGTGGAAGTCCTGGAAACTGTTTTAGAATATTAGAAATTAAGGTATCCCTCTTGTTCCTACTTATCTAAATATGGAAGCTTTGAAAATGTTCTCTTTCTCTTTTTACTATAGTTATAATACATTCTTCCTTGGAGCTAGAAGCAATCTTATAGATAATTTATTCCAACCTCTTTTTCTGTATGTGAGGAAATTGAGACCCCCATGAATGGAATTACTAGTCCACTTCCACAGAAGTGATTACAAATAGATCCAGGTCTAGAACTCCAAACCCATGTTTACCAGCCCAGTGCTTTTAGCAGAGCAGATACTTCCAATATTAATGGTAACCTGGCTAAGAGAATCTCCAACCTCACATTTGAATTCTGTTTGGGCAGACAAGAATTCTGAATTATAACTTTGACTTTACATTGCCAGTTTGATAAAATTCAACAAGACATCCTATTGTCATTTAGGAACTTAAAAAGGCCAAGATGGCTCAGAAATACCTACTCTCATTGTTGTCCATGGGTGGCATAGTTCACAAGTAGTAAAATCTGTTCTCCAGAATTAAACTTTGCATTTTTGCTGGCTAATACAATTGCTTTCTAATTTTGTTTGACAAACAAAATCCAAAGTGTGTTATATAATATCCTCAAAGTGAATTATATAGTATCTCTTTAAAAAGAGCTGCCATGGAACTAGATATGGCTAATCTAATCCAATTTGCTGTCTGCCCCCAGGGTACAGTTTATAGTTTTTATGATTGGATGAAAACAAATAAGTAGTAGGGAGTGGCGGGCTCAATTAGTATGTTTCTGTCTCATAGTTGTAAAAAAGTAAATGAGTTAATACATGAAAGCCTTTGGAGCAGTTTCCAGTACATGTTAAGCTCTCCATAAGTGTTTGTAAAGGAAGTATTTAAGGATCAAGTACTTGAAAGAGGGAAGGACAGAGTGATGAGACTTAAAACTGGGCTGGAGACATCTTAGAGTTGTTTAAAGTGGCCTCAGGGAGTCTTCTGCTCTTTCTGGGATTGCTCCTCAGTTTAGATAAGTCCCTCATGCTCAGGAAGAATTGCATTTACATAAAATACCTAAATGGCCAAAAGGCTTCTTCTAAGACACCAGGAATCCATAGACATTTCCTACCAAAACTGCAGCTCTGCTCATTTAGCAAAGTATAATTGCACAAAATTATCCTCGACTTCTCTGTCTACAATACCCACTTCAGCAAAACCCTGAGGTTATATCACAGTTTTTAAGTAAAGAGCTCAGAAGCTCTCTCTCCTGATTCTTGCTAGTCTCCTCTTAATTGAATTAGCTATTTAATAGAATCAAATAGCTATTTTCCACAGTGATTGCAACACTTGGAATTCGTAAAGATCTGTCCTTTATTCTGGACCTTTTGGATTTACACAAATCAAAATGGATGACATTAAGCCAAATACCCTTTCTTCTCTTCTGAAAATGAAATACACATAAGGCACTGATTTTTTTAACACCAAAATTTTAATATGTTTTCACATATGTTAATGAAAGGTTTGATTATATAAATTTATCACCACCTTCTCTCTCCAGTTTCCCACAGCCTTGATAAAATCATCTGAGAAGTTCATTCTTGCTAAGTTATTAAGGAAATACGTTAAGAATGGTTTCATACTCTGACTTGTTTAAATGAAATAGCTCTAATGAAGAATAAATATATCTAATAATTACTCAATTTCTTTCTCCTATTTCAACTGCATATTTAAAAAAGTTAAGTTTTGTATTATAAAGGCTATATATGCACATTCTTGGAACTCTAAGTGTACAGAAAAGTGGCTGTTTTAATGGATTTTTAAATCCACATTGAATGGGTTTTTATTAACTATGATTCATAATTAGGATTATATGGCCTATAATACAAGGTACACTGTTTTCAACTGTATCAAAAGATCAGGTATAAAAATATCACATTTAATATTGTATCTTCTTTACCTGAGATATGCAAGTTTTGATTTTTTTTTTTGAAGGGGGCAGGTATTCTTGAACATAATTCTATACTCACAACATTCCATCAGCTCCTAACATTCTGCCTCTGGTCTTCTTATAGAAAGAGCCTAATGGCTGTGGTGAGCAGCCACAGAGGTAAGCAACATTGCCACACTTTTAAGGAGTCATAGTGAAGTTTGGGTAACAATTTAACTGAATCCTAAAAAGAGCTATGATAAGAGTCTATTTAGGAAGAGTGTTCTTGATTACATAGATAATGAGACAAAGTCATCTGCAGGTGGAGAGAAAGACCAGGACTCTATGTTAAAGATGCAAAGCCTTCAAGGAATTCTTTCTCTTTCTGGTATGGCAGGGAGGCAAAATACATAGTGTATCTATTGAGTCATCTGATTTGGGGGAAAAAGAGCAAATAAGCAATTAATTTTGAAACTTACACCTTTCCAATGTAGGGAGACATACTTATGAGCCTGGGTAGTCAAGTTGAAGGTCAACAGAAGAACAAAGAGGTAAAAAGTGGGTTAATATGAAAGGAGGAGAACATAATTGTAGCCTCTGATCTAGGGAAGAATTCAGATTGGAAACAGTGAATTCATGTTAGGTTTCCTATTATGTATATGTGCGGGGATAAAGAGAGCAGAGGGTGAAGAGTGGGGCTGTTGATAGGGAAGGAGGCACGTTTGCACTATTATGTGTTTTCAGTTCAGAACAAACAGAGCCTTGAAGTTTGTGAGATGACGTTGTGGTTATAGCTTAATCAGAGGCTAAGCCTTTGAGAACAGGTGGTTACAGAAAGTTCTGGAAAGCAGGGTAGTGCCATCTGTTTGCAAGGAGTCATTTGCTTTTTAAGAAGAAAGCTAAAATCACTGCCCTACTGATGGCTGGGTGATAAGTTCTGTTGGGGAGAATATGGAATTATAACTCAAAAGAGAATGGATATTTCATGATCTTCCAGTGACTTTCCATGAAGTATTATTGTTTAGTAAATAGTATACACAGAAAACATGCTTTTCCATTCAAAGAATATTACAAAGATCTACTTATTAAAACAGTGTTTTGAACTCCTGGTAAATAGATACTCTATTAATAAAATATGTAATTATTTATTGCCATGGGCCAGTACATCAGACAATGATTTTTAGATGCATTTTAAGCTGAATTTAATTACATTTTCTGAAACTTGGAAATAGTCTATTTCTATTTGGACTGATGCCAGGATGGCATATCTAGTGTATATAGGCTGATTTATTCCAACCAGCTCTCCTAAGTTAGTATCAACTGACTTTTAAATACCAGCGAATAGGCTTTTGAAAGTTTCTAAAAAATTAATTACAGTACATTTAAATTAATTGCTAAGTTGCTAAAGAAATTCCCAAGGAATCCTCAAGTTTTAGAACTTACTATGTTGCTGCTGATAAATTACAGAGAGCCATAGCTATACCCTCGCTACTTAACTATAACACTCCTACACTTTCAGACTATCTTGTCCAATTAATAAATAAAACATCTACTTAGTCAACAAATATTTAGGGAGCATCCATAATGTGCCAGACACAGTGCTAGATATTGGAGATAGAAGTATAAACAAGAAATGGACCCTGAACTGTTTAGTTGACAAAATTATTATACAATCATGTAAATTCTAACAAAACATACCAGTTGAAAGTGTATAAAAGGAGAGGGTTGTGGGTTGGGCTATGGCTAAGGTGACAAACAAATATGGCTCTCTGGTTAGAAATCCCTTAGCAGGTGTCTGTCTTGGTAAGCTTGTTAAAACCAGCAGATTATATATAAGTATCACATGATCTCACTCATGTGTAGAATCTAATGAGCAAAATAAGCTGATGAACAAAATAGATCAAAAAAGAAACATAGAAGCATGGAACACACTGATGAATTTCAGAGGGAAGGTGTGTGGGGGGGGGTGGGGGTGGGGAGGGAATTGGGGAGATTAACCAAAGAATTTATATGCATAATCCATGGGCACAGATAATAGTGTGGTGAAGGCCCTGGGGTGGGGGTGGGAGTGTGGTAGGAGGGATCAATGAGAGAAAAAAGGGTATATCTCTAATACTTCCAATAATAAAAATAAATGATAAAAAAAGAATCAGCCCAGCAAGTCACGTGGACAATCAAAAGCACACATGTAGGAAGCTTGCTTAAACCAACAGACCACACTTAATCTACTTGGAATTGTTTACACTGTAAGTTTTTAGGGAAAGAAATTACAGTAATAATAAAATAAAATAAAACAAAAGTGAGTCAGTACGTAGTTTTCCATTATTACCTAGGAACTCTAGGTAACCTAGGAAAGACAAATAGTGGTAAACTGTAGTGGTTTTATAAATGTTAACCCTAGTTGATTTTTCCATCACAGGCCTCATTAAGTAATGAAATAGAGAATGTGATAACCTAAATGACATCATCCTGGAACAGTCAAATGAGAAAAAAATGACACCAAATTGAACTGCGTGCAAGAATGATGGGAGGATTCTCCTGAAACATTTAGCTTTCTCTAGACACCTATTTGATAACTTGAAACACTGATGATTGAAAGGTAGAGAGGTAGAGAGAGAATGGAGAATACTGAAAGGGGAGTATTGAAAATGCTTAAAGACTAAACATATCAAACAAGAGGAGCATACACAAAATAGAATTTTTGGAAAACCTATCCATGGATGCCTAGAAAAATTACCTAAGTAAGTAAAAATTCAAAAATATGTATTTAAAGAAATGTTGTTTTAAGGCTTTCATATAAATGCAGTGACTAACGGCTGACAAAGTTTATCCAACTTGCTGGACTAGTTTTAATGAATCGATGAGACTAATTGTAATTAGCAGCGCTCATCTATATAAAACGAGTATCTGATAATTTATTTAAATTATCTTTCCCTTTCTTAAAATGGTCTGTAGAAGTGCTTTCCTATAGAGTGAATTAAACTTAATTTTGTTTAGAGGCTTTTTGTGGATGTATTGAGATGTTCAAAACTAAATGGAGGCATTTTGAATTGTAAAGAAGAGGTTGAAAATCATTTATTTATAACCCTATTTATTGACTGAACACATTTGAAGATTTTACAGTAATGCAAGTAATTACAAACTAGATCATCAAATCTTATAAAATATGCCAAATATATTTGAATTATAGGTTAAATAAAATGCCAACTATATGAAAAGTGATCAACCAGTAAAATATGAGCACAGAACTATCCCTGATTAACTCTTCAGGCAATGGGATTCCAGAAAAAAGGCTGCTAGAAGAGCAATGCATAGACAATCATCTTGTTTTACTTAAGATGAAAAGTATAAGTTATTAAAATAACCAAAAAAAGACAAGCCAAAATTAAATTTAGTAAAATGTTCTTCTGTGTATTAAAAATAATGTTTATTCAACGTATAACAATTATATACTTTCATAGAAAAAGTCACATAACATAGAATGTAAAATAATGTATCACCTCAAATGCCACCACCTAGAAATTGCTATTATAGTGACTTTTAGATATTGATGCATATATACATATATTAATATAAACACAAGTATATATGACTTGGAAAATGTCCTACATAAAATCTCTTTTTCCCCCAACTCACAATGTGTTCTGGACAGCTTTTCAAATAAATTAATTCTACATAATTATTTCAATGGTACTATAAAATTTAATTATAGCTTGAGCCATCATTCAATTCAATAATAATTGATGAATATTTAGAGTGTTTTCTTTATTATAATTCCTATTATAAAGCATTCAGCTGTGAATATTTTTATAGTTATAATTTTAGCTAGAATAACTTTCTAGAACTAAGACTGATAGGGCAAATCTGTGAACAATTAGCACTGGAATATATTGTATATTAGTGTGCAAGAGGGTCCCATTTGTCCAATTTGTTAAGTGAACAATGGTATTTTTTTTCTTACATTAGTTCTTTCATGACTTTCCTTTGTCAGCTCTTACTTCCCCAGCCTTCTCCTTCACTCCCTCCCCTCTACCTCCTCCACTCCACTCCTCTTCTCCTTGGACTCCAGTTCTTCCTTACTTCCTGTCTACCTACCTACCTATCTATTTTTATGAGCCACTCACATTTCTTTTTTTGGTTTTTTTTTTTTTTTTTTTTTTTTTTTTTTGCCTATTTAAATCCTTTGCCAATTATTTTGTTGGGATTATCATTTTTACCCAATTGATTGGTAAGAGCTTTTATATAATAAGGAAAAAAAATGTTTTATCCATGATGCTACTGCAAATATTTTCCATTAATTTTCATTGTTTTCAAATTTACCAGGTTGTGTGTTTTTTTACATTACAACAGTGTTGTGGGTTTATGTGATAAGATTTATACATCCTTTTCTTTATTGTTTCTAATTTTATGTTATTTGATGAGGCTTTTAAAAATTCAATTACACTTTCTGCTAATTTTTTGTGATTTTTTTTATTCTTTACATTTCAGTCTTTCATTCATTTTTACTTTTCTTCAAATAAATACAAGATCTTTAGTCTAATGTAAGTAAGAAAGAGATCAAACTTTCCTTTCTTCGAAATAGCTAATGTCTCATAATTTCTTAAATAATCTACCCTTTTTAGAGAGGTATGAAAAGCTTTTTGTACCATACTAGAAATTCTTTTATACTCTTGGGTCTATCGTAGACTCTCTGTTCTACTGATCCATTATATCAATTAAATCACAGTGTTTTAGTTAGTAAAGTTCTATAATAAATTTCATAATGGATGAAATATATTTTACATTTAATTTTAATTTTTGCATTCAGTCTTAAGGAATATAGATGCATTTAATTTAATCATATATATATATATATATATATATATATATATATATATATATATATGCGCCTAAGTGACCATTACAACCAGTCAACTGGCTGCTATGATGTGCACTGACCACCAGGGAGCAGACGCTCAATGCAGGAGCTGGCCCCTGGTGGTCAGTGCGCTCCCACAGCGAACCTCCAGCTGCTGGCCAACCTTCCACTGTCCCTCACCCCTGCCGGCCCCAATCACCCCCTATTGGGACTGGTCAAGACAGCCCCGATTAGCCCCAGTTGCCGGCCAGGCCGAGGTACCCCACCAGTGCACAAATTCGTGCACGGGGCCTCTAGTGAAATAATATCTGCAAGAGTACTGGACAATCTGTGAGCCATATCCTTTCAGTTAAAATCTTCCAATTAAAAAGCTGACCTAATGATTTAATATTTTATTTCCTGCACTTATCATATCTTGACATAGCCTAGTGATTTTCAACTTGTATACTTCAAGAATTTTAAAAAATGCAATAGCTGACTATGTAATCAGTGGCACTGACCTCTTTTCCCTTATATTGTCAAATAAATAAAAAATGACAACAGCCAACACAATAATAGCTATATGGTGTGGGTGAATCAAAATTAGACCTATTTTTATCAGATCAGCAAAAATTATATTTTTTGATGAGCTGCAGAATTTTAGTAATTAGTTTCTGTGTGCCATGAGATGAAGAAGGTTGAAAATTGCTGACGTAGACAGGTTGTCCTACTCACTTTTCAATAAGATGGAATATTAGATTCATAAAGTTATAGGTAGTCAAATTAGGAACATACGCATTTTCTTTTCTTTAACTCATCCATCAGTGGACTCCTATCTTTAAAAGGTTACTATAATTAAGTAACTCTTTTCCATTGCATTTGAAAGCAAGACTTTCACACAAATTGTTTTAGACCCCTGCCCCACTAGTGATAGGTGCTTTGTGTTTGATCCTTTTTGTCTTCCTTTCTCTGGCTCCTGAAATGAAATAGCAAGAGGGATCTTCCTGGAGGAGCATCTTTCTCTGAAGTGACAAGGAAGCAGCATCCTTCACAGCTGGCAGCGCAGGCCTGCATCATGCCTGGATGCCAGAAGTGCTCTTGAAGAACAAACAGGCAACCTTTTTCCTCCTCAAGCAGCAGCAAAAACTGTCAAAACCACAGGTGCACCAGGAACCACCTCTCCATCAAGCTGTTTACATTCCTCTTTCAGTCTAGCATTTGGCAGCTCAGGCCTATTCTGGCCTTGGCAACAGAGACAGTCTACCTCTGAGGATTTCAGTCATACAGATGGTATTAGGATTTAGCACATTAATGCCTGCCTCCTACAATGAGACAGAGTCATGTCCCTGGGCCAGGCAGTGCAGCATTTTTATTTAGAGAAAAGGTGAATAGGGTCATACAAGCCAATTATGCAATACTCCTGTTGGAGGACTTTGAATTCATGTTTCATACTTTGAATTCACATTGTCTTCACATAAGCTCATGATTGGTGGCGATGGAGCTAAAAAGTAGAATAAAATATAATGCATTCACTCTCATGTTAAAAGCATATTTAGAATTAAATTTGTGTAATCTCTTTACAGATAACTTCCAGGAACACTAATAAAAACCTAATCTTTCTCTATACTTGCAAAAATGCCTGACCTCAACTTTCCAATGAGTTGTCTCATAAAACTATTAAGTTGTCTAGGAAAAAGCATTTATTTTTCATATGTAATATGATTCCAAATTTTGTGACATTACTTACAATGTAAGAGATTATTCCATTGAAAAAAATATTAACCATGATATGATTCAAGGTGTTAGAATAAGATATAAATATATAAAGTTAAATCTCCATATGTTTTAGAAAAAAATATGTATGTTTAATAGTCAAATGACATTCTGGCTTCAATAGTAGCCAAATATGACTATACTGAGTGTTCAAAGATATTTATTCTTTATGAAGACAAAGCTAAACATAGTAGGAATAATAGGGTCTATTTACTTTGGTTAATCAAAATGTAAACTTAATTTTAAGTGCTATCCCAACTTAAATTTTACCAAGTTATCTTACTAATAATTTTTTCTTCTTTATAAAAATGAAGTTTATTCTAACATTCTAACAGGAATACAATTGCCCTGCCAGGGCACTTGAATATGATTTCTATGCAAACCATTTTAAAAAATACTTCTATTTCTATTTCATTTGAACAAATATAATGTATTTCTTCATTGTGCTTTATCAATACACAGCCAACTTGTTTCTTAGTTAAGTAAACTACTTTTTGAGGAGGTACAATCCTTTATTATAATGCATCTCTACTTGCATCTTACTATGTTCAGCTACAATGTGCTGGACTCACTGAAGGTTGAGGGCTTTACACAACCCATAACCCAAAGACAGTGGTATTATATCCATAAAAGACAATGCATGGGAATAGGGGCTTAGAAATTCATCAACCCTCTTTCAGTCAAACACATACCTTACATTATTAGCTTTCTGCCACCAGGGGACTTTGAGTCTGTGGGTTGTGTTCTACTTGTGAAACTATGTTCTCAGTCTAAGTAGATGAGTCTAAATTCAACAGAAAAGACGTTTCCATTGAAAAAAGATAGATATTGTTACTTTGAAGGCAGAGTCTGGCCCAGGCCTCTATCAGATCACAGCGTATAGGCCGCTGTTCAGAACCAGTCTGGCTCATAAATTGTTACTACTCTGTTAAAGTGAGGCAAAATTTTGCTGAATTTCCAAGGGAGCAGAATGCTATAATTATCACCTCTGGCCTCATGTCTTCCCTTTGCCAGACATGTATATTACCCTGGGCCTAAAACATATCTTAAATGCTCCTTTGGGGTTGCTTGACCTTCCTGGGGCTTGATCCATCAGAGGTATATGGGAGAGCTGATCACAGGGCAACCTTAGTTGAGTAGATGAGCTCTCTTGGCCTCACATCTGATTCATAAATTTGTTTTAAGATTCCCAAGACAACTCAGAGGACTCTTTATCCCTGTCGAGCAGGTGGTTAGCTGAGCCAATTCCTGCATTCCTGGGGTAATACTGTCAATGGAAAGCCAAGTGGGCCAACTCATGAAACATCCAGTTGCACACTGCTAAGAAGAAGGAGGAGGAGGAGGAGGAGAAAAACTCAGCATGGGAGTGAGAGGTGGTGATGCTAAATGAGACCATTCTGTCAGCCCTCAATAGAGAACTTGAGTACACGTGCATACCACGGGCGACACACATATCCCTGTTCCTGAGAATTGGCTGGGAGAGAAGACAGAGGAAAGGGAACCCCACACAAACACAGAGACCTACCCCGATAGGGTGCTCCAGGCAGCTTGAGTTCTAGCCAGAATGTGGGGAGCAACTGAAGCCACAAGCTTATTTCACAATCTCCCACACATCCCATGGAATTGATGTGAACAATAAATTCAGCTGCTACATTATTATTTATTGTTTATTATTTTTATTTTTTAATTGATTTCAGAGAGGAAGGGAGAGGAAGAGAGAGATAGAAACATCAATGATAAGACAGAATCTTTGATTGGCTTCCTCCTGCATGCCCCATACCCGGGAACAAGCCCACAACCCAGGCATGTGCCCTGACCAGGAATCAAACCTTCTGGTTCATAGGTTAATGCTCAACCACTGAGCCAAGCCAGCCGGGCCAGCTGCTACATTATTGACACCACACAGTCAGTGCTGTGATAAGATAGGCAAACTAGGTCCTAGAACGATGCAGTTTCTTTCTTTTTCTTTTTTTTTTTTTTTTAAAAAAAAAGGTCCTGGTTTTGAAGAAAGGATTACTGAGTGTGAAAATGGGTAGTCACACTTTCTAAACTGCCTTTGTGGCTTAGCCTAGGGACTAGGTGGTATTCCCACATCTTCGAGAAGGCTACTTCTGAAATAAGTGTGCAAGGAAAAGCTATTGAGTGCACAGCGCTGGGTCTGGCACTGCCATGGTAGCTCATGTTTTTAAAGAGTTCTCTGACTAACTACAGGGCTAGCCACCCTTCTTCAAACCACCCTGCCGATGACAAATCAATGTTGCTCTCTCCAATTTTCCTCAAAAATGTCAAAGCAGCTTTATCCTGATAGAATACATTTGCAATTAAAATCTCTGGGTTAAGGCACAGACATTCCTGCCATCAACAATTTCCATTTTTACCTAAGGCAGAAATGAAAAACTTCCCTTTTCAATTAACTTAAATCTCAACCGCAGTGATACTCTGGTCTCTGCCAAAAAAAAAAAAGAGTGTTCCTGTAAAGCAGTGGTTCTCAACCTTCCTAATGCCGTGACCCTTTAATACAGTTCCTCATGTTGTGGTGACTCCCAAGTTCATTGTTACAAATTGAACATGATTAAAGCATAGTGATTAATCACAAAAACAATATGTAATTATATATGTGTTTTCCGATGATCTTAGGCGACTGCTGTGAAAGGGTCATTCGACCCCTAAAGGGGTCGCGACTCACAGGTTGAGAACCCCTGATCGAAAGCCTGAAAGAAAGGGCTGCTTTTGCACCCCTTCTTATTTAGGTCCCTTCCTAGATCCATCTCATATTTCTCTCTGTCCCCCACCCCTCCCTGCCTCCATCCCCTCTGAATAAATATGTATGTTCCTTATTTTTATTTGTATAGAGAGGATAAATTTGTTCCATTTTAAAAGTAATATTAGCCCTAGCCGATTTGGCTCACTGGAAAGAGTGTTGGCCTGTGGACTGAAGGGTCCCAGGTTCCATTCTGGTCAAGGGCACATGCCCTGGTTGTGGGCTCAATCCCCAGTGGGGAGTGTGCAGAAGGCAACCAATCAATGATTCTTTCTCATTGTTGATGATTCTATCTCTCTCTCCTTCTCCCTTCCTCTCTGAAATCAATAAAAATATATATTTAAAAATAAATAAAGTAAAATACTAAATTTTGTTCAATTTTATTTGTAATTATATTTCCTATGGTTGGAGGGAGAGGGAGTCCCTCTGCCGACTCAGCACTGTGGCAGCTGAAGGTGGCAGGAACAACCCAGCTCTATGCAGTGCTGTCAATGTGATATAGCCCATTGATTTTCCTGGCTGAGTTAAGAATAACACTAGGGTTGAAAGATGTGTGCAAACGGCTGGCCCTAGGCAAAATCAAAAAAATAGGAAAGGTTTGTTTGGTGCTCAGGTGTCCTCTTTATTTTGTTTCCTCCAACTCCCTGTTTTGCTTTAGGGAACTATGGCTCTTATGGTCTTTCTCTAGATCAAATATGTTCCAAAGAAACAGCCAATAAACACCCTCCCTTCCCCCCCGGCCCCCTACACACACTTCAACATCCCTCTTTACCTACAACAATCCTTACTTTCTCTACTCACATATGAAAAATAAGTCTATTTTCTCTTCAGACTTAATTAATACCCTCACCGAGAATATTAAATGTAAGTCCTATGGTTTCTTGATGAATCGCATCAGAACCTCTCTGATTCTCTATCTTCAGTCCTTCCTTTTCCATTGCTTGTCCACTTTTCACAAACCAACATGCACCCAAAATGAATAAAGCAACCAACAACACACAAACACGAGCACACAGCCCCCTGTTCCCTCAACCACCTTAAATGTCCACTCTCTCAGTTCAATTCTCCTATCCAAGCTCCTAATGCCATTTTCTACAGACATTTCTACTACCTTCTCCATCGCACTTTCCTTACCACTTCACTCTTTGAAATCTCTAGGTCTTCCAAAGGTGTGTTCTTGAAAGACTGAAGAAGCCCTGATAATCTAATCCAATCACCCTGGGGCAGTTCCCATTCTCCCATCTCTCTTTAGCATTTGTATTTTGCTTTGCCTTTGATGCTATTATTTTCCCCCTGGGACTCTTAACCCTTACCCTTGTTCCAATAACCTGCATCTTTCTTTAACTTATTAAGTGTATGGACCACCCCATCAGGCTGTCATGGGCCTCTACACTTCTCTGTATGTTGTCTTTGCCTTAGTGATTTCATCAATTCCCCTGCTAAAATATTATTTCTTTGAACGGGGGCATAAAATCTTTATCTCTAACTGAAGTCATCTGTATAGCTCCATCCATGGTTCTTAATACATTTTGTAAAAAATTTACCTTGGTACATTCATCAAACACCCCAAACTCAATTTTATTACATATTCTTTTCTCTTATCCTCTTAATATCTCTTATTATTCATTCTGCCTTCACTATTTCAGGCATCAGTTCTAAACTAGACAGCTCCTGATACCATGCTTCCTTTTCCCTATATTGCTGCATTCAGTGTGCCACCTCAGCTTTTGCAGTTTATCTGCAAAACAGACTTCTTCCCATGTTAGTATCACTATAATGAAAAGACATGTTGTCCCTTACCTGAAATACTTGGTCTTCTCACTTCTACACACTGCTGACAGATTAATCTTTTAGAATACAGCTATTATCTTATTATCCTATGCTTAAAAACCATCATTAGCCACTCACCACGTTCAATTATATCCTAATTACTTTACCTGACACTTAGGGCTCCACATAACACAGTGTTGAAGCAGCATGACCAAAATTCCAGCTAAATAACACTATAAACTCCTTCTAAAATATGACCTAGCATTTTCTTAATCTCTATGGCTTTGCTATTATTATGGAAACCTAAGAAACACTGCTTCCAAGCCTATTTCAGAAGCTGATTTTCATCATTCTGGGCCAAGCTAAATGCCAGCTTCTTCATAATAGATCTACAGATCTCTATCCTTTCAAATCAGATGGAGGTGCTCCTTCTGAGTCACCGAATTATCTGTGTGGTTCCTTAAGGGAGTTATTTTGAAATGAGGGGAAGTGAAAGTGTTTCAAAAAGTATAACCATTCTAACATAATGAAATTATTATACTTTTTTTAAAAAGTGGCTTGACATAGTAGCATATAACACAGAAAAAGTTTCTTAAAACACATAGTAGATACCCAATAAATATTTTTGTGTAGTTATCCCAGAAATACCTTTGCAACATTGAGTTGACCCAATATCTTTCAGTGATATTTAGATTAAAGCCTTCTTTCTAATTGTGCAGAGAGCTACCAGTCTTTTATTAAATACACGGTTTTATTAAGTAGGTTAGGAAGTTATTCTTTGTGACTGCCTTATGGATTTTACTGTGCAAAGAGCCTTTTTAGGTGCTGCTAAAGTCACCCTGTTTTCTTTCTTCTCATTGGCTTAAGGAAAGCCCATTTCTAATACAAAGCTGGAGCACGTCCAGTGTGCAGCAGCTATCACAAGTGTGTCACATGTGATACCAGAGGGATGCCAATAGGTAGATTGTAACCTGTTGGTTCCAGATGAAATATGTGACTGACTCAAGCTGAGCACAAATTCCTTGTCAATAAGGCAGCAGTTAACTCTAGGGAAATGAATAGAGATGAGGGGATCAGCTTCCTTCCATTTTCTGTAATCCACTTCTAGTCCACTGTGCCTGCACCGTCTTAAACTGTGCATGAGTGTGCAGGCCGAAAGCACGTTGGCTGGAAAACATGTGCAATGAGATTAGAAAGTACTGTAACTATTTTGCTGGTGTAGAAATATGCAGAGAGCAGTTGACTCCCTGTAAACAATGCAGCGTGGGGGACTTCACAGAGGGCTCAGTTCTTCTTTGCTCATTAGCACCTCATTAAGCCATCCTAATCTAAAACTTTTGTTAAAGCAAGGGCTGCTTAAGGAATAAACTGAGAAATGCCCCTAATAATAGTATCTTCAGAATACTTGCCTCTGGTTACACTCTCCTCTCACCACTTGGTTTTAAAGCACAGGCAGGGCTGCAGGGCACACTCCCACATTGCCCTGGGCAAAGCCATTGCATATTTAAACCTGGAATACATCACACACTGCATGCTGATTTAAAGCAGAAAAAAGGGAGAGCTGCAATCCCAAATCTAAGTCCCTCTCTAGATGCTAAGAGCATGAGAAACAGAGAAGGAGGAATGGGGAATCTCTCTGGGAAGACAAGTTCTTTCACCCCAACTTCCAGCAGCAGGCAAGGCAAGGCTGCCTGGTGGGTCTCTGTTCTGTATCATGTGTGAGGAAAGCAGTGGGTATTAGGCTAAGCAACACTGCATCACAATAGACTCAAGTCAGCAAATGCATTTTCTGTGGAAAACTGGAGATATACAGGGCAGATGACCTTATATTTTCTTTTTCTTTTTTTTTTAAGGAAATGGGCTGTGACATTTTGTACTAATTCAGGCCAGGTCTCCTGGATAATTGCTTCATCTGATGAGAAGCCCAGTAAGAGGGATGAAGTGACGATACTTCAGGGAAATGAGTGCACAGGGCTGTCATGGGGTCTAAACAGTGAAACCAAAGGTAAGGACAAGTCAAGGCAGGATGGGATACAGCAGGTGGCTCGTGAGTTGAGCTGGGTGTTTAGGATGACTGGTGCATGACCTTATCAAATGGTATCTCAGGCCTCTTTAGCATCTTCTGTTTATTACGCGTGTGCTGGAGGGACTTGAACAAAGGATGGGAGGAAAACGATCAATTGACCCCAGTTACAGAACACTCATGTTTCCCAGCTAATGTAAAAGGGCTGCTCTGGCAGAGAGAGGGGGCAGGAAAGAAATCACCATTTATTGTGTCTTTGCTATGTGAGTCCATGTGTGCTCAAACACTGTACTTAACATTGTAGATTCATCTTATTTAATTTTCATTACAATGTTAAAAGGTTAACATTAAAAGTGTCCCAATCATAATCAGTCACACAGTTAAGGAATCAGGGAGGGTGTGAGCTGCCTGCGATCTGCCAGGGAAGGAGTGTGTATGGGGATGCTGTGTTCAGGAGAGTGAGCGCTGGGAGGTCAGAACCAAACGGCTACTTGTGCTTCCATCATCCCCAACACTGGAGGCAGCTGGAGAAAGAGGGACCATCTGATGTTACATGTAAGATTATAATTCAAGTTGAAAATACCATGGTGGATCCTTTTCTCTGTAGTAAGACATGATCAGACTATTGTGTGATATGCAAGCCTGTTTCTATGATATATGAAGCCCAGGGAAATATTAAAAATTGAGGCCTACGTTCTATTTCTCAAAATAATTCCATCATATCCTCCTAGAAGGCAGATCTCATATTGGAATCCTCAACTCCTTGAAGGTCTGTGTCTGAGCAAGGGGGAGCTGAAAGCGCTGGCCCCGCCTGATGGCCTGATGGTCCTTGTCCAGGAATGCCTCTCCTTCTCTGCCTGTTTCGCAGCCTCAGTCCCATATCAGACCCATTTGTAAGGGCCCCTATCCTCACCTGCATATTCTGGGACAGCCCCTGAAAACTCCCCTTGGCTAAACCTCTCTAGGGCAGGCAGGGAGAGGCCAGCGCAGACCTAGGAAATGCATCTGGGCTTCTCTGGGAAGGGATGCCAGGTGCACAGGGCATGGTCTAGAAGGTGGGGTATGGATGCCAGGTGGGTATTCCTTCAGGCTGCTGACTCTTCTCCCTAGAAGGAGGGATATGGCTGTGGAAGGACCAGACAGAGTAGTCTAACAGGTCTAGGAAAGGACTTACATGATTGTTAATCTACCTCACGTAACCAGGTGGGGTTCACAGTAAGAAAACTGCTCAGCTAAGAAACTTCTGAATTTCTGTAAACACTGTGCAGACCAGCAGAATTTTATATTTATTTCCTAGGTTGAGAAGGCAAAATGTCACATAGCATACATCACATCATTCTTACCTACTGATAGTAACCTAGTCAACAGATAAAATAAATTTAACCTAGAAAGAAAAACAAACATTTCCCCAAATAAATACAAGAAAAAAATATATCTTTTGAAGTCAAGTAACCTATGTGATTTTAGTTAAATGACTTAATTAATATGAGTTTTGGGTTCCATAGCTGTAAAATTAGAGCTAACACCACTTATTTTCAGGTTTGTTGAGAACATAGTAGCTACATGTGGAAACCCAGCTATTCTTGTTAGTGCATCCTAGATGCTTCATAAACATTAGCTCCTCTTTCCCTTCCTCTCTCCCTTGCCTTAATTCCCATTTGCTAAAAAGCCCTTCTAATAAAGTGATGAAAATATATTTTTCATTTTAAGATTCTTGAGGGTTATTTGATAAGACACATTTTGTATCTATGTATTTATTGCTTTCATTAAGTAGAAACTATCTGTACTTATTATGATACTCTCGTATCCTTGGGTTTATCCCTCCCTTACTAAAACACACACACACACACACACACATGCACGCACGCTCACGCACACACATGCAAGATAAAAGTATGCACTGATCAAATTTGTACAAATTAAAAAATATTAAATAGATGGGTGAGACTAGGACACCCTAGAACTCTGTTTTCCATTCATTTCCCTTCTATGTCTCCTTATCCTTTCTCACCATGCTTTTATCACTTCTAACTACTGAAAGAGAACAAATTAACTTAGTGCTAGGAAAGAGAAAATGGGAAATTATATGACCATGGCTGAAATGACACACAAGGGCCAGATGGAGAAACACGAGGCAAATTTGTATCAGACGGGTGGCCCTGCCCTTCCCCAATGAGTCATTGCACCACCTTTGAGAGTTGGTGTCTTATTTTTTCTTCCCATAGAATATGCATTTAGAACCCTCAGTGTCATTGCTCAGTACAAAGGGACAATATGCTACGGCTTCTAGTTGATCATTTAGAATGTCAATAAACAATTTTAGGCCCCTGTATAAAGGCACATTATTTAAAATATAAAATCTTAGCCTCCTTAGACCCTTTAACTTCTTTAGCATACAAATCAATGCTTCACATTTATTTGAGAACCCAAATCATTTTTGCATGAGATGTGCATCATGTAATCTCAGGCTTTTAAGCTTTAGCTTGGCCTGAATGATGTTGCTCATGCATAAAGATATGAAATAAGGCAGTGGAACGATATGGATACATCTTCTAAACTGAAATGAACACACCATTTCGCAACTGCTACTCCTTCTACCCCTCCCAGAGGACATGGGCATTAATATACAGTTTCCCCCCACTTTCCAAAAATAGAGCATTCCTGTGAAACCTTCTGTAAGTTGAAATGGTATAAAGTGAACAAGCAATTGTATACCATTAATTTATATGGGAACAATTTTTAGCATTTCCAGACCCACAAACCAGAGAATGTATAAGGTCTTTATTTCGTTCGCCATAATAATAATAAAAAAATATGTCCAGTTTTACACTAAGCATAACAGCCTTACAGGCTCTCTTAGGCTTTTCTGATACCCAAGGACACATGTCGCTAATAAATGTGCAACCTAAATCAAGATAAAGCACAGAAGCTCACAGACACAGTTCAAAGCTATGGCATTTGATACTGAGATGCTGAGGACGGTTCCTGGGAAAGGAGCTACTCAGATGCATGCTGCCTCTACAGTTTCTCTGTGAAAAATAAATGCTGAGCACCATTTCCCCAAAAGCAAAAATCCTTTTCGGATATATTTTGGTTAGCGAAAACACGTACTGATGCAGGTCTTTCATAAAAGCAAATTATATATGGTGCATCCTAGACTTCCTGGGGTGATCACATTGTGAGGTCTACAAATGTCTAATCACTATGCTGTATGCCTGAAACTAATATAATATTGTATGTCAATTGTAATTGGAAAAAAATAAATTTAAATGAAGGCAAAGTGGCATAACTCAAACTTTAAAGAAGCAGAGGATAACTACATTTCACGTAAGAGTTAAGAGAAGAAAAAAAAAAAAGAAACACACACCACAAAACAGGCTCACAAGTTCACTTGGGGCTGAGCAATAGATAATTACATAAAGAAAACATATTGGAGAGGGAGCAAGAAACTCAAAAGGCAGCATGGACAAAAGGCAGCATAGTGGGACACTGCAATGTCAGAGGGCAAGACTGAGGGAGGAATCTCAGTTCACAGAAACAGTCAGCTTTCAGAAGAGGGGTTGGCCTGTGATTAACACAAGGATGGAATAATTAAAAACAAAAAGTGAAAGGAATCTCACACTAAGTGGTGACCAGTGAGGAAGGAGAGCGGGTCTACTGGTATTCCCACTCACTCTCCAGGAATGGAATTCCAACTTCAATGTACACAAAGTGGGAAAAGGGTAATGGGTGGGAAAAAAAAATTAAAAACACAGAGAGAAGACAACTGCTGATGCAGAAATATTTTCTTTCTCCCGCATGTAGATACACACACATACACATATAAACACATACACTCCAGCGATGAAGGTTGCAATCAGCAAGGGTATTTCTGCCTGAATGGCTTGTAGTGGTTGACTATTGAATTAAATCTAATGAGAGAGTGAAAAGAGGCAGATCATAGGACACGGAGTGAATTATAGTGTAGGTCTCTGAAAATTATAGGAGCTGTGCACATTGGCAATATTAGAAAATAGAGATGTATGGTCCTTTCTCCCTCCATTTTTAGTGATGCATGGATATTATTTGTGCACATTTTTCTCTAAACCACACAGAATTCCAGGAAGAGTGTTTCTGAAGTGACTTCTCAGAATCCACATTTGGGGTATGCATAATGCCCTTCACATTAGCTAAAGCACAGAGCTGGGAAGAGTTTGGACTGGTTGAAAAGAAATCAGATTATGACCAAAGACTATTTCAAAACCTAGGAAATGCATTTCTCAGCATTGATCTTGAATTTCTTCATGCCTTGAGCTTGGCATTGGCATAGTGAGCAATGTGGCATGGTGCTGACAAGCTTTTGCAAGCTGGGGTATTTTCTCCTCTATCTGCAAAAGTAGAGCATGCAGTTTCTCAGAATGGGAAGAAATTAGTAGATTAGGCATTAGACTCTGTTTTCTCTTTTATTTTCTTCTTATTTATCCTTTTTTTTCTGGCTGGCATTTAAACACACTTATCCTAATTTATTTCTATTCTTGTAGAGCAAGTTGATGTCATTTGATTTAATTTAGCCTACTTAGTCCAATACGTCAATTAGTTAATAGAACATCTGTATGCATTGGGTGACAGGAATGCTCATAGACATGCATTAAACCATGGGACACACATACACATGCACACTCATACACACTCTGTTCAATAAGACTGTGTGGATGGGTGAGGATAGTTCAGCTCCTCCCCTCAGAGACTGCTAAGGTAAGGTGTCCCTGCTCTGCTCTGCACTGTAGCATTGCCCTTCATATTTAAAGTTCTGCTTGGTAGAGTTCACAGGCCAGAGCAGTTCAGAAATTAATTTCCATAATTATCTCTTTAACTTCCTCATTATAAAAGGCATCATCCCTGGATGGCAAGAAGCCAACCTGCTGACCCCAACAGGACAGTGCTCCACACAGACATCCGGATCAGCATGTGACTCTTTTGTCTCCTTTCATAAAACACAAGTCAATGGCAGGAATGCTGTCTTGACTGTAAAATGGGATTGAGAGAGAAATAATAATGTAAAATAATGATGCTCTGTCACAGAGGCATCATGGAGCCATGAGTAGGGTGTGGACTTCTATGTAAGATGACCTTGAATTTGAATAACTGCTCCAAACTCACCAGCCCTGTCACCCTGTGGAAGTGAATTGATTTGTTTGAGCCTCAGTTTTTTGCTGTTAATGGAGGATGACAGTGTTGAACAACAAGAATTGGTGTAAGGCTTAGAGATCATGACATTTCTCCATAAATAGTATATTTGTTAACAAACTAAGGGTTATTTGCTGGGAACATTAATTTAGTTGGGATATATTGAAAGAAAGTCTTATAGAGACATGGAAACTACAGAGTTAAGTGTTGCAGTATTGACAGGAGGGGCATTTTATATTCTGCCCTTTGCTTGCTTTTTGAATATTGAAGAAAAAAGGGACTTTTGGAGAATTTATTATAATGACACTTATGTAATATCATAGAACATTATTTCCAAAATATTTTACTAAATTATATTTTACATAGAGAGTTTCATTTAATAATCATGTGATATAATTTGAAATGTATCTGTTCTTTGTCCCAGTGGTTCATGACACAGAGCTCCTAATACCCTTGGAATTTCTTCATAATTATCCACTTTCAATCACTCCTGAGTCCATGCTAATGCGATGATGTAGGGCAGGGTCCCTAGATAGCCGCAGAATGGGGCTGGTCACCCCAAAGACCAAGTAATTGAATAGTTGGAACTTTCAGATCTACCCACCGACCTCTGGGAAGGGGAGATGGTTGGATGGAAAATCTCTCAAACAAGGAAATATGATGAGCTTCAGAATTGGTAAGCAGATCTACATGCCAGGATGGTGGTATGCCCCACTCCAGAGACATAAGCTCTTATGTTTGGGACCCTCATGGACCTTACTCTATCTACCTCTTCATCTGAATGTTCATTTATATTCTTTATAGCAGGGGTGGGGAACCCTTTTTCTTCCAAGGCCCATTTGGATATTTATAACATCAATTTTGGTCCATACAAAATTATCAACTTAAAAAAATGAGTCTGCTATATTTGATCAAATATTTAATTAACTCATCCCTTAGCAGGGCCAGACCAAATGATTTTGTGGGTCTTAATGACACTTGGGCCAGACGTTCCCCACCCCTACTTTAGAGTAAATAGGTAATTGTAAATAAAGCATCTTCCTGATTTCTGTGAGCTATTGATGAAAATAGAAAATATTGAGCCTAAGGAGGGGATCATAGTAACTCCCAATTATAGCAAGCTTGTCAGAAATATGGAAGACTTACAACTATTGTTTAAAGTGGGTGATCAGTCTTGTGGGACTATACTCTTAAACTCATGCAATCTGACACTAACTCTAGATAATGTCAGATTTTAACTGAATTGTAGGTCTCCCAGTTGGTGTCTGAAGAATAGGAGTGTGAGTTGTTGGTGCTGGTAAACACCCTGCATCATAACAAATTTGTTAAGTAGCTAATAGCTTTTATCTTCATTTACCAAATAAGTAAAATAAGGCTCATGGTGTGTAAAGCACTATCTGTCCAAGGTCACGTATTAGAATTGAGACTGCAATCTTGGTCACTGGACACTTGATGCTAAATAAGAAACATCACACCAAGTCTTTGGTGGGTGGTTTTACTTCAATAAACTATCATGAAAATAATAGCTCCTTATCAGTCTATTGTGATCATTACTTAAGTAGACAAAGGAATGGTGAGCGGTGGAAGTAGAGATGATTGTAACAGACTTTGCAGAGAAAGAAAATGATGAAGAAATGTGAAAAGGATGTTCCAAGAGAAGAGACTACCTTGAGCTTCTAATACAAGGAGAAAAAAATTATATGGAAAGAATAGTAAACACCCCTGTTCAGGCAAATCAGGACCAAACCAGCAGATATCAGAAATAGTTTAGTTGAAGGGAAGACCGGGCAATGAGTCTCTGTGTCCATGCTGAGAAGTGTGCACTTGCTAAGGTAGGAAACAGAAAATCCCTGCAAAGTCATTCATTTTTCTTTCATTTATTTATTCATTAATTTACTCATTCATTCCCACATTCAGTTATACATTCATTCTTAGACTGAGTGGTTATTATGTCCCAAACACACTTCTGGATGTTATGTATACAAAGAAGAATAATAGTACTGGCCACAGGCAATTTAAAATACAGTGAAATGACAAACATGTACATGATACTATCTGACTAGTCCCAAGGTGATGGTAACCAGCCACAGAGTGATGGGAGGAGGCCTCAGAGAGAAGTTAGTATTTGCTCTGGGTCACAGAAGATGATTGGAAGTGCTTTGGGGACAGAGTGTATGATTGTGGATTGGTATGGACAGAATGTAGGATAGCAAAGGCCTTTAGACCCATTACTGCACTTTAGAAGGGAAGCGATCAGAGCCTAGGGTAGAGTTATAGCTGTGGAGATGAATTTTAAAGGGAGATATCAGTAACATTTAGTCACTGATTATATTTGGAGGTCAAAGAAAGGGGAGCAATTGCATGCATTACAATGATGAGACTGGGGCACTGAGAGGATTGTAGTGAAATTATTAATAATTAGGGGATGAAGAAGGACTGATGACACTGCTCCTCAGGGCTCCCAACACGGTCCTTCCTCCCCATCCAGAAAAGAGCTCCTAGACCTTACAAGCCACGGCATAATTTTGGTCTTTATCTCCCCCTTCAGAGTATAATTAATAGACCAGGGGACAAGAGGAGACTGTGAAGGAGATAGGAACTGGCCCCCTATGGGGCTCTCAATTGATGTTTGTTCAGTTGCATTCGGTCAGAGATGTGTGAGAGGCAAGGGCATCACCTATGATGACCCAGAGGGAATTCTGAGGGCAGCACCACAGTTTGGCAAAAGGCAGAGACTGTAGACTCCTGAGCCCATCTGGGATGGCATGTCAGCACCCCCAAAGGTGGAAAATTTAGGACAAGTGTCTTCACCTTGTTCTATCTCAATGCCCTTGTCCATGGGTTGAAAAGCATAGTATGCTTCACCTTAAGAAGTATTGTGAGAATTTGATTAGTTCATGAAATACTTCAGTAACTTGACTCTACATTTAAAGTGATTAGAACAACACTTGGTACAAAGGAAGTGTTCAAAAAGTTTTGCTATTATTATCACTTACTGAGAACACCGTTAAATTCAAGGTAGAGATAGAAAAGAAAATAAATGAGAGCTGAATGCTGAATACAAGTACTGGATATTATTTTAAAGAAAGCCATTTCAGGGAAGGGGTAAAAAGAAAGGCCTGCTTCCTGCAGTCGAAAAGGAAGGAGACAGTGAACTAAATGAATCATCAAGTAGAAAAACACTCACAAATCAAGTCTTGAAGCATACAACAGGAGTCATGAGAACAGAGGTGGCTTGGAATATTTATACTGGCTCAAAGTCCTTAAAGAAAAGCAGCAAGGCCTTTGAAGAAGGAGTCTACCAGAGAAAATATTAATACTAGTGCTTCTGATACTACCACTACTACAACTACTACTACTACTACTACTACTACTACTACTACTACTAATAATAATAATAATAATAAATTCAAGTAAGAACCACAATACCTTTCAATACCAACCACAACTGAAAATAAATGTGAGGGGACAACAATAACTGAGGCTGGGCAAATAATGCATCTTTTCTAATATCACATATATAATTCCCAATAAAACCATCTTGTAGCTCAGTCAGCATGAACCAGGAGATCATCGGTTCCATTCGCTGTCAGGGCACATGCCCAGGTTGTGGGCTAGATCCCCAGAAGGGGGTGTGAAGGAAACAGCCAGTGGATATGTCTCTCTCATATGTCTATCTCTCTAGCCCTCTCCCTTGCTGTTTCTCTAAAAATTCAATAAGAACATATTTAAAAAAACATAACATTTGGCACATGGCAAGTATAAGCTCATCATTCAATTGTTCCATTTAAGGCATACACCAATAGTAATAGAAAACTGAGTTTATGTATTTTCAGATAAAAATTCAAATAAGATCAAATCTATAAAAAATAGACAATGGCATTCATATGACAAATGAATAATGCCACAATTCTGGAAGCAAACAAACTTTCTGCATTTGAGATAATAATGGGAACAGCCACACATGTGACATGTATGCATGTAGTTGATTCCTAGAGTGGTCACAGCTAACCTAACCCTAGGGTCTAGTCCTTTTTCAGGTACTCTCCACAATGCTCTTTAATATGTCCCCTCCTTCCTGCTGGCAAAATCTAAACAATCTAAAAGCATCGCCAGTGAATACAAGAGGAAAGAACACAATTGTTAGCAAATGTGCATTTTAGCTCCTCACTCCCATGGTTTTCAAAGTAATAAAAACCAATTAGATAACACTCAGCAGCTATAGTAAGAGAGAGCAGTGCAATCTTACCACTACTAATAGGGTTTTTAATAATAGATAGGTTTCTCTCTGCAGAGCTGGAGTTGGAAGTAGCAGAAGTATCAATTGCACAGCACTCTGCTGACCAATACCCGATGCAAAAATGTTACATTAATGCAGATGGTCTGTCAGTTTAAGCTGAGCAGTCAGAGCCAGGGCAGGACTTACAGAATGACCAGAGAAAACCCTGAATAGGTAAGAATTGCAAGAAAAAAGAAATCAAGAATTCTCCTTACATAATATGTGCAAGGTTATAAACTACCTCAGGAGGAAACTAGAGAGGCCCAAGTCTGAAGCATTCCAAGGTACAAGTTAAGGTTAAATTCTTCAGGTCAAGGATTGCTGCAGACTTTTATGCTATGGAGATGTTGACTCTGATTCTAAGTAGGTGCAGTAATAATGTACAAATCTTTCCTACCTGATGGTAACCAACTGCCTACAGGGTTTTGATTTTTTTGTTTTCACTACATCTGCTATTCAAAAATATTAGGTACCTGATGCTCCTTTACTTAAAATACAAAGTATGTGGAAAGTATTTGTCTCGTTGTCATAGAAACCATCATTAAAATAATTCCCCAACTCTACTTAATTCATCAGTCCCTCCTCCTTTAGAAGCTGTCAAAAGGGGGTTCTTTAAAGAGAAGGAAATAGTGTTTTCCAGGAGGCAAGGGGTGGGGGAAGGGCTCAGCATAGGTTCCTCTGTGGGCTACCTAAATGGGAACTGCCAATAGCTCCACCCCCTTCCAGCTCATATGCTCTTCTTTCTTTCCTTCCACACCATTCCTTTAAGTATAATCATTTAGGTTTATGAAAGGAATTTCCTCAGGGAGTGTAGTTATCCTGCACATTTTGTATGATCAGATCAAGCTTGTGAATAATACATTTGTCTGTGAATAAATTCCCCAGGGCATGTCCTCCTGGCTGAGCCTCTATAATGAACCATTTGACTGTAATTCAGTTAAGAATGCAGGAGATGTAAATACATGTGGGTGGAGAAAGTGTAGAAGACTTCAAACCACAGTGAAACCATTTCCTCCTCAGGATCCAGTGCTGCATTCTAATGCTACTTAGAGAAAGCAGCTGCTAGTGGCATGAAGTGGAATTTTAATAGCATTCCAGAGCAAATGAGAGAAAATTGAATTACCCCTGACCAAAAATACTCAGTTGGACAAGATAATCATGTGGAGAATTGATGGGCTGCAGTCTAAAGAGATCACTTTTCATTCTGCCCCTGCCAACTTCATGACCCAAGTCAACACATTTCACCCCTCTGAGATGCCCCATCTACAAAGTGAAGCTTCAAGACTAAACTCAAAGGTCTCTCAAAATAGATAGATAGATAGATAGATAGATAGATAGATAGATAGATAGATGATAGATAGATGATAGATAGATAGATAGATAGATAGATAGATAGATAGATAGATAGATGATAGATAGATAGAAATATAGAGTAAATTTTAAAGCAGTAAAGGAGACAAAACAATGCTGATATATTCTGAATTTTTTTAAAAAAATATATTTTATTGATTTTTTACAGAGAGGAAGTGAGAGAGATAGAGAGTTAGAAACATCCATGAGTGAGAAACATCATCAGCTATCTCCTGCACACCCCCTATTGGGGATGTGCCTGCAACCAAGGTACATGCCCTTTACCGGAATCAAACCTGGGACTCTTCAGTCCACAGGTTGACGCTCTAGCCACTGAGCCAAACTGGTCAGGGCATATTCTGAAATTTTGCAAAAATATCAACAATGCATTCATTATTAATTAATGCTTTAGAAGGAATATTTTCTCTTCTAACCACAATAATCTATAATCTCCTCTGAATATGATCATATAATGCTTCAGAATGAGTTGCCCTGAGATGTGCCCCTGTGGTATGCAGATTATGTTGAGCTAAAGGCAACTAAAACCTTGTAGGTTCAAGAGAAACTTCTCCACTTCCTTAATTACCTAGGATAATTTAAAT
This sequence comes from Myotis daubentonii, assembly GCF_963259705.1. Taxonomy (NCBI): domain Eukaryota; kingdom Metazoa; phylum Chordata; class Mammalia; order Chiroptera; family Vespertilionidae; genus Myotis; species Myotis daubentonii. The sequence goes on along the minus strand of NC_081842.1, from coordinate 63,057,970 downwards.
TAGGGCCCTGCCCACCATAGAGTTATTACCAGAAAAAACTTTTTTTATGGCCTATCTATAGGGCAGGGCACATTTCTAATTACTGAACATCTGCTCTTCTATGGTCCCACAAATGACCTTCCTCCCCTCTGAAGCCCCAAGGCATTTTACTTCATCCTTAGCTCAGAGTGCCACATATTACTTCATTTTAACTCTCTCTCCCTGGACCTCTCATGTATGTAGGATCTCTGACTATAGCATGTATATGGGGTTTCTACAAGTATGAATGTAATTAAATTTGGCTGTTTCATCTTATTAATCTGTCTCATGTAGATTTAATTATTAGACCAGCCAAAACAACAAAAACTTTGAAGGATAGAGTAAAGTTTCCTCCTCCTCCACACTCATCATGCAGTAAATGACACATATTTCTTATTGACTCTTATCTCCCTAAGGTAAGAACTCAGCCTTGCATTCATAACATCTAGCCCAACATTGGGGACATACTAAAAACTAAGCAAAAATTTTTGAGTGGATGAATAAATACTAGTAAATGTACAAACGAAGATATGATCAAATAGAAACCAGTGCTTATGAGCAATTTACAGATACCTTTAGTCATGAGGTGGGAAAATGTGATTGTCATGCCAATCACGCTTCTATGAAGGTGACACTGGACAAGAAGCCACTGTCCTGGACAGGCTCCAAAACTCCCAAGGCTGAAAGTATGTTCTCTCCCTCCCTAACAGAGGCTCAGACAAAGACCACTCTTTCAGGTCCCTGAACCTTCCCGCTCAGGGGCTGCAGCATATTTTCTGCTCTGTTGATTTCATGGTCACCATCGATGTAGGAAAACTATTTCTATGGTTAATCTTGCATCCATTTACTCAGCTTCTATTATGTGTAAATCCCTTTGCTAAGATAAGTGGATAATGCCAAGATGCATCAGAGATAATTTTAGCTATTATATTTTTTTTTCTTTTCTATTTTTAGCTATTATAGAGCTGGGATCCCTTTGGATGACTGACAGAGAAACTATGACTGACCAGAAATACATGTTTATCAAATTAGTAGCATTAATAAGTTACAATGGGAAGAACTAGTTATTGACCAACTACCATGTTTCTGATACTATAGCAATTATTTTTACCTATATTTTCTCATTAATCCTCACCATAACCATGAGTGTTACATAATATTCATTCCGATATTAAGACATCATAACACCCAGAGATGTTTTAAACAACCTGACCACATTTACAATACGAATGAGTAAGTGCTGCATCAGAAATGTCTTCCAACCTACTGAGCTGCATTCAAGAGAAACACAGGCAGCTTTGTGGAATGGGTAATTTTAATGACAGAGAGAATTCACAAGGACATAGATGAAGAAAAAGGGGCATTCACAGGCTGAAAAGGGAAAACTAAGGACAAATGAGAGTTAGAATATAGGTTTACTTAGAACAAACTAGGGGCATCTAGGTAGGATGATTCTGAACTAAAGAGTTTGCACTTTATCCCATTTATAATGAGTTACCTCTGAGCATTAGTAAGCTAGGGAGTGAATAATAAAAGAGGTTTAGGAAATATAATTCATTATTTCTGTGCTACACACAGGATGACAGTGTGCAGTGAGAAAGGAAAAATGTATTTCTTAATTGGCTAGATATAAATGAATTAGTAGCTGAGAATGTTTACAGGCCCTAAGTTAGAATCATCACTTCTAAGCCTTAGGTTCAATAAAGGAAGATTGCTTTTCAGTTGGGAAAAATGTATTGGAAAATCAAAGCAATGAGTTTTGGAGAGTGGAGAGGAAATAATCAAGGAAGTTGTCCAGTGTATGAAGTTCAAATGCAGGAGTCACTTCATGCAGCCGTAGTCACCAAATTAACACCCGCATTCTACAACATATAGGCTACAAAATACAGTCCTGGTAAATTTGATCATATCCTACAATAAAAAAAAAAATCCCTGCCAAAACACAAATAGAATCCAATAGGTAAATCTAAAATGTACTATCTGAAATTAATTTATTTCCTAGGGTAAGTAAGGTCAGGACAAGGGTCATTTGTACTTTAATATTCAGAAAAGAGCACATAACTGTTATGAAGTTTTATTTGTTAAAAACATACTCTTTTATTGTTATTAAAAATAAATTTAAAGGCTATACCAAAAGGAAAAGAAATGTGGGCAGCATGGAGGATAAAACCAAATGTTTTCCACTGCATGTTTGCAAAGAGATTAGGGGTTTGTAAAAATAATAGCCAAGCCTCAGTGATCACCATGTGCCAAGTAGTATACTAAAAGCTTTACATTAATTAACTCATTTAATTGTGGTAACAATAGTTGGGGTAGTACTATAATACTATTATTATCTGGAAACTGAGAAACAAAGATTAAGAAAAAAAATTACCCCAGGCCACTAGCTAGGAGGTGGCAGGGCTGAGGTGTAGGACTCAGGAGGTCTGCTTCCCATGTCCATGCTTTTGCTTAATCACTACTACCCTCTGCCTCTTTAACATCATCATAAACATGCTGATGTACTCTATGGAGTAAGCAGGTCAGCAATGAACCACTGGGATCATTCCTATGTGAACCAGCCAAGAGGAAACAGTGGATTCTCCGATGGGGGCTGAAGAACTGAGATGACTGGAACCACACACAGAGTCAGGGTGACACAGTACATAAAGTTTGTGGCCTGGAGTCCAATGACTTGTGCTTGAGTCTTGGCTCCCTTACAAGCCTCCATCCAGGTACTTAGTGTCTACAGAACCTTAATTTCTAAAGTGCTAAAAAAAAACAACAACTAATAGCTGTATCGTAAGTGTGCTATGAAAGCTAAGCAAGTGTATGTGAAGATATTTAGTTAAAAAAACTTGGAAAGATTTCGATTGACTACAAAGTGTTACATGAATACAGCTGTTGAAATATTTATTTTAAATGCTTTTATCTTACCAGGACTTTCTCAGAAGCAAACAGCCCCTCACCTAACAACTGGCTTATTCTTCATCTGCACCTTGAGTGCAGGTGCCCTGAGAGCTTTTCCAAATGCTTTGGCCTGCTTTTCCCTCTATACTGTGTAGATGCTGAGCCCACCAGGGGGTACGTTGCAAAACTCACTGCTATTGACCTCTAAAATCCGGTGCTTGAAAAAAAATTTTCTTAAATCAACCATTTAGAAAATTGTAAAGTCAAACCTTTGTTTCCTAGCCCTGGCCAGGTGGCTCAGGTGGTTGAAGCATCATCCTATGCAACCTGCTCAGGGTGCATATGGCAGGCAGCCAATTGATGTTTCTTTCTCTCTCTCTCTCTCTCTCTCTCTCTCTCTCTCTCTCTCTCTCTCTCTCTCTCCCAAAATTAATAAGAAACGTCCTCAGATGAGGATATGAAAAAACAAGCAAACACAATTACTTTGTTTTCTATAAACACTCAAGTATCCTGAGCTAATGATCACTTCTTTCATGTGTCAACCCTGGGGGGGGGGAAATTAAAATAAATATCTCTATAATTTGGGCTCTAGGCTTAAAGAATGGAAAATATATGGCTTCCTGACTTGACCATCAATTTACTTATTTTTAGAACTTGATTGACAAAAATAAGCTCCCAGAATCTCTCCACATCAATTAGGTTGGTACAAAATTATATTTTGTAGTAAATTTTCTCTTTCAGGGAAGAGAACAGCAGGATCACAGTTCAGTATAAATATGATAACTTACAAACTGGAAAAATCAACCATCATGATTAATCTGGTGAATGAATGAATTAATCTAAACTTTTTTGTTGTCACCTGAATTTATGTAATTGACATTTTGTGCCCAATCACTACAGTATCCCCGGATTTGTGTAAAAAGGTAATTTAAACATTTTTATGCTTTACTTTGTCCCCCCTTTACTATGTTTACTCCCCCCCCCAATTCTTTAACCTAGAGCAATTATTGATACAAGTCCAAGTACCTGAGTAGGTGCTGAAAGCAGTGACAATACCCTGAACCATGCAACCATTTATATATTAACTCACAATCCCTTTAAGGGACTTTCTTAAGTATAAGTTTATCTTCTGCTGGGAAGTATTCACACTAAAACTTCTCCTGATTTTATAGTCTCTTCTAGGGACCACAGCCACAAGTAAACCTGGTGCCCCAAATATTCATGCCTTCTTACCAGGACAAGGAAGGGCCAACAGCTGCTCCCATTTTTTTAAAGAGAGAAACATGGGGAGTACCTCTTACATTGCTAAGCATGAAGAACTCTCCCTCAAAAGAATAGTTGTCACTTTTTTTTATATGAGTACTTTAAAGATGATCTGATATGTCATGAGTATAAATAGGCTTTTCTCCCCCCCTTTCCTTTGAGCAATCTGCTGTGGGGGCTGATGTACACGGAAAGCTCTTGTCACCAGTGCACTGAAGCTAGCAATGTAACATTATAAAAAATCAACTTGAACTTAATTTTTCACGTAGTTGCTGTTGGGATGTGAGAGGAAAGTGTGTGTGTGTGTGTGTGTGTGTGTGTGTGTGCACACGCACACGCAACATGAAAATTTAAAATCTCCAGAGCACACTTATCTATTTTCTGGTGTGCTACCTGAACACTACTGAGAAATTATTGGAAGTAAAACATAATTCCAAAGTTTTATATTAAAAATTATATGAAACTAGGGCCTAGTGCACAAATTTGTGCACCTTGAAGGGAACTGTGGGCTGAGGTGGGCACAGGAGTTGGTCTCAGTCTATCCTCTGCGCCCCTGCCTGGCTCCTCCTGCCATGGACCCCCAGTCCCCTCTCTGCTGGCAGCCCCGCTCCCGCCACTGCTGCTCCCACCCACTGACAGTGCAGAGCAATTGGGGCTGGCGCCAGCAGCGAGTGGCAGCTGGGCAGCGCTCTCAACAGGTGTGAGTGGTGGCTGCTGCCCTGATCGCCCCTCAGGAGCAGGGGTTAGGTGGAGAAGCCCTCAGGGGTGATTGGGGCCGGCAGCTGCCTCTTGCACCCACTGACGGTGCCACTGAGAATTGGGACTGGTGCCAGGGGGGAGCACTGGCAGCAGGTGGGACTGCGGCAGGGGGGAGCAAAGAATTTTCAGTAACCACCAGAGGCTCACCCTGATGAGAGTGACTGGCGCCCCACCTTGGTCTAGCACCCCCGCTCACCTGCTCCACCATCCCTCCACAGCCAATGCCTGCCATGTTCCCCACTCTGCTGCCTGCTCTGACGCCCGCCATGGTTAGTGCACACCATAGCGACCTGTTGTTTGGTTGTTCCACCGTTCAGTCTATTTGCAAATTAGGGTTTATATATATAGATATTGAAATGTTCTTAGTTGAAATATCAGCTCTGAGGTATTTGTAAAATTATATAATGAATAATGTACTGTCACAGTTTGGGAAATACTAGTAAAGGATCAGCTCAGTTTCACTCTAGTCCCCTCCATGATGGAAGACAATGAAACATAAACCACTGAAGGATAAACATTTCCTCATTTCAGATTAAGGTTGTTTCTCACTGAGGCCTGAAAACAAGATTGAAAGAATGGATGCAAGTTTGTTTTTTGAAGTATGAAATAATTATGGCATTTTGTTGTTGTTGTTGTGGAGTAAGTTTTCTGGGCATGTTATTTACTAGATGTACCTTGTATCACCCCAGCATACTTTTTCTTTCCTAACATGATAGCTGAACCCAGAGTCAGGAAACTAGGATGGGCTCTCAAGTCTGTAAACCTTTGCACAAGGAGTGATTACATTTCGCCCAGCCAGTAGATAAGACACTTGATAACACATCCTCTTTAAATATCAGTTCAGCCATCCCTTACGTCTTACCTCTGCTACTGGTATTTTTGTTAGCAATACAGTCTTTGCTAGGTGTCGGGGGAGGAAATGGATCTTGGCATCAGACTTACCTGATGTAAAACATTTCTTGCTAAAAGATGATGAACTAAGGCAATTTACTCAAAGTGTTTGATTCTCAATTTCCTTGTTTATTTTTTTAAAAATATTTTTATTGATGTTTAGAGAGAGCAGAAGAGAGAGGGAGAGAAACAACCATGGGCAAGCAAAACATCAATCAGCTGCCTCCCACCCGCACCCTACCAGGAATCAAGCCCTCAACTTGGGCATGTGTCCTGACCAGGAATCAAACCATCAACCCATCAGTGCATGGTACTATCCCCAACCAACTGTGCCACATTGACCAGGGCTTTTTTTTTTGTTTAAATAAAATAAATATTAGAAAAATACCAACCCATGGGCCAGATATTTGGTAGGCCTTCTAACTATGGTAGCTGCTACCAGTATGACTGCTGTATACCTTCTTCCCTTTTGTTATAGTATTTAATATCATCATCACTACATGAACCCTTTCCTTCCATCATAATATTTTTCCTATATCAGAACGTAGGTAGGTATGCCATTATCATTTATAACCCAATCAGAGACTATGTCATATGTGCATAATTACAGTGTCACTAGTACCCAGGCATCCCAGCAACTGCTTAATTAATAATGGTTATAGAGCAAATTCCTAGCACTGCACAATTCTTTATCAGAATGAAGTAGTCTATTGAAAGCAGTATGTACTATGATATTATGTAGACAGGGTTTTCTTGTTGTTATTATTGTTGTTATTTGCAGGCATTTACCAAAAAGCTTTAGAGGTAAAGTAACTTCTTTAACCTAACAAGATCCTGAGCATGGAGCTGTGTGAGCAACTCAGTATCTCTCACTTCTCTGAGGCTGGAGGAGGGAGGTGAGCTGTCAGGGCTTGGAAGAGGTAGGGCGTAATGAAACTGAAGCTGACGTGTCAGTCCTTTGTACCCAACACCTCATTAAGTCTATCTGAGGGGAAAAGGTTCAAAGACACTTTCAGAATACTAACCTTTTTATCTTGCATGGTTACAAAACTGGCCATATGTAGGGAAGGAAAAAATGAAATGAGCTTAAATTTAAGATCCTTGTGTGAAATCAGGTAATTTTTTAAAAAATATTTTTATTCAACATGCTCATTGCTCATCACAATCAACTTTCCCTACATATTTCTTACTTTCATTTCCTTTAACTTCTCCCTTCAAGAGATAACTAAACTATACATTCCAGTTTGAAAACTCTCTAGAACATGTAACCTGTAGGGGCAGGTGTGACAATGTCCTGTCCCTCTGTTGGCTCCTCACCTCCTCTTTTCCAGATCCCTTACCCCCTTTTCTCCTCTTGCTTTGCCCTTCAGACCTGTGCTGACAGCCTTCTCACGATGAACTCAACAGCAGTTATTATGTGTAGAAGTTCACTGCATTTATAAAATGCTGGCCACAATAAGCCAGCTGTGGCGCTTGCACGCGCGCGCGCACACACACACACACACACACACACACACACACAGGGAGGGGGGAGAATAATTGAGATTACTATACTGATGACTGTGATTACAATGGCAGGGATGGCAGACCCTAAAGATCTAGGAAAAAGGAAGTATGAAATTCAAAAATTTAGCAACCTAAGAGAATATTTCCCACAAATTTTGTGAACATATGATGGAAATATTCCAGGAAGACCAGATATGGTATAAGGACAAATGTGAAATTCAAGAATGGACAATGGTGCCTACTTATTTTTACTATAACACTTAAAAATATTTTTACTTATTTTTAAAAGTAGCTAATGTGGGGCCAAACTGCTGGGTGCAAATTTAGGTTCCACCTTGGGCAGACAGATATCTTGTCAGTAAATAAGAGTTAAAATAGTACCTACTTCCTGGGTTGGTTCTAATATATAAGTGGGCTTATATATTAGAACAAAGTTCTTCCATTAGTATCTGAGTCATAAATGCTTATAAAGCACACGTGTATAGTATGTAACTTATTATCATTAGAGGAATGTAATTGATTTGCATTTTATAAAATGGACCAAATAATGTCCCTTGCATTCTGTAATTATTCACTTCCCCAAGGGATAACAAAAAAAAAAGTTTTTTGTGTTCCTATTGCTCTAAAGAAAAAATTTACTTTTAGGGCCCCCAAATATCCACCTCTTTCTGACTTCTAAGAAAAAAGATTATTTGATGTCCACATGGTAAGAGGAATCTCTTACCATCTTATAAGTACATACGGTTGCAACCATTTATGAAAAGTAGGAGGTTGACATTTGTCAATGATGGAACCATGGGCCAACACAGGAAATCACCAAATCTGGATGAGTCCACTGCACCAGAGACTGAGAACGTGTCAGCTGGCATTTTTCTCTTAGCCAGTGACAAGTCTATGACATGTGATCATAAGAAAACAGAAAAAGGACGCTCATAAATGATGCATTCAAAATTAGAACTTAATTGATTTAAGAACCCTTTTCATTTTAACTCTCTGCAATACCAAACTATGCCCAAAGGTAACAATGTCTCTACTGTAAATATCCTCCTTTTTATTTTCTCTGCATCTAGGTCTTAAAACACACGTCTCATGCAGCCAATGATAACTACAGCCACCATCCTTGAGCCGTGCAATGCACACTGAGTTGAGAGCTTTGCATTCTATCCCCACAACAATTCTTTGAGGTAAGTGCTATTGTCATCACCACTCTATACATGAAAAACTGAAGCTAATGGAATTTAAATTATTTGCCCAAAGCCATCATGGTAAGTACAGAAATAAGAATGACATCCAATGTCTGTTTAATTCCACATCCCATGTGCTCAGAAAGTGGAATCTAGAACCTCACCCCACTCCAATTTCATGTATAATATCTGCATCTAAAAGATTGTTTATTGTCTTCCTTGTGGATAACTTTGTCCATGGTTCTTTCTACAGCAACAAATTTATACTTTACATGTGTTTAATATGCTCTCTGCCTGCCACAGCTTCTTGTTTTACCTTCTGAGAAAAATCCCAAATCAAGTTCCTATCATTGGCAAGGTTTGAAGGCAGAATAATTTCATTTTCTTTTTTCTTTCTTTTCTTTTTTTTGGTTACACTTAAAATCATCATTAACTCAGATGTACAAACTAAACATCAGTTTTACATCCAAAAGATGATGGATGTCCATGGAGGAATTAAAAACCATAAATTTTGGGCCATTTTAAAAGGGGTGAGGGAAAATTTTAGAAAGATAAGGCCTCAGGCTAATGGAAGACAATTGACATTTTCTTTTAGGAGTTGTTAATTAAAAGAGCATTAAATATTCCCCTGCAATCCTTTGTCAGTCAACAGGATAGGCCACTGGAACTGCCACTGAGGGGGCCATCAAAGCCTATAACATTCTCCCAGAGCAGCTCATTACAACCATTTTAAAAGGTTTCCAATGCACTCGCCAACATCTTCTCAAGAATTCATTTCTATAAAACACTCAAATGTTAACAACCTGCCATGGAGAAGATGCCATGAAGAAGCATTCAATCTACATCCTACAGAATGTCCAGTCATCATTATTTTATATAGGTCAAATCCTGTTTTTAAAAGGTCTATAAATAGAGCCAATTATATATAAGAATATTACATACGATAGAGCAAGCATCATGAAACCATCGTTAGGAAAATGTAATTAAGTAAATGATGATGGGGAAAGGGTTTCACATTTTTCCTTATACCATATATGCAAATACATTTTAATTTTATTTAAAGAAAAACATAGCTGAATATATAACATTTATCAGGTCTGTAGAAGAACTACAAAATTTCTAAGACTTTAAAAGAAATCAAAAGTGAAAGCTATTTTTTTACATAAAATCAAATTTCTGAGAAAGAAAAATTGAAAATAGGAGATAGGAAAGTTAACAGAAAAAAATTAAATGATTAAAGTTTATGTTATATAAATATCCCATTCATGTAAATAAGAAAATTAAGCAAGTCATAGCTAAATGAACAAAAGCTAATAAGAAAAATCAAAGTAGCCCTGGTTTGTGTAGCTCAGTGGTTAGAGTGTTAGCCCATGCACTAAAGGATTCTGGGTTCAATTCCCAATCAAGTTCACATACCTGGGTTGCAGGTTCGATCCCTGGCCCTAGTTGGGCACGTGCAAGAGGCAACCGATAGATGTGTCTCTCTCATCTCTCTCTCTCTCTCTCTTCCTCCCTCTCTTCCACTCTCTCAATAAAAAAATAAAAATAAAAATAAATCGATGTATACAAAAGAGTTGTACAGTGGAAATAGAGAACCTGACATCCCAAACAGAAGGCACTACAGAACTGATACTACTGGAAAGATAAAAAATAAGTGACAACGATGACTAAATAATAGGAAGGAAATCTTAAATCTTGAATATTCATGAATTGCTGCTAACTATGGATAAAATTCTCTGGAAGAAGATTTAGCTTTAAATTCAAGTCCTAAGACTCTTCAAACCCTCTGACCAAGTCATCCTTCATCCACCCTACAAGAAGCACATTGAGATAAATAGATAAATAAATATGAACATACTTACAAAGGAGATTTTTTGAAATGGCATTTATAAAAAAAAGAGAAACAATGTATATGTCTATCAAGGAGGATTAATTAACTAAGCAAGTTCTAAACACATATAACCAACTGAAAAAGTATTAGTGAAGAATAAGTAGATACATGGAGAAGTGCTTATGATTTAATGTTAATAAAAAATGTGGAGTGGAAAAATACATATGATCAGTCTTGAAAGAAGATATAGAAAAAATCCAATTCTTAAAATGATAGAATTCTGATTATTTTTCTTCATTTAAAATATATGTTGCTGTGATCATTTTATATGAGTGAAATCTGCAAAAAAGAGTTTTCATTAGAGATTTAATTGTAAATAAAACCTCGCTGAAAATGTCCTTAGTGTGTCACTTGCAACACAAGGTTGCTGAATTCTAGGCTGTTATAGTCAAAATTGATAGTATAGTGGTTGAAATATTTGGTTTGGGATATGGTTTGTGAGGAAACAAATTGTTCTCTGCTGGACCAATTACCATCCCTCTTAACTACTTTTTTTTAAAAAAATGAATAAATGAAATGTGTAACAAATTTTCTGCTAAAAGCACACAATCAGGTACCTTCAGTATAGGAAAGTAAAGGCAACTGTGTTGGTCTAGCTAAAGTATTCATAACTGAAAGACTTTTATAACTCTAGGCTATATACACAGTCATAGAGACATAGAGATGGACATGTTTATTTTTTAAAACTTTATGTATTGTTATCCATGGGAGTTGGAGGACATTTGCCAGGTCTTAGTTCTGGAGTAGAATGAGTGAATCGTGATAGTAGTTAATATTTCTTAGGCATTTAGTGTATGTTAGCATTGGTAATATACAGTGTGCTGTCACTATATTATTATAAATGTCACAGTTATCTCCATTTTACAGATGAAGAAATGGAGGCACAGAGAACATAAGTATGCTTTGCATGCTATACAGCTTATAAGAGGCAGAACTGGGAATCCGTTTAGTCTTGTATCCTCACAGCTAATACTCCATAAAGAATCATACTCCTCTTCCACTCTGATAAGGTTTTTATTGGGAATATAACCACTAATTATAGGATTTTACTAACACTGGCTTATAAAAACGGTTAATTTTGCCTTTGTAGACACATCTGGGGAGCATTAGTAAATTATAACTTTCTTTACCTACTTAGTAAAGAATATAAACAGCTCAAGCCTCTGTCATGCATGTTTCTTAATTCTATCAACTTCGGAGTGACGACCAGCACCAGGAGGGTGGTGGAAAGTACCCTAAAACTTACTTCGCTCACCATCATTGCCTGGATGTGTACTCATGGGGCAGATAATTTTCTAAAACTCAGTTTCCTTGTCTATAAGGTCAGGATAGTAATATCACAAAACTGTAGATTAAGATAATGTATGCAAAGTACCTAGCGTATTGTCTGACACAGTTAGCCACCCAAAAGTTCATGAAAAACTTTGACCTTTTTCATTTGTTTAGCACATACATATTGAGCCCTAACCTGTTGTGAGCACAACAATGTTGGGTGATGGAGATGTAGCTGTGGGCATGATAAACGAGCTTCCTGTTCTGATGGAGCCCATGTTCTTTACCACAGGATAAGATGGAAGGAAATAGAAATTATTCTTGGGAGCACAGGAGAAAGCACATACTTAATTCACAACTTCACTTGCCTCAATAAACATTTGCGCTTATGCATGGGATAGCACTAATAGCTCAATAACAACTACTGGATAATGAGGCAAACCATTTATCGAGACTGGAAGTGTCAACAGAGGCATAATTCACTAATATGTTAAGTGTTGATGGACATTTGCTGGTTCATAGAAACTCACCTTGTCACCCATGCAAATGTCATTTGTTATAGCTTGCAAATTTTCATATGGACAGGAATTACTTCTAAAACAGACTGTGCAAATCCTTGCAGAGTAATTAATAAATATTCACAATGCTGATATTGCTACCAATGGTGACAAATTCTGTACATTACAAAGAGTATTTTAAAGATGTGGATGTTAATCTTATAAGAGAAAAATATTCTAATATAAGATCCAATATCCCAGGAGTCTTAAAATGCTATAGCATCTCTCTCTCTCTTTCTCTCTCTCTCTCTCTCTCTCTCTCTCTCTCTCTCTCTCTCTCTCTCTCTCTCTCTCTCTGTATGTATACTTCTGAGAAATATGGAGCCATGCCTCAGTAAATATGCGTATGAGTTTGTACTTTAAATATTTATCTATAGACCATATATACATTCAAAAATTCAAACTTCAAGTTTCTATGTAAGCACTTGAAATTTTTGTTTTTCAATTCATGGCTATATTAAATATATATACTTTCCTAGAAATTCTTACTTACCCATCCATCTACCCATCCATCTGCATATTTCCATCCCATCAAACTGGAAAGATGTAGTGAAACAGAGGGATACATCAATAATAAAAACTTAATTTGGGAGAATGCCTTATCACAAACCTTATGGCAGTACATGTAAAGATGTGCTTTGGAGATGATAACTTTTGTGATGATTGTTTGCAACCGGGCATGCCCATTGGTGACGGGAATAACGAAGAAGAGCACCTTGAGGAAAGGGTGTCAGAGCAGTGGGAATACAAGCACACACCCATAGGTGCATAGTAAGAACATAAACTGAGAAAGGAGTGAGGGGCTGGGAAGATTGTTCCTTTCCTACTTGCTAGGAGGTGGAAAGGATATGGGAAATGCCCAGACTGGTGGGATGTGTAGGCAGCAGGTTAAGATTGCTGCTGGGGTTTCTGCTTCCCTGCCTGATCAGGGTGCAGTGGTTATGGATGGAAGGGAGGCAGGCACTGTGCTTGACCAAGGTTAGTGCATTGAGTGCAGGGCATTATTTAAAAGACAATCAGCTCAATTGGTGTTTATTGCATGCAACATTATCATATTTAAAATCGTTTTTGCTTTAAATATTAATGTTTATTGCATGTAACATTACTATATTTAAGATCATTTTTCTTGAAATATCAAGGTTTACTGCATGTAACATTATTATATTTAAAATCATTTTTCTTGAAATAAAAAATGGAAAAAAACAAGGGGAAAATGAATAAAATTAAATTTAAAAAATAAAAGACAATCAGCTGCTTCTCAAACAAGTCACGGAAAAGTTTTGAAAAACAGACTAAAGAGGTGTACGCTGTTTTCACAGAAATTCTATTCATTTCTTGTGTAAATACAGGGAATCTGTTAACAAATTTAAATTTGTAAACTTTAGATAAACAAATAAATGTGCAGTGTTTCATTTCCTGATGCTTGTTAAGATATTCTTACCAACTTAGTGCTAGTTAAACACTGAAAAACAGCAATGCTTCTAAGCCAGAAAATACCCAATAATGTATCATTTAAAAATATTTTTCAGCCCTAACAAGTTTGGCTCAGTGGATAGAGCATCAGCCTGTGGACTGAAAGGTCCCAGGTTCGATTCCGGCCAAGGGCATGTACCTTGGTTGCGGGCACATCCCCAGTAGGAGGTGTGCAAGAGGCAGCTGATCGATGTTTCTCTCTCATCGATGTTTCTAACTCTCTATCCCTCTCTCTTCCTCTCTCTAAAAAATCAATAAAATATATTAAAAATATTTTTCAATTAAGTTAATATGAAAAATTTGAGAGTATGCATGTTCCTTTCTGTTAACAATAATAAAACAAATTCTATATCTTCAAATTTTTTAAAATAGACATTTTGGTGAGTAAAAAGCTTTTGAGACCCCTGCTGACAGTAGAGGAGAATTACAACCATGCTGCCCAAACCAGAAAGTAAATATATAATTTTGCTCATTAGCCTAGTCACCTTAAATACATGTATGCCAATTCTCAAATGTGAAAGGTGCATCACTATATGATTAACACATAAAGGTGAATTCTTAAAATAAGGAACTTGTTACGCATTGGGATTTTTATTTTGCTTAAGGTTTATAGGTCTCCAAAACAAGTACATGTCTTACATTATATAAAATAACTATTTCGGTTTGTTTTTTTAATATAAAATATTATACAACTCTACAAATATACAGCTATTGTGAGAATAATATTATCTAGATTTTTTAGAGATAATGTGGTATTCTAACAAAGAACAAATACCAATGTTAACTTTATCTGAAAAATACATTAATTTTTCCAAAAATTTTATTGAGGACATATTCTATGTTAGATATTACTCTATGAGTTAGAAACACAGTTTTCATACATTAGTCAAGTACCCTGCTTTGAGGAACTTTCATCTCTTGGGGGAAATAGATAAACAATTATATGAGATAACTTCAGGTTGCAATGAGTGTGCTAAACGTTACAACATGGAAAGGAGAGAGAGTGATGAGAAGATAACTGTTGGGGGACTGGTCAGGGATTGCTCCACTTAAGAGGTAAAATGTGAATTGAAACCTATATGCTGATAGAAAAATGTTGCCATGTAAAAATGGTAGGTAGACAGAGCAGCAACTGAAAAATCTGGAAGTTGCAGGCAAAGGATAATTATGTAATTATAAAGACATACATAATGGGAACCAAGCATGGCTCAGCCTCCACCATGTTTATAATGTGGATCTTCGTGTTCTCTCTTAAAGGCATCCATATGCAATAAAAATCAGAGTCTTTGGAACTAGACTAAAAGAAAACTTGGAAACAGTCCTAGGAGAAACCTTGGACAGTTTCTGAACCTTTTTTAGGTAGCTGCCTCATCTGAAAATTGTTGAAAATTGTACCTACTTAACAGGTTTTCTTGGTCATAAAAACTGATATACTATGTAAAAAGCATAAGCGTAAAAGGCACTCAGTAATTTTTCATTACTCTTTCCTCTGATTCAAGGGTTCCCTGAGTCTCAATTCACTAGTAAGTCTCAGCTCTGCTACCAGAGACAATGAGATCAGAGTAAAAATATCCACAGAGCAGGCAGGCAGCTAGATGGGATGTTGAGTTAGTGCATAACCAAGGGCAAAGGTGGCCTTTTAGTCTTCTTTTTCAACCCTAGGCCTAACACAAGGGCTGACACAGAGTGGGGAAAAACACTTGTTAAATAAAGAGACTCAAAGAAACTAGCCTTAGGTAATCCATGAGAGATAGTGTATGGCCCTAAAGTCATGTGAAAATCAGACTAACACTTTATGGTCTGCAGTGGCTGCCAGCCATTCTAATGATCTATGACACTGTGACCTCATTGCTTTCCACTGTGGAACAAATGATAAGATGAGGTCCATGCAGCCACAAATCCTTAAGAAATGGCTTTGGTTAAGAGAAATTTTATAATAGTTACAGAAGGCTATAGGTATCTCAGCATGCCAATAGGAATATTAATTCAGTATTTCCAAAATTCTGGCCCTTGATGATAAAGAAGAAATCTTGATTTTCATGAAGGTAAGTCTTTTTTCTTTTTCTTTCAATGTAAAGGACTTTCTTTTATTTTGATGTTATGTTGTTCCCATATTTTGGTGAATGTGCCTTACATTCCTAAAAATTATACTGATAGTAGATGGAACATTTTATTGAACTTTTTGGAAAAATAAGAAACTGTAAGTCATGGGGAGAGAGTACATCAATTTTACTTTATGTAAAATCCACACCCAAAGAGATGTGAGAACTTCTGGAGTACCTAACTTATTAAAAAGTAGATTCAAGGAGGGAGAGGCCTATTGTGAGTTTTGTGAGGGGGACAGGCTCAAAAATAAAAGGTAAAAGGGGCATAAAAGAATAGAAGGTCAACTGATATAGAAGTCACATTATAAATAACTTAGAGGCCCAGTGCATGAAATTTGTACACGGGGGAGGAGAGGGGCGTCCCTCAGCCCAGCCTGCACCCTCTCCAATCCAGGACCCCTCGGGGTATGCCAGACTGCCAGTTTAGGCCCAATCCCTCTCACAATCCAGAACACTGGCTCCTAACTGCTCGCCTGCCTGCCTGCCTGTCTGATCACCCCGAACCATCTCTGCCTGCCGACCTGATCACCCCTAACTGCCTCTGCCTGTCAGTCTGATCGTCCCCTAACTACTCCCCACTGCGGAACTAATCGCCCCTAACCGCCTTTGCCTTGGCCCCTGCCACCGTGGCTTTGTCCAGAAGGACGTCTGGAAGATGTCTAGTCTAATTAGTATATTACCCTTTTATTAGTATAGATATGTCCAATGCACCGAGTGAACATTTGGATATAGTCAAGTTCCCTTCTCTCCAGAGGAAGTTGGGAAACTGTGGGCTTTGGGACAACACCAGAAAATAGACTGGGGTTGAAGGAGATGAATAGAAGGAAAGGCTTATTTTTTTAAATCTCTACATTGCTGCTTAATCTCTGACTACATTTCTCAAGCTCAAACTGTGATAAGAATAATGCTCCAAAAAATATCAGAGTAAAGAAAGATGTAGGGAATGAAGTAAGTACCCTATGAATGTCTTAGCACAGACTTTTTCAGGATTCCTGGTTCTGAGCTGATTTAGGATCAAGTTAAACTTAATCCTTCTGCATTCCCTCCATTGCATAACTATCTCCCTCTTCTTCAGGCAGTGTGGCTAGGTAAACGATGGTTATTTAAACCTTCACTTCCTTAATTTATTTTCATTTGGCTGCAGCACCTGCCTTCCATGGAAGCTCACTAATAGCACACTTACGCTCTATCACAGGTTAAACTACTAAGCAACCAATCTGCACTGTGTAATCACATTGCACTACAATAATTTCCACTCATTGATATACATGGATAAGTGTTCTTAAAGCATTTTTTAATGCTCTATGTGCTGAGTGTTTATGGGTGTTCCCTTTATATCCACTACAATCATCTTGAAGGCCATGGCTAAGATTTCTCTCTCCAGCAGAGTGTCAATGTTGGATCAAATCCTAACTCTACCACTAACTAGCTGGGTGAATTTGGAAATAGATTTAAAATATTTGTACCACTGTTTCTTCATCTGGAGGGGCTAATAATATTAATCTGCTTCAGAGAATTTTTGAGGTCAAATTTTTAAAAGAATGACTGATCTTCAGTAAATGATCAATAATTATTAGCCATTTTGTTGCAGAGGTGTTGTTAAAGTGTAGACTTAGTCCCGCACAATATTCCCCAAATCAACTCCCTGCTCCATCAGTTCTCAGCTACATAATTTAAAACAAATTACTCAACCTCTCTGTATCTTGGCTGCCTCAATTAAAGAAATAAAACAATTAAACTTACTTCAAGGGTTTTTTAGGGAGCACTAGAAAAAAAAATATATATCACTTAGAATAATAGTCACCATATATAAAGTGCTCAGGTTATTATTATAAAGCCAGAGTGTTCTTTGCTTTAATCTTTTCACGCTCTGAGTTATAGATTTAGGTCACTTCTACATCACACAGATGTCTCAATTACTTCTTTGCCCTTCTCCCATTCCCCTGTTCCTCCCTCTCTTTCTATTTCACTCTGCCCCCTTATTCACTTTCTCCTCTCTTTTCTTCTTCTCAGTTTTTGTTTTTGTAATTTAAAATCAATGTCTAAACCAGAGGCTCTCCAGGAAAGAGCTTTCTCAAGAGAATAAAAGGCAACTACTTTACGCCAAGAAATAAAACCAATTTCAAAGGAAGTACAGTCCTGTGATACTTTTCTGAAAAAGGCAACATCTGTAGCTATTTGTCCTGGAATAACCTTGCCCTATCAAAATTGAATCAGAATGCTGTGTGGGGCCTTGAAATAGCATGTCTGCCCTCTCTCCCCATGAAAAGGTTATGATCACATTCTTTTGTAGGAGTAGAGGTGTGGGAACATCTTCTTGTCTGGGATTCTCAAGTAAAACTTGTAGTGGTAAATTGTGTGATATACTGAGGATTAAATTAGTTAAATCACTTGATGATGTTAAACACATCATAGTAAGAAAGACAGAGATATACTCAATGTTTTAAATTAGAATTTGAAAGCTAGGATCACTGGTCCTTTAGAGGAAGGGTAGAATCAAAGATAGAAACTACTAGAAAGAAGAACATAGGTATAAAGAATAAAGGATTTTCTAATGGACTCATCCAAAGCCATGCAGAGATTATCTTGAGAATGAGGTAGTTGTCCCAATATAGGCTAAATAATCACTAGAGGAAGACGCTACACTGGGTTCAGCAACACTTAAATTTGGACTGAAATCCTCACAAATCCAAAACCCTTTGTTGTGGGATATGCATTTACAAAGGCAAATTATTCACAATGAAACTTAAGCCCAAAGTAGCCAAATCCTTAGAGAAACTCTGAATTTGGGAATTCTTTCCCCCTTCAGTGATTTAACTTATCCCTTTATTTTTTTTCTCTCTTCCTTTACACATATGGCCCAGAGTAGATATGCAAAAGTAATTTACAATTCTTGCCTTCCTAATTTGAAATTCTATAAGTCCAAGAGAGTAACCAGATTATGAAAACACTTGATTAATTGCACAAACCAGCAGTTAACTATTATAGTTTAAAGACTCAAGAAAAAAATATTTCTTTTCCTTCAGGAAGAAATATGAATGTTAAAAGCGTGGTGCCTCACAGAAGAAAGCTCCATAATTAATCTGTAGAGCCATCTCCACTGTCAGCAGCAGGAAGGCCCCGGAGGGGCAACTTTTCTTATAGAAGGATGAAGCATTCGTGCTAACAGTGATGATGAGAAAGACCTGGAAAAGGATGTGAGGGTTACTCTTAAAATCTACTCGGTGCCTTGCCTACTTATAAGAACTAATATTTCTTGAGCACTTACTATTGACCTGAGAATATTCTGAGTACTTTCTCTGAATTAATTTCTTAACCCTTGCAATAAAGAGCAATCTGTCCAAAGTCACCTAACCAGTAAGTGGAGGATCAGGCTATAAATGGAGGCCATCTAACAGTAGTGTACATGTATATATCAACCTAGACTACTATTTTCTGTAGCCTAATTTGAGGTATCATTTAAAAAGTATCTGCCCTAACTGGTTTGGCTCAGTGGATAGAGTGTCGGCCTGCAGACTGAAGGGTCCCAGGTTTGATTCCAGTCAAGGGCATGTACCTTGGTTGCAGGCACATCCCCAGTGGGGGGTGTGCAGGAGGCAGCTGGTCAATGGCTCTCTCTCATAGATGTTTCTGACTCTCTATCCCTCTCCCTTCCTGTCTGTAAAAAAAAATCAATTATATATATATATATATATATATATATATATATATATATATATATATATATATTAAAAAAAGTATCCATATCTGGGGAACAGACACAATGCCCACTACCTGTTCCTAGCGCAGTTATTTATTCACTGTGTAAAGTTGAGTTGCCTTAGCAAGACAATGTCTGGAATGCTAGGTTCAGTGTCTGGATGTGAACTTGAAGAGTATCAACTACCTGGAGTACACTGACACATTTTTTCGATGAAGATTAAAAAAAAGCATATAATACCTCAGTAAAGTATCAATATTAATCACTTCAATATTAGTGGAAAATTAACTATGTGTACAATACCCCCCCCCCTTATTCACAGTTGTTTTCCATGGCTAAATATATCACACAATTCGCCACCAATGGTTAACTTCTGTCCAAAAACGTTATATGATTATATGGAATATTCAATAAATAAACAATTCGTAAGTTTTTAAATGCATGCCATTCTGAGTAGTGTGAAGAAATATCACACTGTCCTGCTCCAATCCATCTGGATATGAGTCATTCATTTGTTCAGCTTGTCCACTCAACTCTGTATCCCCACCCCCCAAGCCCCACCTCACACACACACTCCTTAGCCACATAGTAGCCATCTCAGTTATCAGATCTGCTATCACACTATCTCAGTGCTTGTGTTCAAAGCAACCCATATTTACTTAGTGACTTCCCCGGAGCACAAGAGACAAGAGTAGTGATGATAGCAATTTGTTTATGCCAAAGAGAAGCTGTAAAGTACTTCCTTTAAGGGAAAAGGTGAAAGTTCTCAACTTAAGGAAAGAAACAAACCTTATGCTGAGATTGCTAAAATGAATGGTAAGAATCAATCCTCTATCTGTGAAGTTGTGAAGAAAAATAAAATTTCTGCTAGTTTTTCTGTCACACCTCATACTGCAAAAGTTACATCCATGGTGTGTGCTAAGTGCTTCATTAGATGGAAAAGGCACTAAATTGGTGGGTGAAACAAATGAACAGAAAATGTGTTCCCATTGATGAGAACTTGTGCCAGAAAGCATTGAGCCTATACAAAGACTTTCAGCAGGGGAATCCCCTGAAATGAGTCACCACGTTAATATAACTTTTATTACAGTATAGTGTCATATTTATTCTATTATCAGAAATTTTTATTAATCTCTTACTGTACTTAATTTATAAATTAAAGTTTATCATAAGTATGTGGGGTTTGGTACTCCTTATGATTTGACATCCATTGGGGATCTTGAAATATATTCCCCAGGTAAAAGGAAGACTACTGTATATGTGTGTGTATAAGGAGTCCTTCAAAAAATCAATTAATATGTTTAATTCAATGTATTAGTTTTCCATAAGAAAATATTCTCTGTGTAATCACTTTATCATTATTCTACTCCATAAGAACACAGAACAACTGGAGAATCTCTTTCTCGCCCAATCCTTAAAAGTATCACACAACAAACTTCTCTAGACTTAGGTAGAGCAATTTCACATGTGATTATAAATGTGGTTTCCATGGACTTCCTTCAGTCTTCAGCATGAGAGGAAATGATAAAACCCATAAAAATAACTGGTATGTATATACTACTTTGCTATTTTAAAAGCATTCTTACATTATATTATTGAAGCTTTTTGTTTTTCAGTCTTAAAACTATGAAAACACCTATACCCAAACTACATTTCATCTGTTCTGCTATACCACCATCTCCACCCCTGACCTCTACAAAGCCTACAGAACTGAGAAAAATAAACTCACCTTGGAAAAGACAATGTCATATGTGCCAAGATGCACTCCTAGTTTATCAGACATTTTCCCGAAAACAATCAATACAGGTAGCCCGAGGCAGACAATTTCAACATACATGTACTTTCAGAAATCAGATCATTATACCAGAAACTTTCTCCCTTTCTCGAAAACACAGAAATTATGACAGAAACCATATACAGAGTTGGCCTGAGGCGAAATTGTGTAGTAGTCAAAATGTCTCCTAATTTATTATATGTGTAGTTCTCTTCTCTCCTTTTCCTTCCAGTGGAACAACTCCCCCACTTCCCAAAACGTCCCTGGCACCCCGGACCTTCATGATCTCACTCCTATGACCTGACCCAAATCCACTTTGAGAAATTATTTTAAAATCCCATCCCAACAAATGTGTAAAGGACCAGCACAGGTTTGAGGAATATCAAAGCCCTTGTACTCAAAGGACACAGTGCAGAGGGCAATAGACATTAACTAGAGAACGGTATTTTATGAAAGCATATGTTATGAATCCAAATTCAGGGCTCTTTGAAGGTTTCCACATTAAAAAAAAAATAATCAAAAGAAAGGAGATGGTGAGGATTTATAAATTCTCTTTGGTGATACTGAAATGGAAATATTTTTAAAGCCGTCTTTGCTACACTCCCATTCTGAACTGCCATAGAGGAGAGATAGTTGATGTGCAACCAGTGAACGCTGGAGATGCATCCAAATTACAAATACGTTTGAGCACAGACCTGCACAACCCTGAGTTATAGAGTAAAATGAATAGTATACACAGTCACCCAATGCAAGCTCGCTCAGCATAACTGAGTAGCCCACGATGGCATAAAATCTACTGCCTGCTGTCATGACTCCCTGGGTACATGGGCCTAGGCTCTGTCATAGGTTATTCTGTAAAGGGTTACCACACCAAGCTGGGGACCACACAGAGAATACATCCATGATTCACACAAGTTCCCACCCCATCGTCATATGTTACCCAAGTAGTCACAGGACACACTAAGGACATTCCATGCAATGTTGTATGGTGGCTGGTGTGACATGGTGAATAAGGATGTGGACTTGAAATTACACAGTCTGACTTAAAACTGGGCACTGCCACGCTCTAGCGGTGCAAGTAGTCATGTAGAGTCACTGCTCTGAGTGCTGGTTTCTGCAACTATAAAATGGGCAAAAAATGATACAGTCTTTGGTTTTTGGGGGACTTCAAATGACATAACGTATATATGTCACCTGAGATATAAAGTTTAGGAGGAAGTTAAAAGTAATAGTGAATATGATGATGCTGATAATAAAAATGGTATCACAAATGTGGGTGTCAAAAGGTAAGCACATTTCAAATTATTCAGCCCTGTGGTCAATATTCATAGTGGTTTAGAGCACAGACTCAGAAACCAAATAGTTTGGACAAACTACTCAAATGTTCCATTATTAAGTTTCCCGCCTAAAATGAGATCAATAACAGAACCAAGCTCAGATATTTGCTGTGAAGGTGAAATGAATTAACACATGCAAAACAGAATGGCACCTGATACAGAAGCAACATGAAGTAAATCTTAGCTGTGATTGTTGTCACTATCCTGGCCAACAGTGGAGGTGAAAACATGGTAAAAATATGGAGATGACTCTCTGTCAGAGAGTCACAGTTCTCCAGAAGGATGGCAAAAAGTGTGTGGTGGAAGGGTCTCATCACGTTCATTCTTGACACATCCTTTCCCCTTCATTGGTTCTCTTGCCTGGGTAGCAACCACAGGAGGCCAGCTGAGATTCCAGAGTCATACACTAGAAATCACTTTATTAGATCATAGCTGGTTTTGTCATTATCAAATCACAACTTAATCTTTTCCACTGAAAATATATGGCTAACACCTAATAATATATTCATTCATTACTTTGTATAGTATTTTTGTAAACTATACCAAGAGTTTGGCAATGAAAACTATCTGTTAGGTGGTTGTTCATATACAACAAAAGCAATGCCTAAAAAACCTATGACTGATATTTCCAGGCTCAGAAAATCATTACCATCACCACCACCAGCACCATTACCAGCAGCATCACCATCATCATCGTCTTCTTCATATTAGCTACCATTTACTATCTATGAAATTTTGTTCTTAGCATACTCACCATAACTTCAGAAAGTAATTATCACTCTAACCATTAGTCTTTGTTTTTTCATTAAGATACTTTTTTTTCCTTTCCACTTCTGAAATTAAAAGCTACACAATGCACAGCAATACTTCCATCCTACATTTTCCATATATAGCAGACCCATTTTGAAACACAATAGTAAACCATTGCCTGAAGCACTCAATTAACAATGAAACAAAATGAAATGTTTAGTTTGTAATAATGCATCACAGAGGGCCAATTCCAATAGTAACCTTCAAGTAATGCTAGTTCAGTCTTTTGCCGTAAGACCATGCTATTGTGCTTTGTAATTAATAATTTCACACATGGATATTGACGACAGGATTCAAACAGGGAATTAGCAGCACCTCAGAAAATCTGTCCCCATCAAGGGAACAGAGGGGCTGGCTCGATGAGCTCCATCAGCTAGGATAATTATTATGAATAAGGAGGTGTGTCACCTCCCTGTAAGGGGCAAGGGTGCCTGTACCAAATTACATACCAGCTACACAAGTCAGTTTGTTGGAACATCTGAGGTATCCTCGGTAAATGCAAATAGCCCAATACAACCTGGCTGATGCTGTCAATGCAGAAAACAAAACTGAATTTGGAAAGCAGGATAGGAACTGAGGCCTGGCTAAGCATGCAAAGCCAAGAGAATGGCTAAGCCCAGGCCAGAGGCCAATGAGAGTCACTGCCAATTTTCTAGGAGCAGCCACTGTTCAAATATTTAATAACTTCCAAGTATTCTTTTCCCTCTTTTTACTATTTATTTCCCATCTTGCCAACTAAATCCTGCTCTACACTGACTGCACTGCTAAGAACTCATTTTCTTTAAGTCTAAAACTCCGACCTCCAAGTAGATTTAGATAATGCAATGGGGAAGAAGCTATGCATTTTAATATTTTAGACTCCAGAGTGCACAAAAAATCATGCCAGTGCCATAGCTTCAAGTCTATCTTGTAAGTAGAAAAGGAACAAAACAGAAGTATCAACAATACCGAGAGGTATGCCCCAAATGATAAAAGAGACACATACCTGAAAACTCCTTCAAAAAACGTTATTTAATGAAAAAATGCATTAGAGAAAAATGTTCTTTAATAGAATTTCACCATTCATACTGCTGGAAAGGGAATAATATTCCTCTCAGTGCTTCTTTGTGCAAAATTGTGATTTGAATAGGGTTCACTTACCTTGAAGAAAGGTACAACTGAACATCATCCGATGATGTAGACAGAACTATTTAAATATTTCTTAATCTTATATTATTTACTGGTCAGTTAGCACTTCTGGGTAAAGACTGACAAGTCAAACAGAGGTGATGGAAGACACTGAATGTCATTTGGTAGCATATTCAGTGGAGACTGTCATTATGTACTGAGGCAGTCCAGCAACCACAGTTCTGTTGTAAAAATTAGTTGCACTTACCTAGAAAAAGAGAGAGAGAGAGAAAAAGGGGGAAAATGTTAAGAGTTCTTTGAAACCTATGTTTGTGCATTGCTTCTCTTTTCCTTCCTTTTCACATTCTCTTTACTTTTCAGGAAAGAGCCTTATCAGTATCTCAGTATTAGTATTAAAAATTACATTAATACAATGGGAAGGTGGTGCTTATCTTCTGTACGATCCCCTTTTTCCAACTCCTCCCACCCCGTCCTGCCTTTCTGTCCTGCTGTGCACACCTTTCTCTCTGGCTGTCTATTCTTTAGTGTTCTGTTTAGAAATAACCTCCATTAAGAAGCATTGATACATCTTTCAAGTCCAAGTTAAGTGCTTCTTCAGTGTGCCTAGCTCCCTGTAAGTCCTGCTGCTTACACAGTAGTTGTGATACTGACCTATTATAGCTAACCATCCACTTATATGCCACATACTAGAATATGAACTTCTTGGGAATAGAGTCTATTTTGTCCCATACTTTCCACAGCATGATCTATGATATGAAAAATTTCAATAAGTATTGATGACTGAATAAATGAACTAATGAATACACAAAGAGAACCTAAAAAAGAGCTTAAAAAAAGATAGAGTTGATGGCCTACAATGACTGTATAATCGAGGTTTTAAGAGCGAGCCCTAAGAATGTTGTCCTGCTTCCTTTATGCTCAACTTCTCAGCTTAGAAAAGTAATCACAAAAATATAGAAGTTGTGGGTTAGAACATTTAGTTTTTCATGGATATAACATGGTACTACGTCCATTTGAAGATCCAGAGAAGAACATCTCTGAGTGGATCCACTCAAAAGCATCCATGTCATGTGTCTGCCAGTGACTTGTACAAATGACCTTACTCTCTAACCCTTACTTACCTCACATGTAAATGAAAATTACCATATTTGGCTTATCAACATCACCATTTTTTTAACTTTTTACATTGACATAATTATAGGAACACAGGGAATTTCAAATTAGTACACAGACCCCTGGGAACTGTTTCCCAACTTCCTTTAATGAAGGCATGGTATGTAACTGTAGTGCATATGAAAAGCAGGAAACATCACCATTTATTGATTCAGATGAAATATTGAAAGTAAATATATTTTTCATTGCATTCTTTTGTTAGTTATCTTTTATTCAACAATTACTTACTAAAGGCTCACTATACACCAGGTGTTATACTGTATACTAGAAATAGATTTGAGATCAAAATAGGTCTGCCTATACCCTCATGGAGCTTATGTATAGTGAGAGAACATGGAAAGATTGGGTCATTAAAATATTGTTCAGTAAGTTCAATTTGTGCAAGAATCAAAAACAGGAATATCTAATTCAAACTAGAAAGGCTCCCTAAGGTGAATGTTTAAGTCTAGACTCAAATCTGAGTAAGTTGGAATTGTCCAGGTAAAGAAACAAAGGATCTATGCAGGGGGAAAGAAGAGTATATGTGGAGGCAAAGAAAAAAAATATCTAGCCTATTTCAGTTTGATAGATGCCATGTTTGTTTTTCAAAAGTGGGTGAGTGGTGGCAAGTTTACATAATTAAAAGAATAATTCTGCATGGTTGTATGAGTGTTGTAGTTAAGATATAACCTATTGAGAAGGAAGATCTGGATAAAATAGGGTTTGATAGGCCAGGATAGAGGATTTGAAATTTATTTTAAGAGCAATTATGGTCCAGGAATATGGATTAAACAGGGGAGCATTATAAGAAAATTGTTATATTCCAGATGTCTGTAGAGAAATTAATATTATGGGACAAGTGTGGAAGTGGAGACAGGGAGATCAACTAGAGATTGTAGCATTAAGCCAGACAAAACACTGTAGCAAGTATAGCCAAAACAGTGGGCAAAGGAATGAAGAAACATGGAGTAACTGCTTCAATGATAGCACAGACTTAATTGGAGATAAGCAGTATATAGGTGTGAAAGGGAGGCAATAATAAAAAAGATGCTTCCAGGTTGAGCAATACATGATGGTACAATTCAATAGGAGGCGCAGCTTTAGGTGACCTATGATAGTGAAAGCACTTTGTAACTTGGAAAGTGCTACTAAAATATAAGTTTTTTCCTGTATGCATACATAATACTGAAAAAGATTAGACCAATAAGTGGCCTATTTTTAGAAAGCAATATCAGTGCATGTCTCATACACAGCATATCAAAATTGGTTTGTGGTGCCATTTAGTAATGCCAAGACAATTCATTAAGAGAGTCATGAACAAGCAGGTGTTTCCATTAGAGCTTATTCTAATAAACACATATACACACTCACATTCACACACAGCGTCCAACCCAGTGCACATTAAACTTGCTGAAACACCTAAAGAATCCAGTCAAGGAAAATGTGATAGAAATGCACTTTTTTCATTTAAAAATGCAAACTAATCCAACACAAAAAATAAAAGTTGCTCAGGATATTGATAATTAAATAGATCATCATGCTGATTACTTCTCAGCATATCATTTAAATAAATATCAATCAACAGACCATACACTCTGAGACCATTTGGTGACTTAAATGGAATTAGTGATGTCATAAGTTTCAAGGTACCAAAGATTAATTAGACTATTGTTTTCCATTAAAATAATTATTTATGTACTGTCTGATTCCACCTACTTGATTATGTGTTGCGTAAGACTTGGATACACAATTTTTACTTATTTTTGAATTTCCCATGGGGCATAGCAGAAGGCGTGCATGAAATAGGCAATCAAAACTATTGTTGTATTTTAGAAACTTCATTACAAATAAAATGCACTCAGCTATACAAGTGATTTATTTTCAATCTAATAGTATTGATGGTGATTACTTTAAAAGAGTGCTAGTGTTGGCAAGGTATCTGTTCAACTTTTCAGGAAAACATCAATTCTCTTAGGTTAACAAATGGTACTTTATCAGAAGAAAGTAGGGAGAGAAAGGAGTTGCTTTGATAAATTCTATGAAAGGATTTTTTTAAAGTAACAGGCTTATTAATGTTACTGATTCATAAAATATACCTAACAAAACAATCTTGAGAAGATTCACAAGATAGTGTTATTTTTTTTAAGTTTCTTACACATCTATTGCCAATTACCTCTTTGACTTATAGCAAATCATTAAAAAAGCAGATTTTTTAAAGGAATGTGTGGAGTAAAGCACAGCCAGCAATGGCTTTACTCTTACTATTAATGATTTTAATTAATGAAATAGAAACGTTCTATTTCATAATTGTATTATTGGCTGAATTATTAATTGAATGAAAACATTTTAATGGGCATAAAAGTCACTTGGAAATGAGATAAAAAGTTCTAGGCACTTCCTGCCTAGACACAGACGGAAAGCCAAAGCACTCTGACAGTTTGATTATTATGCACATTAGTGCAATCTAGTTGGCTCCCAATTCCTAGACTGAAATTCCTTGGTTTCATATTAGTGGGGAACCACTGTACTCGTTAGTCGACGCAAGGGATGGTTTTCATGTTCTCTGCAACTGAGTCTGTGATTTTAAAGGACCATGAGATGAAAGTATTGCCCTCCTTCTGGCATATGACATTTCAAAGGTTTCACACCAGTAGAGCCTGAGAAGTTGATAAGACTCTTAGACTTGTTCCAACCTCCACTTGATAGCTCACCAGTTTTCTGAGATGGTGTTACCAAAAGCTGAGGGCTGGAGAAGCAAGAAAAAGGGTCACAGCCTGCAGCTGACATGGCTATGTTGCCACCTTGCTGTGCTGCAGAGGCTGGGAAAGGGAGTAGTAGCTAAAATGGCATGGACATAGTACTTCCTGAACCGACCTTGGCATCTTGCTTTGTGTTGAAAAACGTATTTTATATGCTGATCATATCCTACATTTCCCCTGATATTTTGAACAAATTACAATCTGTTTTTGTGAATGGGCCATAGTTAGATATTCTCACTACAATTCTTTACTTTTTTTTTCTTTTTTCAGAAGAGAACACCTGAAGTGCTTACCAATATTCTTTACAACAAAAAATCAGAAGGCCCTGACCCAGAAAAGATTTCTCTCATGTAGATTGGTGAGTGCATCTTAGACAGGCTTTTTAAAAGTCCACATGCTGTCTGAATAAAAATCTGGAAGCAAACAACTGGAGTGGAGGCAACTATAATTGATGCAGACTAATCGCTCCTACATCTTCAGAGAACAGCCTTGCTCCCACTGAATAATATTGCATACAGGTTTTTATGGTGACAAGAAGGGAAAAAACTATGAGGAATTGCCAAGATATTGGCCTGTAAAGGGAGGCTAAGCTTATTTAAACTTTTGCAGAAAAACTCATTGAGCTGGGATTGATTGTTACTGAACTGCTTGCTCTGGAGGTGCTGGCAGGCATCACAGGGCCAGCACCCTATTCCCAAACTTTACAAGCAAGTCTTGCAATTTTATGAGACAGTTGCCTCCATTAATTAAGTCAGTGGCTTCAGGCAGGTCACAGCTCTCAGTGTCCCGGTTCTAGGGACAATTGATGCCTACATTATCCAAAGTGGCTCTGCAGAAAAGCTTCCATGACTCAGTAGACGAAATGAAACCATGTTGTCTTATCTATTTTATTTGAGACTTTAATAGTTTTCACTTTAGCACCCAAAAAAGAGAGGAAGAGTTAAAGGCTATCAGCAAACATTCCATTTCATAATTGTATTATTGCCTGAATTATTAATTGAATGGAAATATTTTAATGGGCATAAAAGTCACTTGGAAATGAGATGAAATGTTCTAGGCACTTCCCGCCTAGACACAGACCGAAAGCAAAAGCACTCTGACAGTTTGATTATTATGCACATTAGTGCAATCTAGTTGGCTCCCAATTCCTAGACTGAAATTCCTTGGTTTCATAAATGTCTCTCCAGGTTTTTTGCTTTTCTTGAATGTATATAAAAACCCCGGGGATCATTCTTATCTTCTGACTATTCGCACATTGTTATTGCAACACTGTCTCACATTGGCCCTATCACAAATGTCTTGCCCCATCTTTGTACCTGTGTTGGGGAGAGGGACCCAGAACTGTGGCTCACTTCTCCAATTTGAGAGTCCTTATAGAAGCCTCTACTGAAGCATCCCTGTTTTCTTTATGATCTTATTTTCTACTACCTCCACCATAACCACCACCCTCTGTCCATTCTACTTCAGTCACACTGGCAACCTTACTGTACCAGCCACACACCAGCATAGGACAATTGTATTGTCTGTGACCTCTGACTGGATTAGTCTTCCACCAAATACTTATACTCTATCACTTCCTTCAAGTATTTGCTGATATTTTAACTTTTCAAACACGCTTACCCTGACCCCTCCTACTCCATACTGGCACCTGACCCTGACACTTAACTGCTTTGAACCTGCAGTCACTTAACTAGCTCTACTTTTTCACTTAATCCTAGCACTTTACCCTTACTGACCTATCAATTAACTTATTTATATACTTTTAAATTTATGTTCAACCGTTAGAAAAAAATATATATGGTGTATGTTATGTATTGTTCATATGTATATGTGTGTGGTAAGAGCAAGTCTCCATAAATATGTTACATGTATTAATGGAACAGTGGGCTCTTAGTGAATCTGTTTCTTTCCTCCTCCTTGAAATGTGTATGCTTCCTAAAGAATAGATTATTACTTGTCCTGCCCTCTCCTAGAACTTGTTTGTCCCTGCTGGCACCGAACACTTGTCTTATTTTGCTGACCCTGATTTATTCCCCTCCCATTGTATTGTTAGCTCTGCTTTCCTTCTTTATTATTAATTAAGTCTTCAAATGTCACTGTCAGTAACCATAGAAAGAAGGATTCACCACTGACAGAAAACAAGATTAAGTCTTAAATGTGTAGAATTGAAGGAAATCCAGGTACTATCGTTTCTGATCTCATTAGACATCAGCCAATCAATGGAAATCTCCTCTCACTGACCTGGAATTCTAACACACAAGTCACCAGAGCTGGAAAACATCAAAGGAAAAATCCTTTCTCTTGCATGCAAACCATGTAAGTTAGTAATAGCTACTCAACCACCATTGACCTGCTAATTAATCCATAGATTTTTTTTGTTGTGCCTTTAATCATTTTGACTGATAACTAAGTCACTTTAGAAATACTCAGTCTCTGCTCAGACTCACCAACTAAATGCTACTAGAGTCTGTAGTAATAAAACACTAAAGTATATTGACTCCCTGCCAACTTGTTCTCTTTCTCGAGCTTTCTTTCCTACCTGTCAGCTGGTGCTCTCTGCCAACAGAATACAGAGAAGGGGAAGAAACAGCTAGTACATGAGTAGTTTGTGTCACACGTGAATGTGAGAAACGATTTGTCATCTGAGTCAAGAAACAAGTAGGTCCTGCTCTTTCTGAAGATTGACCTGTTCTGCTGACTCCTCATCAGTAATTTCAAATCAGCCTGAACATAACAGGATGGGACCTTATTCCCAGAGTCCCCTTTTCTGAGAACACGTGGTTGATTTTCATCCTTTGTAACCAAGCAACAAGTGATGTATATTTTCTGATGGGACAATATTTTCATGTGGAGATTCACAAAGTATCTACTGAACATGTTAGTATATACTGGCCATACATGAATTCCATCCTTTGATTTGAAGGGCGCTGAACTGCCTAAAGAACAACTTGAGTGCTGGCTTCTGCTTCCTGTTCTGACATTTATCTGCTGTGTGCCTTTACAAGTGTCTGTTCACCTCTCGGAGCCTCAGTAGCCAGAATGAAAAGAACTGGCCACATATCTGCCCCATAGGTAAGTGGTTGAGTTTATATTTTGTCACATACAAAGGATATTCACAAAGGGCAATTATTATTTATTTCCTCTGAAATATCATCTAGCACTTTATATCTTATCAAATGTTTGAAAGGAAAAACAAAAACTAAGATGTTGCTCTAAACCTTAGTTACTGTCACCAAAATGTGTGGCTCCATCAAGCCAGGTTGATGCATCATTAGTAAATAGACTAGCAAAAATCATGCTTACCGTGTAGTCTTCCTTAAGAGGAATTACTTTTTCACCCATTTGGATTTCCCAGCAACTAACTTAGTGAGCCCCTCTGAAAGTGCAGCCAGAAATGTGAACCCTGCTTGCATTGAAATGTGGCTGCTAAGCAAAGGCCTGCCCACTCGGAGGCCACCTGGGGCCCTGTGTCTGAGAACAGAAGTGTCCTCATACAGAACAGGTTGGGAGAGAGCCAATAGCCCCTGACCAACAGTTGGGGGGACTGATTTTCTAACAACAGAGAAAACTTCCAATGAAAATGTTTCTTTTAAAGCTTTTCAATTTATGAGGTTATACCTTTATTTCAAATAATATTGTCCATGGTCAAACATTTTTAGAATTCCCTATTAGAACTGCCTCTTGTGCCCTAACCGTTTTGGCTCAGTGGATAGAGCGTCAGCCTGCGGACTCAAGGATCCCAGGTTCGATTCCGGTCAAGGGCACGTACTTTGGTTGCAGGCACATCCCCAGTGGAGGGTGTGTAAGAGGCAGCTGATCAATGTTTCTCTCTCATCGATGTTTCTAACTCTCTATCCCTTTCCCTTCCTCTCTGTAAAAAATCAATAAAATATATTTAAAAAAAATAATTAAAAGAACTGCCTCTTGTGACAGTTTACTGGATCTTTAACTTTGACACTGATTATGTCCGAATGTTACCTTAATAGACAGTTTTACTAACATTAAAGATATTAAAAATAAATATGTCTTGAGGAGATTTTGAAAAGAGAATTGTGGGGATGTCTCGATTATTATAGCAGAGTTGAAATAAGAATATGCCCTCCTATGGTAAGTTTATGTTTTTTATACTTGTTTTCCCTGAGGCACAGAACTGTGAGGGTGAAAAATATTACATTTGGAGCCAGACTCTGCCTTTAACTTCTTCCATAGGAATTCACTAGCCATGTTGACAAATAGCTATTCCATCTATATGGGGTTTAATATTTTCATCTTTATAGTATAGAGCCCATTTTATAAGGTCATTCAAAGAGAAAGACTTCGATCTATGTAAGACATTAGAATAGAATCTGGCATGAGGAAAAAAGCAGGAATGTTGTTTATTTTAGGCTTTATTACCACTGCTAAAGTTATTATTTCAAAGACACAGAAGATAACTTGCAAAGTATCACCCCACAGAAGAGGTGAAAGGATCCATGAAGGAGCAATTTCTTGAGGCACCAACCACAAAGATTTATTCTTCACCAACCAAATCTGCCTGCACTTATATACCAAGAACCTCCAGGAAATCATGAGATGGAAACTCAGATGATAGTATTTTTTGTTGTGTGTGTGTGTGTGTTTGCAGAAATAGCTATAACACTAAACATTGCTTCAGAGATATTTGATTTTTACTTTCCACAGAAGCTTAAAATAAGTGATAGACATGGCTCTGAATCTTCAGTTGGCCTTTAAAATTGTCAAGATGTGGTGTACTTGTATTAATATAAGAATTTTTAACAACTTAAGTAGAATACATTATACTTATCCTGCCCTCTGATTGCCAATAGTTTGTGAGCACAGAAGGAAGCTCTCTGCAGAAATATCCTACTTCATATTCTGGAGAAACAGCTTAGCAAAAACAGATACATCATCAGATCACTGTTAGCAGACCTTATCTTAATAAAAACAGGGAGAATAAAAGTGACGTGCCTATCATTTATTTTTCTATCCAAATATAGAGCAGTCATCATCAATGGTTCCCATCACTTCACAATAATAGAGGGTGTGGTAATTTAGGAAGGTATGCAGGACAGAATTTACCTTATATTGCCCTTCTATATAATTACACTGTCCTTGTAGTTATCATGTCACCATTGGCAAACGAAAGCATTATGATTAACTTGTATTTGGGAACATCTACATATTCCTTTTAAATAATTCCAGAAGAAGGGGTAGATTAGCTTTGTCTGACTGCTTCAGCTTC
This sequence comes from Myotis daubentonii, assembly GCF_963259705.1. Lineage (NCBI taxonomy): Eukaryota > Metazoa > Chordata > Mammalia > Chiroptera > Vespertilionidae > Myotis > Myotis daubentonii. The sequence continues at coordinate 63,024,260 of NC_081842.1, read as the reverse complement.
CTTCTTGATGAAAATAGCATACTTCTCTTCTTACCACATCTGGTGGCTTTTGTTCCTGCTCCTTAAATGTTCTGCCACATTTTTTTAAGCAGCCTCTTCCTTTGGTCTTTGTGTTACTGTTCTAACCTTGTTCTGCAGTTCATGAATTACTCTTTCCCTCTTCCCTTCAGTAACTCCAGTTCTTCTTCTTGACCTCAACTATGCACTTTCTCTGGGGTGCAATTACTGACTCTGCACCCTTTTACGACTTTCTCTGAAAGAGCCCATATATTTTCTTATTCATCTTGTATCCTTAAGCAAATTACCTCCCAATCCTTCTCTCTAGCACCAGATTCTTTCAAGGCCACCAAACCTAGTGGATATCTCTCCCTTGGCAATTTAATATCACCTTAATTTCATGATATTTATTACCACTTCACCTTGCTTCCCAAGATCACCCCATTTGAGCCAATGGGGATTATTTCTAGTCCATTGGAGTTGACATTTAAGAGAACTCTGACTCTTTCTCCATCTCACCCCAGCATCTAAATAGTCCACTATTTCTCTACATTTCCTTTTAATGTCTCTATATTCTGTCACTAAACTTATCTAATTATATGTATTTTAATTTTGTGTTTCTAGCTTATAGCTACTCATAGCTGCCTCCTTTCTACATTGCCTCCATGTTACCTACATCATATAGCAATGGCATTCTTTAAACACTTGGTTTTATTAAATCACTCTCCTAAATAAGAATTTACAGCACCTCTTTTTTGTCTTTCAGATCAAATATAAAGTCTTCATCCTGGCACTTTAAGCCCCATTGAAGCCTTGCAGTCAGATCTCTCAAAGCTCTCAGAGAAGATACATGTTTCTCTGGTTAGTTTGCTTATATGCTAGACATATTCCTGCCCATACATCTCTCCTCAGCCCTTTCGCCCACCTAGAATGCCCTCATCCTTTCTCTAAGTCAAACAAATGTTTGTCATGGATTTCCTTTATCTCTAACAATTCAGACTGCCTTCTCTTTTTCAAAAATGTCAGAATATTTTATTACTAGTACTCTGAGGTCTAATAACTTTAAGTAATCCTATTTCTAGATATCAATTTAAAAGAAACAAAGTCATTGTCTCAAAGAAATATCTGGATTCCCATGTTCACACCAGCATTAGGGAAGGTGTTGGAACAACCTGTGTTCCTCAGTGAATTAATGGCTAAAGAAAAAAATGTATGCACAATAGACTGCTACTCAGTTTTTGTTTGTTTTATTTTTTAAAGAGGGAAATCTTGTCATTTTCTGACCACATGGGTGAACCTGGAGAGTGTTATGCTAAGTGAAATAAGCTAGACAAAGACAAATACCACATTATATCACTTACATGTGGATCTAAAAAAGAAGTCTAACCCATGAAGCAGAATAAAAGTGTGGTTGCCAGGGGCTGTGGGGTGGGGAAACAGGGAGAGGCTGGGAAAGGGTACAAACTGTCAGTTATACAATGAACAAGGCCTGCGGATCTAACATATAACATTGTGACTACAGCTGATAACACATTAACATTTGCTAAGTGAGTAGACTTTAAAGTGGACTTAAAAATAGCAAATAAGTGAAGTGATGGATGTGTTAATTAGCTTGCTGGGGAAGAATCCTTTCATAATGTATATACATATTAAATCATCAGGCTGTACACTTCAAATATCTTACAATTTTGTCAATTAAAGCTCCATAAAGCTGGAGAAACATGATGGAAAGCAGGAAAGGTAGCTGACAGATCACTAGAGCCAGGAAAACGTCCCAGATGTCAAGAAGGGAAAGTAGTAAATTTCCTAAGTTCAGGCTGAAGAGATAGACAATTTCTGGCAAAATTGTAGGAAAGAAAAACATTGAATAGATTACTTTTGGACCTTTCTTTGTTAATGAATTCAACAAATATTAATTAATATATCCCTGTGTTGCTGGGAACATAGTAGTAACAAAGAGACAAGGCATCCCTTCTGATGAAGACATTATATTGGGGGCAATTCAGAAAAAAAAAATTAGAAGTCAGTAAACACCAGGTGTTAATAGGTAGCTCAATGAAGTAATGTCAAACCTCAGAACTAAGACTTTCAAGCAGTAAAACAGGCCACTGCCACAAACAGTCCACTGTGCTACTGATTTCAGCAGAGAATTTGACTTTGTCTCCAACGATATTCTGAAAAAAAATAAGAGGTGAAATGTGACCTTTGATTCTAATTATACTCAAAAGAGGTTCTTTCCCATTCAACATTCAATACCTTGTCAAATTTGCAGGTGACACAAAGCTGAAAGCAATATCTAATGTAGCAGAAGACAGGAGCTAGACTCAAAGTAATCCTGACAGGTTGGAATAGCAGCCTAAGCCAACAAAATGAAATGCAATAGGAGTAAGTATAATATTCTATATTTGGCTGTAGAAAAAGGTTGTTTTTTTCGGAACAGAAAATTCAGAAAGCAACAATTTATAAAAAATAATATGATAAATTAAAATTCATCAAATTTAGAAACTATGTTCATCAGAAGAAATCATTATGAAAATTAATAGGCAAATCAGAGATGGGGAGACAATATTCACATAGCAGCTACCTGATAAAGGACTGGTAACCATGATACAAAAAGAACATCTACAACTCAATAAAAAAAATTGCAACTTATTTGAAATTCTATCAGAAACATATCAGAAAATGATCCATGGATAGAGGAATGAATAGAGAGGTGATAAAGCAATTCTGCAGTGTTAATTACAGAAGGTAGGTAAGGAGTATGTAGGTTTTTAATATACAGATTTTCCAACTTTTCTGTATGTTGGAAAATTTTATAATATGTTGAGCAAAAAGAATCAGGTTATAATTATATAAGTTGCAGAAATTCTATGTTGCATATTTAATAGCAATATTAAATGTAAGAAAGATCAGGTTACAAAAGTATATAAGCATGCATGTGTACCTGTGTGTGCATGTGTGTGTGTCCCACTGTGTGTATCCCACAGTTATAGTGGAATGAATGGACAACAAATGCTTAACATTGGCTTTCTTGCAGTGCAAAGAGATAGAAGGAGGGCAGAAGTAATTTTATATTCTTGCTTATTTGTATTGTATTGTCTTATAATGAATGTGAATTGTATATTTTAAAAGTCATTATTTTTTAATAAGAGGTCCTATAATTTGAATGAAAAGATATTAAGCTCACAGGGTTTATCCAATTTTGGCAGAAGTGATGAACAGTAGAAGGAAGCAAAAGGAAGGATTGTTCGATCTTGGTATCTCGCTATGGAGGAGTAAGCAGATGAACAACTCACAAATAAAAAAGATAATTATGTTGTCATGGATGTAGGTGATGATGCCTGTCTCACCACTTACCCTTTGCATCACAATCCAGACACATGACACTCCTTTTATTTCTTTGAACACAACAATTTTTTTCCTCTGTTTAGATCTTTACACATACTTTCCTCCTGCTTCCTCCTCTCTCTCTTCTCTAACCATACTCATCCTTCAGATCTCACTCCCGCCCCCGCCCCGGCGCCTGAAGAATTCCACAACTTCACAAATTAAATTATGTCTCCCAGTAACATTGCACTACTTCTGTAGCAGTTATGATCATTAATAAAAACATCTTTATTGAAGGGTCATTTGTTTATCAAATCTTCCCTGTTAGAATGATTGTTTATCACTGTAAGCTGAGTGTCCAGAATAGTTTAGCACAGTGGCTGGCAAACTGCGGCTAATGAGCCACATGCAGCTCTTTGGCCCCTTGAGTGTGGCTCTTCCACAAAATACCGACTTCTGCACATGGGCCACGAAGTTTCAATCGCACTGTACGTGCGCTCCTGTATGTGGTATTTTGTGGAAGAGCCACACTCAAGGGGCCAAAGAGTCGTATGTGGCTCACGAGCTGCAGTTTGCTGACCACTGGTTTGGCACATTAGAAGGTTCAATAAATACTATTAAATAAATGAAGTTTCTAAGTTCAGTTCCAGACCTATTACATCTCCATCAATACAGAGATTCCAGATGGTAATGTTCAGAAAAAAAAAATTTAAGATTTGTACCTGTGGTTAATAAGAAGAAATGGAACTGCCAGGCCAGCATGTCTCAGTGGTTGAGTATTGACCTATGAACTAGGAGGTCATGGTTCGATTCCCATTCGGGCCACATGCCTGGGTTGCGGGCTTAATCCCCAATGTGGGGTGTGGAGGAGGCAGCCAATTGGTGATTCTCTCTCATCGCTGATGTTTCTCTCTCTTTCTCTCTCTCTCTCTCTCTCTCTCTCTCTCTCTCTCTCTCTCTCTCTCTCCCTCCCTCCCTCCCTCCCTCCCTCCCTCCCTCCCTCTCCCTTTCTCTTTGAAACCAATAAAAGTAAATTTAAAAAAAGAAGAAGAAATGGAACTACAGGTAAAGTTTTGGCAGCTTCCAAAAAAGGTCTTTGGAATTTTTGAGGATGAAGGATCGCTTCCAAAGGGAAATGTATATAAAGAAAAGAGCAGGTGAATGTAGATCAGGCCCATCTTGTTGGTTTCTTTATCATTTAACCTTTATTCTCCTTTATCCTATCCTGTTTGAGTCTTTTCATCTTGTTCTTACTTGAACTGGAAACAGGGTGTCAGCTTAACTAGCACTAAATTAACTATAGCCTTAACCGTGTGAAGTGACGATGGGCTCCAGGACAAGCTTGCTGTTTCCAATCTTGGCAGCTTACACTTGGCTTCTAGCTTCTCTACTTCTCTGCATGGCTGGGAAAGATAGGCAGCCAATGTAGGAGCAGATTCTTAGACAAAACATTTCCAATACCATGGAAATGCTAGGAACTCATAGGGCCCCCTTCTTTCACAGCCAGCAGATTCATTATTTTATTTAGGGTTCATTCAATAAGTATTTATTAAATGCCTATTCTATACGATTCCCTAAGCTTAGCAATAAAGGGTGCTACCCTAATGGGACTCAAAGTCTCGTGGGCTAAGAGAAAACAAATAGTTAATCAAACAATATGTAATGACTAATTCAAGATCCCCTTAAGAGATGGGGGCGGGGGGGCGGAGCAGTACAACCAAAACATGAGAGAGGTTGGTCAAGTGGGCACCTAGGAGGAAATGATATCTAAGCTCAAAACATGAGGCAGAATATCTATGCAAATGGAGAGGAGAATAGTTTCAGGTAGAGGAAGCAGCTCTATGAAAGGCTTGAAGCAGAAAATTACTTAGGATAATCAAAGACCTAGTAAGGCAGGAGCAGAGTGGACAAGAGGAAGTGGATTTGTGATGGAGGCAGGGATCCAATCCTGTAGAGCTCCATGGCTGTGTCTGGAAATTCAGATGCCTGTGAACACTAATGGGTTTAAGCACAGAAGCCACATGATCTCAGGGAGCAACGTCAGGTATTCTCACACTAGACATTCAAGAAGATGGTCCTTTACAATTTGTACTCCAAACCATTCTCTAAATTACAAGTTAGAAGAAACTGAAAGGAATTTGAACCATGCAGTCATGATAAAATAAGAACCAATATGATAGTATTTAGTGCTTGCATTACTTTAATGAGTCATTTTAAAGAAAACAATCAAAAGAAAGGCAACACACTTTATATAATGAGCAGAAAAGAATGTAAGGCATTACCTTGGTTTCAACATCTTCCTAACAGAGAAGGTTGTTCCATACAGAACAAATTCCCTAGAGCCTCTTCCTGAGGCCATTAGCAATTAGATACTCATTTGTCTGAAATAACTGCCATGTCTAAAGTAAAAAATAAAATAAAATAAACCACAAAAGTATAGACTGGACTTTCTTTCAAGTTTCTTCTGAGATAAATAATCCAAGAATCTCCATGAGACTTCCCTAACTAACAAGTTGTCCCATAAAGAGAATCTGGCAAATTTGTAGGTATTTGATAAATGTTAACAGATTTCTGGGCTGAGAGCAGATAGAGAATATTGCTGGGGAGGGGAATATCTGAATAATGCTGAGAATCTGATTTTTAACCATCACCATTATACATAAGATACATCCCAGGTAACAGTGTGAAATGTTCTCAGCAGCCCTTGAATCAGTCAAATTCAATTTGGTGTGATCTGAAGAACACAAAACACATGGGAGATGTGGTGAGTCAGCAGGTACCAGGAGGCAGCCAGTAGGTAAAAGGGGGTCCAGCCACAATCTGGAAGCAATTGAATGCTTGGGGTGAGCCTTGCCAAGTAGGGTGTAAAAAGCAATGAAAGGCCAGAGGATGTAGAAGATGGAGCCCAAGGTAGCAGAAGCCCCCTAGGAAGGAATGTGCCCACTGGCACAGGCACTAAATTGCCTGCCAAGCAGGAGACAGCTCAATGGAAAACATCTAAATCAGGTCAGGCCAGCCCACTGGCAGCAAAGCAAGCCCATCTATGGGGTAGTAACAGCAGTGCCAAAGGTAAAATCAGTACATCCAGAGGAACATGAGATGGGCAATACCCTCAGCATGGGTTTAACGGAAGTCCACCAACTGGCAAGGGCAATCCATTTCAGCAAAACAGGAGAGCAGTGTGCAAAAGCCAAGAGATATGATTTGAGCTGCGCCAAGTAAGAAAAACGGTCTCAGAGGAAATATCAGCTTCCTACCAACCAGAAGGCCTCTGGCAGTGTGAGATCTGCATGCATAGCCAACTGAGGCTGGGCAAGGACCATGGCAGCAGGCACATAGGACATGCAGAGGGTGTAAAGCCAACAGGGCCCATCCATTCAGCTTCCCAGGGGCCAAGCATGGCCTGCAAGACTGGGACCACTGGACAGGAGTCTGAAAATTGAGCTTTGAACTCTGTCTTGCCATTAACTGCAAGACCCTGACTTGAATCTCTGCCTCTCTTGAGAACCCATTCCTTATTGTCATCTAGAAAATTCAGGTCTCTCTCCCCAAACTGAATTCCAGCCCTGAGCTGAGAGTGAGGTGTCCCAAATGCTGACAGTTTTCCATAATGCCATCCTCCTCCTCTAAGATTCCTGGTTGTCTAACCATCTAAGAAACTGCTGGTTCTGTCTTCTTCCTTAATGCATGTTGCTCTTTCTGCGTTTCAGTCTCTGCTCCTGCATGCTTTATCCCACGACCTAAACTATTCTCCATCACCTTTGCCTTGCATACCCTTTTCCAGAACTTGTATCACTTCCATGAGCACCATCTCTACTAGTAAGTTGTGGTTTTTCCAGATTGGCATATTTATTGAAAGTGCCGCAGGACAAAATACAACATGATAAAATTCTCCATTCTGACTTCCCACCAGGAAGCCTAAGACTTAAACTAAACATAACCAAAGTCACAGTCATATTACAGTTTAAACATCCATTTCCCCCTTTCAAACTACGTGCTATCAGGTCAGAAATCACCTCGTCCTTTAAATTCATAATGTAAAAAAAAAAATCTATCTTAGAACATATCTTCTGCACCATAGTAAATGATGACATCAATTGCTTGACTATCAGCTCTATCTAGCACAAGCTTTGAAGTGGGGTACCAGGAAATCTCAGAGCTTGCCTTCCCTCCTACATTGATGTATAAGAATCAATTGCAGAGTGTTGTTTTGGTTGTTGAGAATATTGGGGAAGAGAAAAAGGTGGCTGATGTGGTGAAAGAAAATGAGTGGTGCACAAGAATCTATAAAAACTCAGAAAGTCATGAATCAAAGGAAATACTTTATATACTTGCTATAAAAAGTAAAGTGTATCTGATAAGTTTATGCACATTTTGGTATTAATACAGCATCATGCTTTAATTCTTCCATGACTTTCATCCCCCTTAAAGGTAGGTGAACGTACTTTTAAAATGTTTTTCTTTCATAATATACTAGTTTGATCCTTTATATATCTACGAGAGGCCCAGTGCACAAATGCATGCACCAGTAGGGTCCCTTTGCCTGGACTGGGAGATTGGGCTGAAACTGGCTCTCCAACATCCCCTGAGGTGTCCTGGTTTGCGAGAAGGTGCAGGCCAGACCAAGGGACCCCATCGGTGCATGATTGGGATCAGGGAGGGTCACAGGAGGTTGGCCAAACGGGTAAGGATCATGGGAGGGCTCCAGGGTGTATCGGTCTTATCTCGCTCAGTCCTGATCAGCCGGACACCAGCAGCAAGCTAACCTACTGGTTGGAGTGTCTGCTCCCTGATGGTCAATACACCTCACAGTGAGCAGTTGAGTGGCCTTAGCATATCATTAGCATATTATGCTTTGATTGGTTGAACGGACAACTGGACGACCAGACATTTAGCATACTAGCCTTTTATTATATAGGATGATGTCTGTGGTGACTTCTCTGCTCTCATTTTAGATTTTTTTTTTTATATGGGTTTTTTCTCTCTTTTTTCTTAGTGAGTCTAGGCAGGAGGTGGTCAATTATATTAACCTTTTCAAAAAACTAGATCTTTGTTATTGTTGTTTTAATTTTTTGCATAGCCTTTTGTTCTCTATTTCATTCAATTCTGCTCCAATTTTTATTATTTACTTTATTCTGCTGATTTTGGGTTGCTCTTGCTCTTCCTTTTCTAGTTCTTTAAGATGTGATGTTAGGTTGTTTACTTGAGATTTCACTTGTTTCTTGAGATAAGCCTGTAGTGATATAAACATCCCTCTTATTACTGATTTTGCTGCATCCCAGAAGTTTTGATATGTTATATTGTCATTCTCATTTGTCTCTATATTTATTTGATTTCATATTTTATTTTTTGACCCAGTCATCTTTAGTAGTATGTTGTTTAATCTCCACATATTGGTGGTGGCCAAGATATGGAAACAACCAATGTGTCCTGAAATAGAGTACTGGATAAAGAAGATGTAGTACTCAGCCATAAGAAAAAAATGAAATAGTGCCATTTACAACAACATGGATGGACCTGAAGAACATTATGCTAAGTCAAAAAAGTCAATCAGAAAAAGCTAAGAACAATATGATTTCACTCATATGTAGGATATAAAATTTAAACTCATAAACACAAATAGCACTGTGGTGGTTGCCAGAAGGAAGTGGGTAGGGTTGAAGAGTATCCTAATATATGGTGACAGGAGAAGATTTTACTTTGGGTGGTGAGCACATGATGCAATATACAGATCTTGTAACAAAGAAACTCACACCTGAAACCTATATGTTCATGTTGGCAGATGTCACCTTAATACATTTAATAAAAATAATAATTTTAAAAATCTGCATTTAGCTCAGGCAAAAATAAAAATAAAAATAAATAAATTGTTTTTCTGATTGGATTTCCCATTATCTGAATCCAGATTTCTTCCCAGAGTTAGTTTTCTTACCTCTTCCTGATGTTTGGCCCTCTACCTATGTGTACCCTGGACTTACTGACCTTCATGCTGTTCCTCAAATATACCACCCATTTATTTCCTCTGGGCACTTCCTCCTGAAACACTTATCCAAAAGCTTTCCTTTGATTGATCATATACTTCTCATGCTTCTAAGTTCTTCTTAGAGGTCACTTTCCTGATTCCCCCATAGGCTGCATGGTTTTTCCCTTTTACTATCTACTCCCATAGTGCTTCCCTATTATACCACTAATAGCAAGCGCCACACTCATGCCTGCCCCTCTGGGGTAGAAATGAAAGATGATGTATGTCCTACGCACCTCTGTACCAGCTAGTTATTTGTGTTATTCTTAGCTGAGAATAGAAGTAGTCTTCCCCTACATGACTCAAATGCCTGAAAGATAATACTCATTGACTGGTCAGTGAAAACAGTCTAGGTTGGAGAAGCAAGACTCAGGCCACTAAGGTTGTTGGAACAGGATAAATTTGTGTTTGTGGAGTCTGATGCTTGTAAACTTTTTCCTCCATCTGTCTTAGAACAGTGGTGGATTTTCTCTATGGCTTGGACTTATGAAACAGATGAAAGGAACTGTACAAAATACCTAGAAATCAATGTGGGAATAATCAGACTTAATTTAATCTTATTTTGAATGGAGAACACAAGGCATTATGTTGAAATACCCTTATGTCTGAATGCTACCTGTCATTTCTGAATGTTTGGTCACTGTGCTGAAAAATAACTAATGAATTAGAGTGAGTATAGAGAATATTCTCTATTAAAACTAATTTTCTAAAATAGTCTAGTATCTACTATGGTATTTTGCACAAAAAAGGCCCTCAGTAAATATTGGTTGATTGACTTATGAAAGGTATGTCATAGGAGAAGTGTACCATACAGAATCAGAATTACCAATAAAGTTACTATATACTATATATATTATTCATTTTACCTTAATGATACCATCACTTTTTCAGAATAAATACAGATTATTTTGATAATGAGTTTCTTCTTTAAATGTTTTCTTTCTAAGGCCTGTATTACTTTCTACCTCAAAACCAACTGTGGCTAATCATGATATGCAAAGCATATGCCTCTTGATTCATGGTAACTGCAAAATTCCTAAAATAATTTGGTATGTTAGGAACTTAGAAGTGAAATTAATATGATTCAAAATGCTGTTATTGGCTCTGGGAAGTAGAAAGGAGAAATTAAAAAAAGAAGTGGCAGTGTTGGAGTAGTCATTAGCTTTGATCAACCTCAGAGTCCTCACAGTAAAGCAGTAAAAGGCAGCTAAACAATGCAGCATCATGTAAATGCCTACACACACACACACACACACACACACACACACACACACACACACACACACACACACACGCTTTTTTAGTTGAAGCATTGCTACAGGGTAATAACCCTACTCCAGAGACCACAGGCCACACAAACCTGTGAGATGTCCCATACCAAGGGGTAAACCAGTCCTTATCCTGATGCTCCATTCACACTTTGCATTCTGGTGCCTCCATCAAACTTATCTTACACGAGGACTCCAAACATTTGTAGGCCCTCTGCCCCAGGTTCAGAGTGGGATATATCAGAGTGAAACTCTCTCCCACCATTGCTGCCAGTCTTTGTGATTTACATTCCATCCATACAATGCTGCTCTCAGTGCAAAAGGTTTTCAGCCATGGAAACCTGGGTTTAGAGTGTCACCATGCATGGGATCTTTATTGTCATGAGTTTTGATGTTCTGTGCTATTACATGTTCTGCCCTGCAAGATCCGAGTCCCACCTGTGACAACCAGCATTATGCCTAAAAGAGCACTATGGCATGAGACAGCATGCACACACCTGAGTTGGTGGGCATTGCTAGCTTCTGCTTCCAGTCTCCAGGGAAGATTGCAACCAAATCAGTATCTTTGGTCCCCACAACCCAAAGCAGATTTCCTGCAGCTTCTTCTTAAGGGAGTGAAAGCTGCTTAGAGCAGCGTGTAAATTCATGGCAAGAAGCAATAAAGGTGAGTTTTATACATTCCCATTATTGCTTCCACGTCTTTGCAATAATGTTTATTGACATGTTTGAATGGAGCACAAGCTGCAGTTCGGTTCAACTGCCTGTGAAAATGGGACATTTGTCAAGAAACAAACTTCGCAGTTTTTAGTAGCTCTGACAGTGGGTATTAGAAAAGATATTGATGGGAAAAGAAGAGAGAGTAGGCAGGCCTAGGGGGAGAGTGTTAAGGAATATACTCAGACAGATGCCTACAGTGGAGGAAGAGGGGCTGACTGAGGATGGAAAATTGAACACTAAATACATTGAGGGACTACCGGTTGCTTGGAAGCATATGCACTTGTATGGAGAACATCAACAAAAGCTCTCTTTGTCTCCTCTACAGAGATGCTTTTCATGATTTGAGCCCCACTTTGTCCCTCCTCCCCCCCGTCTATCTCCAGTGATAATCCAGTTCCTAAGAGTGTGTGTATCTGTTCTTCAGTGTTCTCATGAACTAAACAGTGGCTACAGAAACTACTTAGCATATAACCTGCCTTAGGCTATAAAATTGGTCACTCTGCCATTCATAGGGAACATGCGTACTGTGAGTGTGAGGCACTGTGTTAGGTACCAGGGCTGTGAACAGACCTTCTGCCAGGGATTCTTCAGTTTCATAACAAAGCATGTTGCACTCATTAACAATATAGAACCATTCACACATATCAAGCTCAAAAATGGTCTAGTGATATTATTTTTATTTTTCCCCTACCAATGACCTAAATGACTAATAAAATGTTTGGGACAATATACACATTAATAGATACCTATTCATGTCCCAGTACAAATGTAATACAAATGTTCAAGGCAATAAAATGAGAGTTACTAATAGCTCTTTTCTTTCTCTTATTCAAGTCAGCACTCCGGATTTGCATTCCTCCAGACACTGAGGTAGGGCCTGCTCAGCATCCAAATTTCTAGCATAGCTTTCAGGCCTCTGCTGCCTGGTCCTGGTCAGTCAGTCAGTGCTCCCTTCCTCCTAAAGCTCAGCAACAGGTAAGAAAGTTTTGTTTTTGTTTTTAAATATGTTTTTATCGATTATTTTTGAGAGAGAAAGAGAGAAACATCTATATGAGGGAGAACCATCTATATGAAAGAGAAGCATTGATCGCCTGCCTCCTGCACATCCCCTACTAGGGATCCAGCCCATAACCTGGGCTTGTGCCCTGACCAGCAATCCAACTGGCAACCTTTTGGTGCATGGGACAATGCTCTGCCAACTAAGTTTTGAACTATAGCTTTAACTCACTTCTTTGACATACAATATATGAAAGAAAGAGAGAGAGAATAATGCAAACTAATGGCAATTCATTTCTGAAAATAGGCTACACAGTACAGGGATAAGATAGTTTTGTCCCAGGAATGTCATCACTGTCTTGAAAAAAAAGTCAGAGTCTAGCTGTGTTGCTGGGAATGGCAAGTGTGAGGACCTTGACTGCAATTTGTCATTAGTTTCTGGCAACAGTGTGTTAACAAAATCCCAAAGTTATAATTTCACCAAAATTCTTCTTTAATACACTTTTCCATCTGAATTTTTATCTTCTCTCTTTCTATGACCTCTCTAAACCTCAGCTTAGCATTTCATTTAAAACTTGCAAGAGCCCTGGATTCTTTGCTATCTTTTCCTTCCCAGAGCTCTTTGTAAGTAAATCAAACCTGTCTCCATTACACCAGACCTCCTACATTTGGGAGGCAGGCTTTCAGAGTGCAAGAGGGGTGTTAGTTTAACAGAGCTGTCATCATTATGTGAGTATCAAGACACTTATAAAGCATATTGTTTGGTATGGCATCCAAGATGCAGTTTCACCCATTTTTCATGGTCTGCAAGAATGTTATAGTGCACATATGGTTTTAAACTAATTTTGATTACTGCAATATCACAGAGCCTGGTTGATCTTTACTTAATACCCATCCCATTTTTATAATGGACACTGTAACTTCTACCTATTTTGATGCAATTTACATTCAATTTTGACTCTGGCTTAGCAAATAGAAATGGCTTTTTTATTAATATATCGATGGCTCTACTAATGCTTACTTTGGAAGGCATATGTATTTGTGAGTATGTATGTATCTGTGTGGGTGTGTGAGAGAGAGAAGTGAAGGGGAGGGAGAGGAGAGGTGGGGAGGGATAGATGGCAAGAGATGAAGGGAGAGAATGAGAATGAACATGTTGATCAGGAATTACCTGGCTCAGAAAAGAAGTAATTTAGTGATAAATGATTATCCATTTAGAGGTAACCAGTATCAGCAAAATCTGCCTTAAATTAATCTGGCTGCCAATCCTTTCAGATCTCTCATACAGGATACTAGAAGGCAAGTCGAATCAGCCATGTCACAGAGACTCTCATAAACCATAATAAATTGGCATAAATTTCATTTCACATCTCAGCAGTTCTGGCCCTGACATCATAGACAGAAGAGGGTGGGGGTTGAGAGCCAACACTACCAAGGAACAGTGAGATAGAAAAGTATCTGCCCTCGCCCAGGAGGAATACCTTACACCGAAGCTCAGAAACTCAGACAGCCAAGATTCACCAAGCTGAGGCTGCTCAGTAATAAGCACACGAGACAGGGAATCAGAAGTATGGTCCTACCAGTTACCAGCAGAGCCTCCTCGGCAAGTCACTTAACTGAGGAGATCATAGCTACCTACAGAGTTGCTGAAAATGAAATCAGATTATATGCATATATCCACACTGTAAAGGTAAAGAACGTTACCTAAAGACAAGTCTGTTAGTTGACAACATGCCTCTCATGCACCAGCCACTATACAGACACCAAGCTCTCAAAGTGCTTATGATACAACGGGCATGTGAGAGGACCATAAGCATACCTTTAGGAAACATTTAAGTCCCCACCAGAGTAGAAACAAGTGCAAAGTACTCTAGAAATATAGAGAAAAATATAGTTTGCGATGAAGGGCTATTATCATGTCTCTCTGATAAATCATTTAGGTATCAATTTCCCTTAGAGATTTGTTAAATCACTTGCACCCCAGCACTAAAAAACTTGTTTGCCTTTTAGCTACCCTAATGAACAGAATGTGGTGCCTGCAGTCTAGCTTTTCTATATAATAAAAGCATAATATGCTAAGTGTCTGGTTGTCCAGTCAGTGGTTCAACCAATCAAAGGGTAATATGCAAATAATATGCTAAGGCTGCTCAACTGCTCGCTATGATGTGCATTGACCACCAGGGGGCAGATGCTCTGATCGGTAAGTTAGCTTGCTGCTGGTGTCTGCGGATCAGGACAGAGAAAGATGGGTCAGACATGCCCTGGAGCCCTCCCGTAGTCCCTCCCTGGATGGCGAACCTCCCGCATCCCTCCCTGGCCCCAATCATGCACCAGTGTGGTCCCTCAGCCTGGCCTGCACCCTGTCACAATCTGGGGCCCCTCGGGGGATGTCAGAGAGCCGGTTTCAGCCTGACAGAGGAATGACCAGTCAGTATGACAAACAATGCAAGAGCCGCTCCCTGGTGGTCAGTGCGTTCCCACAGGGGAAGCACTGCTCAGCCAGAAGCCAGGCTCACAGCTGGCAAGTGTAATGGCAGTGGCAGGAGCCTCTCCAGGCTCCATGGCAGTGCTGAGCCATCAGTCGGACATCCCCCAAGGGCTCCCAGACTGCAAGAGGGCACAGGCCAGGCTGAGGGACCCCCACCTGAGTGCACAGAGTTCATGCACTGCGCCTCTAGTGTGTGTGTGTGTGTGTGTGTGTGTGTGTGAATAAGCTAATATGCTAAGTGTTCTACCATCCCACCAGTTGCTATGATGTGCACTGACCACCAGGGGGCAGACGCTCAATGCAGGAGCTGCCATGACCTGCACTGGCCATGTGCAGAGAAATGGCACCACGGACCTGGCACCCACAAAGCAACACTTGGCTTCCCAAATAGAATACAGCCCCCACCACCACCCCAGAGCAACACCCCACCAAATCAAAGCCAACTCTGCCTAGACCCCATGATGCAAAATGTGCCACACAGCCCAGCCCAGCCAGAAAACAGCGGCTATAGGTGCTGGGTAATGATGTCACATAGCACTGCCTGGCTTCCTCTTCCTAGTGACGACTAGCCTCCTTGCAGTTTCTTCAGTCCAGGAACACGACTTGCTTTATAGCCAGGTGGAAGCATTTCACAGGTGAACCAAATGTCTGTGAAGTGTTTTCCCATGCCTCATTTCATTGGATCCTGACAGAAGTCCTGGAGTAGGTAGATAGGAGACTCGGTGGGAACACTGAATTTGAAAACAGATCCCAGTCTGAGCCCTCGGACTCATGTTGCCTACTAATTCATTGCTATCAAAGTCTACTGCTGGGATTGACCATTGGTACTGCTCTGAAAGAAAAGCTACATTTTCATATTTGTAAAGTTCCTAGATCAGTATCGTAAGTGCCTTAGATACTCAATAAACACTATTAGTGATTTAAGTTAGGAGATATGATTCTTAAAATAAGCATACTCTACTTGATAATAGAAACCACTACTTCATAAAATTTTTATCATTAGATGTCTAAGAAAATCTCAATGGACAGTATAGGGAAAAAAAATTATCTAAAGCATGCCAAATTACCTCAAATCCTATATAATAAAAGCCTAATATGCTAAGTGTCTGATCATCTAGTTGTCCGTTCAACCAATCAAAGAGTAATATGCTAAAGATATGCTAAGGCAGCTCAACCGCTTACTATGACGTGCACTGACCACCAGGGGGCAGACAGTCTGACTGGTAGATTAGCCTGCTGCTGGGGTCCAACCGATTGGGCTTGAGTGAGACAGGCCAGACACTGGTTAACAAAATTATACAGGTCTCAGGTCCACAATTCTATAACATAGCATCTGTACACTACATTGTGTATTCACTACTCCAAGTCAAGTATTCTTCCATCACCATTTATAGCCTCTATATCTTCCCCCACCTTTCTCCAATCTTCTCCCCCAGAAATCACCATACTATTGTCCATGTCCATGAGTTATTTCTCTTTTATTCTTTTTTTTTTTTGCTCAAACCCTCCACCCTGCCAGCCCAGCCCTCCAAGACCCCCACCCAAGATGGCTGTCAGCCTGTTCTCTATCTATGAGTCTGTGAGTGGATAAAAAACAAACAAACAAACAAACAAAAACTATGGTACATTTACACAATGGAATACTGCTCAGCTGTGAAAAAGAATGAAATTGTACGCTTTGTGACAGCATATGTGGACCTGGAGAGCATTATGCTAAATGAAATATGGCAGAGAAAGAAGAGTACCATGTGATTTCACTCATATGTGGAATTTAATGAGTAAAATTAACTAACAAGCAAAACAGAGACACAAAACACTTTTAAAGTACTGATTAAAACTTAAACTTTTTATAAAACATATAACATCTTAATAACTTATCTGACTCGGCTATACTGTGACTGACTCTTGGTAGTCTTCAAGATGTATTTTAAATATATGTCATTTGGCATCACGTAAGACTTGGTCCCATCCTTCCTCTTCAGATTTAACTTCTGCCACTCGCCAATACGCTCCACGATCCCTAGGGCATCCACTCAGACCTGCACTGCATTTTTTACTCATTGCAGCAGATAAACCTATATGACTAACAGGAACAGCTTTGCAACTTTGCTGACTATTCAATTTTACTTAGCTACCAAGTCAAAAAAATAAAAAAGTGACCTAAATATAATTGGCCTTTTTTTCTGTCTTAGAGTGCATATAGTTGGCATCTAAAAGCATTGAGCTGAATGTGTTGATTGAAACGATTTGGGGGGCAATCAATTATAAAAGGGCCTCCTTCCCTTGCAAAAGAGAAACAACTGTTTTTGCAAGGCTAAATAAACATATTTTAAGTTGAACAACAAACTATGCTGAGGGAGGTATGAGAAATGTTATAAAACGTTGGAAGAAGTAGGATCAGCAGCACTTATTTTTTTGAGAAGATAACCACAACACTTCAGCACCCAATAGTCACTGACAAAGATGCATGGTTGCTTCTGGAAATATCACCTGGTGGTTAAGAAAAAAGCCAGGCACTTCATTCTATTCCATCTTCTGGTTTACAGTGTTTGGATTTACAGCCACAGCCTCACCCATTGCCAAAGGCTCCATACTGCCCATTGTCATTCACACTGCCAGACTGCAACTTCTGCCAGGATTCATAGCCACCATGCTGCTCTCTCACTGCTAAGAGCAGATGGCTGGGCTAAGGGGCAGCCGACTGCCAGGGGGCAGGGACAACCATGTGGGAGAAGAGAGAATGTGGCGTCCACAGTGACATACCTCATTCTCTACTGAGACTGGGAAGATGTCTTCTATGAACTTCTCTTTCCTTTTAGGGCTTTAATTCGGTAAGCTAACATTCGCGGTAAGCTTCAGGAAGTTTGGGAGACTCCTAACATTGAATATGAAATAGTAGGTCATAGTTTTTTGTTTGTTTGTTTTTTCATTTGTTTGTTTTTTCAGGGAGATCTAACTCCATAGCTATCTTCAGAGAGTCTTGACCTCCCTCTTCCTACCTTAACATATAGCATGTCTCTCTGGAGTATTCATTTATGATACTGAGAAGTCTGCTGAAAATTCTGAATTGTTTCAACTTATAGAATTACTTAGGAGAGACCTATAAAACCAGTGATTTTGATTCAAGAACATACAGCAGTAAAATCTGAATCAAGGAAATTATAACAAGAAATTCTAAACAGGTTGATGTAAATTATAACAAGACAACTAATTGGCTATGCCCATACTGGCTACTGTGGTGGTGCCATTTTTGTATAGTAGAGGATAAAGAGGGATTGGCATAGCAGAGGAGAGGGGGGAAAAAAAAAGCTACCAACATCTATCCCTCCCACTTAACCTTCTGTTGCTAAACAGAGAGCACATGAGTAAAAGAGGAGGGGAGGAAAGAGATTTCAAAAAGAAGGTTTGAGTCAAGTTTCAAGTAAGTTAAAGTCCCACCCTATCATTTTTCCACATTGCCTCCACTGGGTGGCTTTCTCTGACTTCACCACCCAGAGGTATGATGGCTTGCCTTCCTCGGACACACAAAATCCCAACTCTAGCACATGTCAGGTCCTACTTATCTCTTTGCATGCCTATACCCCCTCTAGATTGTGAGCTCCTTGAAGGTATGGATATTGTCTTCATTTTTTCAATTCATGGTCCCAAATATGCAATAGACTCAATAAATATCCTCTATAATAAAAGCCTAATATGCAAATTGACCGACTGGCAGAATGACTGATCACTATGACACACACTGACCACCAGGGGGCAGATGCCCAATGCAGGAGCTTCCCCCAGCCCACAGGTCCCAGGCCAGCCAAGGTGGGTGCGAACAGGGGCCCCCTGATTGCCCTGCTAGTTGCCCTCAGATCATCCCTGATTGCCTGCCAGGCCTAAGGACCCTACCCATGCACGAATTTCATGCACCGGGCCTCTAGTGATTAAATAAATGTACAAAATAGGACCTTTCTAAGACTCTCACTGCTATTTACTGATGAGGCCAGACTAGGACTATGAACATGCTCAGTGTGTAATATACAACCAAAATTGCAGTCTCTGCATGTGCATTCATGTAAGACTTGGCTCTAGATTCAGGCAACACAGTCCATCATAGTTAAGCTAGGATTTTGGTAAGGTAAGGCAGAAAGGAAGAAAGAGATGGGCAATTTATGTTAATAGCTTGAGGTTCATCCTTTATTTTTTTAGTTTTTTTTCCAATCCATTAAAGTATTATATATTTTTATTTCAACATTAATAGAATCTATATACTCAAATTTCCCAAAGTCGAGTTCCATATTATTTTCTTTTGAGAAAATTAAAGCCCAGAGAAGGCAAGTGACTTGTCCAAAGCTACCCAACTAGTTGGTGGCAGGACCCAGAACCCAAAAGCACAAGACTTAGGTCTCCAGTCTCAGTCTCTCCACAATATCGAGTTGCTACAAATGTTAATGTACATCCCAATATTCAATAAAATAAATATCAGTGGTAACAAGAACACTAATATTGCCAAGCCTTTTGAAACAGTCTAAACTGTGTCAGTTAATTGTACAAATCTTTCTGGGTTTGCATCTTCCCAGAGGACTTTAGAGGTTTTAACATTTCCAGGAATAGAATAAATCCAGGATAATAAAGATGTGACAGAAAAACAAACACTGTGCTTAGGGGGTTAGGGAACCGGATTGAATAGAGTAGAGGGTGCATTGAAGACAGTGGGTAATTGGAAAATCGGTATGACAAGCCTGGCGTTCCTCCCCAGCTGTGTCTGTTGGCACGGCTCCCCACACCGCCTCTCTGAATTGTCTGAGAAGGTCTACAGTGTGCTGGAAAATGCCTTTCACTCTTTTACCTGTAGATGCAAAGCCACTACATGGTGCAACCCTGGGGTGGGAATTCTACCACCTGTGTTAGCAACAAGAAAGAATGGAGGCTGGTTCAGTTACTCTAGTGTTTAAAACAAGAATTAGCCCCATTCCTCAGGAATGTATGAAAATGTATGTGTTTGTGTGGGCGGGTGCATTTTTGATCATCACAGTAACTGAAGGTTTCTGCTGGGATTTAGTTACTAGGAATGCCAGATGCCCTGCAATTCAGGGGGACAGTCTTGTACAAAAAAAAATGTAGGCAAAAAATTGGCCTACTGTAAATGTCAAAAGCATCTCTTACCCAGAGAGTCAATGAGAGTAGTCTGTGCTCCTGTGCCCTCTTGCAGCTCAAAGGAAAACTTAGAAGCAAATGACAAGCTCCCAATATGGGAGTTTTCCCAGGGCTTGCCTTCCACTTAAGTAAAGATTAAGAATATGAAGGAGATGCAAAGTATAAAATAGATTTATTTTTGGTGTACCCGAGGGTGTTATAAGTAGTTAGATAAAGGATGTCTAGACAAATTCACTCATTAACACAGGACCATTGAAAGCCTAAGGGTTTCCCTATTATTAACCTAAAAAGTCTAATGAGTCAAAATCTTTAAAGAAAGTAGGATAACCAGGTGCCATCTCTAAAACAAAGTTAAAGAATATAACCAGGATAATACATATATAGATATATGATATATGGTATATGGTATATGATATATGATATGTGATATATGATATATGATATGTATGACATATGACACACTATGTAGGACAATTCATTAGAGTAACCATAGGATACCTATGTGGAAATGAAAATGCCACCATATTTAAGCAAAGACCCCAGAGCAGCAGGTATATCCTTCACCCAGGATACACTCCTTAAATATAAGCTATCTGCATGACCTGCCCTGCTTTTCCATGGAAGTATGAAGTGCCTCTCTAAGCTCAATGACCTCTGCTAGTCCTTCTTAGGTCTATGAGGACTATTTTCTGTTCCCAAACCCCATCTGCCAGACCAACTCTTGCACATGGCTCAGGAAAGTAATCAGGTGATTTTTGAACTCAATTCAGAAAACATTTATTAGGAAATCACTCTTTCTTGGACTACTCTGTGGGATATACAGTAACACAAATCATTCACCTGTCACTGCTTACTGAATGCCTGCCACTTGCCCAGTTCTGTGCAGTAGACAGTAGGGGATGTAAAATTTAGTAAAGCTGGAAGATAACCTGTCCTCAAAGAATTCAGACTCTAATAGAAAAACAATGGGTAAGACTTTTAGGGAAGGTTTATAAAGTATTGGGCTGGATTTAGAAATATCCATTGAACTAGATTGAGAACATGGAGAAGCAGTAGAAAATATGTTATGTAGAAGAAACACTCAGTTAAAGGTATATCTTGCACATGCCCTCTTCCCTATTACCACTCCCTAGTGCAGTGATGGCGAACCTTTTGAGCTCAGCATGTCAGCATTTTGCAAAACCCTAACTTAACTCTGGTGCCGTGTCACATATAGAATTTTTTTGCTATTTGCAACCATAGTAAAACAAAGACATATTTTTAATATTTATTTTATATATTTAAATGCTATTTAACAAAGAAAAATCAACCAAAAAATGAGTTCGTGTGTCACCTCTGACACGCGTGTCATAGGTTCGCCATCACTGCCCTAGTTGCTCCATTCATAATGTCCCTATTTCTGAAAACCTTTATATCTCCAATTCACCCTAGGCTGTACTGTATTGCTCAAACTTAAAGTCACTTACTGTCATGACCATAATGTAGTTTTATTATGTAACTCTCTCATCTCCTGGGACACGTGGTAGTCACCTTAAATGTAAAAAACACACTGTCTCTATTATTTGCAACTTGCACAAAGACGTACATAGAACTAAATATGCAGTTAACCATACATATTGCCTGAGGGCTTTTGACTTGCATAGAATAAATATGATAACCTAGGGATGCAGATATAGATTGATGAGTTTTTAAAGACTGCTGGGGCAGTTGATATTTGAAAGTCATCACAGTCACCATAATGCTTCAGCATCTAACATAACACCTTGCACAAACTGGGTATTAAATGAATAGTTATTGAAGTTAATTGACAGAAGAATTGGTATTTCTATGGAATTTCTGTGATCTTAGTATTTCTATGATTTCCAGAAAGCTAGAATGCTTCTGGAAAGATGTCATTTGTATGGGAGAGATCTGTAATTTTCTGCTCAAAGTTTGGCTCCCTAATAATGGAGGTCACAGGACCTCCATTACCTTGCCTTAAATTGACCCCTTTTAATGCCATGACAAAGGATTAAACAGGGTTGTTCTTTCTGGAACCACCATGAGTTGGTGAGAGAGAGTTTATCTTTGTCTCTTCTCTTAGAGTTTTAACCTGGCTGACACTGTCCAACCTGCTCTCTCTGGTCCCATTTCCAGTCGAGGTCAGGACACAGCTCTCTCTAACCCTGATCCACGTGTTGTTGGCTTCTGTTCTTTAGGATCTGCTACTGCCTCATTTCATAGATCTTTACTCCCACTCACGGGAGTCTTATTTTCCAACAGAACTACCGTACCCAGCACAGTTGCAGGCACATAGTAACCACTCAATAAATATTTGCTGAAAAAAATGACATGCCTTTTTATGAAACCACCTTTTTCAGATTCTACTGCTGCTGGCCTCCTGATCCAGCCATGGATTGGTGATGTGGATCCTGAATCTTCCCTTAGGTTCTTCTACATAGAAGCGCCAATCTCAGAATCATTGGTCTTGGACCTTTTAACACTCTGCATTTCAAATTCTGTTCACTGTCTGCATAGCTAAACATACACATGCTCTCATTGATTCACTATCAATAAAGTGGGTATTTATTTATAAAGGGGGCTTATTCTCTTTTACATCTGTAATATCTTCAACCAGAACATAGAAAAGTGGACAGAGGACCTTATGTAGTTGGTTCTGTTTTGTGAAGTGTGTGTCCATTTGAGGGAAAGGAACACAGAGGCCACTTAGATTAATAAAGTTTAAGTTTTGTTCCCTGTCACTCGGTTCTAAAATGTTCGGGGAATTCTGGAGATGACAGGGAAAATACCAATTCCTTCTCTTTGAAGGAATAAGAGAAAAACTGCTACCCGCAAAGACCAGAGTTCATACTCTTTTGAGCCAATGCTCCCCTCTACACCCCCACCTCCCCCAACCAAATCGCTGCTGGCAACCTGTTCAGGAGACAGACCTAGAGTATGAGAGAGATAAAGCAGTGATTGTGTCATCTGCAATTTATCCTGGGGAACTGTGATGTGAGAGCACATACATTTAAATATTTGAAAAGCATCTTTTGAAATGAACATCAAAATGACAAATAATCTAAGTCAGAGAAAAATGCCCCCAGTGTTTTCCTATCTCCCTTTTCTCATTATGGAAATAAATCCCAGATGCATCTCCAGACAGCAGACAGGGTGGGAAAAGTGCTAGTAATCACAGCACAATAGCAAAAGAAACGTTTGCTGAAACCTGCCCACCTGGAAGAGCAGGGCGTGTGGTTTCACACGCTGCTTGCACAAGAGAGCTGAACACAAGAGGCTTCTGGGCTCCGGAGGAGCTGGTCTTGAGCCAGGAGGTGGCTGGGCTGGGTAAAGGGGCGGAGAGCAGCTTATTTACTTCAGGTTTTCTCTACTGACAGCTTGAACTTCAAGGGATTTGGAAGTTTGATTCGGATTAGTGTTCAAAAGCAAGGCAGTTTCTCACAACCTCATGCAGCCCACTTAAGTATGTAAAACTACAGGGGGAATTTCAGGAAAATAAGCTCTCTAGGGAGACTCCCAGCCTTGCTGCCAGAACACGATGCAGAAGCCAGCCAGTCCGGAGAGATGCCAGCCCTAATGAATCTCCCCCGGATGATGACCAGAATCTCAAAGCACTGAGAACTGTGGAAAAGAGGGCCAAGGGCCAATGGGACTCAAGGGGTCTGAGCCTGGACTTAGGAGGCTGAGCTTGAGCTCACACAGAATTTGAGGAACTGCGTCTTCATCAGACAGACCTACAAAGTGCAGGGGGTGTGGGTTTGGAAATTCCAGAATCCTATCCAGCTAAGGAGCTGCCTACCGGCCTGCTAGATTTGTCCAATGTCTAAAACCAGGGTAGCCCAGCTCTGTGAAGTGCCCAGTCACCAGCTGCAATGTTACTGCAAATGCAAGTCTGTGCGTTGCCTCTGAGAAGGGCTGTGAGAAGAGCAAATGAAATGCAGCCATCACTTTGAGTACAGCATCTGCATAAATCACTGTCCACTGCATGCACTCCTAGTGACAGATTACATAATTCCTTTCTTGGGTTTTGCTTAAGAGTGTACCATAAAATATTAACAGAGATAGATAGAGATAGATAGAGATAGAGATAGAGATAGAGATAGAGATAGAGATAGAGATAGAGAGAGAGAGAGACAGAGAGAGAGAGACAGAGAGAGAGAGAGAGAGAGAGAGAGAGAGAGAGAGAGAGAGAGAGGTGGAGGGTAGTGGAAGAGAGGAGAGGAGAGGAGAGGAGAGGAGAGGAGAGGAGAGGAGAGGAGAGGAGAGGAGAGGAGAGGAGAGGAGAGGAGAGGAGAGGAGAGGGGAGGAGAGGGGAGGGGAGGGGAGGGGAGGGGAGGGGAGGGGAGGGGAGGGGAGGGGAGGGGAGAGGAGAGGAGAGGAGAGGAGAGGAGAGGAGAGGAGAGGAGAGGAGAGGAGAGGAGAGGAGAGGAGAGGAGAGGAGAGGAGAGGAACTCAAAAGTCTCTCTAAGCCAAGTGAAAGTAGGATGATAGCATGTTAAATGAGGACTGATTTCCAAGAGGAATTGTGTTGTAGGGTGGAGACTGTGGGGGAAATTATAGCCACTCCTGACATGTCCCTGCCACTGAAAAGCTACAGGATGTGCTAGAACACAGCTAGCTATTCTGAGAGCTAGGCATTGGTCAATTCTCAGTCTCCCCTTTAGGCAGGGAGGAGGATAGTCCATGGGGGTACAATGAAGCATATGATTTAGTGTCACTCAGTTATAAGGACGCAAAAAAAAATTATTCCCCAAAAGTATTCCCTTTAAAACAGCTCTGAGCCACATGCCAAGTTCATAGAAATGTAAGACAGAGGAAGGTAGCCAGGGAGGCAGGGGAACGTCTTACCTCCTGGGACTGGCTCCTTCCTGGGCATGTTGCTGAGCCTGCACCTGAAAAATGACTGTGATGGTATTTGCAGTTTATCAAGTCTTCCTGCAGAGGTGTCAGGCACAGAGAACTCACTTGTCACTCCAACATTTCCTGGCATTTGCTAACCACAACAAGGAATGGAGGGCAAAAGGATTACAGAATTAAGCGGCATCAGTACAGCAGCTGGCAAGGGGCTGAGATTTAGCTGTCACTTTGAAGAAAACTCCATTTCATTTTGTGATTTGGAAGGAGTGAAAGTTACAAGAGGGGGCCTGCACCTGCCTGGTGTGGTTCCGTTGGTTGGTCGTTGTGTCCTAGGCACCAAAAGGCTGATGGTTTGATTCCCAGTCAGGGCACCCCCCTCCAAAAAAAGAGGGGGCCTAGTCCAATCTAGCTTTCAGCCAGGTCTGCTGGGAAACATCAGAGAGGTTTCCAGTGGCCAGTTTACTCCATCACCTTATTTCCCCTCTGGGTGTGCAGAGAAATCCACCATATCCCAACAAAGCCCCATTTCATAGCTACGCTTGCTGTGGGCCTTTGAATCTACTGAAAAGTATGCCAGGATCTTTCATAAGTTCATGCTGCACTCCATCCTGGGTGCTACTGGTGAGCTTGTGTGCCTGACACATCTTTGCTTCTCCACTAAGACTCAGCGTAAACAGCACCTTCAAGAAGTCCCTCCATCGAATATGCTCTCACCATACCCACCTGTCACCTGGTCTGAAATTTCCTGTTATGTTTGCTTTGCCACAGGACTATATGTTTCTCAAGTGTATAGACATAGTTGTAATAGATATTCTACAAACTTTACTAAGAATAACTGTGTGCCCTGTATTGAGAATGGAGGCAAGGATGAATAGAACATTGCCAATAAAACTAATAAAGAGAGGGCATAACACATAGTCACTAATCAATATGTATGTTTAGAAAGTAAAAATGAAGGTGGTTTTTTTCAATGCTTGTTCTCCTAACCCAGCCGTGGGCAAACTACCGCCCGCGGGCCAGATCTGGCTCATTTGAAATGAATAAAACTAAAAAAAAAAAGACCGTACCCTTTTATGTAATGACTAGAGGCCCAGTGCACAAAAATTTGTGCACTCGGGGCGGGGGGTCCCTCAGCCCGGCCTGTGCCCTCTTGCAGTCTGGGATTCCTCGGGAGATAACGACCTGCTGGCTTAGGCCTGCTCCCGGGTGGCAGAGGGTAGGCCCAATCCCTAGGTGCAGCCCCTGGTTGGGCTCAGAGCAGGGCCATTTGGGGAGTTGGGGCGCCACCCCCTGTCATGCACAGAGCAGGGTGGATTGGGAGGTTGCGATGCCACCCTCAGTCACGCTCAGGGTAGGGCCAATTAGGGGGATGCGGCACCACCCCCTGTCACACTCAAGGCAGGGTCGATGGGGAGGTTGTGGTGCCACCCCCAGTCATGCACAGAGCAGGGCCAATCAGGGGGTTGGGGTGCTGCACCATGTCACACACAGAGCAGGGCTGATCAGGGGGTTGGGGCGCCACCACTGTCACACTCAGGGCAGGGCCGATAGGGAGGTTGTGGCCCCACCCCCTGTCACACACAGAGCCACAGGGCGATCAGGGGGTTTGGGCGCTGCCCCCTGTCACACTGATCCCAGTGCAGGGAGGCCTCGAGGCTCCGCTGATCCCAGTGCTGGGAGGCATATTACCCTTTTACTATATAGAATAGAGGCCTGGTGCACGGGGGGACGCGTGGGGGCCAGGTGGTTTGCCCTGAAGGGTGTCCTGGATCAGGGTGGGGGTCCCCAGTGGGGTGCCTGGCCAGCCTGGATGAGGGGATGATGGCTGTTTGCAGCTGGTCACACACCCTTCAGGGTGGGGGTCCCCACTGGGGTGCCTGGCCAGTCTGGGTGAGGGGCTGAGGGCTGTTTTCAGGCTGGGACTGAAGCTCCCAACCGCTCCTTTTTTTCTTTTTTCTTTTTTTTTTATTCTGGGCCAGCTTTAGCTCTGATGCTCCAGCTCTTATGCCTCCGCTGCTGAAAGCAGGTATCTGGTTTGTTTCGGTTCTTGAAACTCTGTATCCACTCCAGCTCTGAGATCCCAGCGGGCTGAAAGCTTGTTTCTGGCATTTTGTTTAGCCTATATTTGTTACAATGTTTGAAACTGCCAGCTCAGAGGCCTGCAGCAGCAGGCGGGGAATGTTGGAGTCCTCCGTCACTGAAGCAAGCAAGCCTCATGTTAGTTTCAAGCTGTCTAGCTGCTGGCCGCCATCTTGGCTGACAGTTTATTTGCATATTGCCCTGATTAGCCAATGGGAAGGGTAGCGGTCATCCGCCAATTACCATGTTTCTCTTTTATTAGTGTAGATGTTTACTTTGAATTTATATTAGTTCACACAAACACTCCATCCATGCTTTTGTTCCGGCCCTCTGGTCCAGTTTAAGAACCCATTGTGGCCCTCGAGTCAAAAAGCTTGCCCTCCCCTGTCGTAACCTGATAGAAATAAGGCCAGGGACATGTGGATGTTGAAATCTATCTGCATAGCAGTAGCTGTAGCACTTGGCTTCTGTGTGGGGGCCATATGTATTAATTTGGCTCACTGATCACTGAGTCGATACCACACACAATCTGAATTGTTATACATACTTTCATTCAACTGAGCTAGAAACAGGTGCTCAAGAAAATACTGGACATGCCCTACCCGGTTTTGCTCAGTTGATAGAGCATAGGCCTACTTACTGAAGGGTCCCGGGTTTCATTCCCGGTCAGGGTACATGCCTGGGTTGTGGGATTGATCTCCAGTAGGGGGCATGCAGGAGGCAGCCGATCCATGATTCTCTCTCATCATTGATGCTTCTATCTCTCTCTCTCCCTCTCTGAAATCAATAAAAATATTTTTTTTAAAAAGACTGGGGCTCTAACTGGCTTGGCTCAGTGGATAGAGCGTCGGCCTGCGGAATGAAGGGTCCCAGGTTCGATTCCGGTCAAGGGCATGTACCTTGGTTGTGGGCACATCCCCAGTAGGGGGTGTGCAGGAGGCAGCTGGTTGATGTTTCTCTCTCATCGATGTTTCTCTCTATCCCTCTCCCTTCCTCTCTGTAAAAAATCAATAAAATATATTTTTAAAAAAAGACTGGGACTGAAGAGTGAGTCAGTGTTTAAGGAACATACACAGAGGTCTGAAAGGCAAATTAGTAATGACAAATACAGGGAAGACTTCCTTGTTATCTTTTTTTCATTATTATTATCATTACTATTATTATTATTATTATTCCTCACCCAAGGATACATTTTACTGATTTTAGAGAGAAGGGGAAGAAGGGAGGGAGGAAGGGAAGAAGAAAGATAGGAAGGGAGAGATAGAGATAGACAGAGAGATAGACAGAGAGAGAGAGAGAAACACTGATGTGAAAGAGATACAGTGATGTGTCACCTCTTATACACACACCCACCAAGGATCAAACCAGAATCCTAAGTATGTACCCTGACCAGAAATCCAATCTCCAACCACTTGGTGCATGGGAAGACTTTCTAAACATCTTAGCCATACTGAGCAGGGCCCCTTCCTTGCTACCTTTCTTCAGTTAATGATGACCATAAGATTAACCTTTTATTTTCTATAGAATTCCTGGGATAAAAAATAAATGGCCAAATGCCACTGGTTGATAATGCTTTCAACACAGGACTGATAATCTTGCTATTAGAAATCTATTTCACTTAGTAAATCCCTTATCCCTGTGTATGTAATTGTTATTCATGGTGATTTCATCCCGGTGACATTTGCATTTTGATTTGAATTTTTCATTAAACAGAAATTTTTCTCATGTTCAGATTTTAGAGGAAAAATGAATAATAATAAAAACTGGTTTTAGGGATTTATGTAAAAGATTAACTTTCAGGTATATATGGTTTATATTGGTAGAGATTGAACTCAACCCATTGGCATTTTCTCCATGAAAATTCAAACTGAAAGAGTTGATATTCACAATAAAACAAATCAGCACCTTCAATGCTTAAAAAATAAATCACTGTATTATATGTCATGTAGTGAAGCAGGAAAATACACAAATTCTTTATTATAAACTAGAGGCCCAGTGTATGAAATTCGTGCTCTTGGCGGGGGGGGTGGGGTCCCTCAACCTGGCCTGCACCCTCTCGCAGTCTGGGAGCCCTTGGTGGACTGATGGCTTAAGCCTTAGCACTGCCCCAGAATCAGGAGAGGCTCCTGCCACCGCCACCGCTGCTGTGCTCACCAGCCTTGAGCCAGGCTTCTGGCTGAGTGGCGATCCCCCTGTGGGAGCACTCTGACCACCAGGGGGCAGCTCTTGCGTTGAGAATCTGCCCCCTGGTGGTCAGTGCACATTATAGTGACCGGTCGTTTCATTGTTCGGTAGATTTCCATATGAGCCTTTTATCATATAGGATGTTTTTATACCAAAGATTAAGATGAAAATGGATGCTCAGTTAATTACCAATCCTAATAAACCAGGTCATTTGACTTTCAAATACTCTTTTACATTATTTTAAAAATTTATATTTATTTATTAAATTGATTGGGGTGCCATTGGTCAGCATGAACATACAGATTTTTGGTGTGAGTTTCTATGTTATAAGATTTGTATAATGAACCATGTTCCCATCACCTAAAGTGAACTCTTCTGTCACCTTATATTAGGACCCGCTTCTCTATACCCCCTTCCCTCTAGCAAAAACCACACTGCTGTTTGTGTTCATGAATTTCAGTTTTATATCCCACATATAAGTGAAATCAAATTAATTAAAAATGGATCAAAGACAAAAATATAAGACCCAGAACAATAAGTGATATAGAAGAAAATACATGTACCAAAGTTATGGACCACTTTCACATTCATACACTGATTCATTCAACCAGCATTCCTTGGTGCTGTATGCCAAGAATGGGAGAACCACCATGATGCTACTACTCTCAGGACTTTACCAGGCTGGAGAGGGAGAAGACATTACAACAAAAATATCAAGGCATTGTATGTGAAATAAGACAATTCTGAGCAAAGATTAGTGGTAGCATAAGAGGCAGAAATTCTCTGGGGACAAGAAAAGTTTGGGAAACTTCACCAAAGTAGTATTTCAGTTGGACCTGAGAGATGAGGAGGACTCAAACATGCCAAGGACAGAATCAAGTAACTGCCTGGGCCTTTAGGAAACTGAAATCATATTTTATGGTTGGAGTATAGCAGGCAAAGTGAATAGAGGTAGGTGGGTCCTGAAGCTGTAGAGGTGACAAGGACCAGAGCTCATAAAGAGGATTTTGTAAGAAGGATTTATGATTTAAAGTGGGTAATACACAATGTATCTTTTAATCATAGATTGGCTTTGTTGATTTCTAATTGATTTACCTATTCTCATGTGTTTCTATAGGTAGGTTATGTGCTCTGTCAGAACAGAGGTTAGGCCCTAAACTTTCCCTGCAACCCCATGGTAATATACAGAGTAGCCACTTCAGAAATTCCTACTGATTGACATTTAAAACAATAAAAATCATTATTTTCCACTAACACACTGTAAATGCTGATAGATGTTCAGAAAGATAACAGAACCCTGCATTCTGCTTTGAGTTCTGAAGTACATAATCAATTCAAAACTTGTGAATCTTTTCCAAATACATCATGACAATTGATTAACCTCCTCTCTCTGTCTTC
This sequence comes from Myotis daubentonii, assembly GCF_963259705.1. NCBI lineage: Eukaryota > Metazoa > Chordata > Mammalia > Chiroptera > Vespertilionidae > Myotis > Myotis daubentonii. Next base: position 62,993,788 of record NC_081842.1, on the reverse strand, counting down.
CCCGAGGCAGCCTTCAAAGCCATCATCTTCAAATTCCCTTTTCCCCCACTTAGAAGAAGGATGAGCTCTTCTAAGCTGCTTCTTTAAAAGGGGTGATTTGAGATGACATATGAGCTAAATCGCATTTATATTTGAAATGTGAAAGTAAATACTAGTTGTAATCATTTAAATATCAAAATATGTAGTTTATTAGCTATAAAACTGTGTCTTTAAAAATACTCACATCAGCTCCTCTGTGCTGAGCTGTGACACTGAATGCCATCTGTTTCATCCCTAAAAAGACAGGCAGATCTCAAGCAAAACAGGGTGTGCTCTTACCCTAAGCGGACCTGTGAGGAGTTGATGATGGGGGCCTGACTCTAAAAAGGATCCCCACAAGTTGCTGCTCTGGATCATGATGCAGTGACCCCACACCCTGTAAGAGCCCATAAACAGCCTGGTCAACTGCACAGAACAGTCACAGAACATTATATTCCAAGTCCCTTCCTCCTGACCCAAAGGGAGTATCAAGTGGATGTTAGAAATGGTGTCCTCATGCAATGAAAATGAGCGAGTTAATTATGGCATCAATAATGCTCAGCTGTCTCCCAACCGCCAACCTAAGCACTAAAGTATGTTCCCATAAATTTGCCTATTTTAGTGAGGCATCACAAGCTCCATAATGACCGCCTTGGTATACTTTGGAATACAGAGAGGTTGCCAAAAAGGTGGACATAAAAGTAAAGTTTGTTGTTTCAAGAGAGACAATTTTAGTTCCCACTAAGCTAATGGGTCATTTTAGACCATGCTTCCCTCACTAGTCCTTGTCTAAACCAAAGCATATAAACTTCTCCTTCAAGCCCCTGTCATCCCCTTATCTCTAAACATAACCTCTTCTCTTTGAGGCTTATATTCCTTAGAAAAATGGCCACTTTTACATTTTAGTAGTTTCATAACATTTGGGTATGTGAATTTGACTATTAAGATCACAAGGTATTGTGTAACCTTAACTACGTAACACAGGAAAGTTCAGAATGAAATATTTTACATGCGATAAAATCTGCTCTATGAAACTTTAAGACTTAGATGTTTGTTCAGAAATAAACACTAAATCTCTGTAAGAAATCTGTTCCTTTCATATCTGAACCAAGAAGATATAACGGCAGACATCTTTCCCAACATCCTCAGGGGTGGTAGAAGCTTGGCCACAGCTGTGACTAATGAGGACCCCAAGATTGTGACATAAATTGCACAAAATGGAATTACAAGTGAAGCCTCTGTCATAAAGAGTCTTAGTCACTTTCAGAAGTAGATATATTTTGAAGGTCTCTTCAATTTTTACCCATGACTTATTACTGCGAAGTCTGTTAAGATGTACTGGCTTGTTCAATAATGTATAGAAAGGACTGGATCCTGAGAAACATAAATTTTAGCAAATGTTATTTATTCTACCTCTGGGTCCCAGTTTTCCTTCCCCACCCTCCACCCCATCACACCCCACCTCACCCCACCGAGCTGTCTTGTTGAGATGCTTTCACCTTTCCTTAAGGAGAGACACATGACATAAGTGTTATCACACTCTTTTGTATCACATATTGCAAACAATAACTCTGTAATATATCTAGGTGCCCCAGGTATTTTTTTTCATTTGGTTAATAAATATGTATCAAGAGTTTAGGTAATAAAACTACAGAAATAAGATAGATAGAGTGGCCTGCACATTGATGTCACTTAAAAACCTACTCATACTCTTTACTCCTAAAGTTATAAGTTCAAATCTTCTTAACTCTGACTTAATCCATAAGTAACTCTAAAAAGGTAAAAATATGCATTAACCTGGAAAAAGACCAATACATGGTTCTAAATGCCTCCCTCAGGGAAATTACTACTCGCATGTCAATGACAGATTTCCCCTAAAATTCCAAAATATCTTGAACCATGAACACTGTGGTAGGGACCAACAACTATAAAAGTTAACCCCAGCATTATAACACATAGTACAATAGCTGGGATTTTGAGGGAAATAAATCCCCCCTACTCAAAGCCAATGCATATACTATTGCAAGCTACAATTAGTTCTCTGAAGTGGTATTAACAGTTAGTTTCTGTTATTGATGAGGACAGAAAGATACTGGCAGGTATAACTTAAACAGATACAAACCGAAGAGCTGGGGGTAGCGGGGGAGCCAGAGTGAGGATTGAGGCAAAAGGATTGGAGGAAAGAAGCGGGTGTCTATTTATTCTAGGAAGACTAGCAGATCCCTGAAATGGCCAAGCCTGTTGTCCTTGGCCTATGTCTTGAGCTGTCTGAGTCTTAATGCAAGCAGTCGGATACTCTGTGAGCCAGCTCTTTGGTCATCCTAAAGCTTTAATTTACAGGATGTGAAACCACAATATTAAAGCTCAAATTACAGAATTAACATTAAGAGTCTTCCTGCTTTATAAAATGGGTGATAATGCAAAGTGGAAATTGTTTAGTGGTTCCAACACATCAGCTTCCCACAAATGCCAGAGCTGGCTGCTTTTTAGTCAGCAGCAAATACGACAATTCATTTATGTTCAAGGTCATATTGTGGTTTCACTCAGAGGACGGCTCTGAACCCAAAGGGTCACAGTTTCCCCCATTAAGGTGGTGAAAAGTAATTGGGTCTACCCACTGTACAGTGATTGTATTCTCTCTTCAACTTGACTATAAATCATAAGAAAGAGAGTGTCTTTTCTATTATTTTAAAGTCTCCTTGATGTCTATGAAAACTATCTCCCCCAAAGCATTTATTCAACCATCTATTTATTACGAGGATTTGAGATCTTCAAAATACCAATAGTGGTTAGTAGATGATGATGTAAGATTCTATTGAGCTGGGACAATATCTTAGCTAACTTTATATACTATGGCAACATCAAGCACAAACTTTTTCATGCAATAGGCACTCAATAATAAATACTTCTTGATTTGTATATCACTTTATAATCATAGACTCACCAGAATCCCCAGCATGGTTGAAAAAATTGATCCATAATCCAGTGTCAGGAATGAACTATAGATATTCAGAAATAAAGGAAAGCACTACGAATTGGAGGCCCATAGAGAAGGTAGTGCCTAGATGGGTTTTGATATTCAGGAAGACAAAGAGAGAAGAAAGAGCATACCCCCCGACCCACCTACACATGCACTCTGTAGGAGAGCACAGGCCACACAAAGCCTTGGAGCTGAGATGAAGTAATGCGTGTTGGTAGCAACATGGAGCTAGCCAGCCGTGGGCAAACTATGGCCCGCGGGCCAGATCCGACCCGTTTGAAATGAATAAAACTAAAAAAAAAAAAAAAAAAAAAAAGACCGTACCCTTTTATGTAATGATGTTTACTTTGAATTTATATTAGTTCACACAAAAACTCCATCCATGCTTTTGTTCCGGCCCTCCGGTCCAGTTTAAGAACCCATTGTGGCCCTCGAGTCAAAAAGTTTGCCCACCCCTGACTAGACTATAAAAGGCCTTGAAAAACAAGTTTTCTAAGCCTCAGTTTCCTATTTATAACAATATCTATTGTTATAGCCAACTATTTCCAGGTAAGCAATAGTCTTTGGAGTCTTCAATAGTATTTTATTAAGAAACAGATCAAGTTTCTATTTTAGTTCAAGCATTTGTGGTCACTGATTGGCTATGTATCTTAAGGAAGTTTTATATTGTCCCAGGATCTTATATTCCTATTTGGTTTTTAATGTTAAACAAGGTAATAAGTATAAAGCATTTAGGATAAGAAACATTCATATATAAGGATATCGAAAACACTTAATGTAAAATAGTAAATGTTCTTAAATAGTAAATGTTTTTAAAAGCATGGCATATTTGTATATTTCTTCATGAAAAACAGCAAATAAAAATAGGACATAGGTAAAATTAAGAGATGCAGTAGGAAGCCCCTGCCCATTTTGGCCTCTGTGGCCCACCCTACTTTCTAGAAAAAAGCATAAAGACTTATTGATTATCTACTTTTTCCTAAGAATTTGGGAGGGCTGATTGAATCATTATAATAAATTTGTGGACCAAATATTCATTGTTTTTTTAATTTTATCTTTATTGTTGAAAGTATTACAGATGTCCCCTTTCTTCCCTCATTGACCCCTTCTGACCCCCTTCCCTCCCCTCCAGGCCTTTACCTTTATGCATATATGAATATAAGTTCTTTGGTTAATCTCTTACCACCCATCCTCTCCCAAATCCCAGATTTGTCAGTCTGTTCCATGTTTCTATGCCTCAGGATCTATTTTGTTCATCAGTTTATTTTGTTCTTTCGATTTCACATATGAGTAAGATCATGTGATACTTGTCTTTCTCTGACTGGCTTATTGCACTTAGCATAATATTCTCTAGGTCCCTCCATGCTGTCTCAAATTCCCATTTTCAGACAATAAATTTGAGGCTTCAAAAAAGTCAGCAACTTACCTATCTACACACAGATTATAAACTGCTACAAGATGCAAGGTCAGATCTGTTTTGCTAAATTCTATGCTCCTCCCTAAGCAGTTCATAACCTTCCATCTGCTCAGATAGCTAGAAATCAACCTCTAGTTAGATGAGGAGTTTTCATATTTAAATAGTTATAGAAAGTTAGGTAGTGAGGGGCCTTCTTTTCACCTTTCCACTTCTACATATTTTTTTATTTACTCATACTTTTAATAAGTAAAAGTGACATAATGTGGTTTATGAATAAAAAGAGAGGCCTTTTTTCTGAATATTTTTGAAACAAAAACAAGATATTATAAAACATACATTTATAATTTGTCTCAACATGATCACCGTGTTCCACTGTCCTAAGAAATTAGACCAGGTCTGCTTCTGCATAATGATGGCCCAAATAAGTCCAGCAACAAGCAGGTTAATGCATATAGCAACAATTCTTTGACTATTTTAGAAATAGAATTACCTGGGCTCTCTTCATACTCCATCACTTTAGATAGACCCTTAGACTCTCAAAGTTTCTAAAGCACCAAGTAGAATGTACACCCTGGAATTGAACAGCCCTAGGTTGAAATCCCAGCTCTGCCACTTGCTGTGGGTGTGACATTCAGCAAGTCATTTAACTTCTCTAAGTCTTGACATTTTCAATTGCATGGCAATACCCAGAACAACCATTCATGTTCAATTCAGCAACAAAGTGACTACGATGAGCCAGGTAATAATGGTGAACAACCCAGAGGTGCCTGTCCTCAGTAAGGAAGAAAGATATTAAACAATTTCAAAATACTTAATGAGTTCAAACAGTAAAAAAAGAATAATAGAGGGCCTAGGGTGGGGATAGGAGAGAATTTGGGAGAATAGTTCATTATAGATTCTTACAGTGGTGCCATTTAAGATCAGATCTTATGGACATGAAAGGGCAAGGTGAAGAGTGAGGGAAAAGGATTATATGGACATTAACACAATGTTTAATGGATTCAAGGGGAGAGAGCTTTCATTTGGGGAAATTGAAAGAAATCCCAATGGTTTTCTCCTGCTGCAGTGGGAGAAAAGTACAAGTTGAGGTGGGAACAGGGGTGTAACTGAAGGAAACTTCACAGCCCATTCTAAGGGGTATGGCGTTTCTTCTAAGTGCATTGGGAAGTCATTAACGTGCTTTAAACAGATGGGATGAGATGTGTCAGATTTTTGCAGGGAGATAGGGGGTATAAGACAGTGTAAACTTGGCATTCACATCTCATTTTTCCCTAAGGTTTCTTACAATGCTCTCTCTATCAGTTCCTCTGAAGTTCTCAGGTTTGAAGAACCTAGAGCAGTGATGGCGAACCTATGACACACATGTCAGAGGTGACAGGCGAACTCATTTTTTTAGTTGATTTTCTTTGTTAAATGGAATTTAAATATATAAAATAAATATCAAAAATATAAGTCTTTGTTTTATTATGGTTGCAAATATCAAAAAATTTCTATATGTGACCCGGCACCAGAGTTAAGTTAGGGTTTTGCAAAATGCTGACACACCAAGCTCAAAAGTTTCGCCATAACTGACCTAGAGTGTGCTCTTATGGTAATAAAATGCTCAACTATAATGAATTTCATTTTTAATTTCATTTAAGATACAACTATATAATATACATGTATGTTTTCATAGATATATATGTGTGTATGTATATATATATATATACACATACACACTAGGGGCCCGGTGCACGAAATTTGTGCACTGGGTGTGTGTGGGGGGGAGTGTCCCTCAGCCCAGCCTGCCCCCTCTTATATACTGGGAGCCCTCAGGCGTTGACCCCATCACCCTCCAATCGCAGGATCGGCCCCTTGCCCAGGCCTGACGCCTCTGACAGAGGCGTCAGGCCTGGGCAGGGGACCCTCATTTCCCCCATCATTGGTTCTGCCCCCAGCCCAGGCCTGATGCCTCTGGCCCAGGCATCAGGCCTGGGCAGGGGACCCCCAGACCCCTCCGATTGCTGGCTCTGCCCCTTGCCCAGGCCTGACGCCTCCGCCAGAGGTGTCAGGCTTGGACAGGGGACCCCCATCTCCCCCCGATCACTGGCTCTGGCCCCTGCCCAGTCCTGATGCCTCAGCCAGAGGAGTTGACCCTCATCACCCTCCTATCACCAATCACCGGATTGGCCCCTTGACCAGGCCTGAGGCCTCCGGCAGAGATGTCAGGCCTGGGCAGGGGACCCCCAGCTCCCCGCGGTTGCAGGCTCCACCCCTGCCCAGGCCTAACGCCTCTGTCCTAGGCGTCCGGCCCGGGCAGCGGGGACCCGCAGCTGCAGCGGCCCCGCGATCGTGGGCTTCGCTTTAGGCCCAGGCAAGGGACCCCTAGCTCCTGGGACTGCCAGCTTCAACCGTGCCCAGCTCCCATCGCTGGCTCCACCCCTACTTCCTGCTATCACTGGCCAGGGCGGAAAAGGCATCTGATTCTCCGATCATGGCTGGGGGGCAGGGCCAAGGTGGTCCCAGGGCCGCCTTGGCCCTGCCCCCTAGCTCTTAGCTCCCCCCTGGGTTTCCGATCACTGTCAGTGGCAGGGGGCTTCTTCCTGCTTTCCCTTTCGCCTCCCTGCATTGTGCCTACATATGCAAATTAACCACCATCTTGTTGGCAGGTAACTGCCAATCTTAGTTGGCAGTTAACTGCCAATCTTAGTTGGCAGTTAATTTGCATATAGCCCTGATTAGCCAATGAAAAGGGTATCGCCGTACGCCAATTACCATTTTTCTCTTTTATTAGTGTAGATATATATACACACACATGCTAGAGGCCTGATGCATGAAGATTTGTGCAAGAATGGGCCTTCCTTCCCCTGGTTGCCAGCACTGCCTTCACTCTGGCTGGAGCCGCCTTTCTGCCTTAGCTCTGTCCCAGAGCTGCCTCTCTGCCTTCCCATGCTGCCCAGAGGCCCGGAGCAGCCTGGGCGGTGAGGAATGCCTGTGTCATTTCCATGGCAATAACACAAGCATCCTGCCCCACTCCTGGCCGCTCAGTGCCTGTGCATGCAAATTAATCCACCATCTTTGTTGGGTTAACTTGCATACTCACTCCTGATTGGCTGGTGGGTGTCACAAAGGTATGATCAATTTGAATCTTACTCTTTTATTAGTGTGTGTGTATATATATTAGGAAAGTAAAATTAGGAAAGTAATTTGGCCTCCAGCAATCCCTGTGGCTACCTTAGAGCACTAACTTCCTCACTTATAAAATTATGAAATGAAAACCATATTATATAGTCCTTAATAATAGGTCTGGCACATGGAAGCAACTCAATAAATATCGGCTATTATGAATTAGTTGTAACAAAGTTATAAATGCAATCTCTAAGATCATTGAAAGAGATTATACTCTGGTAGATGCTAAAAAGAAAATACAGTGAGTCATCCAGACAATACATTAGCAAGGGCCTCCAAATAGATGCTTAAGGGCAAAATCCAGTTGGTCTATGATCAGTGGTCGGCAAACTCATTAGTCAACAGAGCCAAATATCAACAGTATAACGATTGAAATTTCTTTCGAGAGCCAATTTTTTTAAACTTAAACTATATAGGTAGGTACATTGTTATTAACTTAATTAGGTTACTCCTAAGGCTTAGGAAGAGCCATACTCAAGGGGCCAAAGAGCCACATGTGTCTCGCGAGCAGCAGTTTGCCGACCACGGGTCTATGTGGTTTGATTGACTAATGCCAGGCTTTTTAGTTTTGTATTGTTTGCTGAATTTGTAGCCCTTTGGGCAGACCATAAAAACTCTGCTTAGACACTATGTCCATTAGCCCCTATAATCTCACATGCTGTTGCTTCTGCCTCAGGAAGATGTCATGCTTTCACATATTATGCTCCTCAACACAGCATCTAGGTGTACTCTAAGGTATGAATATGGAGAGTTTCTTCCTCCTACCAGAGCCCTATGGTTGTAGGAAACCCATTTTATCATCACTGGAGAAGACAACTCCAAACTTGCTTTGAGTTATCCTGTTATGATACTCATCTATAGCATAGCATTGCATAGCATGGCATATTAGGAAATAGTTCAGGTATCTGGAACTCTCTGGACAAAACCACATATTATTCCTCTTTAACAATCCTCCTGTACTTCAGGTTGACTTTAATAATGAAAATCAACCCCAGTTTATAGGCACCATACCTCTTCCCTTCCTCTCATTGCTGCAAAACTAGTTAGGGAACATTTCACCACCCCCTGCTCAATGGCATGGCCTCCATGACACCCTGCCTATATCCATTTATATTGGTAGTTAAAATAAGCCCACTGAGGATAAGAAAGATGTTTCTTTTTAAAAATAAGTTTGCTGAGAAAACATTGCCTTATGGGATTTTGATGGGAGTCATGGAAATAACCCCAAGTGAGAAAACACCAGTTTTACAGTTTCTCTGGATAACACATAAGAGACAGATGTGCATATTACTTCCCTGTTAAGGGCGCATGGTTGAAACTGCCCAGGGAGAGGATCACCAGGTGGCTGTTAGCAGGCTGTGTGGTCCCTCTGGGTTCTGGCCTCAGCTGACAGGAGTCCCTTAGGAACACAAAGCTGCACATAAATTGCAAATCAACTTTGGAAATTCTCCCTGCTAGAAAAGATGTGTGTATTGATAAAGACACCATAAGCAAAGAAGCAAACACATAAATAAATAGATGGACTTGCTGCTAAATTTCATGTTTGAAAAATGCATAAAATGCCCCCAGTATCATCTTTGATGTCTGACTGTAATTTAGGAATAAACAAATTGCTGAGGATTGTAAACCTGGTGATCTGAATTATATAAAAAACAATACCTTGAATATACAACCCATTCAATCAATGGTGAAGAAATAGATTGTAAAGAGACCTGAAAAAAAAATGTGTCTTCAAAGCAATCAATTATCTGGTCACAGGTAAACACAGCTGAAAGAGGAAGGAAGGAAGGAAGGAAGGAAGGAAGGAAGGAAGGAAGGAAGGAAGGAAGGAAGGAAGGAAGGAAGGAAGTCAAAAGAGAACAAAATTAAATTCAAGTTTGATTGGATTGTTTATCTTCTTCCTTTTGTTAAGTTGTATGAGTTCCCTATAAATGTTGGAGATTAAACCCTTATCGGAGATAACATTGACAAATATGTTCTCCCATGCAGTGGGCTGTCTTGTTGTTTTGTTGATGGTTTCATTTGCTGTGCAGAAGCTTTTTATTTTGATGTAGTACCATTTGTTTATTTTCTCCTTAGTTTCCATTGTTCTAGGAGCTATATCAGTAAAAATATTGCTGCGACATATGTCTGATATTTTGCTGCCTATGGATTCTTCTAAGATTTTTATGGTTTCCTGTCTTACTTTTAAGTCCTTTATCCATTTTGAGTTTATTTTTGTGAATGTTGTAAGTTGGTGATCTAGTTTCATTTCTTTGCATGTATCTGACCAATTTTACCAATACCATTTATTGAAGAGATTGTCTTGACTCCATTGTATGCTCTTGCCTCCTTTGTCAAATATTAATTGAGCATAATGGTTTGGGTTGATTTCTGTGTTCTCTGTTCTGTTCCATTGGTCCATATGACTGTTCTTGTGCCAGTACCAGGCAGTTTTGAGAACAGTGGCTTTGTAATATAGCTTGATATTTGATATTGCGATCCCTCCAACTTTGCTCTTCTTTCTCAGGATTGCTGCATCTATTCGGGTTTGTTTTTATTTTATTCCAGATGAATTTTAGAATTGTTCTAGATCCATGAAGTATGCCATTGGTATCTTAATGGAGATTGCATTGTATATATATATATATATATATATATATATATATATATATATATATATATATATATATATATATATATATATATATATATATATATATTGCTTTGGGTAGTATGGACATTTTAATGATGTTGATTCTACCGATCCATGAGCATGGTATATTCTTCCATAAGGACAGAAAGAAGGCCAAGAGACTATGAAAATACTAATTATCCAAGAGATGGAAATAAAAATAACAATGAGGTACCACCTCACACCTGTCAGAATGGCTATTATCAACAAATCAATAAAGGACAAGTGCCAGTGAGGATTTGGAGAAAAAGGAACCCTCTTACACTGCTAATTATCCAAGAGATGGAAATAAAAATAACAATGAGGTACCACCTCACACCTGTCAGAATGGCTATTATCAACAAATCAATAAAGGACAAGTGCCAGTGAGGATTTGGAGAAAAAGGAACCCTCTTACACTGCTGGTGGGAATGCAGACTGGGGCAGCCACTGTGGAAAACAGTATGGAGTTTCCTCAAAAAATTAAAAATGGACCTCCCATTTGACCCGGTAATTCCACTTCTAGGAATATATCTCAAGAAAACAGAAACACCAATCAAAAAGGACATAATGCACCCCTATGTACTTAGCAGCACAATTTACCACAGCTAAGATTTGGAAACAGCCTAAGTGCCCATCAGCAGATCAGTGGATTACAAAACTGTGGTACATCTACACAATGGAATAGTATGCTGCTGTAAAAAAGGAACTCTTACCACTTACAACAGCATGTATGGACCTGGCAAGCATTATGCTAAGCGAAATAAAGCAATCAGAGAAAGATAATGACCTCACTCATTTGTGGAATATAATGAACAACATAAACTGATGAACAAAAATGGAGCCAGAGGGGAAAACATATTATACAATATAAGTAATCCTGTTATTTGCAGATTTTTAATATTTCCTACAACTTTTGTGATATAATACTATATTAGTACAGTTTTGATATTATTATACTTAAAATCTTTTTCTTGAAATATTAATGTTTATTGCACATATTATATTTAAGATTTTTCTTCAATAATTGGTGTTTATTGCATGTAACATAATTTCATTTAAGATTGTTTTTCTTGAAATGGTTATTGCATATAACATTTTTATATTTAAAATCGTTTTTCTTGAAAAAAATAAATTTTCACTTCTAAAAAAAAAAAAGATAGGTTAGAGCAGGCCTTCTTAAACTTTAATGCACATAAAAATCACCTGGGGGGCATTGTTTTAAACAGATTCCTCCCGGAGAGGTTCTGATTCTGTAGTCACTGCTTATTCCATGACTCTATGGCTTTCACTTCATGGGGTTCTGAGAGTAGGTATATTGGGTATGAGTGAGATCCAGGCAAACTCCTGATTCAAGTCTTGGCCCAAGGTGTGGCCCGTGGTTTATAGTTGCCAGAGCCATTAAATGAATAGGGGACTCAAGTTCAACCCAGATTTGCTAATTGGAGTCACTGGCAGCAGCGTCCTCCACTGCTTCGGGGGAAACTGCTGCCTTGGCAGGAAGGTACATCTCCCTGTGGATCCTTGAATCAGCCTTTCCAGCGCCCCTCCCCGACCCTGCCCTTGTGAACAACAGAGAAACGAAATTAATTTCTAACCTAAAACCCTTGTATCTGGCCTGAAAATATATCTTTCAATGAAAATTTTGACAAAGTGCTGGATCTGCAAAGAGCATTTTCTCCAAAATGGATATTTGTGTAACTTGACTGCGCTATCTGGTTAAATAGCAAGTAAATGCCTCAAGACTCCTTGGAACCTTCAAAGATTATTTGAAAAGTAAAATAATAATAATAATAAATAAAATAAAATAGGGGCAAGGCGGGGTGGGGGAGTGGGGAGTGGTTTGGAGGGGAGCGATCAACCAAGGGACTTGTATGCATGCATATAAGTATAACCCATGAACACAGTCAGTAGGGGGGATGAGGGCATGTGCTGGGGGTAGGGTGGGAACAAGTAGGGAGAGGTAAATGGGGGAAAAAGGATTCATATGTAATACTTTAAACAATAAAGAATTAAAAATAAATACATGTCTACTATATGTAAAAAAAATAATTTAAAAAATCAAGTTTGAATTTAGGCCACAAATACATAACCAAAATAGTGCTGTAGTATTAAAGAAACTCAAAATTCCCTTGTTCATAATCTTATGTATTCTGAAATTATAAATACACTAAAGACCCAGTGCATGGATTTGTAATCCTGGACCCCTTGGGGGATGTCAGACTGACAGTTTTTGTCTGATCCCCACAGACCAGGCCAAGGGACCCCACCAATGTATGAATCCATGCACTGGGCCTCTAGTATGCATATAAGATCTTTGGTTAACATCTTCCCACCCTCCCTCCTCCCCCCTTCCCTCTGAGATTCATCAGTCTGCTCCATGTTTCCATGCCTGTGTGTAGAGTGTCTGCCCCCTGGTGGTCAGTGTGTGTCATAGCTACCAGTCGAAAGGTCAAACACTGGAATGGTTGCTTAGGCTTTTATATATATAGAAGTTTATTTTCTCTACCTCAGTTTTATCATCTGTGAAATTGGAATAATAGGGAAAATGCTAATGATTAGCTTGTTAATGTTTACTGCATTGTTTATTCTAATAAGTTCCCTAGAGACTGGAAAAGTGTATGATAAATACAAAATGAAGTGAATAAATCAATATAAATGAAATATTTACATATATAGTATATATGTGCATAGAAAATAAGTTACATGGGGGAAGGTCATAAGATATTTTCTTAAGTGGAAAAAAAAAACTGACCCTGAAAGTGTAAATTGGCTCATTGCTAATGGGAAAAAATATTCCATATAACATACTGCCCATCACCAAACAGTTCATTTATACCAGCCAGCTGCATTTTGAGTAAGTCTTTAATGTGTATTTATATTTTAAATGTCATGATGACGATAGTCTGAAAAAAGGAGCATTTGCAGTTGTGTGAACTTTAGAATTGTTTCCCAGTGAAATATCTGGGCTTGCCTAGAGTTTGAAAAATACATTGTCTTCCTCTTCCTGGTTATTTTTCTAATATGTCTCGACCCTGTAATGCTAAGTTGCCTGGAGTACATGTTCCTGGGCATCTAGAGAGTCAAACAGCCTGTCTTCGTTTCTCCCATGGCAATGTCTGTCTCTACTTGGTGAAATTATATACTGGCAGCTGGGAAATTCAAGTCCGTCTGGCAGGAAAATTCAAAAGGTAAGAAAATCTTAGCTGCCTTAGAAACAAGAGGGTACATTCAAAATTTATTAGCAGCCATTGAATTTACTCAGTTTATTCTTAATTTTTTGAACACTTATTTGGGATTTGGTATGATACATGGCAGGTCATTAAGCAGTGGGCCAACTTGCTGCTCTCAACTACTGAGTCCCCGGTGTCTCAGATGCTGTCAAATGGCTAAGAAGTTTTCATCCAGAGCCACTAAGAGACTATGAGGCTAATTTGTCTCAAATAGCTTTGGTAGATTTTATTTCTAAATGTTTCTGATTGTTTTCTGGCTGCTGTGAGTTAAAATAAAAACCTCTTGAAATGGGGTATTTTGAATATACTTGTGTTTGGCATCATGATCTATAAATTTGCAGATGCATGTCTGAGAACAAACATGTGCAGTCCTGAAATCTTTCATTGTGCTGGAAGGGGAAACATTTCTCAAGTTCCTTCAATGCTGGTAGTAGATTTCTAGAATTCTGGAGCTTTATATAGATGATTTATCTAATAACATTTTTATATGTTGGCTAGGTTAATTTTCTAATTATTAAAGAGCCATGGTAATCAAAATGTCCAAAACAATTGAGTGATATAATTAATAATACACTGTAATAATGAAAAAATATGGACTTCTATGAAGAAGTTGTCACTTTTTTTCTGAAAAACAATTTTGATTTGGTAACCATTGGCTCATGACACTTCTTCATTCTTCCATTTCTATTTGGTGGACAGTTTAATTGATTTTGTTTGGTTGTGGGGAAGACAAAATAAGTGTTTCCCATTCTTGAATCATTGCCTAAACTACCCAAGATTTCCACTTGAAGGAACTTGGGTTAACTTCTCAAAATACTAGACTATTACTGTTAAGAGTGAAATTATATTACTAATTAAAGTAAGCTTAGAACTTTCAACAGACTCAATCAAGTTTATCCCTATAATGGTCCACATTCACACAGTTGGTTTTCAATATGTTTTCCTTAGGGGAAAGGCAGAAAAAGGGTATATCTCATCTATGTATATTGAAGATTTTCTAAAGCCTAGTTATATTTGAAGGAGCTGTTTTTTAAACCCATAGGGGGGCGGGGAAAACAAATTGTGAGAACCTATCAACTATCAACTCCAATTCACAGGATGCCGTGTTAGGTGTGGGCTCTATTCCACTACTAACCTGAGCAGCAGACTTTGCTATAAATTGCAAACAAGAGGCTTCAAAGCGACATTTTTAAGGGTAAAAGTATAGTGTAAGTTTTAAAATATAAATTTTGCTGTTGCTCTTCTTGTAACTATGCAACTTGTCCTGGGAGTGAAGTCCAGGTGGAAAGAGAAATGTCCCTGGTCTCTGTGGACAGGGCTCCGAGGGCTTCATGCACCTTCCCTGGGCACTGCCTGTCATGGGAGCAGGCCAACTGTTAACAAGGGGCTCAACAATGAATGTATAAAACAAAGCAAGAATGAAAATCATTTTAAAATTCGTCCAATATTATCATTAAGACATCCAGTAGGTGAATAAACCTATGCAGAATAAACTAGAAACATGGTATCTCATTGTGACTCCATGGTAAAGGGAATCGAATATGAAAATACATACAAGTACACTTTATAACATGCACAGTGGTTGCAAACATGATAATGAGCATTACCTATAGTGCTGAATCATTAGTGAAAAAACAATAGCCTCTTGGATAAAACCATTCAGGCTGAAAAACAAGACTCACCAACATGAAAATCTTTTAAATTCCCTGAAAGCCAGGGCCATTGTCTATGTATCTTGATATTCTTCAAAGTTCCTGAAAAGTATTTTGGTTGGAGCCTAAGCCTTAATAAATGTGTTGATTTGGTTGATTATACAAAATAAAAAGTGTAGCAATACACAGATATGCTAAACTACTGATTCCAACAAGGGACAAGATGAGGAAGAGAGGGTGATATGAAGTCTATACAATAATATTGTAAAAATGTTAAAGTCTCTGTTAGAAAGAGAAAGATAAGAAAGTGAGATTCTAGGGTATAGAGATTATAAAGCTTAAAAATGACAGAAAGGAACAGCACAATTTAAATTTGATTTAAAGTTTAACTTACTGGGATGACATTGGTTAACAAAACCATACAAGTTTCAAGTGTACAACTTCGGAAAACATCATCTGCATACTACATAGTGCACTCACCACTCAAAGTAAAGTCTCTTTCCTCCCTCACTAATCCCCAGTTTGCCCACTTCCATCTCCCCCTGACTGCTCCTTTTCCTCTGGTTGTTACCCTACTGTTGTCCAAGTCATGTGTCATATAAATTTTAGTGGCTTCTTTTGTTAAAGAGAATGCTTTTTTTGAGAAGCAAAGATTAAAATAAACATTAGTCAGAGGGAAATGAAGCTCAAGATAGGTGAAGAAATTGGGTAAAAATATGCAATTGCTTTAAATGATGTTGAGTCTTCCTGCTGAGACAAATTACAACCTTGAGGTACTGATAAACCTCATAATGGAAGTAAATTAATTACTGAGAGTGGTTTAAACATAATGGAGGAGTACAAGGTTGACAAAAAACAAAGGTAGACCAAGTTCTTCATTTTCAGAATAGAAAATGTGAATCATGTGAACCAAGAATTTAATGCTGATTCCTAGAAACTAATGGAACTATCATTAAGAAACATCATATATTAACTAAGGACATTCTAATTTAAAGTTTTCACAACTCCTTTCCCCCCTCCACACAATTGTTAAGATTTTATACATGTGAGGAATGCAGTAAGTATGACTTATCTAGATTTTAGTAAGGTGCTCCTCTCCATACTCATAGTTTCATTATTGTTAAAGGTCAAAATATAAAGAATAGATTGTAATATTAGCTGTATTAACTGATTAATCAATGGCAACCACAGGTTGTATCTGATGAATGAATCGGTATTAACTAAGAAGTAACTAGGAGTTTGACATTAGGCTCTGTTTTTTACCCTAATCTAGTGCACATCATAAACAAATAATTCAATTAAGTGAAGATCATATTTGTACATAGATAACCATGGGGATAAGAATAATGAATTATCTACGTGATAGAATTTGGGTTTTAACTCAATACAACAGAAAGGTGAGACAAATCTAAATCAATGAAATATATGTTAGACATGATGTTAATCTTGTTTGTGAATATAAGGGAGGGAGTACAGGAATAATAGCCTGTGGAGTAAATGGTCTAGGTTTCTAACCCCATGAAATGAGTTCCCAAAAATATCTGATGCAAAGTTAGTCAGCAATAAACATCAAGGAATTATCTAGAAAGTGTAAGGAGATAATTCCACTTTACTCTGCATCATTTACATCATTCCTAGAGAATTACACACAATTCTGAGTGCAGCAGAAATATAAATAAACTAAAATACATTCTGAAGAGATGATTTCAGAACCATAACAGGAGACATGGTGCAAGAATGTGGCCATATGACCTGGAGAGTAGGTTGATATTAGTATGGCACCCACTGAAAAAAATGAGTAAATTTACAACACAACCATTTCTGTAATGATAAGTAGCTTTTCTCCTTTAATTTTTATTTCTGTGCTTTAAAAATGATTTTACCCTGATTGTCTCACTCTAGAAATTTGAGAAATTATATAGCCATATGCAAAAGACGATGATGTTATTATTGTTAGTATTTGGTTTGTTCCACAGCAGTTTATGCATATTTTTCCAGTAGTACTCTGCATAATTTTGTATATAATTATTTCGCACTATAGCATGAAAGTTTTATTGTATAAGTTAATGTTTACTTTCTCACTCAAGTCTGAATATTTTATAAGCATGTGCAGAAATGGCTGAGATTTTAACTTTCCTTTTAAAATGAAGCATCTACTAAAATGTATCAGATTCTCAGGCACTGCCCTAGGTACTGGGGAGTCCACAAAGAACAAAAGGGGGGCGGTGAAAGAGAACATAAGAGACAAATATCTCAACTCTTACAGAGTTTACATTTGAGTGTGTGTTTAAGAAGGGGCATAAAATAGAAAGACACACAAGCAAGAAAAGAAAATAAGGTCATTTCCGATCATTTGTACCATAAAGATACCTGATTTGAAAAATATACCTTTAAAGACATATGCCATTTGAACTGAGTCCTGAATGACGAGAAGGATCAATCAATGCAAAAACACTCACAGCAGAGGGAACAGCAAATATCAAAGTCTGTAAAGGTGAGAATAAATGCAGTGTGTTCCAGGAATAAAAATAAGGCCAGTATGGCTTTAGTTTGTTAAGAATGAAGGAGGGTGGTAGGAGATGAGGTCACATTAACAGTTAAGATGGTCATGGAAAGGATCGTGGGTTTTATTCTGTATGCAAAGGGAACCATTTGGAAAGTATTTGAGCAGGAAAAAGACCTTCTCTGGATTAATTTTTAAAAATTAAAAATTTCTGGCTACTGCAGGGAGGATGGATTACAATGGGACAGAGGCAGAAGTCTAGAGACAACATATGCTGGTGTTATAATAAACAGAAACAGCAGAGAGATTTTAGTGTTAAGATCTAGTGTTATTGGATGACCATGAAAGACTGAATCAACCTCTTTGAGATTTGATTTCCTCTTGTGTGAAATGGTCAATACCATATCCAACCATTGTATAATCTACCTTTGCAGAAGTCTCATTTGCTACTATGCTATATATGTTGAAAATTCCAAATAAGTAAACATATGTTATCTTCTCTGGCATATACAATAAGAAGCTAAATGAGAAGATTTCATGCTGCATCTAAAATCCTTCAGGTAATCATGGGGTAATTTAAACTTGACCACATGGTCTGTTAAACTATTTTGCATTTGGTTCTCAGACTTCCCAGGTCCTCAGTGAAAATAAATAAAATGCTGGTGATTTTCAAGATTGGTGACAAAATATTAGGACATTGTATGGGGAAGAAAATAGAAAGTTATAATGCGGAGTGATTTAAAAAATCCTTTAGTAAACACAAATCACATAAATACATTATGCAGACTAAATCCTTATGAGTGAACTCAAAGGAACTGCCCTACCTAGCTCATTATCATTAGATATTGGTCTTTAACACTGGCCACCAGCTAGTGTACAGATGTGGTTTTAGTTGCATTGTGATTGGTTATCTGTTGTCATTGGTAATTATCCTGTGTTCTCAGCTCAAATTTTTTAAAATGTTTTTATATGGGCTTTGGTAAGGGAACTAGCCAGGGAAAAGCAAGGAGGTAAAGAAAGAAATCCCTGGGCCTGCTCTGTTTGTCACCTGGACGGAACAGGAACTGCAGGGTTGAGGAGATGGCCCTGATACTGTGCAGAGACAATATATAAAGATGTGCCAAAGCCTGTGCGGTGGGAAGTCATTGGAACAATAGTCTTATCTTGAATTAAGTCTTCATGCTCCTCAAATCACTTGAGGCAATGCCATTCCCAATAGCAACCATAGCTGCCATGTTAGTCTTGGTGGTTTTTCCAGTGTTCTCTGCAGGTTGACTATCAGAGCTCTGCCAAAGATGCTTATACAGACAAATCTAGTTTTATTGTGCTTCACAGATGTTGCCTATTCTACAAATTGAAGACAAGATCCTCCACCAGAAAAATGAGTATGACTTATTTAATTATGATACTTGCTTTATTGTGATGGCCTGGAACCCAAACTGCAGTATCTCTGAGGTATGCCTGTACTTTATTTGGCCAGAAATGCCTAAAAGTGGCCAGTATCATAAGTCTCGGTTTTAACGCCTTTCTTGAGTAAGCTTGAAGTAAAAGATCAGAAACACATTTGTCTGACCATCAGGTAGCAATCTAATTCCCAAATGGCCTCATTTGTTCTTTGTGGCCATGCAATTTCACTCAACCACATTTTAGAGTTATAGGTTGGGCACATTTTGCCAGGTTAAGAGTTTGACCTTTTCCTCCAGGCCATTTCAAATCCTTTTTTGAACAGGCAGGGAGCAAATAAACCAACCAACCAACCAACCAGTTTTCACCTCTCAGAAAACCTATTCCAATAGTTTTAACATGCTCAATAGAAAAGATCTTGCCTGTTTATGCATGATCTTATAGAGTGCTATTACTGAAAGTTTCTAAACAGCTTTGGGGTGGGGGTCATAGAAAACACTGTAGTAGTAGGACTGATTTTTTTTTAATGATAGACTATCCACAAAAACGAAGAGAACATGCCCTTCCGGCTTTAATATAATCCTGGAAAGTTCCATTCCAACAGAAGGGGGGGGGGTGCTGCAATTCTCTACCGAAAAGCCTAATATCTGCCCTAGATATCTCTCAAGCTGGTCCCCACTCCACCCCCCATTCACAGGCATATCTCGTTATATTGCTCCTTGATTTATTATGCTTCATAGATGTTGTGTGTTTTACAAACTGAAGGCTAGACCATCCACCAGCAAAAAGGTCACAAATTATTTTATTGCAATACTTGGTTTATTGTGGAAACTGCAATATCTATAAGGTATACCCATATACCTCCAAGGCAAAAATGTTAGCATATGTGCATGTGTCTCTGTGTGTATGCATTGACTCATTTAATTTCTCAAATCCCAATTCAGGACACTCAATTCTATCTTTAAAAATATGTTTTTATTGATTCTAGCAAGGAAGGGAGAGGGAGATAAAGGCAAACATCAATGATGGGAGAGAATCACTGATCAGCTGCCTCCTGCACACCCCCTACTGGGGATTGAGCCCACAACCTGGGTATGTGCCCTGACTGGGAATTGAACTGTGATCTCCTGGTTGATAGGTCAATGCTGAAGCACTGAGACACACCAGCTGGGCTCAATTCTATTTTTAAAGGTAAGTAACTCTAATTATTTAAATACTAGTAGCCCTGCGCACGAATCTGAATCTGTGCGCCAGTAGGTTGCTGCCGCCCTCCTGTAGCTCTCCACCCACTTCCCTACCCTCCTGTAGCTCCCGCTGACCCCATCCTCCCTACCCCCCTCATAGCTTGCTGCCCTTCCCCCTCCTGTAGCTCTCTGCAGCCTGCTTGTACCTCGCTGGCCCACCCTCCTGCTGATTCATGATCTGATCATGATGCGCTTGGTCATTACACCTCAGGGCGGAATGGCTAATTAGCATATTCCTCTCTTATTATATAGGATGACAACACAAAAATTCTACTCTTTTGTGCTTTTGGTTCAAGAACCAGTAATGCTAGGACAATCAGAAGCCAGCCTACTGTAATCTAAGCATATAGTGACTGGACAGTGGCTGTGTAACAATCTTCTCTCAAAAATGAAACAAAAATTCATCTAGTGAACCTCTTTTCAGACATTTGAAAGGACTGGATAACACATACCTTAAAATATATCGTTTTTAAGTAGAAAGGGAAAATTAATATCTGTTCACTGAAAAACAGATTAAAGGCCATAGAAAGTGACTTTATTTAGTGTTGTTTAAAAGAATTTGGCCACAATTAGAAGATTTAAGTGAAAACTATATGCAGTGATATCCCAACCTATTATGGCATCAGAAGAGACCAGAGCCCTCTCCATGCAGGCAAAGAGAAGCTTTGCGTCCTGTCCTTCCGAATGCTGAAGCCAAGAATGGCATAGCTTCCTGGGGGCTGGGTGCAGCCTCAGACTTTGCCTTGGCTCAGATCCCAGAACCTGGACCCTTTAGAAGCTAAGCACATGATGCTGTGCCCATGCAGGCACAGGAATAAACCAAGGCTTTCTCTAAGGCAGCACTGCTACACAATCCAAAGGGCTTGAGGTTGGGTTTTGTTGTTTTCAATGGAATTAGGATTTGCTTGATCGCAAAAGGAGATGCATTAAGTGAACACTATTAAAGAACAGTTGTGTAAGGTCCCTGACACAGTATAAGCTCCAGAGGCAGAAATGCGGGTTTAGGTCTTGACTTGATTACAAGTGATCCTAGCCAAAGCACACAATATCATTGGGAACGAAGCTTCTTTGCCTATAAAATGGAAAAATATCGGCTAAGAAATTTCAAATGCTTACTATATTCCAGATACCTGAGTGTTGTGAGGTCAGGAAGGTACAACACTCCACGAAGGTCACCTGTTAAGAGAATGTGCCACAGGGAGACCATGTTGACCAGGAGGTACCAACTGCCACATTTTTTGATCCTCTGGCACTTGCCCCAAGGCCATGCTCCACCCAGACTTTTCACAGATAATGACTTAGGAGGGGTACTGTGTCAGGCTATTTGCTTGGACTGCTTCTTTCTCAGAATTGCCCTGCAGTCTGAGATCTTCCAACCCAACCCTCCAACCTTTCACAGGTGTCCGATCGGCACTGCACTTCCAAGCCCCCTTCACCTGCTCCATCCCCTCCTCCTCCATCCTGCACAGGGGTTCCCTCCAATGAATCACTTGCATTTCTCATCACATCTTGGTGTCTGCTTCTTCATAACCCAAACTGAAACATATACTAAGCAGCTGATATAATCTCATTTCATTGTCATAACAAGCTTATGAAATTAATATGATTTTTCTCACTTCACTAATATGGAAACAAGGGAATATATAAATTAAGTTAAAAAAACAAACCAGTTCTTATTTTAAAAGGTCGCTGTGTAAATTTAATGAGATAGTATATATGGAAGGGCTTTATAACTATTTTCGTGTATTTTTTTAAGGGAAGAAGAAATAAAACACAAACAGAATATCCAAGCACAGTTTTCAATTACTCTTTTTTGTGTGTGTATCTTGACTTTCCACCAGTCTCATGTGTTTATGGCAGAAAACTTTATCCCTCAAAAGTGCCCTGGAAAGGAACACATTACTGGTATCTTTACCACACCTTTTGTCCACACACCCTTTTCTACCAGTATCATTTGAAGACAGAGAAGAGTAAAGTTTGGCTTTGTGAGTAAGGGTGCCATGACATGTCATCCTGATCTTTAAAACCAGAGTTCTATTCTCCTAACCATCCCAAATCAATATAATAGCACACATTTCACTAACCAGAGAGGGAGGCAAAACTACAGGAAATACAAGCCTTTCTTTTTTAATTAATGTTCTTCCTGAGCTTCTAGACATCTTAACAAAAATCCTGGCATCCAAATGTGCAATATTTGGTGTGCATGGTCAAACTCTTTTTTGTTGTTGTGGTTCGTGATCATTGAGCCTGATCTGATAAAAGGCTAATTTCCTGTTCCTTTGGTGAAAACAGATGCTATTATTAATTTCCTCACACATATATACCTTCTCACCCAAATAATCTCTTCCTTTGCTTCCCATTTTGTGCCCTTGACCCCCATCTCCTTCAGGGGTAGAGTTATAAGCCTGCTGAGATAACAGTCTGGACCACAAAACTCACCTCCTTTTTAGAGACCAGTGAGTGGTTGCCAGAAAGTCAGTGTAGAAGGGTGGTTCTGAGCCTGGAATTCTTCTCAAGTTCCCAGATGTTAAGAATTGTCCAGACATCTCTAGGATGGCTTTTTCTGACAGATGTGGAGAAAGGGGCAAAAAAGATCAAGAGGAAAGAGAACAATTGTGGTGAGGCTGAGCAGAGAGCCACACTGAGAACTACAAGTGTCTCAGAGACAAAGGGCAAGGCACAGCTCCCGAAGGGAGCCAGCAGGTTTGTGTGTTCTCCTCAGCTTCCGTTTGAATCGAACAGTCCTGGAAAGCAACAATGGTGGTACTGTTGCATTTGTGGAGGTCCTGATGGGAGCTTGTAAGGGAGATATCCCAATTAGTCTGATTGATGAGTTTAGAATTTTTTTGGGAATCAAAAATCCCAACTTCTCAAACTGCCTGTGTATTAGCCTCTAAGGGATTCAACAATGTCAGAGAATCCCAGAGAGCTTAGAATATGATCAGGGAACAATACCTCCTCCTCCCTGCTAATTCTAACAGCTCCTTCCCTGACTGAGATGCATTCCTCTGCATGGAGTGCCAGCTGGCTTCTCCCACAGGGGCTTGAGGCAGCAGGAAACTGAGCCCCCTGTGTGGGTCACACTGGCTTCTCCATTTGTTTGCATTTTGCCACCAGACATGTCTATTTAAGCAACTTGGAAAGATATCTCAATGATCCTTTTGCTGAGCTCCAGAAGGTAGGAGATGACAATCCATCTGCTGTCTTCTCTGCATTGGATTTCAATCCAGGCTGATGATACAGAGATTACAAAGGAAATTCAACTGAAGAGTTGTCTTTAGGTTCTTATCAGGTTAACAAATAGGACAGATGGCTGGTGAGCACTGTCTGAGTGACATTAGTAAGAATGCATTTAAACAATTAGTTCACATGCATTGATCACAATGAGGCTCCATTATAGACCAAAAATTACACGCACACTCCAAAAAGTAAATCTCTGGCCCATCTCCATTCCAATCCAAACCAATCTTCTGAAAAGCCAAATAGTACCTCTGGTAGAACAAATCTTGCTGAATATTTACCAAGATTTGTTTTAAATGAGGACAGGCTATAGTTCCTTGGCCCAGATCTTTCAGAATATTTTGTGATTAAAGGATCAGTTAGGCAAATACATTGTAAGAGAAGTTTGCCTTTACTCTGTTCCTCATTTCCACATGGGGAAATTCTCCCTAAGCACACTCCTAGCTTCTCTCCATCCTTTCACTTCAAGGCCCTGGGTAGGTGTTGTGTTAAATTTGGGTAAAATTACATACACTTGGCTCAGATTCCCTCTTCTCCTTTTGGGAAGGGGCCTAATCTCCTTGGCGTCTCTTTGTTCTTAGTCATGCAGGAGCCCACCTTCATAGGACAGGCTGCCAAGGTCCAGTCTTGCTATGCTCAACAGGCATATGTCTCCTAAACCAGGACTCGGGACCCACATTGCTAACAGATTCAACACCACAGACAATAACTTAGCCGTTATTAGTTATTACTACGATGAAATTCTAGCGCCCATTTTCCTTTCATTTTCTTCTTAAATTGTTCTGACCCCAGGCCAATATGAGAGATCCTATTGACTAGAAGTCCTTTGAGACACAAATAATTATAGTACCAATAGTCTTGTTATCATGTGAATAAAATGGCATGTGTATCCTTTAGGAATAAATTCTGTACTATTGTGAAGAAAACTATAACTCACAAACATGAGGATAAGCAATTAGGTGAGAGGACAGCAGGAGCATAATTCCCTGGGTCAATGTGTTCTGAATACTGAAAATAAGACAATACATGGGAGTGTTTTTTAACAAATAGAATTATAAGATATATAGATAATAAAACACACTCATTTTTAGAAAATTTACATGAACTTGCCGTTTCACTAGTGACCAAACACTCATTTCTAACATATATTTACACACACACACACACACACACACACACACACACACACACTTATTCACTAGGCAAGTAAGATTGGATAAAGTATGGGGGGAAAGGGTCCTTGGAATAGTAAAGTGCTATAGAAAGGTTTGGTTACTTTTCTGAGATGCTCACATTAAAAAGAGACTGAGAAATTGGTGGTGGTGTGGGAGGGAGGGACTAAATGGAGAATAATAGCAAAATGTTTACTCAGGCTCATAAAGTTTATTTCAAGTACCCGTAAGATTGTTATTCATCGGTGGGTAAAAGGTCCATGTAATTTTGATAATAATAAAGGTATATAGTATGACACTTGGCTACTTTGTATTATTATAACTTGTACATTTTAAAAAATCATACTGCCATACATATGTTTGGTGTGCTATACATATTTTATTATGAACAAACATGTTCATTTGGGGTGCATTCCACCACAGACGTGTCTATTGGCAGCATTCTGTTCTGTCTGTTTGTGCCAGGCATCTGTGGAGAGTGCCAATGGCCCTCCTACATAACATACCCCCACGTTTGTGAGACACAGATGAAATGAACCTGGATATAACTCCTTATAAGAAATGAACTGGACACATAATGTCTTATTCAGAGGAGAGGGCCCTTGCCCCTGCGTGGTACAGGTACTCCAGGAAGACATGCAGATGTCCTTGCACTCCCAAAAGGCTCACTTCTTTGTGTCACCCAGTGATTTCCAAAAGGAGGGAGACAGAGACACCAGTTGAAAAAATTTCACCCAAAAAGTTGCATAGCCTACCTGAAGTTGAATTCTCAGAAAGTACCTGTGGAATGTAACTAAAATTTTAAGAGCAACTCTTCTAAGCACTAGAATTAGCAATATTCCTGAAGTACATATGGAATATAAACTACCTAAGTCTCTAATCAATAAGTTAGTTCTAAGGGTTTATTCCTCCCTATAGAATACTTACTTCTTTAAATATGTCTACATTTATTTATAATTTATACTGTCTTGTATTCAAAAGGGATTCAAAAGACCAATATGTTTACTGAAGTGACTTATATCCAGCTAATGGTTCATTTTGATCTCTATATAATTGTCTCTAATTGAAAGTTATCACTGAGATTGGTAATATAGATTATTTGTTTTTGGGTGCATAGATATTTGTTATAATATTAATTCTATATATTTCCATCACAATCTTAACTATAATTATTTATGTGTTTACCTAGTTACATCTATTGATATACATGAAAAAAATGATAATACCTGAATCAAACACTGTGTCCTCAACCTGTGCTTGGTGACCTTGTAGCTCTGAAAAGATAAATATGTGTATACGTATGTGTGTATGTGTGTGTATGTCTGTGCACACACATATAATTTTTTTACTATAATAAATCTAAAATTTTCCAAGAAATATAGGTTTATAGAAACAGAAAATCGTGTGTGCCATGTGAATTTAATGGTTGAATTGTTACTTATTTTTATTTTGGATTTACATCCAAATGGGTTACTAGTGTTCCCTTCTATCAATCTATAAAATTTGGTTTTAGCCTACTCAGTCCAATGAGACACCATTCATGGAGATGGGGGATAGAGACTTAAAGATAAAAGAAATCAAGGATCAGTCTTACAAGAGTTTCCAAAAAGGAAAACAACATTGGAAGAGAAAGCGAGGAGGAACAGATGGGCTGACAGAGTTTTGCTTTCTATGTGACATTGTGCACTTATTATTCGCATGAGGACTAATTTATAAACCCGAATAGTGTTTATAAACTCCAACGTCCTAATGGAAATGAAAGCATTAATACAACCAGAGGATTCTTTACTTTCCAGGTTTTAATTAAAATCACAGGCGTTAAGGAGCGAAAGTGTCTTCGTGGAATACAAGTCTAATGAAATATTTCTTTGCCTCGCTCAGAGCTCTGTGTGCAGTCCCAGCTTTCTGGCATGAGCCATTTGAAAATCCTACCCCCATGTAACCAGGAGAGTGCTCTCTGAAAATTAGAAAAGCAAATTACACCACATTGTGTTTCACATAAATATAGTTGCCAAGGCAGAATCAGGAAAAATTATAGCAAGTCATAATGAAAATACACACACACACACACACACACACACACACACACACACACACACCACATGCAGACTTAAAACTGGGTATCTTTTTTAAAAATTTATCTTTATTGTTGAAAATATTACAGATGCCCCCTTTTATTTCCCCACTGACCCCCTTCAGCCCATCCCCCCACACACCTCTGGCCTTCACCACATAAATCATGGTATCTTAATTGACTAACTAGAGAACTAGAGGAAAAAAGTGTGTGTGCTACACTTCCAGAGAAAACTTGAAAGGGAGAGACAGGTATCAGGATGGGAAAGAGGAAACATGGCAATCTAAGAGGGGAGAGAGAAGGGGAAAAGACAGAGAGGAATCATTTAGAGGAACTGCACACCAACATAGAAAGACTGAACATTAGTTTTGCTACCAATGAAGAAAAAATATATAGTCCTGGGAAGCAACTTGACTAAAATGTCCACTATGGAACTGTTAGCCTACACACTGTTTATGTCTCACAGGCATCACCTATTTTATTAAGCTTGTTTCCCTGTAACTGAGGCTGCTACAAAGAACAGAACACTATATATAACAAAGATATTTATAGCTGCTTTGTTGGGTGATGATGATGGTGATAATGATGACAGCATATGAAACATATTAAGTACTAAAGTTATGTTAGGCCATGAGTTCTGTGTTTTACAAAATATCTTCTAATTCATATAACAACTCTAAGAGATAGGTGTTATGATCCCTTTAATAATACATATAATAAATCCCAAAAGTATGCAACTATTAAGTGATAGAGCTGTGTTTAAAATAGTGCTTTAAAAGATTAGGATTTTACAAATCAGTATTCTGGCTGTCCCTGAAGACTAAGACTAAGACACACACACACACACACACACACACACACACACACACACGTATAAATACACATATATATTCATATTCATGTATGTATATATGTATGCATGTAGGGGATGGATGTGAAAGGAACTAACATTTATTGAATGCTGGCTTTTTTTCTAGACACCTGCTGGATTCATATACCATATTATCTCAATAAATCCCCACAATTTCATAAAAATAGGATTTTATAATTCTTTTTTTATATGTGGGAAACTGAGCCTCTGAATTTAAGTTTTGATGAATTCACTAGGCAATGGCTGATTAGTATTCTAATTCAAGTTGGCCTGAATTTAGGAGAGCAGTGAACAGAGGAGATCGAGTGCAGGCCCTGGTGGGAGTCACATGTGATTTCAATGTTTTAGTGGCCACATGTTTTAAGAGTCAAAAGAAACACACACTGCTACACCCAGCCATCATGACCTTCATCAATGTTGACTTCTCTCAGTTCCTGGATTGGACCAGATTTAAGGGCTTTATTTTTGTATGTCTCTGGGTGTGACAGACACCTCAGGAAAAACCCAACAGCAGTCTCCACTAGGCACCATAGAGAAAGGCATGAGTTCTCAGGGCCTGTTGTTTCTGCAACACAATCCAAACTAGGCACAGTCACAAGCAGCACAACTAGACCCACAGAGACAGACTGCATCTTTCCTGGCCTGAACCTGGGAAGGCATTTCTAGCCCTTCTTATTATAACTTCATCTGGACTTCCACTCACAGAAATAAAATTCCTATGAGAAATCGGGTTATAGGAATTGAAAATATATCTAAGGTGTCCCAAAAGTGTTATACACACTTTAACAGCTGATAGCTCAATTTTGACAATGAAATGTATTTTCATAAACACTGCCTTTATAATTATGCAAAGTGTGTGTATATATTCTTGGGATATCCTATATATGCCAACTACATCCATTTAAAAATATGGTGTGAGGATGAGGAGTTACTGCCATGAAAATGTGCAACAATGACTGTTGTGATGATGCAGCTGAATGGCACAGCCATCGCTCACTTCAACACTGTAACTGTAACTTTAGAAGTGTTTGTTTTAAATACCACATGAACACTGCAATGTGTCTTGAGAATATAAACATTGACCCCTGATATTCTTGTAAATTTAAAGTGACACACATTTGGATTTCTAAAAGTGGGGTCGATCCTCTCAGGAATTGTAGGCAAAGAATGAATTTATCCCAAATCCCTTTAATTTACTGTGGGCAATCAGAACTTAGAGTGATTGATTAATTATTTGTCTATTAATCCAGCAAGGTTATTGAAAGGATTGCAGTAGCCAGGCATTTGTAAAGATGTTCTAGAGAAACATGATTTTAAATAAATGGCCAGAATAGAAGGTTTACTAAAATACATCCACAGTAGGTTCCACACTTGGCACTATGCATAGAAAAATGTCATCCTATTCTTGAAGGGTTGTCAATTTTAAAATAGACACATTGATTATAAAACATTAAAATGTACAACACACATTTTAAGAAGTAGTAAATCATAATTATTTTATTTTCATCATCATGTTCTTCACATATGCATTCTGAAATTTTCCAGCCAATCCTACTCTAAATATATCTACAGCCATAAAATCAGTCAACCACTCTTGTTATTGCCCACCTGGCATATGCTTTATGAGTCTAATCAGCTATAAACTAATAGAAGGGAATTCTTAACCAAGCAGATATTTTTTTAATCAAATCATACCCCTTCATATTATGAATGTGTTATATCTTTTTTAAAAAATCACTTAGAAATTTCTCATTTCTCTTTAGATATTGATTTAAATAATCTATTGTATAGTCTTTGGATTTTTTGCTATCAAAATGCCACCTTTTTAAAGCAAAGAAACTTGGATTTATTTAAGCCCTACTATATATATTAGGCACTATGCTAAATATGTAAGATATATTACATAATATCATTTTAAACCTGATAGTATCCTATTATATAGATATCACTATTTTATAGTTGAGAAAACTGGGAGCCAAAGATGCTAACCAATGGATCAAAAAATACACAAATAGTAAGTGGTTAAGCCAAAATATAAATTCTAGAACACTTTGATTTCCATGCCCAGAATTTCCTTATAAAAAAGTAATCTTGAATCAGGCCTTGAAAACTGTGAGGGCTCAATCTGAGTAACTTTGTTTGGGTCAAAAATAAAGGGTGATGTTAAAATGCTCAGAATGAATTTGTCTAATTCTTAATATGACTTTATCCCCCCAAAACTATAAGCAATGTCAACAGAACAGCTTGCTACTGGAACACATAAATTCCCATAATCTGAGTACTAGTAGCATTATTAGAATAATGACCTAGAAATCCACAATAGTGAATTCTATGTATGCATTCTAGAGTACTCATTAACTCATCATTTGGTAGTCTATCTTCTGACTGTCTGAGCTGGGAAGAGGAAGAGCATTAAACCTGAAATTTCTCAAAGTGAATCCAAAAGTCATTGGCCCTCAAGTATCTTCCGAAAGGATGACAGAAACATTAATGTAGCAGGCACACCATGCTTGAAGAGTGAAAGGAGATGACATGCATTAAGTAAAGGCATCCCTACATGAAAGTAGAGTTCGTAGGTGAACTGGGATCAGAGTTGCTACCTCTGTCTCTGTAGTCAATGCCCAGAAGTCACCTTGCGCATGCATAAGACTGAATTGGGCGTTATCATTGCCCACAGAGAGTGTAAGGATCAAAAGAAAACATGTGAAAATCCTGTCAGCCATTGTCTGAATAAGCAAGCATACAGTGTAAATGTCTCCCCTTAGTCCTCACTGAAGCTGACTCATGTCTTGCTTGCAAGGAAAAATAAAAATCTAGGAGTAAAGACAAATGTAAAATACACAAACAGCTAATCTGTACTGATGAGCCAGCCTATCCCAGACCAAGAATTCATATCAATCTGAGAGACTGGGTACTTATTGTTTCTAATTTAGAGAAAAATAGAACCAGAACTAAGGACCATGCTGAAGAAAAGGGGTGGTGTCTTTACAGAGTTGCTTCATCATTTTGCTCTAAACTGACATGGCTTATTTCCATCATTGTGTTTTAAGTGGCATGATGTTCCTTCATAGCAGAGATAGCAAGATCAAATGGAAACATACATGCTCTCCCTCTCATACGTTTCAAAATTAAACCATGTGATTTTGTAGCCACCCACAGGTATGTGCCTGAATGCTATGCTATTAAGCCTCTTGGAGAATAAACGATGTCAACAGAACACTTTCCTACAACAAATTTTGTTATGTACAAAGAGGCCTCTCTCCTAACAATTGTGTCTCATCAGGTATGTTTTCTCCAGCCTAAGCAGACAAGGTGGGAGAAAGGGACTGAACAGGAGGCACATTAAGAGTGAGCCCCGAAACAGATGACAGATATAAATGACTTTGCAAAAACACTTTCTTCATCTTTCCATTTCACACTTGGATGGCTTCAAGATTTTTATAGACCCTCCCAAACCCTACCTCACCTCCTGTAAATGGTTTATGTAATGTCAGTCTATCAGCTGTACTGACACAATGAACATGACAGGCATGGTGCCAACATTCGCCCTAGGAGGGACTGGCAAGGCCACATCCTGAGAGAATGGTCGGAATGATATAAACACACTTTCCTATGGTAAACAGGAATAGACACATCAAGCAATAAGACACTGAACCTCAGACTTTTTGTGCTGGGGCTGAATATGCCTTTGCTATGAAAGGATTGTGGACAAGGGACTGTCTGTCACAGTTACAGATTCTCTGTTGTGCAGGATGGAGGTAGGAGTGACAGACCACCTATCAGCCACAATGGAGATGATTGATGAGCCCCCAAAACCAGGCAGCGAAGCCCAGCCTCTCCCCCGAATCCATTTGTTATTTCCGATCTCTTTCTGTCTCTGTCTCTGCCTCTCTCAGACTGCAGCTAATCAGTAGTGATAGATGAAGGTAGATATCCACTCCTTCCTTCAGGCACCCAATTGCATTTTCTCTCGTTTGTCACCAGGTCTATCATCCATTTCTCAGTGAGTCCTTTATTCAAATAAGAAAGGAGCAGTACCTTTCCTGGAAAATTGACTGTTGATTCAAGAGTCCTGAAGTGTTCAGAAAAAGGCAGGAAAGGAAGGGAAAGATCAAAAGGTTCATTGTTTTACTCATAAAGGGACAGAGAGAAATATGTCCAGGAGGAGAGCACTGAGTAATTAGGCATGAGTGCTGCAAAGGAAGTTCAGATAAAAATGCAGCAAAATTAGAGAGCATGATTTGGCAAGAGACTAACCCTCAACCCTGTGCCTCCATCTGAATTGGATGTAGTCACTCCAGCTGACTCATTAAGGCAGCCCAGTCACCAGCATGGCTGGTGTATACAGGACTTTGCCATTAGCCTGGCTGTATTGATGACCCATGCAAATAGAAATGGACAAGTTTTGCTCATATCTCATTTTTATTTACCATCTTCAACAAGTATGAGCCAGTGAGTAAAGCTGTGAAATTCAGACTATGGCTGAGTCTGTGTAAATATGGTGATGCCAGAACATTCAGTGCTTCATACTGGCTGGGATTCATCCTGATTCTAATCAAGCCACATGGTGGATACTCAAAATACTGGACCCAGCATCTGCATTGAAGCCAAAATAACCTCACAAGAAACAGCCAGACTGGATATTTGGGTCATAATAGATGTGGCTGTGCACATGGAACTCATCTTTAATCAAAGGGTGTAAGGTCTAAGGATGGTGATTTTGCTGAAAACAGTAATGATGATGACAAGAAAGATCATATGATAACTATGACAACCACAATGAAGACAGACTTGAAAAATGGGATATAGAAGAGTCTTCACTTCCACACTTAACTCTTCTAAATTGATTCAAGGACTTAATGACCACCTTTACTAAAAGGGACTCTATGCCTCCAAGCCTTAAAATCAGGACTTCCTGAAAATCAAACTAAAATCTTCATCCCCTTTGCAAAACTGCCTTTTCAATAGACACTTTGTGACCAGTATTGCTGTTGGAAATTATCCTTCCTACATTAAAAGCAGGTATTCTTCTATCCTACATAATAAAAGGCTAATATGCAAACTGACTGGACAGCGGAACAACCAGTCACTATGATGCGCACTGACCTCTAGGGGGAAGACTCTCAATGCAGGAGCTGCTCCCTGGTGGTCAGTGTGCCCCCACAGTTGGAGTGCCATTCAGCCAGAAGCCCTGAGCTGGGCTCACAGCTGGCGAGCACAGCGCCAGTAAGATGTCAGTCAGACATCCCCAGAGGGCTTCCGGACTGCAATAGGGCACAGGCCAGGCTGCTCCAGTGCACGAATTTCATGCACTGGGCCTCTAGTTTACATATAAGCTTTTCTGTTGGTCAGGAAAGCATTGCTAAATTAAACATGGAAAGAATATGGCCATCCTAATTGATACTACCTCATTAAGATAAAATAATCTCATAAAAGTTATACAAAGATGTCCCTACTGCATATTGAGGTATTGATTTATTATCAGGTTAGCAAAAACACCACAATTTTAAATGTTTATATTTGGAAAAAATTAAAATAGAGGAAAACATTATACATATGTTCTTGCCTTGCATCAAACTAAAATATACATTTCCAAATTCCAGAATTTATAACTGCCTGTATATAATTTATATTTCTGTAACCCCAGTATATATCTATTATAAATATGAAGCTTGGTAGATAAATAGACAAAGATGCTAGGGATAGTTGTGAGGTGTTCTCTCATGCCTAACACTATTTATAAACTTGTGTTGCATTATCATTAGTATATAAAATGCTCGAAATGGTTCCCTTAATAACTGTAATATTCCTGTTCACTTAGACTGTCAATTCGGCAGTATTAATAATGCTTTAAAAATAATACTTTTCAAAAAGTACACAGAACTTATTAAAAAGTAATACTGTAAGTAATCAATTCTGTGCCATAAATTAAAAACATGAATGAAGCCCATTGGGGATTTGAAATTATCAGCACGTGACCCTCTCTTAGCCTAGAGTCAGCATCATCTTCTTTACCTAGGTGTAAAATAGGTGCTGTAAATATTACTCTGACAATAGGTATGATTATGCTGTTGAAATAACTAGGTGAGGTTCTCTTTGGTACAGTTATTTCAATTGCTCCAGTAGCCACATTTAGAGCTCAAATTATTTTGTGGCAATGGACCTTTATAAAAGAAGAGAAAGAACCCACTATGGTGCTTACAATTTGATTACTGCCTATCTTCTAATCCATGTTCATGAGCAACCTGCAAGTCTCATATAAATTGACTCTTTGGGTTGATAAATACATTTGTGTTTTTATTATTGATGCTATTAAATATATAAACAAATAATTTAACATTTGGGCCCTTGATTATGAAATGGTTTTCCAATTTTTAACTCAATAGATTATTATTCAACCCTAAATTTTGCTGTAATTATTTAAGATATAATCAGATAATTATTTCTCTGAGTGAGGGTTCAGGAATTGCTGCTACACAGTGATTTTCTTTCCTTGTGCTATCAGAGTGGCCCTCTCTCCTGAGAAGAGTAGATAACCAACCCAATCAGCACCAACCTATGAAGACGCTATCTTTCAGCTGTTGTACCCTGAAGGCACAAATGTTTGGATAAGTATCAACATTTCACCCTTCATCAATGCTAAAATTTAGCACTGAGTTCCTACAATAAAGGCTTATGTCTTCCTTTGCCTTTTTCTTATTAATCCTATTACGCTTGTCTTTATGAGCTCTCCTAGTTCCTTTTGCTCCTCCAGGGCTTAGCTGCAAATGAGATTTCACATCTCAGTGTAAAATAACGTGAACATTTTTCTATAAAATTAAATAAAAGTCCTCTATCCTGGCACTGCATGCCTAGAATCCAATTTCTGGAACCAATGTCTTTCCCAACGCCTCATTGTCTCCTTGCCATCTCACTTTTCTTAGCACGAAGTAGCATTTTTTTTTCTTTTGCATTCACATGATATATTGGTGTGGGAAGGAAGAGAGAGCAGTATCAGATGGTGAAAGTAAAGTAGTGGATAACAGAACCCTGGAGTTCCATGCCCACTTTTCTGAAGATGCCACATGAGTAAGATTCTAAGCTGGCATCTCTTACAGCTCCTGCAGTTGATCAACAGCCCCGTCTTCTCCTACACCTTTATACCATCTCTGTTCCCTCTGCCAGCCTTTCAGTAGTGGGGAAAATAATCCTTCAAAGTTTCTCCTTGAAAAGGGACTAGAGTTTCTTAAAAAGAAGGCAACTCAGAGGGAAAATAAGTTCTGGCACTCTCTGAAAGGCTTGGCCCTTTCAAGGAGTCTCAAGTACCAGAAGCTTCTCATCCTACAGAACTAAATCCAAACACATAAGCCAACCAAATAGCAGACATCTCAGGAGTCCCTTAGAGCAGTACATCCAGTACATCCAGGGGTGATTATAGGTAAATAGAATCATTCACTTCCTTTTTCTAATCCCAGGTAGACTTAAGTGCTTATAAATAGTATTTAAAAAAATAACAAAAGAAAATAATTCATCCAATATTTTGTATCACTTTCAAGATCTTGTTTAAATTTAGATCATAGGTACAATGTTAATAAAATGCAAATTTTCTGAAATTTTCCTTGTGTATAATTTGGCAATGGATGGCAATGAATTGTGCACATGGAAAATATCAGGTAAATGATAATTGGGTGGAAAGTATGTTACATTGTCATCCTAGATATTTTCGGAGCCAAGGAGAGACTCCATATTTTTAGATTTTAGAAATTACTCTATAGAAGATCTTTTACTCACTGTGAGCCTAATATTCTTAATCACTTAAACAAAGAGGAGAATATATACAGATAAATGAAGGCAAATGTGTTAAGTAGGTAACATCGGGTAGGTAAAGGCTGAGCGATAGGCAGCAGGGGGTGATCAGGATTGAAGTAACCCAGGTCATATATTTCCATCTAACCTAAAGACATTTACAAGCTCAAACAGAATTATATAAAATGTATGGTTATACAAAGTGTATGGCAAACAACTTGCCGTTGCTGGCCTCCTTTTAGGAAACCTTGCCAGGAATAAAGCTTAAAACTTCTAACATTCTATGATTCTACTATGAACTGAAACAGTCTTCTGGAATTAAGTAATAACTACTGAACAGGCACTGGGTGATATAAACATTAGACTTCCCCAAAGTATTTCAATAGGGTTAAAATAACCCCATTAATATTGGGCTATTCTTACTAGATTCTTTTTCTTTGAGAACGTAATCTAAAATTGTGTATGTTTTTTGTTTGATGTAATACCTTAATCAATAATAATAATAATAATAATAATAATAATAATAATAATAATAATTCTCACTGAAAAAATCCCCTTCTCTAATAGAATCCCATTGGGAAAAGTACTATCATTCATTAGGGGGAGTTATTTTAGCTTCTTCCACTATATGAAGAAGGATAAATGTTGAGTTTGTGTACAAGTTATAAAAGATGAATTTGATAGACCACATATATAGAAGGATTAGAAAGCGTACTTGGAAATATGAATATATCTGCTACTGATATTAGTCTTAATATCATACCACAAGTAAAGTGAAGCACATTGAGAATTCATTATGGAGAAGAGATTCCAGTTTCTTTTTAAATGACCATATTAAACAGCAAATCTATTTTGATGGCACAACTTCCAGAGACAGTTTACTTTTGATTATGCAATTTAATAAATATACACCAGGCCTAAAATTGAGAGAAATCTAACAAATAGTGATCATCTTCAAAGCATCACAGCCAAAGGTTTCTAGGCATCATTGATAGGATAATGTATAAGTGTATTACCTTTTGGAATTTCAAAGATAGTCTTCCAAAAGGCTTGGGTAAAAATAAAAATTAAAGAAGATACTTTATCGGTTTCTTCTTTTAGTATTTTTCCTGGAATGAACAAGAAGCTTCTAACACTGCTGATAGATTTGCAAATATTCAGTGATTATTATACTAACCTACCATGATTCTATGTCCCCTCCACAGAACAGAATATGCTCTTAACTATGTTGATTTCCCCTTTATAGAAGAGGCACTTTAGAGAAGGCAACGTGTGCTCTTGATCCTAGAACCCATGTGTTAAGTGGGTGCAAAGATGAATTTATATCTCAAAATTGACACCTTATACTGTTGCCAAGTGAATCCGTGCATTCTATGTGCCAACTCTCTGAAGAAAGCATAATTTCCAGGAACTTCAGATCAACTGGCACAGGTCATCTGTTTTGTCTAACCTTTTTAAAAATCCTTCATCTTCTGACCTTACCCTACCTACCTAAGTCAATTTCTAAACAAACCAGGCTCATATTCTCACCTGTGGCACATACTATATTTATAGTCCAAAGCCTTTCTTTATATTGTTTCTCTGGATTAATATCCTCTTTCCTGTCTTTTCATTTGTCTAAATACCAGTCATCCTCCAGCCCAATTTCAAATTCAAATTCTTATATAACCCAAGCTTAGTTAATCTCCTCTGAATTTCTATGGAACACAGAATCTATATGTTCCAAACTAGCTATAAATTATATTTCATCTCTTTGAATGCTTTCATCTTTTCTCCCCAAGTAAATTGTGATCTCTCTCAATATGAATATATATACTTTAGGTTAAAAAAAAGGTAACTGAACAGGAAATGATGATTTTAGGAAACTGATTTTTTCAAACAATTAGATGAAAATATGCATATTTATACTATTAGAGGCCCAGTGAACAAAATTTGTGCATGGAGTAGATGAATTGCTCAGCCCAGCCTGCATCCTCTCCAATCCGGGACCCCTCGGGGGATGTCTGACTGCCTGTGTGGGATCAGGCCTAAACCAGCAGTCAGATATCCCTCTCACAATCTGGGACCACTGGCTCCTAATCACTTGCCTGCTTGCCTGCCTGATTGCCCCAACCACTCTACCTGCCTGCCTGATCGCCCGTAACCACCTCTTCTTTCTAGCCTGGTCACCCCCTAACTGGTCCCCTGCTGGCCTGGTCTCCCCCTAATTGCCCCCCTGTTGGCCTGGTCACCCCCTAAATGCCCCCCTGCCAGCCTGGTCACCCCCTAGCATCCCCCCTGCCAGCCTGGTGACCCCCTAACTTCTCCCCTGCCGGCCTGCCTGTTTGCCCCTAACCACTCTACCTGCCTGCCTGATCGCCCCTAACTGCCTCTGCTTGCCAGCCTGATTTCCCCCTAACTGGTCCCCTTCCAGCCTGGTTGACCCCTAACTGCCGCTTTGCCAGCCTGGCTGCCCCCTAACTTCCCCCCTGCTGACCTGGTTGCCCCTATCTGCCCCCCTACTGGCCTGGCTGCCTCCTAACTGTCCCCATGCTGGTCTGGTTGTCCCCTAACTGCCACCCCTGCCAGCCTGGCCACCCCCTAACTGCTCACCTGCCGGCCTAACTATGGCTTTGTCTAGAAGGAAGTCAGACGTGAAGATGTCTGGTTGACCCGTTATAATTAGCATATTACCCTTTTATTAGTATAGATGTGGAGCACTTCAATTTCTGGGAGATATTAAAAGTGAACAACAGCTTTCCTGGGAATTGTGCAGGAGTTTAAGTGGTGATATTCTGAGTCATGTTTAGACTGACTGACTACTTCCTAGCTAGAGATGGTCATCTCCTTAGAATGGATTGATATAAACCGTTGGAATCAGAACTGACTGACAAATATGAGGCAGAAACCATTGTCTCAGAGAGAGTTTGCACTATGGTCAGACAATACCCTTGCTTTGATTGTAATAAACACCTGAGAAATCAAAAAAGTGGGTATTAATTATATGCGAAATAGAGGCAATTTCCTGACTGAACCAGAAAGATAAAATATCACCCCTCACAGTAAAATTGGTAACTCTTTTTTTGTTGTTGTTGTTAAGCCTCATAGGAGGATATTTTTCCATTTATTTTTAGAGAGAGTGAAAGGGAGGTGGAGAGTCAGAGAGAGAGAAACGTTGATCACAGGGGAAAAAGCTTGCAACCAAGGTGCATGCCCTTAACTTGAATTGAACCAGGGACCCTTCAGTCTGTGGGCCGACACTCTGTCCACTGAGCCAAACCGGCTAGGGCTAAACTTGATTAACTCTTGCCTAGACACTAACATGACTCCTATTTGTTCTTCAGTTATATCCAGTTCTGAAGAAGGGTCTGAGGTTTATATGCTTTTGAAATACAGCTGTACATTCGCCAAATTTAGCAAAAGGACACAACTACCAAAATAAAGACATTTTAGTGTTCACAAATAAAAATTCATTACAATATCTACATTTCTGAACATCTATCTTGCTTTGGGGAAAAAGAACAGCACCTTTCTAGATTACATGACCTCCTGAGTCTCCATGTTAATGAAGACTGAAGCCACCTCCTCTCAATGGATGCCTATTTGCACTCCTGCTGAATAAAGATCCCCTCAACTTAATTATCATAGAGTTCTCTGTTACTGAAATGGAAAGGATAAGGTGATATTTGGTTAAACCATCCCTGTGGGAGTCCTTTCAAACTTGCTATAGCTAACACACAACTGACTTGAACAGAAGCCAGACCCAGTTTCACTAATTTTACATGTAGGTATTAATAATGCATGATAAGCCATGTCTGATGTGACAAATTGCAATAACTATTAAACCATTTGCCCATCCAATATATCTGATTAATCATGACATACCATGTGACAAAGACAAACCTCTCAATTTTTAAAGAAGAAAGCGAAGTGAATTGAAAAATAGACTAAACTCAATTACTTCTCATTGGTATTAATGAAGCAGATTCCAGCTTCGGGTATTGCCTTGGTAGGGAGAGCAGAAGACACCCTGCTACTTCCTCCCTTCATTTCTTCTTTGTGTCCAGCCAGCTTAGGACTGAAAGCCAACACTATCTTACAATCATGTTTGTGTTGGAGGCACTTTGCTCCATGAAAGCAGGGAGCTGAAAAGATTGAGCCTAAAAACAACCTAGAGAAAAAGCAAGTGGAGTCTGTCAACGGTTTCACACTTTAAAGGATCTCCTATACTGGGGCTTGCTCACAGAGTTCCACAGGAACAAATGAAGAACAAATCCTCAAGCATTCAAAAGGAGTGTCCAATATGGTACCCGAGGTTGTCAGAAGCAAACAGTCCAAATGTTCACATTGGAGCATGGGTAAATAGCCCTGGCACAATATAAGTCTGCACCTCTTTCTTCTTACACTTTGCTGTAAGCACACTAGAATTTGCCATGGAAACATCTATATAGTCCAGCACTTGAACACACATGCCCCCCACAAATTTCCCCAATGTCGTCTTCCCCCTCATTTCTGTGTGTATACAAAATAATTTGATATCTTAAAATATGTATATACTACTTTCTTATATTTTTACTACTATTTCTAGGAGAGCTTAGCTATTTGGACAATGAAATCACATAATCAAAGTACACTCAGCCATTTAGTAATAGCTTCACTAACTGTATGTGTAATAGAAGAATATAAACAGTTCCCATAGGCAAGTTTTGGAAGCCCAAACACAGCAAGATGAAAAATATTATCATTCTGGATAACCTTGGGCAAGTTACCCATCCTCTTTGAGACTCAGTTTTCATGTAGACAAAATGAAGATATCGCCGAAACCGGTTTGGCTCAGTGGATAGAGCATCGGCCTGCGGACTGAAAGGTCCCAGGTTCGATTCTGGTCAAGGGCATGTACCTTGGTTGCGGGCACATCCCCAGTGGGGAGTGGGCAGGAGGCAGCTGGTCGATGTTTCTCTCTCATCGATGTTTCTAACTCTCTGTCTCTCTCCTTTCCTCTCTGTAAAAGCTCAATAAAATATATTTTAAAAAAATAAACATGTTTATATATAAAAAATGAAGATATTAATAGTATCATATATGCTTGTCAAGATTAAAAAGTGCTGTCACAAAATGAAGGTTCATAAATATTATTCATTATTATTATCTTTGTGGTATATAGAAGGTGATCCCAATGATCCCCACCTGCTGGTGTTCACTCCTTTGTGTAATCCTCTTCCCTTGACTTTGAGCAGGACCGGCAACTTGCTTATAACCAATAGAATATAGCTGAGGTAGTGGAATGTCATCTTTGTGATTACATGACACTGAATAGAAAAGGTGATCAGAGATGTCACTTTCATGATTACATTACATTATATAAGACCCCATTTTAGAAAACTGATGCCACAGACTCTTCTTTTATGCTTGATGAAGTAAGGGGTCATGCTGGGAAAGCCCACATGGCAAGGAATTGTAGCCAGCTGTTAGGACCTAAGGGTAGCCCTCTAGCCAATAGTTAGCAAGAAGCTGGGGCCCTAGATCCTATAGCTGTAAGGAAATGAGTTTTGAAGTAACCTAAATAAGCTGGAATGGAGATTCTTTACAGGTCAAGCCTCCAGAAGAGGGCACAGTCCACATGGTAACATGATTACAGGCTTGGGAGATTCAGAGTAGAGGATGCCCAGCCAAGCCATGCCCAGGCTTCTGACCCAAAGAAACTGAGATGATTAATATGTTGTTTTAACCTGCTACATCTTTGGTGCTTTATTATATAGTAATATGTAAATAATATAATTATGTATGGCAAAATGGTAGGCAACGTGAAGAACATGCTTCTGAAATGAAAACAAAACAAAACACAAAACACTGCCTAAGACTTTGGGATTCATAGTAAACAGAGTTGAGAAATCTTGAATTCTCTTAAACTTTTCACAGAACTTCATGAGGGAAGAGATGGATCTGGGAAGTGATTAGGTACCACCCCTCTCCCCCATCACCCTGCAGGATAAACAACCAAACTCTAAAAAGGTCGTATAACTGGCGCCAAGTCATGAAGTCAGCTAATTGTAGAGCGGGAATTTGAACTCAAGTCTTTTGACCTAATGATTCATATCAGAAAACTATATCCAGAGCTATGACTTACCATTTGGGTGAGAATTTTTGTTAATTTTGACTTAATATAATTTAAATCAAACATAAAGTATTTATCAATGTTGAATATATCATTGATGATTATTTGACAATAATTACTCAACTTCATCTGCAAATCACTTCCTGACATTCTGATGTGGATTGTTTTGAAGGTTACATTGGACTGATGTAGTACCTGTCAAGCCCCAAATGTATAAGAAACACTGTAAACACCTGGAAAATGCAGAGCAACCAAGGCTCTGT
Organism: Myotis daubentonii; assembly: GCF_963259705.1. Taxonomy (NCBI): domain Eukaryota; kingdom Metazoa; phylum Chordata; class Mammalia; order Chiroptera; family Vespertilionidae; genus Myotis; species Myotis daubentonii. The sequence continues at coordinate 62,952,017 of NC_081842.1, read as the reverse complement.
CAGAGAGTATAAAAGCATTGACATAGAGGGTAAAGGGCTCAGTTAATCCATGAAAATGTCACCATACACTTGGGATCTTTGTCTGAAGGTTAAGTGTCATAAAGTGTCAGATGTTGCTAGCAGCCAGAATGGCTGAATCAACCCGGGTGATGAGCATGGTAACAGATGCTACAATCACATTGCCTGTGTTCCCAAGTCAGATAATGTGACCATATTAAAATGAGAATCTAATTCCAAACAGCACATTTTCTTCCAATATTTACAGTGGTTGATTAACCAGATTCTTCCTATTATAAGTAAAAAAGTCCATCACTCCATTTCCCCTTCACCAACATCTCCCAAGATGAACAAGTTCCAGAAATGTAATGTACAGCAATATAACTACAGTTAACAATATTGTATTGTACTGTATACTTAAAATTTGCTCAGACGGTAGATCTTAAGTGTTCTCACCATGGTGGGGTGGAGAGTAGAGGAAATTACTTGAATAACGGATGTATTAATTAGCTTGATTGTGGTAATTACTTCACAATGTAAATATGTATCGATACATAAAGTGTCATACCTTAAATATATACAATTTTTAATTTCATAAAGTACATTAGTAAAACTGTAGGTAAAATGGTATAATAAATGTGATATCCAGGTTATATATGATAATTTTTACATACAACATATTTTTTAAATATATTTGAGTATATATTCTGACAATGAGGCACAGTTTTAGAAATAAGAATTATCCTGGAAAACTGTGTTCTATATTTGTTTTTCCTTCTCTTCCTCCTCTTCCCTTTAATAATTTAAATCTTTTGGATTCTTTTATTTACTATCTGGGTAATTTTGAAGAGTCACTTAATTACCTGACTTCAAACTTCTTCGTGTATATTGTGCTTGCTAAATAATGGTCTTGTGGTATAAATGGGATCATACACACACACACACACACACACACACACACACATGAGGCCCGGTACAGGAAATTTATGCACGGGAGGGGTGAGTCCCTCAGCCCAGCCTGCACCCTCTCCAATCTGGGACCCCTTGAGGGATGTCCAACTGCTTGTTTAGGGCAGTCAGACATCCCTCTCACAATCCAGGACTGCTGGCTCCCAACCACTCACCTGCATGATTTCCCTCCCCTGCTGGCCTGATCCCCCCCAACTGCCCTCCCCTGTAGGTCTGGTCCCCCCCCAACTGCCCTCCACTGCAGGCCTGGTCCACCCAACTGCCCTCCCCTGCAGGCCTGGTTGCCCCCAACTGTCCTTCCCTGCTGGCCATCTTGTGTCCACATGGGGGCGCCCATCTTGTGTGTTGGAGTGATGGTCAATTTGCATATTACCTCATTATTATATAGGATATATGCAAAATATTTAGCATACTACTTATTGCACAAATTATTACCTTTGTCTTTCTTCCCATTTTCCCCATGGGAAGCAACTTTCTTTTTCCCTAAAGGTTTTTTTAGACCTTTGAATAAGAAGAGGACAGAAATTCCAAACTTAATAAGGTTTATTTACATTGTTGAGGTTGCTGGTTTACAGAGAACCATTGTTATTGGTGTGAAATTTCAACTCCAATCCAGGCCCTGTCTTAAGGCTTATATGGTGCCTCTGTGGACAGCACCAAATCAAGCATAGATTCATAATGTCTGTTTTGTCCAAGCATGGTGAAGGGCAAAGATTCATTCCATGCTTTGAGACAGCCAACCTTTTAGCAAATGAAGGGGAAAATTGAACTTAAGTCAGAAAGGGAAAACAAATGCACTTATCCAGTAAATTTCTTTAATCAACAAAGTGGTTTTTCAAGACTCTCATTCAATGTCACAAAGTTTGCTAGGTATTTTTACCCAGGTACACAAGGTCACAGTAAGTCCTATTTCAAAAATTTCAGAATAGAACCTCTTGGGAAACATAAGAAAGTACACTGGCAAAAGAAGATGCCAAGTTGGCATAAAGGTGTTTAGGAAAATTTAATGTACCCTCATTTTTCTTTGGATCAGGTTTAAAAAAGAATCAGAACCAATACAAAAGAAGTATTATTAGTAGGCCTGTCAACTATTAAGAACTTCATAGACTGTAATTCTTCAGCTTTCTCCCACAGTCTAAATATATGAATGTTTGAAAAAACAGCGTGAAAGCACATGTAATTTACCCAGTCATGTATCACAGCATGCTCTGCCAGAAAAGGTAAGTAAATGAGCAAATCTGTCAGCAACTCAGAATGAAATGAGGGTGAAACTGGGATCACCCAGTAGATATGTCATATTCAAGCCCTTTAAGAAAAATACTAGTAATAGAAAAATTTAAATACGAAAAAATCTTCTATTCACACATTTTATTTTAATACAATTTTCAGTTTATACCTTTCCTAATGTGTTTCTTTTTTTTTTATTTTGCATTGTCTGTATGTACAATACTCAGAAATTTGAGTGAGGATTAACAAATAATTTAAATATCTTGATGTTTTGTCTACTCATTTCTAAGCATTTAAATAATCAAAAGTATCTTAATATGCAGAAACATCTAGCTCTTTTATGACATTTAGAGGAAACAGTCATATATTAAACTAAATTTAAAACATCAGTATCATACAGTTAAATGAATACCTCTATTTTTTTTTAAAATTTAGGCTAGTGGTCAATTTCTTACTTAGAATATGCAATTTTTTTCCTGATTAAAAACTACCTTTTTCACCGTTACACTGATTTTCTTTTTAATTTTGTATTTATTTTTCTCTTCTTTTCCCATAAATAGTCTGTTTCTAGATATTGTTCTCTACCTTTGCTGAATGAATATATTGTTTAGTTTCTTTAACTTCTGGAAACATTTTCAGAAAGCAATTTTTTCTTTCCATAACTGTTATTGCAAGACTGGGAAGGAGAAAAAGGGAAGAGGACGTGTATCTCTGCAATAAGTACTGCTGAGTCTTCAGGGAATGTTTCTCCCTTTTACTTAGCAGAAAGTGAGGGTGAAGTAGATGTGGCCAGTTCAGGGTACATTTTTACCCATCCACCAAACTCTACAATTGCTGTTGTTTTATTTCTCTTGTAAGTGCAGGTATATCACCTGCCATAGGTGGCAGAGTAGTTTACATAATCTGTGGATCAAATGTCATGGGATTGCATTATTTATGGGGCATTTTAATAAATTATGCATTTGTTTATAGATCATATAAACAGACATAAATCAGTATTTTCTAATCAATTAAACAATTAAGCACAATTCATGTGTAAGTGATTACTTTATATCCAGAGTAATTTCTGTAAACTTAATTTTTCAGAGTATGTGCTTTCCGCACATTAAATTTTCTCAAATGGATTTTCACAATTTCCAGAGTCTGAAGCATAAATCAGAAATCTGTTCTTCTATTCCAATGCTTCAAGAACATTCCGTGACTGTCAGATTTCTCTGCTAGCAGCTTTAGTTACCATAGCTTCTCAAGCCATTCATTTTTTTTTTCATGCTCCACCACAGAGAAATGCACAATAGACCTTCTGTTCCCTTTTATATTCCATCACTAATTTAAGGTTGACTTACAAAATGTTAAGTGTTTATTTCTGAGTCAGGCACTCAATATATGCTTAAGGAAGAGAGGTGAGCTCAGGTGAAATTCATGTTGGCTGAGTCCACACACATAAAATGAAGGAATGAGACAGCATCTACACATATTAAGGCAAAAACCATATGTCTGAAATATCTTGAGGACTAAGGCCAGACTTTTCAAAACGTCTTTTTGGTACGACTGAAATGTAACCATATGGATTTTCCATTTCACTTTGCATGAGCAGAGGAAACCTGTGATAATTGTGTTTTATCTAGTACTTTCTCTCTTCACAGAACTTAACAGATTTAGCAGTCACTATTTAATCTTCTCTTGTAAGTTGTTTGTTTGTTTAGCTTTTCTCTCTCTTGTCATTGGGACTTTTAAAAATGACAGTAAAATTAATTTCTCATTAACTTATTGTGACACTAGACTCAAAGTAGTAAAATTCCTTAGTAGTAAAAAGGTAGAAGCCATTAGTAGAAGTTCACTGGTATGATCAGAGCTAGTTTTAGGTGATGCACTGCTGACCTAAATGTTAGGATGCCCAGATCTCCTTTTTGGCTTTGTATTGATGCTTTCTCTTAATCCCTATCTCCTAATGCACACAAAGACACACAACCCTCTCTGGAACATATGCTTTAGGCTCTCTGTATTTCTGAGTCTCAGGCAAAACAAAGTTCAGGAAAGGTTTTTATAAGCCCACTTATACCAAGGTTGAAGGGCTGAAATAGTTAACTCACTTTACTAGGAGAAATTCCCAGGCATTTCTAAGTGTTAATTTAGGGTGAACAGTAGATGCTTCCTTTGTTCCAGGGTTTAAGATAATATCATTTATTGCTGGAGACCATTCATCCTCTTCACTAGCTGAGTTTAGACAGAGACCCCCCAAAAGCTAGTAGTCATTGAAAGTCCTAGTAAAGGTTAGGGCTTGAAAGTCCTAGCAAAGGTCAGGGCTGTGCACCACCCAGTTAATCTAGGAACCACTCAGTTAATTTAGGTAATAATAGTTGAAGCATCCCCACCTTAGTTCCCTTAATTCCTTAGATACTTATGTAGATTCTTGTTGATTATTGTTAATCAGATACCCTGCCTACTCCAGGAAACCTATTGATGAGCTAATCAGATCCTGGAATTTGTCTGCTGATCCCTGTGTCATTGAAACCTCCTTACCCTAAGGCTACCCCAAACAAACATCCTTACCCTAGGGCTACCCCAAACAAACCTCCTCACCCTAGGGCTACCCCAAACCAAATAAAAGGTTGGAACGGCCTGAGCATCAGAGGAAGTCCTTCAGGACTTGCCCGCCTGGTCCCCCAATATTGCAAAATTATCTCGTGTCTTTTTCTCTCATTTGTTGTGCGGCTCCTCTTTCAGATACCGAACCCTACTCCACACAGAACGCAGAGGGAGTCATACTCAACAATTTATCTTTCCCATCTTCAATCCAGCCTTTTGCTCAGAGTTTAATATGTTTTAAATAACCTAAAAGTCTATGTTTTACCTTTGTAGATTATGATGATTTAATCTCTAAATAAGTAATCATACATCCTGAATGACACCTGTAATTATTGATACTTATTACTAGTTTCTTGTTTCACTCTATACGGTACTTCACATTGAACAGTAAATTCAATGTCAACCTAAAATAAGAGAAAAGTTTAGTTATGTGTGGTCATCAGATGCCTTCCCTTTCCATCCTTGCTCTCTCCTGCATAAAAAGGTGATTTCTTTGAGGAAGTGTCTCACATCTCTTGTACCACATCTTCTAACCACAAAATCCCCTTCCCTTCTTCTCCCTTGGTTATGACACTCTTTCATCTCATGATAGACATTCTCATCTCTCAGTTCCTCCTCTAATCCCAAACAACCAGGACAAAACAGAAGATAGAGAAAGAGATTCACAGAGAAGACATTGCACTACAAAACTCTAAAATGATTGAAAATTTTACAGGCATTTTGTGTCTCCCCTATCCTGTTTGGTACCTAATATTCTACCCCCAAACCAATCTGCTTTCAAAAAAGTATGACAATTAATTTTTCATATTACTATTCACTTAAGTACCAAATACTATACTATTTAAGTAAATCAGGTTGGGATACGCCCTGACCAGTTTGGCTCAGCGGATAGAGTGTCGGCCTGCGGACTCCAGGGTCCCAGGTTCGATTCTGGTCAAGGGCATGTACCCTGGTTGCGGGCACATCCCCAGTGGGGAGTGTGCAGGAGGCAGCTGGTCGATGTTTCTCTCTCATCGATGTTTCTAACTCTCTATCTCTCTCCCTTCTTCTCTGTAAAAAATCAATAAAATATATTTTTAAAAAAAATCAGGTTGGGATACATAGTGGGGTTTTTCTGGCATATGATATAAACTATAAATATATAGAGAGAGGTCCAGTGCATGAAATTCGTGCACTGGGGGGTGTCCCTCAGCCCAGCTTGCACCCTCTCCAATCTGGGACCCCTCAGGGGATGTCCACCTGCCAGTTTAGGCCCGATCCCTGTGGGAATGGGCCTAAACTGGCAGTCGGGCAGCCGTCTCACAATTTAGGAATGCTGGCTCCTAACAACTCGCCTGCCTGCCTGATTGCTTCCTAACCACTCCCCTGCCGGACTGATTGACACCTAACTGCTACCCTGCTGGCCCAATTGCCCCCTACTGCCCTCCCCTACATGCTTGGTCACCCCCAACTGCCCTCCCCTGCAGGCTTGGTTGCCCCCAACTGCCCTCCCATGCCGGCCATCTTGTGATGACATGGGAGTGTCTATCTTGTGGCAGCCATCTTGTGACAATGTGGAGGTGGCAATCTTGTGACAATGTGGGGTAGCCATATTGTGACAACATGGCAGCGGCCATCTTGTGATGATGTTGGGGCAGCCATCTTGTGATGACATAGGACAGCCATCTAGTGATGTGAGGGTATGAGGGTCAATTTGCATATTACCTCTTTATTATATAGGATATTATATAGGCTATATAAATTTATGGGTAAATGAAACTAGTTATCACTCTCCAAATATACCCATGTTTGGTTGTTTCTATGCCAATTAAATAATGATAAAAGAGTAATAGAGACCTTTAATTTTATTTTCTACCATGTTGATTTAGCATAGAGAAAGTAAGCAAGTACTTTAAGGTTGATTCCAAAAGGGGAGGAGAAGCACTCTCTGTTCCTTCCCATGAACAGTCAAAATTGGTAGGGGGGGAAAAGTAAGCCAAGGCATAGCGTTATACCCAAATATTCAGGCAAGGTTACCTTGTCCTGAAACTTGTAAGGATAGAAAGAGAAATCCCAGCTAAATCACTGTTTCATCCTAAGAAGCTACACATGCTTACATTCCCAAATAATTTTCGCTCCATGGTCGTACCAGGTACCAGGCACCTTGGAGTTTCCACTGCACCTCACATATTGTATCTGAGTCTTGTCCCTTTTCCACAATCTCTCAGAGGGTTCTAATTGGGTCAATCTGCAACTGTAGCCTTACTGATAAACTCTTTGTGATAATAGGGACCCTCTAAATTTTATTTATCCTGAGTGAGTGACCTTTTTAATGTTATGAACCATATGTTAATTACTAATTGTCAATGCTTGGACAAAAGAGGATTCAAGTCTTCCTCTAACACCCGCCCCCCCCCACCAAATAAAAAGAGATAACATGTTTTTTGGATCAAGGAAAAGTGCAGGCTTTACAACAGGAAGGAGGAAACATTTAGGGGAAAAATAGATGAGAGTATTGGGAGGTATCCTCTCAGGTAGCCTATGGAGAATAATTACATGGATTTGGAGGAAAGGTACAAAAAAGTTGGCATTCTTTAATTTATCTATTGAGAATCTACAAGATGTCAGCATTTTTCTAGTTGATAGGGATTCACCAATGAATAATATTGTCAAGGACCTATAGGAAGAGTCAGACTACAAAATAAGATCAGATGGTGATACATTCTGTAAGAAGAAGACAATAAGAAAGGATGATACAATAAAAAGTTCTGGGTTCATTTTGATTAGTTAATTAGTAAAGGCCTCTTTGGGAAGGAGGTATTTGAGCTGAAACCTAAATGACAATAAAAAAAAAAAAATCAGTCATGACGTGATCCAGGTAAAGATTTAAGGCAGAAAAATAAGATTTCAGAAAAGAAAGATGATTTGGGGAACACAGAAGTCCAAGCACAGGAATCCTTTGCAGAATTGACCATTCTTGGCAACCAGAGAGAATCGGCTAAGTCAAAGTTCCTTAGTAGGTTCTGAATACTAAGATGAACAAAATCAGTTGCATAAACTCTACATTACCAATTACAAGAAAAACAAATCCAAACGTTTAATTATTCTGATTGCTATTAAAAATATTGACTTGAAGACATGAGATCTGGGAAAGATAAGGAAATGAGCTAATCTTGAGACTATAGCTAACTAGAACAAACCTCAAATATTCAGGCTGCAGTAGGAGGCAGCATTTTCCCTACCCAGCAACAAAAGAGAGTTCAATTCTTTGGCTGAAGACCCAGCTTGGACCCATTCTCTGCTGATCCCTGGGTTTGCTACCTGCCTCCTTTATTTTCCTTTGTTGTTGTTGTTAATCCTCACCAGAGGATATTTTTCCCATTGATTTTTTTCGAGAGAATGGAAGGAAGGGAAGGAGGTAGAAGGGAGAATGAGAGGGAAAAAGAGAGGAGAGAAATATCAATGTCACACACACACACACACACACACACACACACACACACACACACGCACTCTAACCACTGAGCACACAAGCCAGGGCACCACCAGCCTCCTTTCTGACCACTTTCTCCTCCCAAGAATTTTCCCAGGTCTTTCTTTCTCAAGCACTCTGTTCCAATGATTCTATTTTTTTCCCTTCCCTATTTCTGCCTCTCCCAACCTTGTTTGTCCTAAAGGTTTATACCATTTCCATATTCAGGAATATTTGTACACATCTGTTTTATAGTAATTTTCTTTTCAAAATATTGTTTTTATCCATATCAGCAAAATATAATATGTAAGGGTTGTCAGGAGGACTTGAAAACAATGATGTTATACAGAACCAGATGTTCAAATGGTACCTGTGAAAATTGAATTCTACTTGTGTAGAACTTATATTTCCCATAAAGGAAACAGGAAGCAAAGGAGAGAACCTAGGTGTCCTGACTCATGAAACGGGAGAAAAGAATTATGTTCAGTGCATAAGGAAACAAGTCTTTTGGGTTCTGGAAGATCTTCAGCCAACCAAGTTTTATCATACATAATCTTACATGTGGTAGTAAATTAGAGTCAAACTGTTGAAAGAGTAAGAGAGTACTGTTTGTACTATGCTTCTGATTCATATTATATAAAAATAATTTTGTGAGCAGGTTTGGGAATGTGACATGGAATATTATTTCTATTGGGAAAATGCATTCCAAATTTCAAACCACCTTCCAAATTAATTTGTGCTATGAACTGGATTTGCAAATTGGAGGCTTACAAGGACAGAATGTGTCTTTATTCTTCCTCCTCTCATTTCAGATGCTTTTTCTATCCCTTATTTGTTCATTAAGCATGTCCTCACTAAAGTTAGCCCATTATTAACCTGGTTAGGCCAGATTTCATCTACTAATATGTGCATTTGAATAAGGTATTTGGTACCATTCACCTTTTCTATTTTTAGTATATTATTATATACTAGTGACCTGGTGGTGCACAAATTCATGCACATTGAAAGGAAATTAATTAGAAGATTGCCGGTGGGACAGGACTGGGCAAGGCGGGCCATGCATGCCCTGGAGCCAACCTCCTACAGTCCCTCCCCAGCATCTGCAGAGTGAGTGGGGTCCCTCCAGAAGGTGGGGGGCCCTTGGCCTGGCCTGCAGGGATTGAAGCAAAACCAGCTCTCAAACATCCCCTGAGGGGTCCTAGAGTGCAAGAGGGCACTCTTCAAAGTTGCTGTTGTACAGGGTTTGGAACACAAAGGCAAGTGTGCAGTAAACCAGATTCGGTGCCAACAGTGCCTCAGCAACAACATAATCCACCACCAAAGATGGAATCGCATGGCCCCAAAGGAATTGGGCTCCCTTCTCTCTAGTTTCGGGGTGCGTCACCCAAGAACCACCCCTGCCAAGTCACTGCAGCTCGGCAGCTCCTGTGTTAAGCATCTGCCCCCTGGTGGTCAATGTGCATCATAGTGACCGGTTGGATGGTTGGAAACTTAGCATATTAGCCTTTTATATATAGGGATTTCTCATTATGTATGGTTTTCAAGTTTCTTATGAATGAAATATATTTCTGTGCTTTATTTAAACATTTTATATAATGGTATATCTACATGGCTCTATAATTAAACTTTATTTATTTTGGCTCAGCTTGTGTTTTGGTCCCCCTTCTTTCTCACCCTCCCTCCCCTTCCCTTTGGGTCCCTCCTTCTGTCACTCAGTCTCTCCTCCTCTCCCCTTCTCAACTTCCCTCTCTCTCTTACACACACCACCCACACATGTGAGAAGATCAGCACATATTTTCGTAGATGCACTTGTTTCACCTGAGTGGTTAAATATAGACTTCTGGACTTAGTTAGAATAACAGAACTCCTGGGACTATAGTAAAGAAACTAGAGCATTGCTTGGGCTCAGTCTGCCTTTCTGTTTTTCCTGCCTGACATTCTCAGTCCTGTGCTGCTGTTTCCTTGCCCAACATTCCCACTGTCCCAGCATCCCATCATTTGAGTAATGTGTTCCTGTTCCCTATACCACCATGAGTCCTCAATAAACTACTCATCTCTTATATCTGCAGGAAAATAGGTCTACCTGGACATAAACTTCCATTTAGTAGGCACTGTTTTGTCAAACAGAACAAAATGTATGTAAGCATATTTTAAAAAATCTTATCCCAATACACATTTTCCCCACAATTTACCTTATGAAAATGAACTCTGGAACTACTTCCTAGATCAGGGGTGGGCAACCCCGGGCACGTGTGACAAACATGGCAAGCCAGTAACTTTTGCTTGCACGTGAAAACCTCTCAAAATCTTCCATTTACAATTTTTTTCTTAATATTGACTTTTTTATTTGTCAGAAAAATTCAGTATAGGTGCATCTTAGATAAATAAATAATTTTACATAACAAGTTCTCTTAAAGACCATAGACATGGATTGATGAGAAAGGGAAAGAGCAATTTCTATGCCTCTGCCTTAACTCTCCCTGCCTTCCTAGATCTGACCAGTATTTTGGTTTCAGCCTCAGATGCAACGGGTTTTCGTTGACAAGACAACCGCCTCACCTACTTATTCAAAACTTCACTCTATAAAACTGAAACCTTCTCTCTCGCTTTGCCCACCGGTACTAACGAAAGGGGAATAAATTTCTATGTTTCTCTTGGCAGCAAAAGTCCCACTGATAATATCGAACGGAGTCATAAAGTTTTCTGTTGGACTATCAGTGTACATTCATACATTAAAAAATAAATGTATTTTTCATCATCATATACTGTGTTTTTGTCGCTTGAGTAAATTTTATTATTTCTTCAAGGTTCTTCACATACGTCCACCTTAAGAGATATCAAGTAGGCGTAACATGTTCTCAAAAAATTAGGTTTGGCACGCAGAAGAATTTTGAGGTCAGAGATTTTGCTGGTTTTGGCACGCACTCACAAAAAGGTTGCCCAACCCTGTCCTAGATCATTTTACTAAAACTAAATATGCAATAGCCTAGTATTCTTATATTTCTCTATTTCCCTGGATACCATTCAGGGACATGACTGATCTTCCACTCTCTAATATACTCTTATATTCTCTCTTTCTATTAATTTCTCTAGCTGAATTTCTCCTTCTCTTTAGAAGCCACAAGGTCTTAAAATGTCATCACTTTTCCTTCTACTTACCACATATCACATACTCTATTTCATAACACTTTTTTTATGTTTGAAGTTTCTATATATACAGCATGTTTATACTTTGCTTTTCCTGTATTATTCAGTTTACCATTATAGTCTTTTTCTCATCCTGACGTTCTAAGAGAATATAAAACAATCTTTACATATATTCCTTAGTGGTTCAGTGTCTACCTACTCTGTGCTCTGTACTGCATGATGTTCTGTGGGGAGTGAATGACACAAGCTAATATAGCTCCTGTCTTGAAAAAAAATTATAACTTGGGAAAACAATATATACATATTTAATATAATTAAAGAATAAAAGATGGTTGTATGTAATTAAATGCTAACAAAATTATTGTCCATTCTTAATAGAACTACACTGAAATACAACTAATCTGATATTAACAAGTGGTTAAATATGCCAGCTCAAAGTATCACTTACAGTCTACTCCTGTCAGTATAAGCTTGGCTAATTTTACTCTGTCTGATTCTCCATGGTCGCCCATACAATTGCACTGCTGAGACTACAAAATGCCCCAGGTTACTGAATGAAACGCTTTCTGCATCCCCAGGTATGATTTCCCCACATTTCTAGACAGGCCCAGCTAAATGTAACCACTTAGGATGAGATGAGGAAAAGGTAGTGAGAGTTATTTCAAAAAAAATAAGGGTACTTTGGAAAACGAAGATTCCTTCTCAAGACATGGACATAGAAAAGCAGTTGTCCAACAGCATTGCTTGGAGAGCAGGGACAGGCCTATTGTATCCTAATGCAACATCTTCTGTTTCAGGCAGAGTATAAAAGGGAGTAGTTTTTTGCTGGGGTCCAGCCCCAGCAGGTCCAGGGGTTCCCAAAGGTGTGGATGGAGTTGGCAAAGAAGGTATGACACGGAGACAGCGTTCAGTTGATCAGCAGCCTAGCCAGGATCTCTAGCCAAGTTCTGGTCAGGATCTCCAGCCAGGTTCTGTGTCCATGTTCTCTTGCTAGGTTCTCCAGCCAGGTTCTCCAGGTTCTCCAGCCAGGTTCTGTAGCCATGTTCCCTTGCTAGGTTCTCCAGCCAGGTTCTGTCCAGGTTCTCTAGCCAGGTTCAGTCACCAGGTTCTAGTCAGGTTCTCTTGCCATGTTCTATCCAGGTTCTGTAGCCAGGTTCTGTCTCTAGGATCTTCAGCCAGGTTCTGTCTCTAGGTTCTGTCTCTAGGTTCTGTGGCCAGTTTCTGTCCAGGATCTTTTGCCATGTTCTCTCCAGCGAAGTTCTTCTGTCTCTAGGTTCTGTGTAGGTTCTGTGTCTAGGTTCTGTGTCTAGGTTCTGTGTCTAGGTTCTGTGTCCTGTTGTCTTGTTACATCTGTATTTATACCAGTTGATTCCAATCCTATCAATCTCTATTCCAAAGGTTAGGGCGTTTCTTATCTCCATTCCAGGGAGTAAAGATTATGTAGCTTAAGCATGATTGTTTGTAGTTAAAGTGATTAATTACCCTCCTGGCACTTAGTTAAGGGGTTTTATTCCCTCCCTAACTTCAGGGGAAAATCCCTACTTGGGGAAACAACCTTTCTCAGAGAGTTGACCTTGGTTAAAACACATAGTGCCAAGAAGGTGAGCAAACATATTAATAACAGTATGCCATATATGCCAGGTCCCTTGAAACAGCAAGGATGGACCAGCTCCCGGCAGTTTTATGCTCTTCTCTTCTATGTCTTGAAAGGATCCTGTGGAATGGGCCTCCCCTGGAACTGGGCAATGGGGCAGCCCAGTATCTTCTCTTCACTCAGAGGGTAGGTCAAATTTAGGGTCTCTGTTTTAAATTTTAATGATAGTTGTTCTCTTCATACCAACCACTGACTTGTTTCCAATGATGATGTTCCCTGAGAATCATGTTGTCTACAGTGATAATGTGTGATAGTGAGCCAATGACACCATTGCAAGGACACAACAGACGTGTTTTCATTCACATTAAGAAGTACCTGATGGGAATTTGGGATGCAGCCTAGGCATATAGGAAAGAGTCTCTACATTAGAAAGGTAACTAAATCTCATCTTCAAAAAGAAGAACCTCCGTCCTCTTAGCCAATACTCAAAACAAAGACACTGAAAACAGCATCTAAGGAAAGCAAATCCATTGCACAGATCCAAATAACCTCAGCTACTATTTTTTACACAAATGTTGGTAAATGAGCAGTCTTTCCTTACACATATTTAAGGACATGACTTTTTCTATACATTCATTAAGTGCAATACTGACTCACTATAAATTATTGTCAGGCCTGTCTCATTCTCTTAAAAATATCTAAGTTTACTAAATCCAAAAAATAAAGGAGATTTTGAGATGATTCATGTCCATTTCAGTTCTGGTAGCTAAGCTTTTTCAAATTGCATGTAGGCTTTCTAATCTTCATAATGGCTCAAAGATTCCCTAAATACATTCAACTCCTTCTGCTACTAACCCCTTTCAGATGTGGCCAAGTTTCACAATGACCATAATTACAAACTGTAGTCCTAATGTGCCTCACCAATCACTAAGATGAACTGTGATCTTTTGTCTTAGGCAAAATTCCAACAAATGAGGTTAGGGGTGGTATATAGGCTTGAGTTAGCATGTCAATAGATGGTGACTGCCTGGAGAGCTAAATTAAGAAAAATTCAGAGGCCAAGCCCTAGTGCCCAGGAAATGAATACTAGTGGTAGTTCCTATGAATAGGGATATTGCATAGGACATCAATTGAGACTCCTCAACATCAAGATTACCAGTTTTATTTAAACAAAACAATAAAAATGTTACTTGAAATTATGAATATAAAAATCAACTTTAATAATTTATTTTTACTTAGAATCATTGGCATTTTAAAGATTGCAATATCTGGATGAGAGTAGATCTTGATTGGAGAACAGCAGATAGAAACAAGAACATTTCTCAGGTCATTCTATTCTGTGCATAAAATAAGAAACGTAGGGTTTAGTGTAATAATATGGGTCTTAAATTTAGCTTATTAAAGGATTAATATAATAATAGTGAAAACAAATATCAAAAAATATTTGGCAAATATATGAAGTGTTGAATATTAGTTCATGAATTTATATATTACTAGAGGCCTGATGCACAAAAATTCATGCAAGAGTAGGCCTTCCTTCCCCCGGCTGCAGGCACTGGCTTCCCTCCAGCACCCGGGACCCAGGCTGGCTTCCCTCTGGCCACCTGCAGGCACTGAGGACCTGGGCTGGCTTCCCTCTGGCCCTGGCTTCATCAGGAAAAACATCTGGAATGACATCCAGAGGTATGAACAGTTTAATTAGCATATTACCCTTTTATTATTATAGATTGTAGTTCTGTTCATTAAAAGTTTGAAAGTTTGTGGAAGCAATGGCTTCCAGGTACAATAAACACACCTAGAATTCAGATCTTGGTTTCTAAATATAATTCCTCAATAAAAGGAAATAGGGTTATTTATAAAAATGACTGATTCCTGATCTGAGTCATGGAAAGTGCAAAGTAAGTCCAGAATCATTTGCTGAATAGTAAAAATGTTCTTGGAGATCAACAGGGACACATGGAAAAGACATAGGAGCCAGTTTGAAGAGGCTTTTACTATCTAAATTTTAATCAATTTGGGTATCAGAAAAAACCAATAGGCATAAGTTGTAATATTACACTGAATACATAAAAATGCATCCATTTTGATACTAGAGATGAAGAGACAGAACATGAAATATATATTCACACTATAATCAGAGGTGACTTTTACATCAATTTTGTACTCTGAAAATTGATATTTGAAAGAAAAAAATGAAGTAGTTACCTTTCCTTTTTAGGAAAAACCTGAGTTCATTCCTACATTTTGAGGGAGAAACAAAATTGCAGAAGAATGCCAGAAAATAAATGTAGAAGGAATGAAATTGCTAGAAAGTCACCATTCACCAACCATGAATATAATAATTGGTTCAGAGAGCCAGAGTCATCAATGGATATAAAAATCGGTCAATGTTCTCTGGGAACAGCATATGCACATAATGCTAAAGCATCACTTCCAAGTCTGCTTTGCTAATGTTGAAGAGGGAAATGTTCCAGTGTAATGGAGAGATCTAGGAGTCACCATCTTACCCAAATAAACAATCTTGTCATTGAAAGTGGTTTAATCTGACATTACGTACCCCTTAGTTGGGTATAATATGAAGTATCTAGCACCATCTCTGAAATTCTTGCCAAAGAAAGTTTTATATAAATATACTTAAGCTTGGAGATTGAGAATCCAGTTTATAGAAAATATGGAAGATAAATAATTAAGTTAAAAACAAAACAAAACACTACTAGGAACAGACAAGTTAATAATGTGTTACATGTCACAAGAAAATTAATCTGGTTTCTAAAAAAAAAATACCCTGGAGAGAATAAAAAGGAAGTTTGAAGCCTTTCCTATACTAAAAGATACAAAATAAATAGAATAAAGGAAAATTGCTTGAATATTAATTGAAAAAAAGAGTTATAAAAGATATTGATTAAACAACTGGAAAACATGAATACAGATGTTATAACGATTTACTATTTATTTTCTGAGATAGGATAATGGTATTGTGGTTCTGTATGAATTTGCCATTATTAAGAGGTGTTTGATAAGTATGTGGTGGAGTCTATTTGGATAAGCAACATTAATGGTAATTAATTTCAGTGGTAAGTACACAGGTAATCATTCAATTCTTTCAATGAGTCTGTATTTTGGATAATAATATTTTTTTTAAAAAAATCAATGTAATGTTAGCATCTTACAATGGATAAAAAAGCCTCAAGCTAAAAGAAAAAAAAATATTTAGGCTCTCAGCAGAACCCAAAGCCCAGTATACAGCACAAGATTTTTTTAGGATTCTCTATTCCTCAGTGACTCCTTCCATTTATATGCCAGTGATAAAATATTAGGGGCTTTAATCCCTGCCTCATTAAATAGAGCATATTCTCACTTCACTCTGACCTGTGCCGGGGCCAGTTTAAGGAGCAATCAGTCATGAGATCATTAATACAGCAACTGGCTAAGAAGGTAAAGATATTCATCTAAAATTAATTTCTTGACCTTTTCCATGAGAACCTAGAAAGGAATATTTTAGTGTTCATAACTGGGGAACTGCTCCATTTATAACCTATGTTTCCCAAATGTGGTCATTACAGAAACAGAGACAAGAATTGGAGATGTGGGGAGCAAATAATGTTTCAGGGTTACTCTCACAGATGGAGCACCTCAAGCTACCTAGAAAGGATCTGTTTAGAAAGAAGCAAGGAGGCTACTCACCAATATCAAATGTATGGCCTTAAACAACTCTACCGGGCTAGGGAGAGGACAGGTAGAAACACAACATAATGAAAACTGGTTGTAGCTACAAAAAATTTCAGAAGATTCCAGCTATTGTAGGAGCCAATGTCAAATGATTCAACCTTAATTCAGCACAGCAAGTGCTATCTAATAAAAGAGACAAAGCCGTACTTTTATCATGATCAAAGACAAAGATGAATACAAAGCTAAACATTTAGCAAATGCCAGTAAACTCTGAATCAGAAAGGCAAATCTTCAGATTCATGAGTAACCTTTACTGAGAACTCAGCTATGCCATTTTGAAGGTGAAATAGATATCATAAGAAATCCGCTGATCCTCAAAAAATGCAATTTGAAATATAGCCAATACTTATCTACACCCTACTTGTGCACCCACCCCTGATTTCTTTGTAATTTATAAGTTATAGAAAACTCTGGGAATACATTTAGGGACCACTGAAGATTCATTTTATTATTATTATTATTATTATTATTATTATTATTATTATTTATTTTAATTTATTTTTATTGTTGAAAGTACTACAGACGACCCCCTTCCTCCCTATTGACCCCCCTTTTAGCCCATCTTCATCCCTCACCCCAGGCCTTCACCACACTTTTCTCATTGTTTTTAAACTTCAACCTTTTCAATGGTTGCTAATTTGGAATGAAATCCTAACTTCACAACATCTTTTCCACAAAGTCAATGAGGCACACTGGGGATGAAACAAGAATTCACAGAGGTGGCAATTTGAATAACCTAAAGTGGTGTTTGAAGGATGTATAGCCTTAAGGACTCTGTACTTTTTCAGACCAAAAATAAAACAAACATGAACTTCCAGATATTGGCCAGTCACCAGGCCAAATATAAATTATAAAAATGTAAATAAATAAATTAAATATATGAATATGACTTAGTATACAGTAAATGTTCTATAAGGATTAAATAAATTAATTTAATGTAACCTGAAGGGAGCAGGCTTTTGGATCTCTGATAGTCCATGAGACAGATGAGCTAGGGCTGGGTTGTAATGATGCACTAACTCTACCATTGCTATCATGATACCTATCTCATCCATTTGTGGTGGAATGACAGGTACAGTCAATATAGTTCATATAAACTAATTTATTAATCCTCATAATAAACAGTTAAATATTGATTTCCCCATTGTAATCATGAGAAAACAGACTGAGAAAAGACAGGCTTGCCACTTGTCCAAGATTATACAACTATGAAGTGACAGAAGTAGGATTTAGGTCCAGATCTCTGTGAATTCAAATTTAGGTCTAAATTCTTCATTTACTAAAAAAAATTCCTCAGAGATTTCTTATAGTATCTTAAATTCCTAACATGATAAAAGGAAACTACCATACCATCCATTAATATTAGCTTATTGTATGAGCTGCAGGTAAGTGTTGCTCCTGAGTAGATATTTTAGAAGGATCTCTATGTTCATAAGGATGTAAAAATTAGAAGTTTTTTGCAGAAAGAGATCTTGGAAGTTTGAGATAGATCACTAGTTGAGGGGGACAATGGTGATGATGAGGATGGAAATGCGGGAAGTGACGGAAAGAATGCAACATGTTCTGAAGATAGTGCTTAAATCGTTGTTCGGTTTCTTATTTTTTATTATGAATCCTTATAAGACTGATGAATCACTAATCAAGTCACAACTACTGTCGCTAAATTGTATCTTTTTATATTATACTAGAGGCCTGGTGCACAAAAATTTGTGCACTCGGGGGGAAGGGGGGATCCCTCAGCCCGGCCTGTGCCCTCTCGCAGTATGGGACCCCTCGGGAGATAACAACCTGCTGGCTTAGGCCTGCTCCCGGGTGGCAGAGGGCAGGCCCAATCCCTAGGTGCAGCCCCTGGTCGGGCTCAGAGCAGGACCGATTGGGGGGTTGGGGCACCACCCCCTGTCACACTCAAGGCAGGGTCGATGGGGGGGTTGTGGCGCCACCCCCTTTCACGCACAGAGCAAGGCCAATCTGGGGGTTGGGGCACTGCCCCCTGTCACACACAGAGCAGGGCCCATCAGGGGGGTTGGGGCTCCGTACCCTGTCATGCACAGAGCAGGGCCCATCAGGGTGTTGGGGAGCTCCCTCCTGTCACGAACAGAGCAGGGCCCATCAGGGGGTTGAGGAGCTCCCCCCTGTCACTCACAGAGTAGGTCCGATAGGGGAGTTGGGGCACCGTCCCCTGTCACACACAGAGCAGGGCGGATCAGTGGGTTGGGGCGCCACCCTCTATCACCCACAGAGTAGGGCCAATCAGGGGATTGGGGCACCACCACTGTCACACTCAGGGCAGGGCTGATGGGGAGGTTATGGCTCTACCCCATCACACACAGAGCAGGGCCCGTGGGGGGGGCGGGGGGGGGGGTTGGGTCACTGCCCTCTATCACCCACAGAGCAGGGCTGATCAGGGGGTTGGGGCGCCGCCACTTTCACACTCAGGGCAGGGCCGATGGGGAGGCTATGGCTCTACCCCATCACACACAGAGCAGGGCCCGGGGGGGGGGGGGTTGGGGTGCCGCACCCTGTCACACACAGAGCAGGGCCGATCAGGGTGTTTGCGCGCTGCCCCCTGTCATGCTGATCCCGGTGCTGGGAGGCCTCTCGGCTCCGCTGATCCCGGTGCTGGGAGGCATATTACCCTTTTACTATATAAGATAGAGGCCTGGTGCATGGGTGGGTGCCAGCTAGTTTGCCCTGAAGGGTGTCCTGGATCAGGGTGGGGGTCCCCACTGGGGTGCCTCGCCAGCCTGGGTGAGTGGGTGATGGCTGTTTGCAGCTGGTCACACATCCTTTAGGGTGGGGGTCCCCACTGGGGTGCCTGGCCAGCCTGTGTGAGGGGATGATGGCTGTTTGCAGCTAGTCACACACCCTTCAGGGTGGGGGTCCCCACTGGGGTGCCTGGCCAGTCTGGGTGAGGGGCTGAGGGCTGTTTTCAGGCTGGGGGTGACTGAACTCCCAAATGCTCCTTTTTACCTTTTTTTTTTTATTATTATTATTCTGGGCCAGCTTTAGCTTGAGGCTTGGCTCCAGCTCTTAGGCCTCCGCTCCTGAAAGTAGGTTTCTGGTCTTTGCATACAATGTTGCGAATCAGCTGGCTGAAGTCCGGAGGTATTTGTTACAATGTTTGAAACTGCAGGCTCAGAGGTCTGCAGCCACAGGCGAGGAACGTTGGTTTCCTCCGTCACTGAGGCAAGCAAGCCTCATGTTAGTTTCAAGCTGCCTGGCTGCTGGCTGCCATCTTGGCTGGCAGTTAATTTGCATATCTCGCTGATTAGCCAATTAAAAGGGTAGCGGTCATATGCCAATTACCATGTTTCTCTTTTATTAGTGTAGAAAAGTTGGCTAAACTCATTTAAAATTTTTAAAAATAAATTTTTTATAAAAAACATGATGTGGGGATAAGGACACATCTGTAATAACTTAATAAAGAAAAAGTTATAAAATAAAAATAAAAAATATATATATTCTCTGCCAAAATATATGACAACTGTTAACATTCCTGTCTATTTATTTCCAGCTGGGTTTTTTTTTTCCTCCCTATGCCTATAATTGGGACTTTTGAAAAACAGTTGAGATGACAAAACATTGCACACATGGGAATCCTGTTTTATGTTACATGATAAGCATTTCCAATGTTATTTTTCTATAGGACTTAACAGTATAAAATCATGTCTCAAGTCCCCACCCATCCAATATAACTTGCTTCTCTCTCTTTTACTCATTCTCTGTTGCCTCCCCCAACCCCTGCAAACAGCAGTTACAACATAGCAAACTATTATTTAAAAATATATAAAAACCTATGGCACAAAGGTTTTATGACTCTGTGCAAGAGGTCACTTTGGACTAAACACCCATTTTTCTTTACCTTCCTCTTCTAAAGACAAAACAGGGAATGAATCAACTAGAAGAATAACAAGATGACAATTTCTGGGGTCATATAAGTGACATATTACATTTAGCTCCCTCTAGGGATGAAGTACATTATCTAATCTACTAAAACCACATGGGCTATCTGGGCCATGATCTGCTGGAATGTGAAAAGCAGGTCAAAATGTTATAGACCAATCATTACTCAACCTTTGGAATGAGAGAGGATTATAAATCCATTTTTATATTAGTAGTGTATTGCAAAAGTCGCCTCTAATGATCTATTTACCAATTCAATCTGTGTTCCTCATCACAGGTGAATACTAAATAAACAAATAGGCACAAAGCAATTATAAGATTGGTGTTACTTCTTACACACTGAAAAAGTTGATTTCAATACTAAGAGAAAGGTGCAAATTTCATAGGTTAAAATGACCGATTTATCTTAGATTTAGTATAGGTCTTATAAAAGAAACCAACAGTGTTGACATGTTTTGCCGTCACTGTTGTTTGCTTTTGGTTTTGGTTTTGTTTTTTGAAGGTGACAGAAAAAAACACACAATGCAAAGTAAATATTCATATTTCATGCTGGCCTTTTCAGGATATATGAAAGAGACCCTTAGCTGTTCTAATTTCATACAAGATGAGATAAGAAAAGTTACCAAGTAGTCTATGGATTAATCTTAATTTAATTGTTCAACCTTATAAGTATGAATGTGGAAGAAGATATCCAAATACATTTTATGAACATGTAGATTCACAAAGTATATGGTTTAGAAATGTTACTCACGTTGTGCATATCTACCTTTTAGAAGAGAATATTTCTTTAAATATCATTCTCTATTGAAAATATAATCATATATATATACATATATATGAATGATATGCAAAGTGTCCCCTTGGGAGTTCGACGGGGGGATCAGGAGTTCAATCACTCACTATGATGTGCAGAGACCACTAGGGGGCGGCACGGAATGAAGGAAGGCCCCAGCCAGCAGCAGGGAAAGGGAGGCCCGGCCAGCACCCGGCAGCCACTAGGGACCCTACCTGTGCACAAATTTCGTGGACTGGGCCTCTAGTATAATATATAAAAACATACAGTATGAATCTCAAGAATATGTCTTGTGAGAAAAAGCAAGTTCCACATGCAGCCTATGTAACCTTCTATAGCTTCGATTAGTAGAATTATGTCCATATGACCCAAAGATCATATTGTAAAAAACCCTACTTTTACCTTTTCATTCAAGATTATCCCTATAAATTTCATGGACATTAGTAGCCAATGTATGATCCATATAACACAACCTTATGCAAGAATGCCATTTTTTGGTGGTTATCAGTGCCCAGATGCATACTCACAGGATATAGCACCCTCTAGCCCAGAATAGTTATTTTTCCACATCTGCTAGCAACTTACTTCTATGGCCCATTAATAACAACAATAAATAAATCATTTTAGAACTGATTAAAAACCCAATGGATGTCAACTGTCATGTGTTTAAGAGTAGTGGAGTGTGATGGTGAAGGAGGAAAGAGGGACACATCAGAACTAGCAAAACATTTAAATAACTCTTCTGAGTCCTGCTGCCCTGATTTGATAGGCAGGTAGAGAGGAAGGGGTCATGAATATACATTTCATATATATTGTTAAAAGCTTCAGAGATAATGATGATTAATGTTCATTCCCTTTACCACCTATTCAGTCATTCCAATGGACAATTAATGCTGTGACATCTATGCATTTGGCTAAACTACAGATATATATTTGTACTTCCTACAGCCTCCTGAGGAAAATGATTATTGTTTTGTTTGTGTGGGTTTTTGGGGAGTTTCATTATTCATAGAGATGTTCTGATACTCACTTGTATATTGTGTTTTAAGGGATGAACTATATTGTAAAATTCTTGGATTTGGAGAGCAAGGTTATGTTCTTCTCCTTACTTTAGTTGGTTTTAAAACATTTTTGTTATAAAAGCAATATAGTAACATTTTAAAAGTACACAAAATAGGGAAAATAACTATATTTATGAGCATGAACAGGTGCACAGAAGGCTGTACACTGTAGTATTGATGGTAAGAGTGAACATTAGAGAAGAAATTAAATGTCTACCAATAAGAAAACAGTTACATAAATGTTGCCATAAACAAATTATGGAACATATGAATTAGCTGTTAACAAACAAGGTAGATATTTGTGTACTGGCATAGAAATTTATTTTTCCAAAACCCATTTTAATGGGAAAAAATAAAATCACAGAATAATACATTAAGTGTTACAACAACAACAACAACAAATTTGTTATATAGTGAAAAAAGAAAAGGATTCAGATTTCTTCCAAAATAACCCATTTCTCAAATATAAATCTTTATTTTAATTTTCTCTAATGAGCTCGAGACCCCAAAATCATACCAACTGACTCATGAATGTCTTGAATGTCTCACTGGCCCCATAAACTGAACTTAATCTCTGTCTATTCTTAATCACAATAGTTGTTCTTCCTATATCTTGAAGGGACCATTAGTCTTCTAGTTGCCCAAGCCAGAGTCCTGAGACTCTCCTGAGTGTTTCCTTCTCCCTCACTAATTAAAATATTTAATGTCACTAAGTTCTCTTAATTTTGGCTCCTAAATATCTATTGAATATATGCCCTCACCACTTTTTATGCTACCATGGAGTTAAGCCATCACTTTTCCCACTTGAATTTTAGTCTTGTACCTTCAACTTAGATTTTACACAGCTGAAGCCTTCTCTGTTTAAGCGATATTTATCAGGAGCCAGGCAAAGGGGTTGGGGTTGAGTACAAAGAGGTAACATGAAGAAATGTGGTGTGTAGAAGGGCTGTTAAAATTGATCTGTACCTTGATTGTGCATGTAACTTAACATGCCTCTATGCACTTGCCAAACTGAATAACAAAAAGAGTGCATTTTATTGTAAAGTTTAAAAATCCAAATAGAATAAAACACATAAAGAGACCCCAAAATTCCATTATCTTACTTCCCAATGCTTATATAATAAGAAGCAGTATCCGAACGTGGCCACAAGCACCCTCAGCATGCGGCTTCTGCCTACTTCTCCAGGTACATCTTGCACCCATCTCCTCTCCTCTTTCTACCTATGAGCTGCATCCCCTCATGTTCTGTTCATCTCAATCTAGAGTCCTCATGTCTGCCCAGAATTCTCTTCTCTGGTTCCTTCCACTGTTGGCTAGTTGACTATTATACTTTCATTAGATCTCAGTTCAAATAGCACATTCTCAGGGAAGTCAGGCAAAGAAATCTCAAAGAACACAAGGCATGCAGAACAGATTTGCACTCCAATAAGAATTAAAAAACAAAAACCTTGGGGAAGGTGCTGAAGAAAGAATGGACTAGGTAATATCGTTAATATAGAATAATAGAGGTCTGGTGCAGGAAATTTGTGCATGGGGGTGGGGTGTCCCTCAGCCCAGCCTGTACCCTCTCCAATCTAGGATACCCCTCTTACAAGCTGGGACTGCTGGCTCCCAACCGCTTGCCTGCCTGCCTGCCTGCCTGACTGTCCCTAACCACTCTCCTGCCAGCCTGATTGACGCCTAACTTCTCCCCTGCTGGCCCAATTACCCCCAACTGCCCTCCCCTGCTGGCCCGGTCACCCCTAACTGCCCTCCCCTGCTGGCCTGGTCGACCCTAACTTCCCTCCCCTGCTGGCCTGATTGCCCACAACTGCTCTCCCCTGCCGGCCATCTTGTGTCGGCCATCTTGTAACAACATAGGGGTGGCCATCTTGTGTGAGGGTGTGATGGTCAATTTGCATATTGCATCTTTAATATATAGGCTGTATCAATATGCAATATTGTTATTACTTTTTGTACCACTTTCCCCCGCTTTTTTCAGTTCCAATGGCATCCTGTATTTACCTTCATGTCTGTAAGGTAATCTATCACACTTTCTAATCACATATTTGTGTGAATTTTAAAAATTGCGATTATGGCCTGTTTCTTCCACTAGATTGCAAGAGCCACAGGGAGAGGAAATGTGCCTATCATTCCTCTGTTATGTTCTCCCAATTTCTAGCACAAAAATTAACCAAATACATACTGAATAATGGAATGAATAGTGAGTGATAATTCCAAAATGCATTGCAAAGCCAACAGTTTTCATTATCCTCTCTCAGACTCCTTCTGTTTCTCAATTTGAATACGATGCTTGGTGATTTAAGCCCTCCAAACATATGCTTTGTCTTTTCCTCTACATGATATTTAATTTAACCCTTTCTAAAATGACCCTCTAATGGATAGCCACACCTTTACCTCTAGAATGTATAAACGTACCTTATATAAGTGGGGGGTCCTTTCAGATATAAATTAAGGATCTTGAGCTGAGAAGATTATTCTAGTCTTCCAGGTGGGCCCTGAGTGCAATTACATATATCTTAATAAATAAAAGGCAGAGGGAAATGTCACACATATGTGTGAAGAGGGCGGTAGAGGATGAAGCAGGGTAGCCACACGTTAAGGTGTGCCAGCAGCCATTGGAGGCTGGAAGAGGAAAGGAAACAGATTTTCCCAAGGAGCCCCTAGCGGGAGGGTGTCCCTTAGACATCCTCAATTCAGTCCAGTGATGCTGATTTCAGACTTCTGGCCTCTAGGACTATGACAGAATAGGTCCTATCATTTTAAAACACCCACTTTGTGGTTAATTTGTTATAGCAGCCAGAAGTAACTACTACAATTCCCGACCCTTTACTCCCCATAATTTTCTGAGTCTGACCTGGACAATTATCACCTCTACTAGTACTATGCTCCCTTCTTGTCTCCTTTTCACCTTCAAGGTTACAATTCCTATCTGTTCTCACAGAGAGAACTCAGTACAATGGAAAGAACATGGTTTATAAAATCAGACAGACCCTCACTCAATTAGAAAATGTATGATCGTGGGGAAATTAGTGTTTCTGAATATCAGATTCCTCAGCTTTACAATGAGTTTAATGGCCCTTATACTGTTGTGCAATGATAAATATTGCTTGAAATACCGTGTGAAGAATACTTTTGCAAAACACTTGGTGTCGACTAAGTGGCCAATAACTTCTTCTTCCTTCTCACTTCCTATTAGCTAAGTAAATTAATCTTACCTAAAAGTCACCTTTGCAGGAGACAGTTCTGAGTATGCTACACAAATTAATATCCCTCTGACTCTTCTTTCCCTGGCATCTTCTCACCCTTTAGCCCATTTTTTCAAAGCTCTTATCTAACAAAAATTGTATATTATGTATATGTGTACATGTGTGTTTATAGAATGCCCCTCCCAACCCCAAGTTCCATGAGTGCAAGGGCTCTTCTACAATTTTTCATGTCTGTGTCTTCAGTCTAGAAGAGCACCAAATACATACAGGTGGCTTAATAAATGTTTTTGAATGTGTAGATGAATTTTTCTCAGCTAGTTGTTCATAGTTCCACTTCACTTTCCTGTGAAGACCCATGTTAATAATTTGAAAGGGTCTAATTAGAAGCTGCCATTGTGTTATTATAGAACTAAGCCCAGAAATGAACAATGGAAACACAGATTTTACAAAATGAAACTAAAGGGTATGATAAAGCCAGTTCAAAAAGTCATGACTATATCTTCATTACACATAACCTTAACTATGGACTTTACAAATAGGCAACTGCAAGCCTGCCTATGCAAAACCACATTACACTAACTTTGATAAAGACCTAGATGCCGGCTGATATACTTCACCATTCCTTCAAACCATCAGCATAATAGAGTATTATGTTTCATTTTGCCTTTCTAACAAATGTCTTCTATGTTTTTGTTTCTTTTAATTGTATTGGTCTTGGTCACATGGCTCAGCTGGTTAGAGCATCATCCTACTACTCCAAGGTTGTGGTTTGGATCCCTGGTCAGGGCACATACAAGAATCAACCATTGAATGCATAAATAAGTGGGAAATCAAATCTCTCTCTCTCTCTTTCTCTCTTATTCTCTGTCTCTCCCTACCTCTCTCTCTCTCAAATTAATAAATAAAAAAATTAAAAACTTTAAATTATGGTTTACATTAAATATTATTTTATACTAGAAGCCCATTGCATGAAGATTCACGCAATAGGCCTTCCTTCCCCTGGCTGCTGGCACCGGTTTTCCTCCGGCACCCGGGACCCAGGCCTTTGGTCCGGCCGCAGCGGAGAAGCAAAGCCTCTTCATCCTTCAGTCTTCACTCTGGCTGGAGCCTTCAGTCTTCGCTCTGTGCCTGTGTAAGCAAATTAACTGCCATCTTTGTTGGGTTAATTTGCATAGTCGCTCTGATTGGCTGGTGGGCATAGTGGAGTGACACCAATTTGCATGTTTCTCTTTTATTTGTGTAGATTAGTTTCAGTTGTACAGCCTAGTGGTGAGCCAATATGAACTTTAAAAGATGTTCTTTCAAATCCTCTCATTTTGTCCTCTATTTTCTAAAAATACATATTATACTATTGCTACAAACTTATGCTAAAATTATATTTTATGCTTAAATCATATCAATCCTTTTGGAACCTCCTAGAAATTTTCTCAACAACCAATATCCCCATAACTCCTAAATATGTCACATGTAGCATTTTGCAGGCATTAGCTCAATGTTTAGGAACCAGAGTATTTTAAGTTAATGGAGATACATTTTTCCTTGACTAAATTCTAAAATTTTAAGTTACAGTGCATTCATTTTTTTCAAACAAATGTTGAAACCATCTTCTCTTTATTATTGTGATTTTCTCCCACATGCTTTCTTCTTTATGCACAAGAAATACTAGCTAAATATCCTGCTGATTTTGAAAAATACTTTACCTTATATTCCTTTTTAGCATTCTTAAATCTTTCCTCTGAACAAGGGGGAAAGGGATATAACTGGCTTGAAATGGTTTCTTTGAATTTTTTTAACTATCTCATGTTTAGGACAATGAGAGTAAGTTAAAGGGAAGAAAGAAAATAAGAAAGAGTGGAGGAAGTGTAACTGAGAGAGAAGGAATGAGGAGGAGAGTAATCTTGTAAAATAAGTATGAAACTTGAAGCCACAAAAATCTGTGTTTTAGTCATGGCTGTGATGCTTGTTATTATGTAATTGTAGGCACTTGGTCTCTGAGGATATGATTTCTCCTCAACTCTCAGAGGAAAGGAGAGGGCAGGGAGTAATCAAAGAACTTATATGCAGATATGCATAACCCATGGACACAGACAATACTGTGGTGAAGGCCTGTGGAAGGGGCAGGAGCAGGTTGGAGGGGGACCAATGTGGGGTGCGAGATATCTGTAATACCCTCAAAAATAAAGTTAATTTTTTTTAAAGAAGAAGAAAATGGTAGCTTCCCATCAAAATCTTCCTTGTCCATAGCAATAGAATTGAGCCTGGAAGCACCTGTTCAGCCTGGAACTACTTTTTCCAGCAGGCCCTGCAGTCATATGTGAACATGTGATTTATTTTTGCCAATAAAATATGAGGGTGAAAAAAAGATTTCTTCTCTGACAAAATAAACAATAATGACAGCATCATAGGGAGGCTCTCATTAAATGTTGATTCTATCCTTCCTGTCTCTTCTTTGGAGTCATTCTTGCCTACTTCAACAGTTTGCCTCTCCGCTGCTCACAACAGTAAACCTAAGTGATCCAAAAGGTACATGCTGATTTACCCCCGTCATCTTGGTTCCACACCTCGTGTACTTCACGAATTCCCATGACGTGCCACTTCAGAAGCTCATCTTAGCCCTCATGATCTCTGCCTTAGCTCTCTTCAAAGATCTACAACTCTAACCCTCAGCTTTTTAATTCTAAATGTATGTCTGCTCTCCTATATCCTTCCTGTTATTTCCCCTTTCCTCCTGTTTACCTCTAATGAGAATTCAACTTTTCTGCACTCTTATGGTCAGGCATTCTGAGACTATTTACCTGTCACCTTGAAATAAATATTGCCACTCAGTAAATATTTAGTGGATCCTATTACCCACCCATCACTGATCCAAACACAAGAAATATAAAAATGAGCAAAACTAATCAAGGCCCTGCCCTCAAAAAGCTTTGCTTGCATTTTAATAGTGAAGAAAATAAAAACACAAATATAAATATAGTGATGAGTAGTTATTAAGGGGGTAAAAAGCTATACCAGGGCCCCTAACTGGTTTGGCTCAGTAGATAGAGTGTCAGCCAGAGAACTGAAGGATCCCAGGTTCAATTCTGGCCAAGGGCACATGAGTCTCTCTCATTATTGATGCTTCTGTATCTCTCTCTCACTCTCCCTTCCTCTCTGAAATCAATTTTAAAAAGCTGCACAGGTGACAGAGAACGTGGTGGTGCCACTCTGCTAGATTGGGCTCCATATGAAAGTCTCTCTGAGAGAAGTAGGTGATGAGAGAATGCATCATGGAAATGTCTGGAGGAAGAATGTTCTAGGTCTGGACAAGGAATAGCCACTTACATCATGCACATTCCTAGTTCTGGAATCCATTGCTTTTTCATTCTCCTGCACATCTTCTCAACCTTGGGTAACGCCACAGTTGCTTTTCCCTATATCTGGGCTTCTGAGTTCAACTTGAGAAAAATCACAAAACTGATGGCCTTACTGCAAATTATTACCAAGGGCATCTGGAAACTCTGACCAAGCACTCAACACAATGTTGACTCCTGTGCCTGAGCATACTTTGTCCCAAGGCAATTGTTATTATAAATATTTTTTAAACTCAAGCTAACAGCTTTTGTAAAGGATGTAGATCCCTAAGATTCTCTTATAACTCGATTTTTCTATTACATAAGTTACTCATCTTTATACACATTTAAAAAGAAGGGGGAAAGAAAGAGGTTTTTGAGAGGCAGTTTTCCAAAAGAGAAAACATTATTATAAATTATTCAAGTTCAATTTTAAATAAATCCCTTGAGGTTCCTATAAAATCTATGCTGAATAAATTCACAATTCTGGGAGTCCCATTTTTAGTATAATCTGCTCTTGACTTACTTGGTAATTCTGCTCTCTGGAATAGGAGGGTGTGAAGATTAAGCAAAAAAATGTTCTACTTAGCAAAAAAAAAAAATATTCTACTTGGATTTAAAAAAAAAATTCTGGTAAGACTTATCCTTTGTTACACATTAAGGTTGAGGAAAAATACTTGTCTGTGTTTATGGCAGTGATGTCTGCAGAACAGTTCAGGATCATTAACTGCCTGATGAATCCAAAATGCCTCCAAACTAACACAGATCCTAACACTTCCCTAAATAAAGTGCTTTCCAAGTATTTAGAAAAACTGATAGGGCCATTGAGAACAAAAAATTCTGGAGAATTTCTTATTAAAGGTCCTCAAAGGCAAAATCTCAGACTAAAAAAAAGAATTTAAACATCCTTTCTTTCTTATTGAAAGTTTTATTGAATCCTACAAAGGAATATTCACATTCATAATGAATTTTAGAACAACTTCATATGGCAAAATGATCCCTGCATTGATGGGATATATGCTTAGAATTGCTTTCCTGGTACTGTGCTAGAAGAAACCAGAGGTATTCCAGTGTATGGCTCTGTGTCCTTAGTCGGGATGGAGACTTTGGTCCAAATATCTCAGAACAAAGTTTAGGAAAGTGGAGACTACACCACTTTCTCCCTCAGTTTCACCCCATCAAATCACCCCTATGTTGAACCTAGTTAATTATGTGACCAAGGCATGTGTTTTTAGGATGGTTAAAGAATATTGAGAGGTATATCTACGGTCCTGAAACAGAGCTTTGTTAGCTAATTCATTCATTCATTCATTTTGCTGGCAAACATTCTTGCCTGGCATTGAATAAGCTTGGTTGCCACACATAAGCCACTCTGGTGCTGTTCCATAATCCAAGTCTTAAGCCTCTGCTCCAAGTTTTCCCATTTTGTTGGGTTTCCTCTTAAGGCCTTCTTCTTTTTTGGCATCTTAAGGAGTTGTTCTTCCTGTTTTCTCCACTCTCTGATCATACACTCAGTGGGAGGAGGTTCAAATTGTCTCTCTGCAACTCTATTTCCATGCTCTTTTGCATAGCTGATTACATTCAGTTTTAATTTTGCTGAGTAAGACAATTGCTTACAGGTATTTATTTATTGATTGATTGATTGACATCTTTATGGGCTCAAAACAATCTGGTCCCTGTTGCATCTGTGTACTCTCCACCTCCACCTCCAATTATGGCATTGTCCTAAGCAGTAACAAATATGGAGCTTATACCAATTTTATGCTGGCCCTTAAGAAGTCTGTTATATAAAGGGAAAATAGACTTATAAAAAGTGGAAATACTGTGATGTTAAATTCCAACTTACATATTTACCATGGTGTTTAGAGAACACAGAAGAAAACCAACTTACTTAGAAACCACTTAATAGTTTAGATAGAAGCTAATTATTTGATTCAGATCCAGAAGTTTTGGCCTAAGACATGCAGATTATTTGGCCAAATATTAGGCCAGGTGTTTCATATTGGCCTCATGCATACAAGTGGATTTCTGCTTTGGCTTACTAAAGAACTGAAGATATGGCTGAAGCCCAGTTGAACTAAATGATTCTTTGAAACCCTATCTCCCATTAGATGTCCCCTACACTTTTATTAGCAGTTCATGGCTAGGTTCCTCTTTAGAGATATTTGATCCCCTTGAAAATAGCCATACTGTCAAGCTGACTTCAGTGTGACTTCAAGTATATTGCAATGCCGACCAAGGCCTTCCATGGAAATACAAATAGATGCTGGCTCAAAGGCATATACACTGGCTGAAACCTAGCTTGAATTCATTACTCCTCTTTGTATGCTTTACATATTATACTGCTGAATATCCACCTTAACCCCCACCATGGGAACCATTCCTATATTCCATCTCTGCCCCACATGGTCTCAGACCCTTCATTGTCTGTACCAGCTGTACTTGTGAGATCCAGCACTTTTGATATCAGATTTACATGAGCTGCAAAATACTTATAGAATGTTATGAAAACACACCGATCTTATTACATTTGACAATTGACATTTATAATGGAACCCCATGCACAGAGTATTGGAAATCAATAAGGGCTTAGATAAATTATGCCTTCTTCAAGATTGAGCATATAGTAGGAATAAAATCTTATACTCCAACCCCTATCTTCAACTCCAAGTTCACTTGTTTTTTGCCCTACCACACAATATGGTTCAGGAGAAGAGGAAGTATAATGGAGTTCATCTTATTGAGATTATAACCCTAGATTAAAAAAAAAAAAGAACTTCATGAGAGGAAATCAACATAATAATCAATATCTAAATTAAAAGCAAAGGCAAAAAAACATGAATTGAGGTCAAATAGGATAAGCAAGATTAAGACTTAGAAGTCAAGAATATAGCATATTCAAGAGGAGCATAGTAGCTTGGACTAAATGTTTGAACCAGCCTGGGAGATCACTTAACAGTCCCACCTTAGGGTTCCAAATAGTAAGCCAACTTGATCATCCATCCAAAACAGTTTTAAAAACAGATATCGCTGGGATGAAATGGCATATTTTCTACAATGACTAATGGTGGTCAAGAAGCCAAGAGAGCCCAGCTGGCATGGCTCAGTGGTTGAGCATTGACCTATGAACCTGGACATAATGGGTTCAATTCCCGGTCAGGGCATATGCCTGGGCTATGGGATCAATACCCAGTGTGGGGTATGCAGGAGGCAGCAGATCAATAATTCTCTCTCATCATTGATGTTTCTATCTCTCTCCCTCTCCCTTCTATCTGAAATAAATAAACTCAATTAAAATTAATAAAAAAAACAGTGGTGAAACTTAGAGTAATTTAAATTTTTTTTTTAAAAAAAAGAACTCAAGGGGAATATTTATTAGAAATTTTAGACAGAACATGAAAGGATAGAACTTATGATTATTTTAAATTATCTCAATTTCAGTAAACTGAGAGAATAGCACTTCATACTTAGGAAACTGCATAGACAATGACACTTTGTTTTGAAACAGTTAAATAAAATGGCATATAAAGTATATGTGTAGGTGTCTATTTCGATTTGGGCCAAAATCTCCTAACTCAGATATAATTATTAGCATGTTTGTGAATTATGCCTTCATTGTCACCTAAAAACATGTTGTTTTAAAATGAGGTCACTTTATTACACTTATTACTAACTATCAAAAAATAGATAATACACTTGAATATCCTCAAGTATTTATAAATTGTACAAATATTACCTCACAGGGGTCCACCTCAATCAATATTTTCTCAGAATGACAGTTCTCGGGAAGGAAGAGGGTCATAGTTAAGCTACAAAATTATTATCCTTCACAGGATAACTTCAGTCAGGACCTTAATTAATGAATTGACTAATAGCAGTTCCTTGTTTAAAAGTCATAGCAAACCCACACTTATAAACAGTGGGAAGCAGGAATGAAAAAAACAGCCTTGGGAAGTGAGTGTGAAGAGAAGAGAGTGCAATGCAAAAGATTTAACCACACAAAGGAGTATCTTATGTCAAAGTCACGGCAACAAAACCACCTAAGAGGCTCCATGTCATACAACTGGACTCTGCCTGTATTACATGAAAGGAGAGAGACTCAAAGAGAAGAAAATCTTTTTCCTTGTAATCACGAATGTCATTTATGGCTGCTTTGATTCATTTCATGTTCTTAACAATTAATTGGCCTTCATTTCTAAAGGTTCTCCTTAAAACAAAAGACTTACGAGTAAAAGGTTCATTTATTTCCTAGTAGCAAAATACATTAATTTGGAATGCGTTTTTTTTTTTCTATTAGGTGTAATTTCAAATTACTTCCAATCTACTACAATGCAATTTTTTCAGTTGATAATGTATGTTTCAATTCATTTTTAGCTGCCTTGCCAAATTAATACAGAAAAGTTAATTTTTAGTCATAAATAATAATGATGCTATTTGAGAAAAATAATGAAATGGTACCATAGTTGTTATTTATACGGGGCTTATTAAGATTAACATACTGTTCTTTTCCACAATCATTTTGCATTTTTGTCATTAATTCCATCAACTCATTTCAGATTCTTTCACAGATACTTCTCAATATTTTGTCCTTCCCTTTACTTGATACCCCATAAAGAAGGCATGAGAGATCTCAGACACAGGCCTCTGCTTACAAAGACCATCAAAGACTCCTCAAGGATGAGAAGCTGCTGACATCAGAAGTAGACAGCTTTCCCAAGACATAGATCAGGCTTGTATATCTTAGGATTAATATTGAATTCAATCTATTTTGTTTGTGTCCTTATCTGTCTGCTAATGATATTAGTCATAAAAATAGTTATATTATTTGGGTTTCTCTACATCATCCAATTAGTTATGATTACTGAACATGTATATGATACCTCTTAATACTATTTTTATGGCTTATGCAAATGTAATAGTAGATGCCAAATGCAGACAACTGAGACAGAAGGCAAAAGTTGAAACATAGTACCATATTTTTCCGTATATAAGACACCCCCATGTATAAGATGACCCCCCATTTCCAACCCAAAATTAAGAAATCAATATTTTAAACATAAAACAGGACACATTTTTATTTAGTCATTACCACAGGTAATGTTTACATATCAGTACTATGATATTATGCAGCATATCACTTTATTCAGCCTCTTTTCCATCACTGCTCTCTTCTTCATCACTATTAGTTGGAGACATATCAATGTCTTCAGCTTCTATTGTATCACTACTGTCTTCTGAGTCACTGTCTATATATGTGAGATCATTCTCATAAACTGGTGGCATTTTCTGAGCTAACTTTGTTTGTGTTCTTGTGGCCGACCCTTCCCTCCTCATGAAATTGAAGCACCATTTTGCCTTTCCTATAAAATCAACAATGTTCATTTCACTTGCAAACATTGTTGCCTGACATTGAGTAAGCATGGTTGACACACAGAAGCCACTCTGGCGCTGCTCCATAATCCAAGTCTTAAGCCTCTGCTGCAAGTTTTCCCATTTTGCTGGGTTTCCTCTGAAGGCCTTCTTTTTGGCATCTTAAGGAGTTGTTCTTCCTGTTTTCTCCACTGTCTGATCAGACACTCAGTGGGAGGAGGTCCAAATTGTCTTTCTGCGGCTCTATTTTCATGCTATTTTGCATAGCTGATTACAGTCAGTTTGAATTTTGCAGAGTAAGATAATTGCTTACTGGTATTCTGGTATTTATTTATTTTTATTTTTTGACATCTTTATGGGCTCAGAACACTTGGTCCCTGTTGCATCTGTGTACTCTCCACCTCCACCTCCAATTATGGCATCAGCTGACATCAGTAACAATAAGGCTCATGATTGGAGGAAGCCTGTTTGACAAGGTATGGGCAGCTATGTACCTGTGCTGCTCCCTCCTCAGCTGACTTTCTTGTATAAGATGTCCCTCAATTTTCAGTCTAATGATTTCAGAAAAAAATAGCATCTTATACACGTAAAAATATGGTTATTTACAGGATACAAATTACCCATAGTGTTTTCTCTGCAATGAAAGCCAAAAACACTGACTGCCTTCCATTTACCTCCACTGCCCTTTTGGGGAAAAATTCAACCTCAACTAGGACCTGATAATTACAGTATTGCCCCAATCCACAATGGTCAAAACGATGATTGAGACTTCCCAGGAATGAGCCTTCCTAGTACTATGACACCACACTATCTGACCAAAATATTAGTCATCAATGAATGCTTCAGATTGATGACCAAAAGGAGAATTGTAATTTTTTAAAAAAATAAGTTCTATGAAAAGTAACCTCACAGGGTGATCTGGTCTAAATTCTTAACTGGGAAGATCATGGTAGGTAGCCCCAGTATATGAATTCTTAAGTAAAAGATTTTCAAGTAAGCCCTGTCCATTGTTCCTGTGCATCTAGGTTAACACACCTTTGAAATTTGAAAATGAGTAATGCCCCTCAAAGACATAACCACCCTCAAGAAAGCACACAATCTTGTTAACTCCTGTAATCCAATCCCTGCCTTGCTTTTTCCCACTTCCACTTAATCTTCCTTATATTCCCTCCTTAGTTTCAAATGCATAAAAGAAACTGCAGAACTGTTATTCTTCAGAGCATTTCAGATCTTGCTCCCTAGGATATGGTGTCAGTTTGGCTCAATTCAACCCTTAAAAATTTCAAAAAAAAAAAAAAAAAAACAGAAAAAGAAAGAAAGAAAAGAAAAGAAAAAAGAAAAAGAAAGGAAGAGACAAAGAAAGAAAGGAAGGAAGGAAGGAAGGAAGGAAGGAAGGAAGGAAGGAAGGAAGGAAGGAAGGAAGGAAGGAAGGAAGGAAGGAAGAAAGAAAGAAAGAAAGAAAGAAAGAAAGAAAGAAAGAGGAGATGAAAAAAAGAAAAGAAAAGAAAAGAAAAGAAAAGAAAAGAAAAGAAAAGAAAAGAAAAGAAAGAAAAGAAAAGAAAAGAAAAGAAAAGAAAAGAAAAGAAAAGAAAAGAAAAGAAAAGAAAAAAGAAAACAGAGCATGTGACCACAACAGCTCTATAATTTTCAAGGGTTATGGACTAAAAATAAATACATAATAAGAAATATGTAATATGACATAGACTATTTGCATATGTTGCATTTAACATCTGATATTAATCATGATAAATTCTAGAATGGAACAAATTATTTATCAAATCTAGAAAGAGCAAAAATATTCTGTCTGGATTTGGCCGCTCATTCTCTCAGACAAAAACCTTCTCTTTTTTTTTTTTTAAATATATTTTATTGATTTTTTACAGAGAGGAAGGGAGAGAGATAGAGAGTTAGAAACATCGATGAGAGAAACATCGATCAGCTGCCTCCTGCACATCTCCTACTGGGGATATGCCTGCAACCCAGGTACATGCCCTTGACCGGAATCGAACCTGGGACCTTTCAGTCCACAGGCCGACGCTCTATCCACTGAGCCAAACTGGTTTTGGCAAAAAACCTTCTCTTGCCTACATTTAAATCCCTTTAATGTAACCACTGAGTTAGATAGGAAAGTCCTCCCTACACCCTACAAAGGCCAAATCATGGAATCCACAATCTTAAATGTGAATGTCAAGTCTCAGTCTCCAACTACCCAGCCCATTCAATTATAATCCTAGAAGGTATTGAAAGCTTTATTTCTAAGATTTGAAATTAAAAGAGGTCTGTATTTCCCCAAATCTCTGAGAAATTATATTATGCAACATTAGGTAATGACATCATATATATAGTGCCTGGCTTGTAACCATCTAATTATCTCAGATGATCCATTAGTATTTTAGAACATGGACTTTTTATTCTGTACTGGTTTTCTGTAATTCACATCTTCAAGAATGCCTCAACACTGTTAAGTTTGGGTAGGATTATCTTAGTTGCCAGTCCTAATTTCCTTTGGAAAATAGACATTAATTGAATGCAGCATGTACACTTAGCACTAAGCACATTTTAGAAGCACAGATTACTAAGTATATGTAATATGCCAAAATATAATGAAGCCATTAGATAAATATAAGTTACCAGAAGACTTTATATCCAACTTCTTGTCCCACTGGCACAATATAGTAAATATTGTTTCATGATGATCTTAAACAAGAAGGAACAGAATTTTTGCAAAAATAAAAATTCCTTATAAAGAAATTCTGAAAAGTTAATCAATTTCTGCCTGTGTATGTCTGTCTGTATTTTGCAGACTGAGGAAGAAGTAGAAATAAGCTATTTTTCTGCCTGACAACACTTGTAAAACATTTTCTGTTCCTTTCTGGAACCAATATCATAGGAAAGCCCTATGAGAGAAATCTTGGTGATTGGTGATGCTGAATTTATAACAATTATTTAGTCAAAAATAGTTTCTTTGTGTTTTCTGGTGCTTCTCTGAGACCAGTAAAAAAAGCATAGTTCTCTTAGAAGCACAGAGAGTTTCTTGAAAATGATTCATCTTCATTTTTGCTTAAATAAAATTCATTATCAAATTTTGTAAATTATTCTAATGCAAGAGTGTTAGTTTCAAATAAGCTGCTTCAAACCTATTTCAAGATTCTATGGACCTAAAGCATAAGAGATTTGTTATCACAGTTCTTTCTAATTCAGATGAGCTCTCCTGCAGGTTATTGCCAAATATTACTCCAGTGCACTCACTAGAGCTCTTCTTTTATCTTCATATAACTTTGAAGTTCCTTTTGGAAATAAAAGTTTATCTTCCCATGAACCTTAAAAGATTTTTATAGTTGTGAAACAAAGAGTTTGAGATTTTAGGCATTTTATAGAATATCTAAACTTTCTATTCATAAAGCTACCCCTAACTTTTGAATAGGAATAAGAGTAAGGTTCTATCTTGAATAAAATAAATACAGGATGATTACTGGAGATGTGATGGAATGAAAAAAATTAAGGAATTTTAACAGTTAACTGTTAGCATCTCCCTCCCCCACTCCTTGGTTTGCCAAGTTCCTTGTCTGAGGAGACCATTCATACAATTTATCTCAAATATATCAAGATTTGAATTATGCTACAATATAGTGCTGCCCATATAGTATTCTCCAGAGACTATATTCTGGGAGATGGAAATAGGTAGGTAAAAAAAAAGTTTTCCCAGTTAAATAATACTGAAAAGTTGTGAAGAATGTATTTTCTACCCTCTTTAACATCAAAGCCTATGAGGTTTTCTGTAATAAAAAGATGCATTTAATTTTGATTAATATAGCAATTCTCAAAAATATTTTACTATAGAATCCTATTAACATTTCCTAGTACATAGTCATCCCTGGAAAGAACGCTATAGGGGATTTCTTCTAATTTTAAGCACTGAGATTTCCAAACACCATATCATAAGCCAATTGTTTTAAGAATGTTCTAAGAAAGTTATTTAAGCCCAGACAGTGTGGCTTAGTGGTTGAACATGGTTTGATTACTGGTCAGGGCACATGCCCATGTTTTGAGCTGGATCCCCAGAAGGCAGCATGCAGGAAGCAGCCAAAGGATAATTCTCTCTCATCCATGTCTCTATCTCTCTATCCTTCTCCCTTTCTCTAAAACCAATAAAAATATATTTTAAAAAATGTTATTTAAAAAAAAATCTGACCACAGGACTATCACCTTCTTATATCCGGGACATTAGTAGAAACTGTCAAATGATCTCATAAAAACAGCAAAAAATGACATGTGAAATAGTAAACTATTAAGTGGTGATCTTGAAATGGTAATTTTACTCACCCGGCTATATTTATTCCCTGATTCATGACTGCTTTATTGACACAATGCATTTACTCAAAATTTTCTAAGTGGTAGGAACTGTGCTGGGTGATTTTTTTTATTAAAACATTTTAATGTTGACATTATCTCAGGTATCCCCTTTCCCCCATTGCCCACCTCCACCCACCCCTGCCTCCCCTTCCCTTGGCCTTTACCCCACTATTGTCCATGTCCATAGGGTATGCATATGTGTTCTTTAGCTAATCTCTTCACCTTCTTCATCTATTTAATTCATTTTTAAGCATTGGCAACACACTAGCCATTGCCTGAGATCATGTGTTGTATAACTATAGCCCTCAGGGTAAACCTAGGCAATTGCCTATTTTTGTATATAAAGTTTTATTGAAACACAGGCACAGCAGTCTGTTTACATATTGTCCGTGACTGACTGTTTTGCAGCCGCAATGACAGAGTTTGAGCAGTTACAACAGAGACCACTTGGTCTGCAATGCCTAAGATACTATCTGTCCTAGAGAAACTATACTATACTAGAGGCCTGGTGCATGCAAATTCATGCACTGGAGGAGGTGTCCCTCAGCCCGCCTGCCCCCTCTCACAGACCAGGAGCCCTCAGGTGTGGGAGGCGACCCAGTGATCAGAGAAAGGCGACGCCCCATCATACCTCTGCTGCTGCCACTACTGGCAATGCAAGGCTCAGCTGCCCCTGTTTACCTGCATGCCTCAGGCTAGCCCTGGGCGGGTGGGCAGCCACCATCCAAGGCTTGACTGTGCCTCGGGCCAGCCCTGGGTGGCTGGGGGGCGGAGCGGGCTGGGAGATTCCAGAGACAGGCGCGCCTGCCACCCCGCAGGGCTGAGGGGACTGGGTGCCACCATCTTGTGGCTGTGGGCACCGCCATCTTTGAGGGTGGGGCAGTCAATTAGCATATTCCCTCCTTATTGGCTGTGGGTGCCGCCATCTTTGAGGGTGGGGCAGTCAATTAGCATATTTCCTCCTTATTGGCTGTGGGTGCCGCCATCTTTGAGGGTGGGACAGTCAATTAGCATATTCCCTCCTTATTGGCTATGGGCGCCACCATCTTTGTGAAAGTGTGTGGGTCAATTAGCATATTCCCTCTTTATTAGATAGAATTATCTCCATGTTAAGCTATATAATACTCTCAACAAATTTTGAATAATGTATCATTCTCCTTCTTTCATAAATTAGGAAAGTATGTTAGCCTGAGATTACTACTAGTTTTATTCAGATAGTAAGTAGTAAGTCCAAGATTCAAATCTGCCTAGTTGACAACAAATTACATGAGCTTTTCTCTATACACCAGGCATCATAATGGTATTAAGCACATTTATTTCTTTGGGAAATTAAGAAATATAGAAAATATCTGTTATCTATTTGAATAAGCAAAGTACATGTTGTTTTGGAAATCACTTAGTCTTTTACATACATGGATCGTATAAGCACATTTTAAAACAATGCATTTGTATTCAATTTTGCATATTTTTCTCTCCATCAGAGGCATTACTCTGGCTACATAGCTCCACTGTTTCATGCCTAATAGCTCTCCCTCCCTAGACTCTTCCTCATGCAAACCACATTTTAAAAAACATTGCTGTGTTATACCAAGATAAAGCATTCTTATTTTTTGACATATGGTTCAATTTTTCATTCTTGTTAAAGATCTAAACAACTGCTTCTCTTTGATGGCTCTCAATTTAACTTAGCTTTTGATTTATTTATTTGATTAAATATAGTCTTTAGGGCATTGTTTTTGTTGATTGATCTAAAAAGGGATATTTCACTATTTCATTTTAGTAGATTTGGTTTATTTTCATTTAGTTTTGTTTCTATTTTTTCAATATTGAAGGTAGAAAATGAGCCTTTGTTTTATAACATGGGGTATATGTTTTGGTTTCTGGAGAACATCAGAAATTTAACCATTTCTACAATGGAACAAAGATGAGAGTCAATACCAAGAGGATGAGAGACACTTCCCAATTCTAATCAATTCACTTTTATAATCCTCTACTGAACATCTAAGTATTGTAAAGCAATATATGGGACACAAGACAGTGCCTGACTCAAAGGAGGCAATACTATCCCATGGGGAGACTTGATATGCCCTGGGGAAGCAAATAGAGACAGGGACAGCAGCTTCTACATAAATGCTATGGGGGGACCAGTGTGCTATAAACCTATTATTCTAAAGCCCAAAGATTTCTAATGGTCTTTCATGTAAGTGTGATAGTAATAGCAAATATAAACTAATACAGAGATCAACCACCAGACGATGCTAAACATCAGTGTCCGTGACTCTGACTTCAGCATAACCAGGCGTCCTATGCTCTAGGATCAGAAGTCTCTGTTCACTCCATTTAAAACAATATTTATTCAACCAGTTATTCTATGTCAATTCATATTAACAATTAATGGGCATATTCATAAGCATTTGATGACTTTAGAATAAATTATTTGGAGAAATAGTTAAATAGAATTTTAGACCTAGAAGAAAGACGCACTATCAGCCATTCACTCACTTCCAACGTATTCAATGCCTGATGTGTGTTAAGCACTTTGCTTTTCCTCAAAGAACACAAATAAGATTCTGTCCCTATGTGTTTGAGAAATTTGCTGTCTAGTCAGAGAGCTGAGGGAGTTAAACATAAGGTAAAAAGAAAATCTTAACAGTTGACCCTTAGTGGTTCCTGTGAAGAAGAGAAATGTTTTTTAAAAATGTGCCCCAATGGGCCATTTTGTATAAAGGATGAGCCCCAGATCCTAGGTGCTTTAAAAGCCTTGGTAATTACTAGTAAGCATAAAATAAAATTGCTTTTAAAAAGTAAAATAATGAAAGCAAGGGGCTCATCAGAAGGCATTAGAAATATGGTGGCTAAATAGGGGGAAAATTAGTTGAGAAACTTTAGTTGTAGGACAACCAAAAGTTTAGTTAAGCACAGAAATGTTGAAATGTTGAATATGCAATTTTAAATTGAATCTGCGTGTTGAAGAAATCAGAACCCTCCTTGTGACCTACCACATCTTCAGTGGGTTGTGCTGCAATGTTGTTTGACTCATTTTTGTTTTCATTGATTGATTAATTGATTGATTGATTGATCTTGCGGAAAATAAGAAGGGTTCAAGTTTCACATTTGGTAAATGTTATTTAGGACAGCTTTCAGAACTCCCAAAGCAAATATGACCAAGAAGTATAATCTCCCTGGACACTCACAGAAATTTTGAGGAGTTTTGGGAGGGTTTTAATTTTCTATAGAGTTATAGGACACAAAAAGTTCAAACTAGGGGACCTTATTTGTTTTCCTAGCTAATATAACAACTTAAATGCAACTTATAAAGCAATACCTCTCTCTCACTGTCCCATACCTGCACACACATATAACAAATTTCTAGATAACATTCTGAAATACATTATGAAAAATGATAGATTATTTCCACCTGGAGGAGAATTCTGGAAATCTTAATAGAATAGTAGATAATGATATGGTGACTATCTCAAGAAGGACAATGAATACAATTATGCAAAACAAAAATGCACATTAAATAGTAATTCAGTCTTCTTGGAATAAGAAATGTTTAAAGAGATGTAAGACAATAAGAATAAAAAGAAATGGGCTGTGACCTAATCATAAAGTGCCTTGAACTTTAGACTATGGAGTTTGGACTTTATTCTATAGACAATGAGGAGAAAAATTTCCAGTAGGTGGTGATATGATTACAGTTGTAGATAAATATTCATTTAACAGTAATGGTGCATAATAGAGGCTGGAAGAGGGGAAAACAAACAAACAAACAAACAAAAAAAAAACACAAGAGAACAGGTGAGAAAGAATGGTGATTAAAATTATTGTAGTTGTCGCTAGAATGGAGGATCATAATGGATATATGAGATACAATGGAAATAACACTGAACAACTTATTAATTTAGGGGATACACATCTGAATAGCCATTTTCAATTAGGAAAACCACCTATTGTGTGAGGATTGCTAAAAACAAGCACTGCATCTCCCATTTTAGAACTTCACCCTTCCTATCCTTGGTCCAGAGGGAGAACATGTAACTCAGCTAATACATTGTTTTCTCTGAGGACTTTAAATATTGAGCCCATAATACAAAGACAGATAATGAGAAGAGATCTGAGATGTGGAAAAAGTATCTAGCAACAAGAATTTATCAATGTTTCCTGAAAAAGTTGTATATACTTTGTGTTCCCACATTCTCATCTCCCATTCTCTTCTTACTCCCCTCAGATGGGTT
This sequence comes from Myotis daubentonii, assembly GCF_963259705.1. Lineage (NCBI taxonomy): Eukaryota > Metazoa > Chordata > Mammalia > Chiroptera > Vespertilionidae > Myotis > Myotis daubentonii. The sequence continues at coordinate 62,909,061 of NC_081842.1, read as the reverse complement.
CTCACCTCCACCACTCTACTAAAAGAGCACTTATTGAGCTCCCCGGTGGCCCACATATTGAAAAAGACAATGGTCTGTTTAATAGATCAGCAGCATTTGATAAGGTTGGACACTCCCAAATTCTAGAATCACTTCCTTCCTAAGTGTTCAAATTCATTCCTGTATCACAGGAGTCTCCGTATCCATTTATTTCAATGTTTTCTTTTATTAAAGCTTTCTGTATATCAGAGTGCTCCAAGATTGAGTCCTCAGCCCTCTTCTCTTCATAATTTGTGCTCACAACTCAAATGACCTCATTTCATTTTATGCCTGTAAATACCACATGATATGATTATGAAATTCAAATTTGTGTTTTCAGCCTTTCGTTCATCCTGAAATCTAGGCATTTACTTGTGATTAATAGTCATTTCAAATTCAGTATATACAAAATAGAATTTGATTCTCATTCCCCCTGTCTGGTTCCTCCCCTGTTAGTGTCTATGCAGTTAAATGCAAACTCTAGCAAAGCAAAGACTTTTTTACATGTATTTATTACTGTTGCCTAATGCCTAGAATACTGACTATCACAGAGAAGGTATAAAATAAATATTTGATTATATATGAGGATATCTAATAGGTTGTTAGAAATCTCCCTTTTATTTTATTGGTGAAGAGACAGAGACCAATTTAAATTAAGTGATTTTTCAGTCATGGCTCCATCAGTCGCAGACTTGGCCTACCTACTTTTTGATCATATCAAACAGTTTCAGTTGCTCTCATTGCCTATTATTTCCATACTTCAAGCCTGTCAAAAGTTTCTTGAAACTCAATAGGTCTGTTGAAAAGCTAGTCTACAGATAAGAGAACAGACTGACACCTGGGGGGCGGGGGATTTAGAGGGCTGGTGAAACAGGTGAAGGGATTAAGCGGGGCGGGGGGGGGGGGAAGAAGAAAAAAACAAGAAAAAAAAAACAAGAGAAGAAAAAAGAAAAGAAACCTCATAGACACAGAAAACAATATAATTACCAGAGGGAAAGGAGGGGGGAGAGGGTAGAGGGTGATAAATGGTGATGAAAAGAGACTAGACATTGAGAAGTAAATACACAATACAGTATGCAGATTATGAATTATAGAGTTGTACTTATTAACCAATCTTTCAACCATTGTAACCCTAATAAATTAGAGAAAAAATATTTTTTTAAAAGAGCTAGTCTATTCCTATATTGAATAGCTGATCCCTCACCTGTTCCCAAATTTTTCAGCATATGAGAGGAATACAGTTGAGGTATCAGAAAGAACAAAGGTTTCCCAACTGTACTAGGTATCTATGCTTTTTTTCTGACTGACAGGTACCTGAATTATCTTTCTTTTTAAGACTATGCCTCAGTGCACACATTTGGTCAGTACAGGACCCTTCCTCGTGCTACAAAAGCAAAAATAATTCAAACATCCCATCCTTTTTACCACTGGAAGCCACATTAACCAAGGTCCCTGCCCAGGACATTGAATCTAAATATAGAAACAAAAAGACATGGGAATTCCAAAGAGCAAGAATTCATGGTTCTGGTGGTGGACACAGCAGAGTGAAGGGGCAGATGTGCATGTTGTCCAACAATGAGCTATCAGTGGCAGCATTCTAGGCAGACTTCCTTTGGCTTGACAACTTCCCCTTACTCCTAGCGGGGACTGGTTGCCTTCTGGTTCTGCTTAAATTACCCAAGGCTATTTTATTTTGTTTACAAATTAACGCAACTCACCAGCACCAATGCTGGTGCCCGCCCCATACCTAAACATATCCTCTTCTTGTCATGTTACCTAAGAAACCAGTTTGGTGACTGGTTTCCTAATCCAATAACCAGACTCAAAATAAAGTCTGACTAACAGCTTGAAAAATAAGTCATCCATCAATCTCATTTTATTCTCACATTAATTCTTCATGTTATGCATCAAGGTACCTAGAGGTAAACATTTGAGACACCACTTAAATAAAAATTTCTTTGGAGGCAGGAAAACCTTCACCACCACCCTTTCTCAAAAAATCATTATTTGCCATTGCTTCTTCAAGGAAAATGTACATATGGTTTACATCTCAGTTTATTCCAATGGTTCCTGAGCAAGAGCCCTTGCCTAGCACCAAAAGTTAGAGAGGCAGCTGTCCCTCACTACCTCCTATGTAAATCTTCTCTCCAGAAATAAGGAAAGAGTGGCTAATTTGATTTAAAAAATTTAGGGCACTGTTTGCTCATTTTATTCACAGGACGCTTGTGGTATGATTGGGCCTTATGGTGAAAAGAGCCCTGGTTTGCATTGGGTCCTATGTCAAGTGTCCAAGTTGCTTTAATAAAACGCTTGGCATTAAGCATTAGGGTCCATAGTTTCTTTTTGTTCCCAATATGTAGAGCTCTCTTGGAAATTTCATGGGAGAAAAACAATTGGGACAATGCAGTGTTTATAAATTTCTGGCCTCTGCCATAAGATCTTCTTTATATCTCCTCCCAACTCTTAATACTACCTTACACTAACAGTTAACTTGATCTCTGTAATTATATTCCTTTAAAGGAGAATTTATTAAAAAATAATTGACTTTTTATATAGGAAAAGTATACATGCACAGACACAAATACATAGTTCTGCATAGAATATTATGAAGTTCACAGATTAACGCCTAAGCACATCCATTACAGGTTCCTCACCCAGCTTATGCAGTAATTTATTACAGTATTTGGAGCACTGTACTCTTTTTAATTGTTTACATGATTTCTGCTATTAATCTTTGAGGTCCATGAGGGGAGGGTATCTTATTATCTTATTTATCTTTTATCCATAACAACTGAACACTGTCTGCCATATAACGAATACTTAATAAATCTATGTTCAAGAAAAGAATGACTCAGTCTTGTAAATTGCTTCACATAGATAACATTAGCCATGTGCCTCATGATGCCACCTATGTAGATTTAACCGCCTGCATATCAAAGATCTTACCTGTGAAGAGGTTGTACAAAAGTCTCCTATTCTTTACTAAGGAGTTATGAGCATTGCTTTTAATAAAAACTACTAAAAGACATTCTACAAATGTCAAGAGGAACAATTGTGTTGATGAAATAACAACAACTTATATAATTTGGGTAAATACATATTCACTTGTCTCTCAGGCATTTCAAGGAAGGCAAAAAGATAGGCATGGAGTCATTTCATAACAATCCCATTCCTCCAACAGAGCATAAACATCATTGTCAGTAAAGACAAACATCATGTTCAACCTCTTTTTCAATAGCATTTCCTTCTGCTTGCTCTCCATGTCTTGGGAAATTGACTTGATCCCCTAAGTAGAGGCTGAGACAAATGAGACAAACAAAAAGTAATGCCTTAGCTTTGCTGGGACATGAGGATCACTCTGAATAAAGAAAGGCTTGCCACCCCACGACTCCTATGCTGAGCTTATTAAGATGATATACCAGTGCTGTGTAAAATTTGATCTCATATTTCACCCATTGAGAAACTTCCAAAACTGGAGAGTTTCTTCCATGCACAAGATTTCCCAGCTGACCCAGTGCACTTTGGCAGAACACCATCCAGAATGAGTCTAATGCCAACTCCAGGGGCAGAACAATGGATGTCCAGAAGGACTGGCCTCATGAGAAGAACATGAGACCCAAATCTCTTGAGCCACGTACAGCACAGGCACAGGCTGGTGCTTTGCCTCCCACCCATATAGCCTGCATGGGATTTGCCTGGCATGCTGGCAGCATCCACAGGTGGCCAATTTTGTAGATCTCAAGAAGGTGAAGCCAGGAAATAGAAAGAGCTCAGAGAATGTGCCTGCCCTCCGTGTCTCCCCAAACGCACCTGGGAGCACTAATTTCAGGTTCTCATCAGCTGTGACAGTAAAGCTGCAGCATCAGTTAATTCATAATCAGTGGAGGATAAGTGTTTTATAGATTGTATGTTAGGAAGTCAAGGGGAATCTTGTATAGCTTTTCATTTAAGTGTCGTCATCAGCTGGGAGATGGCTTCAGGGACATAGGAAATATACAATTGTTCTAGGACCATGGTCGGCAAATTGCGGCTCACTAGCCACATGCAGCTCTTTGGCCCCTTGAGTGTGGCTCTTCCACAAAATACCACAAAATACCACGTGTGGGCGCGTGCATGTACAATGCGATTGAAACTTCATGGCCCATGCGCAGAAGTTGGTATTTTGTGGAAGAGCCACACTCCATGGGCCAAAGAGCCGCATGTGCTCATGAGCCGCAGTTTGCCGAGCCACAGTTTGCTGACCACTGTGGAGGAAGCAATATCTTAGCAGGTACTGGAAGAAACCACATACTACTGTGGAATATTCCTTAGGACTTCTTTATTAACATAACAATTCCATGACTTTTTAAAAAAATAAAATTATGCAATCCATACATATCTTTAAAAAAAGCAAATACATTTAAATTGTGGAATATAACAAAAAACAAATGGAAAATGTATTGAATACCTTCACTTATGTGAACTTAGGGAAATTACTTGGCCCTTATGAGCTTTGATTGCCTCATCTCTTAAAATGAAGATGGAAAATAATTAGTAGTGGTTCTCAACCTTCCTAATGCCACGACCCTTTAATGCAATTCCTCATGCTGTGGTGACCCCCAACCATAAAATTATTTTCGTTGCTACTTCATAACTGTAATTTTGCTACTGTTATGAATCGTAATGTAAATATCTGATACGCAGGATGTATTTAGGCGACCCCTGTGAAAGGGTCGTTTGTCCCCCAAAGGGGTCGCGCGACCCACAGGTTGAGAACCGCTGCCTTACAGGATTATTTTGCCTGGCACACATTAGGCAGATAAAAATGCTATGCTCATTTCCAAACTGCCTTCATTTAAAACTAAAACCCACTGCCTTCACTTCACAACCCATGGCATTCAGTGGTGTGTTTGACTTTTATAAATTCACAAACACTTCACATAATTTACATTTCAACGACTGGATTTGAGGTGCAGTGAATGTATTCAATAGTGATCACTGCAATCAAGGCAAGACACCTTACTTAAACTAACAAATGATTACCCTTCACTGCAGACCTATAATTCATCAATTTGTTCCTTACAGAATCAGAAAGGCACAAACTAAAGCAATTGAGGGCATAAAGATTCAGAAATTCTCCTGAGATGCTTCCCCAAACCCAGCAGTTGCTTTTAGTCAGACATATTCCTTATCTGTCTTCTCTAGCTCAGTAATAGTATGTGTTTGTTCTTTTTTTGTTTTTTTGTTTTGGAGGGGGTGTGGGGGGGAAGGTCTATGAAATTGCCTCACACCTGCCCAGATTTCCTGTTAACTGCTTAAAGCATTTCATGAGGTGGATCTTGCATACAAGTCATGTGAGTTATTGTTTCACCAGCATATTCTCTCTCTCTCTCTCTCTCTCTCTCTCTCTCTCTCTCTCTCTCTCTCTCTCTCTCTCTCTCTCTCTTCTCTCTCTGCAACATATATATAGAAACATCAAAGCTGAGAGAGAATCATCGATCAGCTCCTCCTGCATGAGTGGGGATCAAGCCCACAACCAGAGCATAAGCCTGGACTGGGAATGGAACGGTGACCTCCTGGTTCATAGGTTTATGCTCAACCACTGAACCACTGCAGCTGGGCAACTTTACCAGAATTCTTAATGCCAGAACTTGTGCTCTTAGAGTAAGAGAATGGGAATGGCAGTGCATGGCTAGTAACACATTTGTCACTCTTTTTGCTGATAAAAAAGCCAAAAAGTGCCCTTCAGTGGTAGAAACAGAAAATCTAATAAGACAATTAGACTCATTTTCAAGAAATATTTAAGTAGGCTGCCCTGGGAAAGCAGATAAGAGCCAAGATTTCTAGAATAATTTATGATAGTTCTGATTGGAAACCTTGTTGGTCTCCTCAGATTCATTATCAGCTCTTCTCTATCTTTAAACTTTTACTGACAAAGTCAGAAGCTGGGAGGTAAAAAATTACAAAACACACTTTAGAAGGAAGAAGATTATATATATATATATATATATATATATATATATATATATATATATATATATATATATATGGTGGGCAAAAGGTAGCTTTACAGTTGTGAGTACACAAAACACAGAGTTTATTCTTGTATTAGTATTTATTTATTATTGTATTGTTCGCCATACAAACAATATACAGGGTATCTCAAAAATGTATATACACTTTACCTGCAGATAGCTCAATATTAAAAATAAAATGTCTTTTAGCAAACACTTCCTTTATAATTATATATTGGGGGGGCACCCTAGTGGGTGGGCCAAAAGTAGATTTCCAGTTATAATACAAATAAATAATACAATAATTACTAAATGATATAAGAATAAACTGTTTCACATAGTCACAACTGTAAACCTCCTTTTCTAATTTTGCCCACCCTGTACAGGGAATATGTTACCATGAGCACAGTACTGAGCATGAGTAAGATACCACAATAGTTTCTTTCTTTGAGTTTCTTGTTAATTTTATCTTTTCTGTGTATGTATGGTCAACTATTTTGTCTTTATTTTCCAGTAAAGTAGCGAGACCAACACTATTCTTCCGTTAACTCACTCATGTTCTCGAGCTCCGTCTCCCATGTCACCTTGACCTTAAAGAATGGAAAAGCTTGGCTATATTTACCATCCTTTGTAGATAAGAGTGATATGTATTAGATGCAGAAATGACCAATGACCTGGCCAGGAAGATACAAGGCTTCTGCTGAGGGATTCTGGGGAGGCCTTTGGTTGAAAGGGATAGATGGTGGCAGGCCTTCTTGTCCCCTTCCCTACTCCTTTCTACCTTGAATGTGATCATGTGTAGAGCAGAGACAGCCATCTGGGTCTATGAAGCAATAGAAAGGCCAAGAGAATCACAGAAATACTTACCAACTTTGATATTATTGAGCTGCTAACCAACAACAGACATCAACCACTAATATTATGTTCTAAGAAAAATCTCTATTTAAGACATTTAACTCAGATTTTGTTATTATTGCAAATATGTTACTACTCATACACAGCAGTTTTCAGTGACTTCTCCCTTATTTGTTGCAAGTACTTTAATACATTTTCACTAAAAGAGTTAGTGTTGCTGTCCAGACTAGTCAGAGCTACACAAGATCATTTGCTAGCTTTTGCTGGGACTTCTTTTGAAGGTTATAAGAATTATTGCTGAGGAAAGAGTTCCATAGTCCATAAGAAATTACTAATTGGGGATAATATGTTTAAATGTGGGTATTAACAGCCAGACAACAGGAAAAGAGTGAAATTCCTCCAAGACAAAAAGGAAAAGGGTTAATCAAAAGAGACAGACAGGAAGACAAACATAAAAGAAAAAGCCAAAATGAAAAGCTAAAGAGAAAGATGAATGAAAAGTAGGACCCTAAAACTAAACTCCTAAATTTGAACCTGGTGGTAAAAATACTGGTTAAGGTAACTCTCATTGACTCCATTTATATACTGCTAGAGGTCCAGTGCATGGATTCTTGCACTGGTGGGGTCCCTTGGCCTGGCCTGCAGGGATCAGGCTAAAATTGGCCCTCTGACATCCCCTGAGGGTCCCAGATTGGGAGAGGGTGGTTCTTGGGTGACACACCCCAGAATATGGCTCCCTCCTCTCCTCTCCCAATATTATGTCACTTTCTCTCTGTATCTGTCTAGCTTCTTTCATCTCATTTTACCCTAAGTTTGGTTGTAACTGACAAATTATGGGCAGTTAACTGCAAAATGCAATTATTTAGCAAACAGGATTTGCTCAGCCTGGAATCTAGTTGGCCTAGGCCAGGACCCTGCTCAATGTCAGGCTGCTGCCCAAGCCCTTCCACCCAGGCAGAGTCCTGTGGCCTTGGGAACCTCCTTCTTCCCACCTGAGCTGCTCCTTCCCCTCCTTCCCTCCCCGGAGGTTGCCCTCTGGCACTACTGTCTGCCAGGAAGTAGGAAAACTGTGGCAGGTTTCCCAGCTGAGGGTGGTAGCAGGAATTCGCTGCCTCCACTGGAAATCAATATTAAGCAGATGGGCCAGTGCAGCACCAGATGCCGGGGCTGCAGCCAATAGGTCCTGCATGTCTCATCATTTAGCTAATTGAGTAGAAAAGTTTCTGTAAGAGCCAGACCCACGACCTCTGTAATGGGCTAGAAGGCCTGGTAGGGAGCCAGATCTGAAGTGGGGAGCCAATGGGCTAGAGGCCTGGTGCATGGATTCATGCACTGGTGGGGTCCCTCAGGCTGGCCTGCAGGGATCAGGCTGAAACTGGTTCTCCAACATCCCCCAAGGGGTCCCGGATTGTGAGAGGGCAGTTCTCAGGTGACTCACCCCAGAATTGGTCTCCCTCCTCTCTGGTTCTGGGTGTGTCACCCGAGAAACATGACTGCCAAGTCACTGCAGCTCAGCAGCTCCTGCATTGAGTGTCTGCCCCCTGGTGGTCAGTGTGTGTCATAGCTACTGGTCAGACGGTTGAATGGTTGGCCAGTCGCTTAAGCTTTTATATATATAGATAGATTCTTCTCCTCTCACTTCTAATTGCTGATAGGCAGCTTCCATCTGTGCCCTCGCCCTTGACTCCCCTTCACCTTTCCTCCTGTCTGGGCCCATTCCCAACTCCAGATTGCTTATACTGACTGATCATCCCTCAGGATACCAACAGGAAGCAGCAATGAGACAGGAAGTGTGATAGAAAAATATCAACAGCATCATTGCAAGGGAGTCCAGGTCTTTCTCACTGAGAAGATGAAACAAGGACCATGGGACTTAGCACAGCTCAAACCCTGCTGTTAGATGGGCAGCATGTGGAAATGCTAACTTGGCCTAAACTCAGGGAAACAGGGTCATGAAACAGGGAGGAGCATAGAGTGACAATAGTCCTATCCTAAAACAAAATAGAGAATTAAGTACCCAATAACACAAGCATACTCCTCACATCTAGGGCATAAAGCATCTCTCAACTAAAATTGCTAAGGGAAATGGTAGAAAATTCAACCTCTGTATGGAAATTAATGAAAAAAATTATTTTTATGTACTCAGTATCAAAGAATTTTCAGCTTTTTTAATTTGTAGAATCTCCATTTACATCGAATGATAAAAATTAAAAAGAGTAAACTATAAAAATGAAAGCCTTGTGTTAATTTTTAATGAAGATTTATTTTAGAAAAAAATGGACATAGAAGAAGATTCTATTCTATGTTTGAGAGTACTACATGAAAGAAAATAAATAATGTATAGAAACAAGAAAGGAAGCAAATAGTAAGATGGCCAAACATGTTTTTGTGTAAGGTTTTTTTTTAGAGAGTATTATATACCAGTTCAATCTACGTTCCCCCCTTTTCTGCTTTATCCAAAGCACAAAAGCAAATGAGAGAAACACAAAGCAAATTCCCATAACTCATATGGACACTATTCACAAATTATTATGGTCATCCTAGAAATAATAGTTAGAAACTTAATATATTGCTTCTTTTTGGTGGCAGAACAGGAAAATAAGGCTCAGCTTCCTAAGTTCCCATTCTTTCATGTGTAAAATACAAGTTATACAATTTGAAATTGTAATATCAGCATATGCTGCCTCCACACCCCATGGGGACTAGGAAAGTAACATGGAAAAAAGAAGCCTCAGTAGAAATTGTGAAGAAGAGGAAATGAGCAGAATCAATTTTAAAAAGTTTTATATAGCTCAGTAGTATATTGTAAAGAGGGAGGAAATATGCAATAGGCTTTTTAAAAAGAAGATATTTAATCTTAATAAACATTAAGAAGGAGAAGAAGAAAGGGATAAATCTATTACCATTAATAAACTATATAGAACATGGAACAGTAAATAGAACATAGATTTGAAAGCCAAGTTAACTGGGCTTTAGTCCAGGCTAGATTAATATTTATGTTACTTAGGCTATATGTTATTATATAAACCTAGATGCCTGGTGCACAAAACTTGTGCACAGGGGTTGGGTCCTTCAGCCTGGCCTGCACCCTCTCCAATCTGAGACCCCTCGGGGGATGTCTGACTGCCTCTTGCAATCTGGAACCTCTGGCTCCTAACCACTCTCCTTCCTGCCTGCCTGCCCAATCGCCCCTAACTGCTCCCCTACTGGCCTCATCACCCCTAACCGCCTCTGCCTTGCCCCAAACCCAGGACCCAGGATTCCCTCCTCCAGCTGGTTACAGGCACCTGGTACATGGGTTTCCCTCCTTATGGCTGGCTTCAGGCACCCAGGACCTGAGCAAGCTTTGCCCAGGTTGGCCGCAGCCGCAGGGGCCATGGGTGGGCGGCTTCTCCTGGGCCACAGTTGCAGGTGCCCAGGAATGCAGGGCAGGTGGCTTATCCCTCTCCTGGGCCAGGCCGCAGGCACAGGCACAGCCACAGGCACCCAGGACCATGGGTGGCTTGTCCCTCTCCAGGGCCACAGCCTGGCTGGTCCCCATTCCTCTCTCCCCAGTGTTGAGTGTCTAAGCCATTAGAGCATGATGGTGTGACAGCCATTTGCATATTAGTTCTTTATTATATAGGATTCTATGCAAAAAATGTTTATATATTTTTCTATATACATTTTCTAGGAGAGAGAGACCATAGGCATAATCAAATTCCCAAAAGAATCTGTGACCCACAAATTATTAAGAACTATTATTACGCAAATTATTTAATCTATCTCTGCCTTTGTTTTCTCATGTTTATAATGGGAATATCACCATCCATCCACTTTTAATCACTGTGAGGTCATAAAAAGTATACTAAGAAGAAAAAATATTTGATGAGTTAGTATTTTATTTAAAAATTAGTCTTATACCTTTCATATATTTGTTAGGATATTAATTTAATATGATCATGAAATTATCTATAAATTCATCACACAACACAGTTCAAAACTTTGGCTCCTTCTTGAGTCCCTAAAAGTTAAATATGAAATTCTTGGTGGTATCATATCAGTGAAGGAAGAAATACCTTCTCATGAGAATATACTTTGCTATTCTAAGGCAGTGGTCGGCAAACTGTGGCTCACGAGCCACATGCAGCTCTTTGGCCCCTTGAGTGTGACTCTTCCTAAGTCTTAGGAGTACCCTGATTAAGTTAATAACAATGTACCTACCTATATAGTTTAAGTTTAAAAAAATGGCTCTCAATAGAAATTTCAACCATTGTACTGTTGATATTTGGCCCTGTTGACTAATGAGTTTGCCGACCACTGTCCTAAGGTGTCATTATTAATGATTAATAGTCTTGAATTCTCAGTGGTCACAGAACAATTTAAATAAATCTCTTACTTGGACTAATTTATATCAGTGTACATTGCTTAGGCAGAATGTGACAAATGTAAGCCAAGAATTAAGATCTTCTTTATGATGCTGCCATGTAAAACAATGCAACTAATTAGTCTAAACAAAAGTTATGGTCAAAGGTGATTCTCAGAGTCCTCCAGGCACCACTGTGCATATTGACACATTCAAAATCTGATGAGCTAGCCTGTGCCTGCAGTTGCTATGATTTACTAACAATAGAGAGGGGAAACATTTGATAAAAACCCCTCATTAATAGATTTTGTTTTCTTTTCTCTCTGAGACAAACTCCTTGAAATTTTCTGTAAACATCTCATTAATAGGAATACAGCAAGGAAGAGTAATTAGTTTCTGTCATCAATCAAGTTTTCAACTTCTATACCCCAGTCAATGCTCACAACACTCTTTCAGTATTTAAAGTTACAGGAAAGCAAAACAAAGTCATTGTTCATGAAACTTAGCATGTATTGGTTGTAAATTAACTTACTTGAAACAAACTGACTCTGAGAACAAGCCAAAGGCATCAGTAAATTTTGTGAAAAATCCTGTGGCAATTGACTAGAAAGGGACCATCTCATCAGGATTTGCAACTATGATCCTATGAGCACATTGACCCAAAATAGGAAACCATTTTGGAAGAAAGCAAGCTTTATATCTAACATGAAAGTGACATATAGAGTGGCTAATTCATTGCATAAATGATCACTAATTGTTTTAGGGCAGGCGTCCTCAAACTATGGCCCGCAGGCCACATGTGGCCCACCGAAAACATTTATCCAGCCCGCCGGGTGTTTTTGCCGCCACTGCCTGTCCTGCTTAGCAGCCGACTCATCCCGGGCCTGCCATGCGTATGTGTGGAATGTCTGAGGGACAGTGAACTGGCCCCCTGTTTAAAAAGTTTGAGGTCCTCTGTTTTAAGGTCTTAATCACTAAATGTTTACTTGTTTGTTGTTTCTTTAGAGAGGGAGAAAAGAAGGGAGGGATAAAGAGAGAGAGAGAGAGAGAGAGAGAGAGAGAGAGAGAGAGAGAGAGAGAGAGAGAGAGAGAGAGAGAGAGAGAGAGATGAGAGAGATACATTGATTTGATTGGTTGCCTCCCATACATGCCCCAACTGGAAATTGAACCCAAACCTGTCTGGTGCACAGGACAATGCTCCAACCAAGCCACACTAGCCAGGGCTTACTAAATGTTTTGTTTCCAATTTGATACTTACAGGTACTGGCTTACTAGAGATATACATTTGTATGGCAAGCTAAGACTCCAAAGACAAGAAGCAAGATAGATGAGAGTACAGAGGTACAGCAAAAATGACCCTTAAGAGACATGCCTTAGCTGAACACAAGAGATCTGGGTTAGTATAGAGAAGTAATTTATTGCTGGGATGAGTTTTATAGCATACTAGAGACATTTGTTTTTAATTAAAGGGTAAGATAAGGTATTGAAACTCAACACAAAGACACAAAAAATGATATTAAGCCTATTTCACTGAATGAAGGAAATCTTTGGGGAAAATAAAAACCCTAAAATGAACTAGGGATGAAGTGCCTACTCCTTTCACCTCTGATGTGAATATAAGGTGACTGGGAATTTCCCCTAAAAGAAAATTGGAAAATTTAGAAATTATATCACCATTTGTAAATCAGATAAAGTTTTCTCAAACAGCTTTGAAGTCTTCATTCCTAGCAGTGTCTTCCAACATCACTCTGAAAAGCTGCTGGGAGATGTGCAATGGCCAGGCGCCTGGGCATTAGTGCTGCAAGGTGGCATGGAAGGTCCAGCTTCTCAGCACTGAACTAGTGAAAGGACAAAGCACAAACAAACTCTCCTCCACTTTATCTTGTAGGGCTGGGCCCTCAGCCTAAACCCCCTCCCCTTTCTGAGAGTGACCACAGGAATGCCAGTAATATCCTAATTCCCCCAGCCACCACCTGAGTGGACCAATGAAGCTCCAGGAATGCAGCTAAGGTCCTAATAAGGCTATAGTGGGGGACAGCTCAAACCTCAGAATGTGTTGGTCACTTCCTGACCTTTGTGCTCTAAAACCCTGCTGAAAAACCCTGACCAGAGTGACCAATTTCTGTAACTCATGTCACTTACCTAAGCCCATCCAAATGACTAGCCCTATATAACCTTTGTTCTCTTGGGACTCGGGGCTCTCTATCTCATCCAGTAATGGAGGCAGAGGGGGACCAAGCTGGCTTGAATAAAAGACTCTATGCTTTTGCATCAGACTCAGCGCTCCCTAGTGATGTCCTTTGGGGGATCTTGAAATCTGGGCATAATACTAGATCTGTCAGACTGATTCCGGACCCTTTTGTCTAAGGTTAAATATCTATCTATCTCTATCTCTATCTCTATCTATCACCACTATCTATCTATCTACAACTAAATCTATATATCATCTATATCTATATTCATAAGATATCTATCTCTCTATCTGCCTGTGGGTGAAACAGATATGGACTATACCCAGTATCCATCTGTTCAGGTCACTGGTCTTGTTCAAGTGTTTTGCTAATTTTCCCATGGTTTCAACTGAGCATGATTAAACTCAGACTCGATTGTGGACTTAACTTATTTTAAAAAATGTACTTATTCATTGGAAGTCTAAGGCATTGATATATGTTCTATCAAGTTCTGATGACAATCTAGCTCACACCTTGGGTCTTAGTTTCCAAAGAGAGAAGTCTCTCAGCAAAGAAAGGGCTCAAAACATAAGTTCTGTTCACAAAACTGGACAAGGACTTGAATCTGGATTTCACAAATAAGGCTTGACAGTAAAAAACAAGTACCATTTGATTTCACTTCTATTTGAGTCTAGTGAACACGATGAACTAACAAGGAAAATAGAGACAGACTCCTAGATAGAGAGCAGGCTGACAGCTTTGAGTAGTGAGGGCTGGGTATGGAAAATGGTGGGATTGAGCAAAAAGGAAAAAAAAAAAGCATAGATATGGACAATAGTGTGGTAATTTCTTGGGGGAGGGGAAGGGGAGGGAGATGGAGAAGGATATGGGGGGGGTGAATGGTGATGAAAAGAGACTTGACTTGGGGTGGTGAACACAATACAGTTGTGCATCTGAAGCCTGTATAATTTTATTAACCAGCATCATCCCAATAAATTAAATAAAAAGGAAAAAGAAGAGACATAGAAGGGAAGACACAGAGATTAAGAGGAAAGGCCAGGTAAAGACAGTCAGAGATTAGAGAGACCAATGAGACAGGAACTTTAAGGACTGTAAGCAGTCACCAGAAGCTGGGGCAGAATCATGGAGTGGATTCCATGCTCCAGGAGGAACTCTGCTAGCACCAATTTCAGACTTCTACCCTCCTGAACTCTAAGAGATTACATTTAGATTGTTTTTAAAAACAACAACAACAAAAAGAATAAACATGATACTAAAAAGAAATTGATGTCATTATATTACAAGGTTTACAGTTGAGAAATATGAGGCTCTGAAAGAAAGGGTAGAGGAAAGAAAAGGCAAAATGGAGAAGGGGAATAAGAGACACAAAGTTTTAATTCTAAATAAATCATCAGTTGGGATGTGAAGTACAGCATAGAAAATATAGTCAATAATACTGTAATAACCTTGTATGATGACAGGCATTTACTAGACTTAGTATGGTGATCATTTCATTAAGTATATTAATGTTGAATAACTATATTGTACACCTGAAACTAATATAATATTATATATTAAGTATATTTTAATTTAAAAATTTTAAATGAACAAAAAATGTAATATTCTCCAATTCTAACAGCCAGGGCTGGATGATCTCAACCATAAACATGTCACCTACCAACATCCAAGAATCTTTTTAAGTTAAAAGCCTTTGGGAACTTGCTATTTCTTATGAAAGATAATAAACCACAGAATTAAAAAACAACACAGCACAATTTACAATAGCTAAGATTTGGAAACAGCCTATGTGCCCATCAGCAGATGAGTGGATTTAAAACTGTGGTACATCTACACAATGGAATACTATGCTGCTATAAAAAAAAGGAACTCTTGCCTTTTCAAAAGCTTGGATGGAACTGGAGAGCATTATGCTAAGCAAAATAAGCCAGTCAGAGAAAGATAAATATCACATGATCTCACTCATATGTGGGATATAATGATCAACAAAATTTGATGAACAAGAATAAATCCAGAGACAAATTATATGGGAGAGGGAGGGGTAGAGAGCAACCAAAGGACTTGCATGCATGCATATCAGCATAATCAATGACACAGACACTGGGGCAGTGGGGGCTTGCCCTGGGTGGGAATGACTCGGAGAGGGGAGGGTCAATTGGGGAAAAAGGAGACATATGTAAAACTTCAGACAATAAATAACAACAACACAGAAGTAGCTACTGTTGAATTGGATGTAATCAAACATTAAAATGAAGAACAACAACAATAAAAAGAAAAAGCTGCTATAGTTTTATTGGAAATAAATCCAATAAGGAAGCAGCACTTGTTTGAACTGTCAATATACACTAATAAAGGAGAAACATGCAAATTGGTGTCACTCTGCTATGCTCACCAGCCAATTGCATGAGTATGCAAATCAACCCAACAAAGATGGTGGTTAATTTGCATACATAGGTGCCCAGTGGCTTGGGTCCCTGGAACATCATCGGCACCCAGGCCACTCCGAGGTAGGCCTCTTGTGGGCGCTGAGCAGTGTAGGAAGGGCCTGAGCCAGGGGGCTCATGGGCAGGGGCACAGCCGGCCATTGGAGCTGCAGAGGGCTCCTGCCCAAGCCTAAAGCCTCGGCCAGAGGTGTTAGGCCTGAGTGGGGGGTGGAGCCAGCCATCAGAGGGAGATAGGGGTCCCCTGCCCAGGCCTGAAGCCTGGGCTAGAGGCATCAGGCCTGGATGGGGGGCCAAGCCGGTGATCAGAGGGGTCTGGCGGTCCCCTGCTCAGGCCTGATGACTGGGCCAGAGGCGTCAGCCTGGGAGGGAGGTGGAGCCAGTGATCAGAGGGAGATGGGGGTCCCCTGCCCAGGCCTGACACCTTGGCCAGAGGTGTCAGGCCTGGACGAGGGGCCGATCCGGCGACCGGAGGGTGATGGGGGTTGACGCCTCTGGCTGAGGCGTCAGGCCTGGGCAGGGAGTGGAGCCAGCAATCAGTGTGAACTACAGAAGAAACACCTTTTCTGACCACTCATTGGCTAAGCTCCCTGTATGCCACTGGTAATATTCTTAGTAACTTGGGTAATAAGAATCCAAAAAGGTGATCTAGGGTTTTTCACCACACTCCTGGCGAAAAAAATAAAGGTCTGCTGCTGGAGGGCTAAGAAATGTCATACTCTGCCCTAGCCGGTTTGGCTCAGTGGATAATGCCTCGGCCTGCAGACCGCAGGGTCTGGGTTTAATTCTGACCAAGAGCATGTACCTAGGTTGCAGGCTCCTCCCTGGCCAGGGCCCAGGTCAGGGCTCATGCAGGAGGCAACCAATCAAAGTGTTCCTCTCACTTTGATGTTTCTCTCTGTCTTTCCCTTTCTCTTCTACATTCTCTAAAAATCAATGGAAACATATCCTCAGGTGAGGATAAAAAAATAATAATAAAGAAATATCATATCCTATGAAAGACAAATCTTGAAAATGCCTAAAGAAAGCTGTCATTTTTTCATGGTGAAGGGACGGAGTCCATGTTGTTGAAAAAACCTTGGTGGCTATGGTGACTGGCAGTGGCTGCAGCAGCAGCATGATGGGGTTGGTGCCTTCCTCTGATCAGCCTGGTTGCCTCCCACAAAGGGAGGCCAGACTGCAGCTTAGGCCTGCTCCCCAGGGGAGCAGGGAGTGGGCCTAAGCCGTCAGTAGGACATCCCCTGAGGGCTCCCAGTATGTGAGAGGGAGAAGGCTGGGCTGAGGGACGCCCCCCTCACCAGTGCACGAATTTCGTGCACCGGGCCCCTAGTGAAAAATAATAGCCCTGCATTCTTAGTGACAACTGAAATGAAAAGAAAACCTTCATTCCCCCTGTGGTCTGGAACAAGAATAAGAAAAAGAGAAACAAGCCTATCCATATTCTGCATCAAACCAGTCTTCCTATCTGAAAGAAACAGCAAATGAAAAATAAAAATTTACTTTATTACTCTTGTACTTCCTACTTCCTGGCTCAGAGAGCCAAACTCATTAACAAAAAGAAAACTTGGCAATCATCACCCTATATATGCCACAAAGTTTTCTTTCTTTTTTTTTTAAGCAGTCACTGTACTGATTGATTAACATTGAGTTTTTAATTAGGCTTGCCCACTTTCTTTCCTAATAAAAAATAAGATTTTAGAAACGTAAGAAAAAACAAAAATTTGGAAATACTTATTTTCTCTTTTCAATATATTCTTTTTTTATTAAGAACAAGAAAATAGGGAGATTATAAAATTAAATCACTAGGAGAAATCAAGATAACTGATAATTATTTTCTTAAAGTTTACCCCTACTAAGTACCAAATAAATAAAAATTAAAATCATAATGAGATAAGTATATCAAATTGAAAAACATTAATGTTTATCTTTAGGGTAAGTTTAGATAACATTATTATATTCATTTGATGTGAATATAAATTATAGTAATTTTTCTGGAGTGATGTTTATAATAATACTAGAGGCCCAGTGCACAAAAATTTGTGCACTCAGGGGGGAGGGGGGTCCCTCAGCCTGGCCTGTGCCCTCTCACAGTCTGGGACCCTTAGGGAGATAACGACCTGCTGACTTAGGCCTGCTCCCGGGTGGCAGAGGGAAGGCCCAATCCCTAGGTGCAGCCCCTGGTTGGGTTCAAAGCAGGGCTGATTGGGGAGTTGGGGCACCGCCCCCTGTCATGCACAGAGCAGGGCCAATCAGGGGGTTGGGGCACTGCCCCCTGTCATGCACAGAGCAGGGCCCATCAGGGGGTTGGGGCACCTCCCTCTATCACCCACAGAGCAGGGCCGATCAGGGGGTTGGGGCGCCGCCACTCTCACACTCAGGCAGGGCCGATGGGGAGGTTATGGCTCTACCCCGTCACACACAGAGCAGGGCCCATGGGGGGGGGGGGGGCGCTGCACCCTGTCACACACAGAGCAGGGCGGATCAGGGGGTTGGGGCGCCACACCCTGTCACACACAGAGCCGCAGGGCGATCAGGGGGTTGGGGAGCCCCCCCCTACCAGGCACAGAGCAGGGCTGATCAGGGGGTTGGGGCGCCTTCCCCTGTCATGAACAGAGCAGGGTGGATAGGGTGGTTGTGGCCCCACCCCCTGTCACACACAGAGCCACAGGGCGATCAGGGGTTTTGGGCAATGCCCCCTGTCATGCTGATCCTGGTGCCGGGAGGCCTCGTGGCTCCGCTGATCCTGGTGCTGGGAGGCATATTACCCTTTTACTATATAGGGTAGAGGCCTGGTGCACAGGTGGGTGCCGGCTGGTTTGCCCTGATGGGTGTCCTGGATCAGGGTGGGGGTCCCGACTGGGGTGCCTGGCCAGCCTGTGTGAGGGGATGATGGCTGTTTGCAGCTGGTCACACACCTGTCAGGGTGTGGGTCCCCACTGGGGTGCCTGGCCAGTCTGGGTGAGGGGCTGAGGGCTTTTTTCAGGCTGGGGGTGACTGAAGCTCCCAACTGCTCCTTTTTTTCCTTTTTTTTTTTTTATTCTGGGCCAGCTTTAGCTTTGAGGCTTGGGTCCAGCTCTTAAGCCTCTGCTGCTGAAAGTAGGTTTCTGGCCTTTGCTTACAATGTTGCAATCCTGCTGGCTGAATCCCAGCGGATTCTGGCCTTTGCTTACAATGTTGTGATCCTGCTGGCTGAAGCCCGGCAGACTAAAACAGGTTTCTGGGGTATTGTTTACCTTCTATATTTGTTACATAGTTGCTTAGAGTTGCAGCTCAGAGGCCTGCAGCAGCAGGTGGGGAACGTTGGAGTCCTCTGTCACTGAAGCAAGCAAGCCTCATGTTAGTTTCAAGCTGCCTGGCTGCCGGCCACCATCTTGGCTGTCAGTTAATTTGCATATTGCCCTGATTAGCCAATGGGAAGGGTAGCAGTTGTATGCCAATTACCATGTTTCTCTTTTATTAGATAGGATTATAGTAATGTTTCTAAGAATGTTCATATTGTTTAAAAAAGAATTTTAACTTCTAAGATTCTATCTTAAGGACATAATCAAAGATACAGATAAATATTTACATAAAAGCATTTTATTGTGATATTATTAATACTGGAAGTATTAGAAATAAAGCTGTCCAATAAAAAGGTAATACTTTAATAAATTAGATATGATGTGATATTTAAATACATTTTAAAAAAATATTAGCAATAAAGGAAAATGCCTACCACACTAATAAAAACACACAAAGCTATTTAAGATACTATTTTATAAGAACATACTAGGGGCCCAGTGCACGAATTTGTGAACCTTGAAAGGAACTGTGGGCCTAGAGGCTGTAGTAGGCACAGGGGCGGGTCTTGGCCCATCCTCTGCAGCCCCTGCCCAGCCTCTCCCACCATGGCCCTTGGTCCCGTCTGCCAGAAGCCCCTCTCCCGCTGC
Organism: Myotis daubentonii; assembly: GCF_963259705.1. Classification (NCBI taxonomy): domain Eukaryota; kingdom Metazoa; phylum Chordata; class Mammalia; order Chiroptera; family Vespertilionidae; genus Myotis; species Myotis daubentonii. Next base: position 62,889,291 of record NC_081842.1, on the reverse strand, counting down.
TACCGCTTCCATGCACTGAAGGTGCAGGCCTTGTTCACACCCGCTGATGGCGTGGAGCAATTGGGGCCAGATCCAGCAGTAAGTGTGAGTGGCAGCTGCTGCCCCGATCACCCCACAGGAGCAGGGGAAGTGGAGAAGCCCTCAGGGGTGATCAGGGCTGGCAGCTACAGCTTGAACCCACTGATGGCACCCAGTGATTGGGAACGGTGCCAGGCACCGGCAGTGGGTGCGAGTGGTGGCTCGGCGGCTCTGGCGCCAGCAACAGGTGAGAGCGGAGTTGGCACTGGCAGTGGGTGTGAGCACCAGGTGGAACCGCAGCATGCGGGAGCAAAGAATTTTCAGTAACCACCAGAGGCTCACCTCAATGACAACAACTGGCATCCTGCCTTCGTCTGGCACCCTCGCTCACCTGTTCCACCATACTCCATGACCAACACCCACCATGTTCCGCACATGCCCCCTGGTGGTCAGTGCATGTCATAGCGACCAGTTGTTCAGTTGCCCAGTTGTTCCACCATTCGGTCTATTTACATATTAGCCTTTTATTATATAGGATTGTATAACTAAAGAAAATACACAAAATGGCTTAGCAAAGGCTTGAAGTAGTTATCTGGTTTTTGAGATTATGAGGATCATTTAAAATAACTCTTTATACTCTCCTATATTCTCTAAGTATTAAAATGTTTTATAAGTTACTTGACTCAGATTTTCAGTAAGAGTTGGAAAGAAATTCCAAGACAACAGAAGCACTTGAGCAAAGGTGGGCAGGTGAGGATGTGCCTCCTGAAAATGATGAAAATGACTGCAGCAAAGGGTGTATGTTCTGAAGGAGGAGTTGCAAATGGGATTGGACAGCTAAGCATGGACCTATTTCAAAAATCCTTGAAAATCAGGATGAACCATTGATATTTTTTTAGTTGAGTAGTGATTTGGTGAGCACAAGGTTCTCTTTAATACATGGCAGTGTAGCAGATGGAATGGGAGGAGTGAAGAGTAGATGAATATAGAAGTTATTAATTCAATCTACTAAATGCTTCTGGGAATGAAATAACCAGAAACATTCTAAGTTCCTCTTCTTGTTAAAAGAAGAAACTGTTGCTGGTTTTCTCAGTGGATAGAGCATTGGCCTGCGGACTGAAGGATCCCATGTTCGATTTTAGCCAACGGCATATACCCGGTTTTGGGCTCAATCCCTAGTGTGGAGCATGCAGGAGGCAGCCGAGCAATGATTCTCCCTCATCACTGATGTTTCTATCTCTCTCTCCCTCTTCCTTCCTCTCTGAAATCAATAAAAATATATTTTTTAAAAATGAAGAAGAAACTGTTTTGTGACAGCATGGGTAGACCTGGAGAGTATTATGCTAAGCAAAATAAGCCAATCAGAGAAAGACAAACACCTTATGATCTCACTAATATGTGGAATCAAATGAACAAAATAAACTAATGAACAAAATGGAACTGCAAGCATGGAACAGACTGGCTGGTGTCTAAAGGGAGGTTGGTGGGGGCGACTGGATAAAGAAAGTTAAGGGATTAGCTAAAGAACATATATGCATACTCCACAGGCAAGGAAAATAGTTTGGTGAAGGCCAAGGGAGGGGGAGAGGAAGGAGGTTGGAGGTGGGCAAAGAGAAAGGAGAGGAGGAAGGGAGACACCTGCAACAATGTCAACATTAAAAAATTTGAATGATAAAAGAAGATATTATCAGAGAATCTACTCATATTCCCAAAGGAAAGTTCTAGAGAGATTTAATCAGGAACCATTTAAGATGAGATGGTACAACCATGAAAGGGTATTATCCACAAAGCTTTTCCTCTAATTTATATTCTTTTGTTATAATGTCTAAGGATGAGAGTTCCTCTCCATTCTGTAATGTTACTTTGATTGTCTTTGATCCTGCCTGCTTGTCTCCCAACATGACTGACATGTTCCCCTCTACTTAGAAACATTTCCAGTCTCTTACCTCTTTCTGTCTAGATTTGGAATGTCTACAAGACCTCATCTAAATTCGTTTGCAGATTTCAGACAGATCTGATTTGAAGACTGGCTCACTTTTCACTAATTATATATCTTCAAGCACGTAATTTAGTCTCACAGTTTCTTTATCAGTAAATGGGAATAATTCTGCTAACTTTGACAGGTGGTCATGAGAATTAAAAGAGTATGAGATATATCTGATTCATAATATGGGCACGTATATTATTTCCTTCACCCCAGATATTATCTTCTGACAGCAAAACGTTAGAGTTTCTGATAAAGGCAAAAGAAAAAGCAACTTGAGTTGATGCAATTCAGGTCCAAAGTTGTTAATGTTGCTATTATTGTTGGTGGGCTTGTGGGTTTTGTTTGTTTGTTTGTTTATTGTTCTTGTTTTTGCTTTGTAATGGTTATTATGCCACTTTATTAGCCCATGGGCTATAACTATAGTATCAGTGGCAAAATAGCTACATTATTATAAAACAAATTCTTGTAACTTTGCCTATTAGTGAAAAATAAGTGATTTTTAAAGAACTTTACATTTTAATTTATATAATGTGTATTTGACTCGTCCTTGCTCTTCTTAGAAATAAGGCTCAATGACCAGGAGGTAAGGTACTTTCCTTGTTTTCTTCCCTTGTTTGCTTTGTTGTGTGTGTGTGTGTGTGTGTGTGTGTGTGTGTGTGTGTGTGTGTTTCAGTAGGATGGAGTAAACTTACATCCATCAACCTCGTCTGGCTCACTCTCCATTGTGATGATGAACTTCCCATGTTGGTTGCTGGATCAGACCAAGAAATCTGTGGCCCAGAACCAAGTGAATCAAACAATATGTGAGGAAATAAAATGGATGTGCCTGGCCTCAGTGGCACCATGCATTTAGTTCAAGTGGCCACCAGGATATGCTCTGACTGCTTCAGTGCCACGGAGTTTAAACTCGAGGAAGCCTTGAAGATTGCCTCAGGACAGTGCAGTATATTTTGCCATATTTATTTTTCATGAGTTTTCTCTTGCCTGGCTTTGTAAAACATTGGTCCCAATAAATGATTTACCGCAGCCGAGAAGATGCAGGAAATTGATCTGAGCTCACCTTCAAACATTATGAAGGCCCTGAAGTCTAATAAGGTTCCAGAGAGGCTTCTGAGCTGGCAGACACTTAGGAACAGAAAAGGGGAACACACGCTAGGAAGACGTTGCGCAGACTAATCTGTCTTTCATTTCGTTTTGACACTGCCCGTTCTGCATGTTCCTTTTTTGAAGGAAGGCCATTCACTTTAAATGTGTTTTTAGTTAATGAAGGCAACCGTTTAAACTCCATTAGCAGCTTCTTTCTCAGCCTAAGTGTGGGGATGCCTGTGGGATTTGAGAGATACAGAACTTCCCCCAGGAAGTGCGTTTTTATGAGAGACCCAGGGCTCTGCTTCCACTAAAGCAAGATTCAAAATACTCCAAAAATCAACAACATTGAAATGTCATGAAAGCAAAAATCGTAGGTTTAGAAAACTGTCTTATCATTTAGAAATAAAGGTAGATCAGCACCTCAGACCCTAACTTCCTTCCCCTTCTCCAGGAAGTCCCATTCCCAAAGGGCACTGCGTTTTCAGGGAGAAGAAGAGTTGATGCATGGAGTAGCTAAATCAGTTTTTACCAAGTCCCCTGGAGCTCTGTATATAGAAGAGTAAGTAATGTCTTAGGATATGAGGTTGGGAGAGACCAAATTCCTCACTATATGATACAAAATTGGATGTAGCAATACTGAGTCAAACAATGTAATAGGATCTATGGGCTTGGAAGTCAGATAGGGACATCAATCATAGGTTGTATTCTTACTAAAGAAGTTTATTTGACATCCATTTGGTACTCTAGCTTAAGTCCTATGCAGAAGTTTCTGGGAGTTGGGGAAGGAGGAGTTACGGATAATAAAATGATGTTGTTAAAAAATGCATAGTTCATATTCTCACAAGTTACCTCTGAGACTTTAATTCTCAAACTCTTGGATATTATATTATCCCCCCCCCCCAAAAAAAATGTAAAGTGACATGTTCAGACCCCTAGTGAGAATTTCCGAAACCATGGGAGTAAATAGGGACCATGAATTTCCGTTGTAGTGGTCCCTGAGCGATGAGCTGGTGACTGGCTTCTGTGCACCCACCTCTAGCATGTGCTTCAAATCCTAGACTTGGCAATGTTATAATTTATTCCTTGAAATAGGCCTTTGGGTTGTTCACAAATCTTTAAAATGGACTGTTAAGTCCTGGAATTCTAAGTATCTACTGCACTTCAGAAGAAACGTGCAGTATTATAAATTAGTTTTATCTATCTCCCTATTTCGAATTTATGCCTGAATAGCATTCTCCTGGGACTAAGGCAACAAAGACATAATACCCTTTTGGAAAAATAATTTGGAGGAAGGAATAAAGGAGTCCTTATGGAGGGTTAAAGCACTCACCATTCATTTTGCTGACAGACATTTGGGATTCTCCATATGTGATTCTGAAGAGTTAATTTAGATTATATCAGCAAATGTGGTAATCCCAATAGTAGATATGTTATACCCATAAGTGAATCATAATGTCATCATTAACATATGTTCCCTCCATTTCCACCATGGGTGTAAAATCATAGTGAAGAAATTAGATTTTTTATAAAGTCACCTGATGCTTCCATTTACTTGAGGGCTAAAGACAGAAAAAAATAAAAAAACAATAACAAAAAACTTATAGTTCCCAAATATGGGCCATATTCATTACTAACACACACACACACACACACACACACACACACACACACACACACACCATCCTAACATTCAATTTTAGGCAACTGTGGAAAAATTCTTCCCTGTTTCACTGATATATGCTTTAATAGAGACTGATATAATAGTCAACCATAGAAAATCCATCCTCCTATGCATCTGAGTCTCACCCACATAGTTTGTTATGCGTGAATTTCCCTTACCTCTATGAAATAGAGTCTCTCTAATGTGGGCAGTGAAATATGTCACTCTTCTTTTTTCTTCATATATACACCTTGCAAACAAACAGAATACTTCTATTTCCTTGCATAAGTCAGCTCTTAAATAACCAAATATATTCTTGGCAGATTATCCAAACTCTATTGTCCCTTTCTTTAATCGACATGCAACAGTTCAGCTGCTGGCAACCATAGAAGTACCTCTTTCCAGGGGCATATAAATACATTAGTAGACCAACGTGGTCATGGGAAGCACCATTTGCCAGACTCTTTGGAGGTTTATGGTGATAATACCAATTGGCTGAGCCAGTGCTGCTGCAAGAGAATTATGGCCACGAGACCTGCACAGCCCACTGAGATAACAGCTTTCAGTGTGTTGTATTCAGCCAACAAGAGCGTTAGGAAAAGTAATGGAGCATTCACTTGCCAGGCCATCTACATGATCCTTGCGAATCTGCATTATCAAAGACAGACATTAGTAGTTCTTTGGCACAGAAATAGCTAGATTTCAGGCAGTACAATAATCCAAATGGGTTGGACTTGTTAAAAGTAAACTCCCCCCTGTTTCACCTCATGCTTTCACTATCCTGCCTCTTTATTTCTATAACTCCATATGCAATCCTTTTTTATTTCCCTATGAAAACACAACTTTGCTCCCTCCCACGTCCCTGCATTGTCTCCCTCCCAAGCCATGGGCTCCAAATACTAACTTCTCATTTTTTCCTTTCCCTTCTGAATCTGTGCCTCATTCTCTTCTTGTATATATTTTATTTTTTTATTTATTTAGATATTTTTATTGATTTTTTATAGAGAGAAAGTGAGAGGGCTAGAGAGTCAGAAACATCGATGAGAGAGAAACATTAAAGAGCTGCCTCCTGCACACTCCCTACTGGGTATGTGCCCAGAACCAAGTTATATGGCCTTGACTAGAATCGAACCTGGGACTCTTCAGTCCACAGGCCGACACTCTATCCACTGAGCCAAACCGGTTAGGCCTCCTGTATATATTTTAAAGTGATATTTTGAGCTTTTTTCAACTCATGCTATTCCAAAGCTCATGCATAAAGCTTCACAGATTTCAAAGTACTTTCTCTTCCTCTAATAAATATTATGCTTAAAACAATACTGTGACATTGGGAGCAAGAGATGTTGTCTTCTTTATCTAGCTGAAGACACAAGTACAAACAGATTATTTTTGCCCAAGTTTTCTCAGTGCGTAATGCTCTTATCTGGAATTAGAACCCTAGGCCCCCTTACGTTCCTACCTTATTACACCTGCCTATCTCCATCTCTGACTGATATGGTTGTGCCTCAAATCTGAAATAAATGAAAATGTGTAAACTAAAGAAAGCAGACTATGTCTTTAAGACAGTTTGCCCTGTTAATGGCAGAGCCACAGAAAACTATCGACTAGTCCTCTGAGCCATGGAACTTGTGGGCTGTGCTACAAAATACATCTTAATTAACCACAGAATCAAGAGATCAATGTGAGCCATTAGAAGTGCAGTGCAGCACCAAATACAGTGCATTTGAGCAAGCAGGTATATCCACAGCACTCGCCCCAAAATGCAATTGTGCCCCAACATGTTTACCCAGCCTGGGCATCACACTTGGGATAAACTGAGCAGTCACACTTCAACAGCATCGGGCCAGGGTATCAAGGTTTGTGGGGGTTTTTCAAATGACTAAAACATTTTAATACCTGCATGGCATTTGACATAAACATACAAACTATGATAATAATCCTGGATTAAGCCATTATTGACCTTTTTGAATGATTTTAACTCCTTTCCTACCTTGGGGTTACTGTTTCATTTTTAAGATTTATCTCAACTCTGAAGTTCTCTATAGCTTTAGCTGATACACATATAAAATTCACTATATAATCCAATTGTTTCATGTATAAAAACAGCACTCACAGGCTAGTAATTATTTCCAATATTTCTGATTTATTTTGCAAAAATAGGTTCAATTGGTGGATTGTCCAAGTCACACCCTAAAATTGGTTGTTAACTTCCTCATTTTCTATGCTTGGGAAGTTGATGAGAAAATTCATCATCAAGGCAAAATCTAATATCTAGATTAGTCAAAAATAAAGTACAGTGTTGTAATATATTTCACAGAGAAGATATGATGATGTTCTTGCAAATATCAGGCTGTCTTATCTTCTATATCCATCATGGTCCATTCTGGAAGTTTGCTACTCTTTCAATAATGTCCTAAACTGCATCTGTGCCAACCACTGCATTTCATAAGAGTACATCAATTCAGAAAATCTTACTTTTCCATTAGAATAAATAAATGTATCATATCCCTTCTGGGCCATAAGCATGAAGTAAAACATTGGCATGAGATGCTAAAACTTAGCTTTAGCTCACACAATTCTTATGCATCATCTAGCTTTTCCAGAACTTTTAGGTAGGTTGAAAGACAATTGCAAAAAGAAATTTCTCCTGAGCCTTAAATTGATGTACATATTGCTGCTTAATTTATGAATGCAGAATCCCTAGAATTGATCGAAGGACCTCCACAAAGAAAAAAAAATTAATAATTGTAATTTTAACCAAGTTTGGAAAAATGAGGAGGCACAGGATAATAGTCATAGTAATTTGGATTCTGGAGTCTTTATCTAGACAAAGCATTGCAAAAATCAAAGGCAGGTAGAGAGGCAGAGAGTAATATTTGTTTATTAGTTATCTATACTATCTTGTATCGTGTGGTAGGTTTAGTTGTTGATTTATTGATTAGTCACTACATTTCCTTTCAGCACTTACACAAAATGCCTTGATCTATAAAATCAGGTTACAAATCCTCTAAGATAATTCATTGTTATTTTAAAACTTGTCTCTAAAAATGCTTAAAGATCAACTATACTGTTTATTAAAATACAGAAATAGATGTTTGAAAGTAACACTTTTTAAATAAAATAACCCTCATAATGCCCTAGCCATGTGGCTCAATTGGTTGGAGCATCGTCCTTTGCACCAAAAATGTTGTAGGTTTGATCCCCAGTAGGGATGCTGACATTGCCTACACGAAGCAACCAATGGATTATTCTCTCTCATATTTATGTTCTCTCTCTCTCTCTCTCTCTCTCTCTCTCTCTCTCTCTCTCTCAAAATCAAGAAACATATCTTCCGGTATGGAGGTAAGGATTAAATCCTATCTAATAAAATAATAATATGCAAATTAACCTTCACTTCATGTTAAGATGGTGGCGCCCACAGCCAATAAGGAGGGAATATGCAAATTGATGCAACAAAGATGGCGGTGCTGGTCGGAGCCATGGAGCCAAGTTGGCTGGAGAATGGTCGTGGGAGCCTTAGCTTCCTTGGTCGCCCCAGCCAGCTCTATGGCCGCTGCCCAGACAAAGCCATAGTGGCAGGGCCAAGGCAGAGGTGGTTAGGGGTGATCAGGCCAGGAGGGAAGGGCAGTTAGGGGTAATCAGGCTGACAAAGGGGGCCAGTTGGGGGCAAGCAGGCCGGCGGGGGGGCAATAGGGAGTGAGCAGGCTGGCAGGGGGGCAGTTGGGGGTAATCAGGCCGGCAGGAGGATGCAGTTGGGGGAGAGCAGGCTGGCAGGGAGGGGGAATTTGGGGGCAATCAGGCCAGCAAGGGGGTCAGTTGTGGGCGAGAGGGCCGGTGAGGGGGAAGTTGGGGGCTGGCAGGCAGAGTGGTTAGGGGCGATCAGGAAGGCAGACAGGTGAGCAGTTTTGAGCCAGTGGTCCCAGATTGCAAGAGGGATGTCCAAATGCCAATTTAGGCCCGATCCAGGAGGGCTCCTGTATATATCCAGTGGGATCGGGCCTAAACAGGCATTTGGACATCCCCCAAGGTGTTCCAGATTGGAGAGGATGCAGGCCGGGCTGAGGAACACTCTCTCTGTGCATGAATTTTGTGCACGGAGCCAATAGTAATAATAGTAACACTCATAATAATAGCTACTTTTTCATTGAGTGTTCACCATGTACCATTTGATTTTCTAAATGTTTAACATATATTACTTTATTTAATCACAACAACTGTGTAATGTAGGTACTATTGTTACCCCCAATTTTCAGATGAGGAAACAGCTTCAGAGATGTTAATTTGATTTTCATTCAATAGCTTTAAGAGGCAAAACTGCATTTAAACTTAGAAACCGGCTCCAGTGTCTGCTTAACTATCAAGCAATCTTTACTTAGTTTTCTGAACTCCATATTTTTAAGTTCAAAAGGACTCATTGGTGTCACCCTAAATTTGTGATCTTCGATCCCAATGGAGCTCCTGAAACACTTGGCCATCCTGAGGTAGTCACTTATTTGGTTCTTCAATCCACATCTGCCTAAGCCATTTGTCACAAAACCTCTTACACTTTTCAGAGAAAATTGATCAACTCCAGCAGGAACATTCTCAACTTCCCACGAATAGAACACATAACTTACTTTATATTTCAGATTCCACAGAAGAAAGGAAACTTTTATGTAAATTTGGAGTAAGCCTTCTATCTAGATTCTCCTCTGGGACCCTGCTCTTTCAGTTACTTTTATGTTCCCTTAATGTTCACCTTCCTCTCCCAACATCCTCAGTTTCCTCTCACCACATATATAATCCTTTCCCAAATTCACTTTTTGATATGACCCTTCTTTCTTAGCTGAGTCCCTGAAAGTATAATTGCTACTTACTCCCCCTACTTCTTCACTTTTTTTATACCCTGTGTCATAGTTTTCTACTCCTCTCCTAATTCATTACTTATTTTATAATTACCAAATCTAATACCTTCTTCCAAATCTTCATTTCCCACCATATGAAACACCCCATCTTTCATCTCAGGGCTAAAGTCTCTTCTGGCTACCATTCTTACTTTCTGATCTCTTATTCTCAGCCTTTTTAATATATGGCTTTCCTCTGACAAACTTTTCAATGCAAATATTCCTGAAGGTTATGTTTTTGCTTTTATTTATAATCCTTCTAAACATTCTTTTTCTAGACTGAACTCTTTCCTTTGTTCCAGACCCATTTTCCTGACTGCTTACTGAGTGTATTACTTCCTGACACTTAAGCTCAATATGCCTTGTGATAGCCAGCCTCCAAGACAATCCAAATGATCCATGCTTCCTAGTATTCATGCCCTTTGACACCCTCTCCCACATTAAACTGTGCTGATTTGTTATGCAAACCACACAGATGTTGCAGAAATGACATGCGTGGCTTAGGAGGATACATAATAAAAGACACTGTGAATTCTTCCTTGATGTCTCCTAATCATTTGCTCTGAGAAAAGCCGACCAGCACGTCCTAAGAATGTTTAAGCAGACCTATGGAGAAACCCATGTGATGAGAAGCTAGCTTTCTACCATTAACCATGTGAGAGAATCATCTGAAATACAGATCCTCTAGCCTTAGTCAACCCTTCAGATAGCTGCAAGCCATCCTGCCAGCAGCCTCATGAGAGATCCTTAGCCATAACTACTCATCAAAACTATTCCTAAATTCCTGACTCAAAGGAAATATGAGACAATATATGCTTGATATGTTAAGCTGCTCAATTTATGGATATTTTGTTATAAAGCAACTGAACTCTTCCTCAACACTTTTTACCCCCTTATATATTCCTTGTATCTGTTATTGACAATACTATCCACTACATTATTCAAAATACATACCCATTGGTGTCACCAACTTACCTCCTTCCTCAGTGTCCCCCATCTCCAATCAAGGTCCACGTTTTCTCTAATTTACTTCTATTACAAAGCTCTTGAATCCATCTCTCTATCAATCACTCTGCTTCACTCCTGCCTTCTACATTTAACTCTTGGATTATGTCAGGAAACTAATATTTCTATAATTGCTCTAATTTATATTTAGTTCTCTTTAAGTTGGAGCTTTAAATGCAATCATCAGACCAGATTCTCTAAAATCAGACCCTTTAATGTTGCCTCCCTCCTCTTTGGTATAAGGCTGCTTATTTGTAGCTGTATCTCTTGCCACAATCTACTAAAGCTGATTTTATAGGTCCCATAATCCTTCATGCTTTAAATTTTTTTTCTGCTTAAATGATTTTCTTCTCCTTTCTTCCTTCCTCCTAGTTGTTGAAGCAATCTTGACTTTGATAATGAAATTGAAGAATAACTTCTTTAAACAATACTTCCATGTGTAATTGATAGCTCTTTCCTGAAAACTACTACTGTGTCCTCTATATACTTCCATCACTTCCATCAGGGCATTTACAAATGTTTCTAATATTTATTTGTTAGATGGTAGTTCTGTTTTTCACTACACTAAAATTCATGAAGGATGTGCAGTATGTCTTTCTCACCTCTGTATCTCAAAGGAATGGGAGAGAGAGTGGCATACATTGGTTGCTCAATCATTGTTGGTGTACATAAATGATCTTTGACCAGCTTATTTAATTTTAAATTAGATGAATAGTATTCCAACGAGATAAAGAATAAAGATGAGAAATATAAAGAAACATCAACTTATCAGGTATAGTCATAGGCTTAACATTTTTTTAATTCAAGTTAATCTATATAAGAATAAGTAGGGTAAAAACACATATTTTCATCAAATGTACAATAATTGTTCAAAAAAATTCACAAATGCTTGTTTCTTATGTTCATACCATGACAATAGCCTGGTAAGAATAAAATATGCAAAATATTTCAGTTTAGTTTTCTTGTCCTGTATGGATTACTTAAAAGAGAAAATAGAAAGTATGGAAAAAAATAGGGTAGCCTGGAGTCTTTACAGGCAATTATACTTTTAATATGTTCCCATATACCGGGGGGGGGGGTTGGCAATAGGAGGATTATAGTTGTTCATATGGAAATAATACAATAACTAATAAATGATCATACAAAAATAAACTGTGTTTCATGTACTCAGAAATGTACCCCTATTTTGTTCAGTCCTGTATTTGTGCTTGATAATCTGTATTCTTTCAAATAGCAGGTCACTGCCAGCTAGAGCAATATGAAACCACTGATCCTCAGGAGTTCAGTCAGGTCTTACTCCTCTAGCACAACTTCTCATATATACTTAAGTAACACTAAAACTGTCCACTGTATGATTTTAAGAGTAATGCTAATCAAATTTACCAACAACATTGGAAAGATTTGTACCATCATTTGTAAAAATGCATTTTTAAAATAATACTTGTTATAGATACTGATGTATTCAAATTAAAAATGTTACAATTGTCTGGCTGGCATAGCTCAGTAGTTGGGCATCGACCTATGAACCCAGAGGTCACGGTTTGATTTTCAATTCCCAGTCAGGGCACGTGCCCAAGTTGCAGGCTCAATCCCCAGTAGGGGGCTGCAGGAGGCAGCTGATCCATGATTCTCTCTCATTGTTGATGTTTCTCTCTCTCTCTCCCTTTCCCTTCCTCTCTGATATCAATAAAATATATTTTAAAAATGTTATAATTGATATTAAAATATATTTTTCACAAGGGAGCTGGAGATGGTACTCTGTGCATTTTTTTTCTTTAAGAGAAAAAAGTGTTTAAAGAGTGTTATACTTGTCAATGAGAACAGATGTGTATAACTCTTTATTGAAAACTATTTTTTAATTTAGGCATTTTGATAATTAGTGAACAATAAAAAATAAAGGAGGTAAACTAAGTTCTGAAGGACTGATAAAGAAATGGAGGAGGAGAAAAACTACAGACTTTGGAAAAAGTAAAAGATAAAAATGGAATTAGCTTATTAGGAGTGAGAGGGAAAAATGTGGTTGAGAAACTTAAAAACTAGCTGGTAGGGAAAGGAAAATAGCAAAAGTAGCTAAACCTGACTAAGGATTTAATCATTTTATCCTCACTAAAGACAAGGCTTAATATTACCCCCCTTTTATAGATGAGGAAACTGAAGGATAGATCTAACAAGTTGCTGGAGCAGGACCAGGAAAGCATCCGTGGATTTCAACAGTTTTCAATATCTAATGGCAGTCTTTGGTTACATATAAGGATGAATGCTGTAACCAGTATTGTATTTATTATTGCTATGCAAAGAAAGCCATGATAAAATATATGTCTTCTTCTGAGTTCTTCTGAATAAACATAGCAAAGTAATATTTCTCAGAGTCCAAAAATGTTCTCATCTGTCTGATAGAGTTTTCCAGAAGGTTAGAGATATATTTTAATAGCTTCTACTGGTCTTTTGACTTATTCTTCAACATTGCTATTTTAAAATATATAGTTTTAAATTGATTTTTAGAGAGAGAAGAAGGGAGAGGGAGAGAAAGAAATGTGGATGAGAGAGAGAAACATCATTGGGGTGCCTCCTGCACGTCCCCTACTAGGCACTGAGCCTACAACCTGCATGTGCCCTGACTGAAATTGAAAAGGTGACCTCCTGGTGCTTGGGAAGATGCTCAACCAAATTAGCCACATGGCCAGGTGACATTTCTGTAAGTTCTCTGTCCCAGCAGAACCATAGTGTCTTTTTATGGGACCAGCCAAGAGAGGTCCACTTAAGGAAGGAGCTTAGAGTTACCTTGAGTCCAAATAGGCAAGCAGAGGCAAGAATCCTGGATGTCACCAAAGGAAAGAAGAAAAGGGGGGGGGTAATAAGCTTTTTATTAAAAGTAGTTGCTTGGTTGCTTGACCTGAGATGGTTTGCTCTTATTCTATTGCCCTATGTGGGAATATGTATTGATTAAGATCAGGGCTTACTTCACACTAGCAAAGTGGATAAATTCTATGAGTGGGCAAAAAGCAAGCCCAATCTCTCCAATGCCTGTCAAAGTAAAAGTGGTATATATTCAATCTTTTACATTGTATATATGTGTTTTTTATTTTTTTAAGTATTGTATATGGCTTTTGGTTCTTTGAATGCTGTGGGATATGTTATCTCTAATTTAGCTCTATTCTTTCCACAAATATTTTTGTGCTCTCAAAACTCCCACTGCACAGTTCTAACCAAAGGCCAAATGCCTTCCTGACTAAATGTTTACTCCTAAAAGAGCTTTGGGCATGGCTAAGGCCACAGGTAATTGGAGTCTGAGCAAAGATGGGGAGTTGCAGTTCAATAGAATAAAACCCCAGGTCTAAAAGGTAACCTAGAATACACATTTTAAAGTACAAATTTCTTCCCCTTCCCCCAACCCCCTACTTCAGGTCCCTACAGGTTTCTTGGAACTACTGCATGGAATACTTATTTGTATGGGGCAACTGTGAGGGTTGCTCCAATAGGCATCCCCTCATGGGCATCCTTAATCCTGGACTCCTTGTATTGTAATCTTCTTAATATGCTTTTTAAGGACTCAGGGTACTATTCGGGAGACAGCTGTTAGGGCTAATAATGCCAAGGAAAGTTAAACTCTTCTGTATCTGTGCTCTTGTAAAAAAGACCCAAGAGAGTGTTAAGAGGTGATATTTTTCCTTCAGCCCTCAGAAGGCCTCTCAGGTGTAAAAGGAGAATGAAAAAGGTATTTAAGAACCTAAGTAGGTATTGGAATAGGGTGGCTGGCTACACCTTGGGAGGGAGATATCAAATTCTTGATTTCTCTAGCATGTCTCATTAGGGTAGTTTTTATGCAATGGCTACTCCATGAGCAGTCAAAAAGACTGGAAGATACAGGGTCAGCCCTCAGATAATTTATAGTCTAGTTAGAAGGTAAGTAGTGTGAGGACTTTCTATAGATGTTCAAAGTCAATCTGTTAATAAAGTTACATTGGGGGTTCTGCTTTCTATACTTGGAAAATTGGGACAAATACCATCTAAATTCCATTCTAACACAAAGATTCTATGTTACTTTAGTCCTCAAAATTAAAAATTTGCTTTGTTATCTAACTGTAAAATATTATGCTTGCTTGAAGTAATAATACAGGAAAACAAGGACAAAGAAACATGTTAACAAATTTGTAAAACTCACTCCACATTTCTCTCATAATAATAAGGGTAATAATTAAATTATTTGGATGTTTTATATAAATCAGACATCATATTAAAATTTTTGATACTTGTGATCTCTCTTAATGTTTATTATAACTCTATGAGGCAGGTTCTATTACTCCCAATTTTAAAAATCAGGAAATTGAAGCACAGAAAAATTAAGTAGTTTACTCAGAGTTATACAACTGATAAGAGGGGGTTCTAGAATTAAAATCCTGGTAGTATGAATCTGTACACTCAACCACTGTTATATGGCCTCAAAACTGTTCAATTAAAAAGTGCTATCCATACACAGTATTTTATTTACACAACATAAATTTACTCTAAGCACACATTATACTTTGGAACCGTCCTTCTTTTACTCAATGGTACATTGTGAACACCACTCCAAATCAATAAATATAGATTTAAATCAACATTTCAAATTTGTTCTAAAAGAGTCTATAATTTTATATGCACCATATAAAATGTTTTATTGGCTCTATGTTAATTAAATTTAATTCAATTCAATAAACGCTTATGAAGAATCTATTTGTTAGACATGTTACTAGTAGAACTTATCTGATCCCTGTAAACATTAGCTCTCAAGTAAATTATAATCTATAGAGCTGAAATCTGTCAATCTCATTAGATATACTGCCTCTTATTTCCCAGGCCTATAATCACAAAGATTTTATAGATATTAAGTAAATTTAGGATTGCATAGACCAGCGGTAGGCAAACTCATTAGTCAACAGAGCCAAATATCAACAGTACAACGACTGAAATTTCTTTTGAGAGCCAAATTTTTTAAACTTAAACTATATAGGTAGGTACATTGTTACTAACTTAATTAGGGTACTCCTAAGGCTTAGGAAGAGCCACACTCAAGGGGCCAAATAGCCGCATATGGCTCGCGAGCTGCAGTTTGCCAACCACGGACATAGACAATCAACTCATAGTTTTAGAAAAGTTTAGGGATTATCTATAACCCAGTTCATCTCACCTTTGAGTGAGTTATTGACAGTGTTTTGCAGTATCTTCTAACACTAGAGTCATTCAGTAACTTATAGCCCAATATAATCAAGCTGCATAAAAAAGAATGGAACAAGCCTGTCAGTGAAAGATCTGGTGGTTAGGAAATCCATCACATTTTATCATCCCATTGAATTATGATGGGGCATCCTTCACCTCTTTGTAATGCTTATATGTTGGCTTACAGTATCCTGTCAGTGTTTACTCCCTCTATTATTGAACCCATTCTACCTGTTCTTGCTAAATGCAGAAAAATGAAAATCTCTGCCAAGAAGAGGATATACCATAATAGCAGAGAAAGGTTGGTGGTTTTCAGAGAGGTTTAATATTAAAAGCCACATTAGAACCAATAAGTAAAATAGTGCAGTGATTAAAAATTTTAGTTAGGGGTCACCCCAGCTCCAATACTGAATTTCCATATAAATGTGGGCTAATTTATTTACCCTTGTCTACTCCCTGATATTGAGACAATACTGATAAGAACTCCACAGGGTTTGGGAGGTATCACATGAATTGATGTCTTTAAAGCTCTCCAAACTGTGCCTGACACATAGTAAATGAATGCTCACTAAATGGAGCTCCGTGTCCTTAAACTCTGAAACTCTTCTCCAGCATTGACAAATTTTGTCTGTTTTGTAACAGACCCAGTTTCCTTTGAAAAAAAATTAAACATTGAAAAGAAAATAAAAACAATACATATTATAAAACATTTTAAGTGATTGCATTAAAATATGTTCATCTGCTCACTGGATCTTTCCACTTGGATACCCAGTAATTATAGCAAAATAAATATGTTGTACATTTTAAAAATCATTTTTCCTATCTCCTGGTACCATTTATCTTAATTCCTATTAGTATTTTTCGTTTTACTCTGGTATCCTCAACCCTTTCAGATAAGCATATTATTCCTAGACCCTCCTTCTCCAGGACTGGCTCTCTGTTGGCATTTTGTTTAGAATCTCTATTATGTTCTGGGGGAAAAAAGAAAGAAACAACAACAACAACAAAACACAAAAAAGCAAAAAAAAAAAAAACTTTAACTTTTTTTTAATTAAGACAATTTCTCAGTCTTGATCAGCATGTTTTAACCAACATTACCATGTGATATACAATTCTCTCTAAATGTGTACCTGTCACTCCCTTGTACTCCACCACCTCCCACTCAAAGAGCTGTGATGAGATCTGCTAATTCTTTGGTCCCCAATGGGCTTCAAACACACTTCCTAGTTTTATTATTTCTGAGGTTTCCTTTTCTCCTCCTGTGTGTAATGAAGTACTTGCCTCCTGGCAAAACTCTGGTTCACAATTCCTCAATGTCCAGGAAATGCTCTTGAGTCATATTTCTTCAACCTTGGCACCCACTGGTGGCACCTCCCCTTATCTTTTATCTTCATTAGAAATTAATCTACTTTCAAAATCTCAAATCTGATATCCTCTCTATCAATCACTCTGCAGATTTTGTTTTATATCTACTATATTCCAAATACTGTGTTACACACTGAGGACACAATGAAAAATACACCATGGGTTCTGTCCTACAAGACTTCAACCATCCTTCCATCTATCTTACTTTAGCCCTCCCATAGAAGGCAATTGTCATCTTCTCTTATCCTTTAGTCTCTTAACACTCATTATTCTCCATTCCATGGTATCATTCTGTGTAAAATGACTGAACTATATCAATGATAAAATGTTTCAGAAATAAATAATACCACAAACAAAGGTCCTGTACCTTCTAGCATGCCCAACTGCTAATCCTACCTTGGGTTATCTTTATAGAACTGTTATATTCAAAGTATTTGTAGCAAAGTCTGCAAAACCATGCTTTGTGTATAAACACACACTCACAGGTTCATTTCTTGACTTGGCAATTCTCTTTATGTCCCTTCTTTGAATAGCAAAAGCACAAAAGTATAGGAGAACAGGATTAAATAATTGTCAGCCGGATACATTACTATGACTATGTTCCAAGTTAAACAGAGGTGACAAAGCACTAGAACTGGGTACCGGACACAGCTGGACTAGCCAGACTGATGTGATTCTGACTCATATAGATGAATAAACTGAAGCTTCATCAATTTTCCTCTCTAGGAAGAGAATTGTCCCAAAATTTGGCCTAAGGCAAAATTACAGTTTGAGGTGATGATTTTTTTTTTAATTCAAAATATTTTATTGTTGTATCCACTAGAGGAAAGGGCCCCCTTGCTTTTACTACATGGCAATAATACCAGCTAGCATGTATTGAGAAAAAAAAAACCATAATATTTATATAATTGTTGCTGTTGTTAATCCTCACCTGAGGACATTTTCCATTGAATTTTTAGAGTGAGTGGAAGGGAGGGGGAGAGAGAGAGAGAGAAACATTGATGTGAGAGAGACACATTGATTGGTTGCCTCCTGCACTTGCCCCAACCAGGACCGGGGATCGAGCCTGCAACCCAGGTGCACACCCTTGATCAGAATTGAACCCAGGACCCTTCAGTCCACAGGCCAATATTCTAGGACTATATATACATTTCTTTAAAAATTAGCTTACTTTCAATATTATTTTTTTTTCAGGCATACCACACAGGGGTTAGACCCATGGTCGGCAAACTGCAGCTTGCAAGCCACATCTGGCTCTTTGGCGCCTTGAGTGTGGCTCTTCCTAAGCCTTAGGAGTACCCTAATTAAGTTAATAACAATGTACCTACCTATCTAGTTTAAGTTTAAAAAATTTGGCTCTCAAAAGAAATTTCAGTCGTTGTACTGTTGATATTTGGCTCTGTTGACTAGTGAGTTTGCCGACCACTGGTAGGCAATTATCTCCTTTACAATGTGTTCCCCCCTGACATTTCCAGCACCCATCTGGCACCATACATAGTTATCACAATATGATTGACTGTATTCCCTGTGCTGTACTTTACATCCCCATTATTATTTCGTAACTACCAATTTGTACTTCTTAAGCCTCTCACCTCTTTCACTCATCCCCTTCTCCCTTCCCCACCTCTGGCAACCATCAGTTTATCCTCTATATATATGAGTCTGTTTCAATTTTACTTGTTCATTTATTTTGTTCTTTAGATTCGACATGTAAGATTATAAGGTATGTCTTTCTCTGACTATTTACCTTAATACCCTCTAGGTCAGTGGTTCTCAACCTTCTGGCCCTTTAAATACAGTTCCTCATGTTGTGACCCAACCATAAAATTATTTTCATTGATATTTCATAACTGTAATGTTGCTACTGTTATGAATCATAATGTAAATATCTGATATGCAGGATGGTCTTAGGCAACCCCTGTGAAAGGGTCATTCGACCGCCAAGGGGGTCGCGACCCACAGGTTGAGAACCGCTGCTCTAGGTAATATTTGTAAAATATAGAACCCAGCCTTTCAGAAGTTTACAGATTACATAGGAATGCAAGTCATAGTCACATGAAAGGGTGTATCATGATAAAAGGTGGTATTTGCTGAAGGACAAATTTAGCATAAAGAGAGCAATGAACAGTAAGTATTGTATTCTGGGAAGGGGAAGGTGATAATTCTTAAGACTTTACTAGGCTGCAGAGGGAGGGAGTTGGCAATTCTTAAGACTTTATTATCTAACCCCCACTCTCCAGCTTACAAAAGTACATACTTTATAATCACTTTCTTTATTGGTAATTTTTGCCTTAAGTAAATAGTACCTCCTACCATAATGCACTGTTTCATATGATTATATGACTTGCATCCCTATGTAAAAATCTGTAAACTTCTGGAAGGCAGACTCTATATTTTACATTTCTTTTCTGTTTAATTCCTCTCCATTCTCAGCTGCACAGAGTCTGAAGTCAATAGATACCTGGTGAGTAATGGAATAAACTGTGCTAACAGGATGAACAAAACTCTAAATATTACTCCACTAGTTCCATTTATACAAATCCCTACTTCATTTCTTTCTTGTTGGTGAATCTATGACTTCCTGCTAATAACATTTGAAAATGAATCACTCCTAGAAAAGGGGGAAAAAACTTCTATATGCAAGATTATGTTGAAGCATAATATATCTTAATGAACTAGTTAAGATTCCTCATGAGAAGCTAGAAGAAATGGTTGGGATATAATTAATTCAACTCTCTATCATACATATGGAAATTATTTACACTGTGTCATTTCTGAGTTCACTACTCTTCCTCCAATATTGTAAACTCAGAAAGCACTGTTTTCTCCTAATGCACCTCTTCCCAGTGTTCACCCTGGCCCAGGGACCATTAGCTATCTCGAGTGGTCCTCTGTAGCAGAATGCTGTATTTGATTTCCTAGTCATATTTTCATTGGTACCTTGTATATTTCATAGTAAAAGTCTAAAATAAAATTCTCAAGCTTGGAGAACATTTCCTTCCTTGTTTTTCTTCATCATGAGATGTCTCCATCACCTTGATTCCAACATAATGATGGAACACAATCAGTGTTCTTCCTAACCAACATTTCTATCCTAGAGTTCTGTTAGAATGGACAGTTAGTACATAGAGTGTGTGATATCCTATCACAATAACATTTAAATAAACTAAATCTGACCAAATGTGGTATTTTATAAAAGGAATAAGAAATAAATCCAATACTGACTATAATAGAGCAAATGAAAACAAATGGACAGCCAATGAATTTTCCATATGGCCAAAGCTTTTGTAATTCCTAACATATTTCAATGACTGTTGGTAGATGTCCAGCTGCCATGAGATTACCATACACTGAGAAGTATCAGAATCATAGACCCACTACTTTCCTGCACTATATAGATATAGCTGGCTTTAGGATTATACAAAGAATCCATCAGTTGACATTATAATCTTGGATACACTTAATAATTGCTACTCAAGACAAATAAGTAGTAAAAACAAAACTATTCATTGGTTATCTGAATAATGTAATTAGAGAGATGATTATTAAATATTTAGATTACACAAAAGTTCTGAGTAATAGAGAAATTAGATTAGATTTCTCAAACAGTTTTGAGAAATTAGAGTAGTCAAGCACAAATAGGAAGTTCTAGGAATATAAATGAATAATGTTATGATTGCAAAAATAATAATAATGAGAGGAAAGACAAATATACAAATCCAGAAGTCAATTTATTAGCTAAATAGCAATGTAGTTAAGGGTACCCACTGAAGAAATATGTACTTGGCATCTACTCTATAAAAATCATTGATTTAGAAAAAAGCTGGGATGCATTATTAAAAGGCTAGAGTTCCATAACCTTGACACTCATAGTTATAACAAAGCCTGACTAGCATTCTTGCTAGCTTTCTGGTATCCACAACCATGGGCAGAAGGCAAAGACAGTAAAATAATTTAGGAAAACACAGAGATAGAAGGGTAATGATTATTGAAACTGAGGACAAATTTGAGATTGGAATTATTCACCCTTCAATTAAATACGTAAATATTTATGGGGTTGTGGGACTTTAAATTGTTTTTATATTTATGAAAGTGGTGAGGAAAAGTTGTTCAACTCTCCATAAAGAGAGAAAATACCTTCAAATTAAAGCAGGAATTATTTAAGAAATTTAAAAATAATATTTTACAGAAAAAATATCTGCATACAATATGAAATCTGAGGTTTCTTCTTCTTTCATAGCTATCATTACAAGCAGGAGAGATTTTAATTTCTCTGGGATTCATAATTGTAACCTGACAAAGATTTCAGTGAATGTATGGAGGTAATGAGGACCCTGGAAAGATCTGCTTTAGATCTAGAAAACAAACGTGGTCAAAGAATGGTCAAGAGCTGAATGAGAAGCCTAAATACCTTGGACAGGAGGTTATCAGATAAACAATATGTCATCTTACATTTTCACCTTTAGTTCACCAAGACATGAAGCAGGTGATATGTTTAATGCCAGCAGGTATTTTGTAGATACTAAGTGTTCAAAAAAAAAGTTTAAAGAGCCTTCTGACAATGGGGCAGTAAGTCATTCCCCACTTGCAGAACTAAATGTGGTACACTGAGGCTCCTCTCCCCTTATTAAAGAAAGTATGACACTGAGAAATGGCACCTACAGGTACAGGCTGCTGAGAGCTCCTGAGTGAACTGGCATCTTGTCTGCTGATACTGACAGCTCTTTTTCTGCCCAGGGAATCTTTGTTAACCTTGGCAATTAAAATTGTTGGAAAGCAATGAAACATGGCAAACACTGTTCCCTAACTCCAACCTTCCCTTTTTTCCTTGGTGGAAACCATATAGGGATTGAAAAGATCTTTACATTATTCAAGAGGTACACTATGAATATATATTGTGTACTTGTCAAGACTGAAGCTTGCACTCATTCTCTAATTGTTGGAATGTTACATATCATTATGGTATGTCTATTCTTAAGGGAGACACCCCAGGTTGGAGATACACTCTACTAGAAGTTTTTGAGATGGGAGTTGTAACCCATTAATTCCATAGGCAATGAAATGAACATAGAGAGTCACTCACTTTTTTAAAAAAAATAATGGAATGGAATAAAAAATATAAAATTTCATCACATGTAGTAAGATTATGTATTACTTTGTGAAGCTTTTATTTCAGTTATACATTTATGTGGGGGGTATGGGTATAGGTGTGAATGTGCACAAATATAATGGGTCATGATCCTATATAATAAAGCCTAATATGCTAAGTGCCTGGTCTTCCATTCAACCAATCAAAACATAATATGCTAATGAAATGCGAAGGCTGCTCAACTACTTGCTATGACGTGCACTGACCAGCAGGGGGCAGACAATCAACTGGTCAACCAGTTGCTAGGACATGCACTGACCACCAGGGGACAGACACTCCAACTGGTAGGTTAGCTTGCTGCTGGGGTCTGACTGATCGGGACTGAGTGAGACAGGCCAGACATGCCCTGGAACCCTAACGTGGACCCTCCCCAGCTGGCCAACCTCCTGTGTCCCTCCCCGGCCCCAATCATGTACCAGTGGGGTCTCCCGGCCTAGCTCGTGCCCTCTCACAATCTGAGATCCCCTCAGGGGATGTCAGAGAGCTGTTTTTGGCCTGATGGTGGAACAACCAGTTGCTATGACGTGCACTGACACCAGGGGGCAGACGCTCAATGCAGAAGCTGGCCCCTGGTGGTCAGTGTGCTCCCATGGGGGTGGAGCACTGCTCAGCCAGAAGCCAGGCTCACAGCTGATGAGCACAGTGGCAGCGGGGCGGGGGGGGGGAGCCCCTCCCACCATGGCAGCACTAAGGATGTCCAACTGCTGGCTTAGGCCTGGGGAGCAGGCCTATGCTGTCAGTCAGGCATCCCCTGAGAGCTCCTGGACTGCGAGAGGGTGCAAGCTGAGCTGAGGAACCTCCCCACTGCCCCCCCCCCACCCATGAGTGCACAAATTTTGCGCACTGGGTCTCTAGTATAAAATAAGTTTCTTACTATGGATTTTGGTTTGCAATATGAAATCTACTGCTCTAAGAGATTATTGGGTTATTCAAGTTAAGGGGACATCTCTGTGCCTAATCAACACTAAACAGCCATGGGAATAAACAAAATTGTCAAACACCAGATGTTTCCTAAACATTTGGAAACTTAACAGCATGTTGACAAAATATCCAAACGTCTGATGGTCTATTCTTCTTCTCTTCTGATTGTTTACTTTAACAAAGCATAGCCACAAGTTGTGGCTCAACGATGTCAACTCTAGCAACAATTTAATTTACATTCTTAAATTCCAAAGTATGCTCATTAAGTCTCAACTATTAAACTACTTTCTTCCCCAGACTGAGAGAAGTAAACACAAGAGTTTAAAAAAGAATTGCATTAAATGAGTTTATTAAAGTCAAAGAAAATTTCAAAAATGCTAAGTAACTCTAAGTTGAACTAATGTACCTGAGGTATTGTTCACAAATGAAAGTGATGCTATGATGCACAATTAATAAAAAGTGAGAAGGAATTGTTTGATTCCTATTTGTATCTGTTACATTTTAATTATAGCAGTGACTAGATGCAATCTTTCTATATCAAGTTATAGGAAAGCATGCCAGTCTATGAGTTAAGATCAGCCTGTGTAAGAAAGGAGCATATGAAAATGTAGGTTTATTACTAACAATAATTATTTGAAAAATAATTGGTGAATAAACCGTTTTCCTACCAAAAAAACTTCATTAGATATATTAGAATTTCAAGAAAGATAAAGGCTTTTACAGGAAAAAAATGTATATATTTTCAAAAAGTCATTGTCCAGATTTTAATGGTGATGTTTCATCACAATTCCTGACAAGATTTGGAGGGAAAAATAAAACAAGAACTTTTTCTCCTTATTCTCATGACTTTAGCAGGTAATCTATTGAAATCCCAATTTATAATATCAGTGTCATATATAACTTCTGAAAAAGGAATCTATGAAAGAACTGGTGTTTTTACTCAGGGCTTGAGAAACATTTTTTCATGCATTTCCCCCCCTAGTGGTTCAAGCTGGTTATGGGCTGAATGTATGTGCATTGCCCTAGGAATTTCCATGAGGACTTTAGAACAAATCAGTGGAGCAAGTAGTAGGCTCAACAAAAAATGAATGTAACTAATCTAGAAGTTTCATTTCACAGCCTCTGTTGAGCTATGCCTCCTGGTAAATTGTGAAGTGCCAAAACTTAATACCGGAACAAACAAACAAAAATAAAGTAGTCGTTGCTGCTGGCTAAGCCTGAATTTTAGAACCACATTAAAAACAAAACAAACATCTTGTCTTATTAGCTAAAGAGTTTAGAATAAATCACAAGACATCTGTCTGGATATTTTGGATTAATAAAATGGCTAGTCTAAAATATTCTAGGTTATTGGGTATTTTTAAACTTTTATACACACATTTTGTCAAGTACCAGTCACATTAGACCTGAGGATATAGCATGTTACTCTGTTCCCAGTAGATGTTTGATGAGTTGACTGACTTGTTTTCATAGACAAACCATTCTAGAGCCTCTGGTTGGTCCACTAGTAACTATGGAAGAACTGTGTGATTTATCTGGAAAAACTTCATCATGAAACATCAGGCTTCAACACCAAGGGGAATATTATAGTGCAAGGGAAATATTTAAAGAAAAGAAAAGAAAAAAAGAAAGGAAAGGAAAAGAAAAGAAAAGAAAAGAAGAGAAGAGAAAAGAAAAGAAAGAAAAGAAAAGAAAAGAAAAGAAAAGAAAAGAAAAGAAAAGAAAAGAAAAGAAAAGAAAAAAAAAGAAAAAAGAAAAAAGAAAATCTTTGAATAAGCTATCTACAAAGATGGGAAAACAAATGGAAACAAAATTTCTGCGCTGAGGCAAAGCCGATGGAGCATAAAGATTTTCCAGAAAAGACCACTAAACTATTGAGAAACACTCTCTCTATCCATTTGCCTACAAGCACTCTCTAGAGTCCAGACCCTAAGTTTATCCATGTCCTGCGGCTATTGTATAAGGAAGGTTTTATTGTGGTTTCTGTGTAAATAAAATAAATCTTAAGCAAGACTGAGTAAGCTTGTGTTCTAATGAGCATTTAGGTCAATTTTTATTGAATCTGAACTGGTTCTTCTATTCCTTTAACAAAAATAAAAAGAGAAAATTTTAACTGAGAAAAACACTTAGGGTGGATGAAGCTTGGCAGTATCCTAAGTGGCAGCGTTTTCTATAGAACAGTTCTACCTCATGTGATGCTCTGAGATATTTTATTATCTGCACTAAAAAGCCAGCAAAGACAGCTGCTGCCTCTCAGATCCTGGCATTCTCTGTCCGGCCTCCCATCTCCATGCCACCCTGCTGCAGGCCACAGGCGGAACTGAGCATGTTGAGCAATATCCCAGTGACCTAGAACATATTTAGGGTCTCAGAAAGCAGTTCAATCTCCACGTACAAGCACAACATGCTCCCTAGGTAAACCCACTTCCCTCCTCTAGGGAGAGATAAGAAATGACTGTGCCTCTTGCTTTCTTTCATCAAATTTCCTCCTAGACTAATCTGAAAGCACTTGTACTGCAAATTTTCTCTCAGAATTTTATTGCCAGTCGTATTAACAAAAAAGACACACAGAGATTCCTAAAAAGCTCAGATATCTATGAGGGGAACAAAAAAGTCTGACAACTAAAAAATTCACATTTTTAAAGCATGTGTACAGTGTCAAGCAAAGGATATCTATCCAGTCCTTGGATGTGCATAATGTTTAGTACATTGTCTAAAACAGAAACTTGACTCGTCTGAATCAAGGTAGCAGGCAGATGACCAGCAGCAAGGATATCTTCAGAGAGGACCTGTGATACATACTAGATTTCTAAACGCAATCCAAAATGACCCACTTTCCAAACTGTTGTTACACACCCAGGCTGACCTTGGACAGAAAATGGGTATTGACATGCTTGAGGCAAAAGTTAATTCTGCGTAATGCAAAGAGATAAAGCCAGGGAGCATGCAGGAGGACTGGAGTGGTTGCAAACCCAGGGGCCTCTGGGCTTCTATAAAGAACAGCAGCTTCTATTCGCCCTCATTCTTCCCTGTCTGTTACCTTGCTCCCACCCAAACGTGCAGCAGCGGAAGCCCAGAGTCAATTGTGACAAGGGCGGATGCCAAGAAGAACAACAGCAGCAAAAATATGTTAATGATGCTCTCAACACTGCCAGTTCTTCAATTCCATTCAATTATCTGTACCTTTTCTCCTGATTTCCCTGACTTCAGGACGTTGTTTATCAAGTGCTCCATAATTAATCAGGCACCAAGCTTGACTGTGCTAATGAGACACCACTATTTACAGCACCCCTCCCCCAAGCTGCTCTCCACCCCTAATTCTCCAATCTACTATATAAAGCTTCCTTTTCCTTTCCCTTCTTATAGTGGCCTTGGGGCTTTTGAAATGATCCTGACAAGAAGCGCTGCTCCTGACAGTTTTAAAGATAATTAACATATAAGCAATGCCAGTCCCCTACTACTTATCCATCATTACTCACCTAAAGATAGGAACTTGCTCTGTTCATGGTGCATGACTCATAAATGCACTGTCTTTAACTTTTTCTTCCCATTTTCTAGATCCCCACCTCACTTTTAGTGCTCTCTCTCTCTCTCTCTCAGCCCCAAGGCTCTCACCCTTATTTTTTATTCACCTTTGGGCTATTTTTTCTTTTCTTTGACAGTTTCTCCTGCTTACACATTTGTAATTATTCATTGCATCCCCCTTTTCTTTTAACCCAGACATTAGAGATAGTATTTCCCATGCTATCTTTGTGAAAATCTTTGAAGATTTGTAATTTTTCTCTCAGTTCTTTGCAGTTTTCCTTCATTTTGTTTATTGGTAAATGTTCTTTCTTTCATTATCACAAATAAACAAAACCAAACCTATCCCATTCCTCAATTCTGTATGTAAGGTGCTCGTCTAATTCTTTCTAGGTAGAGTAGCTGTGAATTAAGGGTGCTGTTTAAACAGCTGTTCTCTACTTTAGTCTTGGGCTTCTGCCCTTAGTCACTGCCTCTGCTTCTGTCTCTGCAGACAGAATGCCTCTTCTGAACATATAACCCTCAAGTAGCTTGGATAGGAATTAAAGTAGGCTCCTGGCTTCCCATTCTTTTTCCAGGTGCTCTTTGAACAAGCAACAAAATCTTATAGCAAATAGGAAAGGCCACTCCAATATCACTTTTTTACTGTCTTCTCTTTATTGTTCAGTTAAGAAAATGTCATTATCCCTCACCATAATAACATACCTAAAACTCAGAGATCGACTCTAAGTACAATGATCTCATTATAAGAAAGGAAAATTGGCACAAACAGGCAATAAACCCAGTCTAAAGTCAGCTGGTTTTTAAGTGCCAGAGTTTAGACTTCAATTCCATTCTCTTGAATCCTGTATTTCAGGGCTTTTGAATTACATTCTTGATTCCACTATTGGAACAGGATAAATTGTCCCTAAGCCTCATGTCAACCTTAGCTTTCTCCCTTCTTTGTAAGTTATCAAACATAGTCCCATTTAGAGAGTTTAAGGGAAATGGGGGTTTAGTTCTCTCTACCAATACACGTGATTAAAAAAAAGTGGCACTAGTCTACTAATCTAACCATATTCAAGAACAATTTAATGTTAAATAAGCAAATTCCTGTCTATGTAACTCTAATCCCCAAACTATATTTAAACAGAATACATATATGAAAAAATAAATCATTCCAAATTATAATTTTCATACTTCAATTAGTTATGGTTTATTTATAAATTTAGTGATAGTCTGGATATTGATTTTTTTACCTCACCAAATAATTTTCTTAAGATCAGAAACTCTCCAAGCATGAACACAAATAAAACTACAAATAAAACAAAGCTTTATAATGCATGTTGCTTTCTTTTTTCTGAATTCAGTGAGACATCTTTCCACAGATACAGGCAGAGAAGAGAAGTATTTAGGAGGAGGAAGATCCTAGTCAAATTTCCTAGATAAAAAATGTAGATTATTGAACAGTTTTCATTTTAATGTAGTTCAATTATTCAATTATTTATTTTATCACTAACACTTGTTGTGTTCTATTTAAGCTCTTTTTGCCTTCCTCATTTAGATCTATAATCCATCTGTAATGGATTTTTTTTATATGACATGAAGTATACCTGGCAAGGAACTCTTATCCATAACATGTAAATGATTCTCAGAAACCAATAAGAACAGGGTAGATGATAGAAAAACAGACATGGAACTTCAACTATAACTTTACAAAAGAGGATATATATAAATATTGATAACATAAAAAAGTGCTCAAACTCTCTAGTTATTAGAGATATTAAAATGAAAACCACAGGTTACCATAAAACATCCAACAAAATGGGCAAAATACAAGCCAAATGCTTCAAATGTTGGCAAGAACATGGAGTAGTTGTGCTGGTGGGAGAATGTTAGTATAACCTCTTTGAAAACCTGTTTGGCAATAATTTCAAGATATACATACCCTATGACCCATAAACACCACTTATTTTTCAATGGGTGTACATATACTGATTCAACAAAATGCAAGTGCAAGGATGTTCATAGCAACTCTGTTTATCCTATCTAATAATAGACAATGATTGAAATTAACCATATCTCCGCTATGCTTCCCATTGGCTAATCAGCAAGATATGTAAATTAACCGCCAACAAAGATGGCATCCGGCAGCCACGCAGCTGAAGCGAGCAGGAGGCTTGCTTGCTCCAGTGATGGAGGAAGCCAAGCTTCCTCCCTGCTGAGGCCCGGCTCTGAGCTCCATTCTAAGCAACAAAGTTGCAATTATAGAAGGTAAATAAATCCCAGAATAAAAAAAGAAAAAAAGGAGAGGCTGGGAGCTTCAGTCGCCGGCGGGCTTGGCCAGCCTGAAAACCCTCAACCCCTCATCCAGACTGGCTAGGAATCCCAGTGGGGACCCCCACTCTGAAGGGGGTGTGACCAGCTACAAACAGCCATCAGCCCCTCATCCAGGCTGGCCAGGCACCCAAGCGGGACCCCCACCCTGATCCGGGACACCCTTCAGGGCAAACCAGCCGGCCCCCACCCATGCACCAGGCCTCTACCTATATGGTAAAAGGGTAATATGCAAACTGACCCTAACAGCAGAAAGACTGAGGATGACTGGTCACTATGACACACTCTGACCACCAGGGGGAAGACGCCCAATGCAGGAGCTGCCCTCTGGTGGTCAGTGAGCTCCCACATGGGGGAGCTCTGCTCAGCCACAAGCCAGGCTGATGGCTGCCAGTAGAGCAGTGGTGGTAGGAGCCTCTCCTGCCTCCTCAGCAGCGCTAAGAATGTCCGACTGCAGCTTAGGTCTGCTCCCCGCTAGCAAGTGGACATCCCCTGAGGGCTGCCAGCTTAGGCCCAATCCCCCGGGGAGCAGGCCTAAACTAGCAGGTGGTTATCCTCCGAGGGGTCTCAGACTGCGAGAGGGCACAGGCTGGGCTGAGGGACCTCCCCCTGAGTGCACAAATTTTTGTGCATGGGGCCTCTAGTCATAACATAAAACTGAAACAACTCAAATGAACATTCACAGTAGAATTTAAAAATAAATATACATTTATATAATAAAAATATTATAGAGCAATGACACATACAACAGTATGGATGAGTCTTATAAACAAAACACTGAACAAAAGATTCTAAAGGCAAAAAAGTACATATGACTCCATCTGTATAAATTTCCGAAGTAGGTAAAATAAATCTATGGTGGTAGACAATGCTTATCGTTGGGGGTCGGGTGCTGCAGTGTCTGTCAGAGGCTTGGGATAGCTTCTGAGGAATTGTAATGTTCTATTTCTTGATGAAGGTGATAGCTATGCAGGTATAAACTTAGAATTTATTAACTTTAAAAAAATTTTTTATTGATTTTAGAGAGGAAAGGAGAGCTAGAGGGAGATAGAAACACCAGTGAAGAGAGAGAATCATTGATCAGCTGCCTCCTGCATGCACCACATCAGGGATCGAGCTCGCAACCTGGGCATGTGCCCTGACCAGGAATTGAACCATGACCTCCTGCTTCATAGGTCAAAGCTCAACCACTGTGCCACACCAACCGGGAAGGAATTTATTGACTTTTTTGAGTCCACTCTGGCTTTAGTAAAAAATATGTATAAGAGAAAAATGCTTTATCAGAAAGCAGTTCCTGTGTTATTCTTTGAAGCCTAAAGGAATAATGGAACTGTAGAAAAAAATACAAAAATAAAATCACCAGCCAGCAAGTTTTAAGCACCTACTATGTGTATATTTATAAATAAAATAAAAACAGAAACTTGATCTCAAAGGAAAGAGAGAATGTACACAGGCTTCTGAGGCTAGGAAGCAGTATCTCCAGAAGAAATAACCGTTAACAAACATAGTGAAATACAGGAGAAGTTAGTTTGTGACTATTGTTTTAGATACTATTTAACTGAGGCAAAAGCAATACATGCAAGTGGAAATATATAGGATTTAATATTTAATACCATAGGACTATAGAGTGATAAGGTCAAGACATGGATCAGGAATCTGGAAATCACCTGAAGACAAGATAAAGTGAATACTCAGATAAACAATTGAAGACTATCGAGGCAAGTAATATGTGGACACATAGTAGGTAAAACAGGCTAGGACTGGAGGAGGCAGGAGATAGTAGGAAATTCTAAATGGTAAAGTACAGTACCATAGTAGCCTCAGTAAAAGTAGTCACTGGAGCTGTTCACAAATGCCCTGTCTCTCCTTTTGAGCATAAGACAGGATTGTACTTTCCTGCCCACTTTGATGTGAGTAGGTGGTTTGATTTGTTTAATAAAATGTGGACAGCTTTAATGTGTGTCACTTCTGGGTTGAAGTTTAGGAAGTGATATGGGACTTGCCAAAATCCTTTCCTCCTGCCATACTGATTGTGAAGAGTACAAAGATCATGAGATGGACCTCCATCAGCTTGGGATCTGGAATGACTGCAATGTACAGAGTGCCTCAACCTACAACTCATATTGAACATGAAGCATGGATGTAAGGAAAACTAAGGGACCTTTTCACCCTTGTCTCATAGACCTCACCTGCTCTATAAAACCTCAAGCAGAGATCAATGCTACAATTCAATCTTTTCTGTTTCTACATTCAGATGGCTGAGCACTACTAGGAGAAATCCTGTAATTACACTACCACAACTCTTCAATCTGAAAATTCAGTGGGGTCTCAGCCTTTTATCTAAACTCAGACAATTACCACTTCCATTTTTACAACTTTTCCAAGCCTTAATCATTCTCCTCTAGACTTCATGCAATCTCAGCAGATCATCTGGACCCCGGAAGTGTCAAGAGCACTAAGGCTGCAAGATCTAATCTTCGGTATATTCCCACTTGTCCCTTAAACTAACTTAAGTTCACCCTTAGTCATCCTTACCCTCTTTCTTTCAGTTTTATAAGATGAAGTGTCCTTACTTCTGATTAAGCAATCCCTTCACCTAAACAATTAAGTACTGCCTCTTCTGAGACCTTGCACCACTGTGTAATCCTTCTCTCCCCCCCCCCCGCATTCAACATGCTTCTCCTCACTGATTCTTGCCCCCATAGATCTATGACTATGCCATTAACCCTGGCTGAAAATTAACTCTTCCTCAAGCTATCAGAATTTCATCTCATGCACAGAAAAGTAGACTCTTCCTGAACTACTACAATCTTACATATACCATTCTACTGCAAACTATTCTTACTAGAATTATTAAAGAGCAATTAATTTCCAATTACATGTACATTATTAAACCTCTATCTTATTCTCGATTTAAATGTAAACTGTTGACTTTTTCATTATTAAAAATCTCCAGTCTCTTAGTGTCTGTGACTCCACATTATCCTTGTTCTCTATGTACCATGGTCCATTCTCTTTCCTCTGTTAGCAAGCTTGAAATGTAGATGATATCCAGAGTTCTCTTCTTGACCCACTGTTCTTCTCATTTTGTATAATTTCATTTAATGATTCCATTTGTCCACATGGTTTCAACATTACCTATATGCTCATGATTTCTAAACCTAAGTCTTTTTCAGATCTCTTTCTTAAGCCTGAAATTCATAGTCAACTGAATCTCCTATAGTTAGAGACCTCAAAGATAACATGTCAAAAATTTAATTAATTTATTTTCTTCCTAAACCTTATTCTCTTCTCATATTCTCCACATTAATGGAATTAAGATCTAGCCATTGACCCAATACAAAATCCCAGTTTTTAAGAAGCCTTGGAATAATATATGTTCCTTGCTTTCTTCCTAAAGGGAATCTCATTTCAGTTCATACTAGCCTGATTTGCTACTGCAAACCTCTACTTCAATTTTGATGGATAGCTTTGCTGGGTATAACATTCTTGATTGGCAGTTTTTTTTTTCTTTTAGCACTTTGACTATATCATCCCATTCCTTTCTGTTTTTCAAGGTTTCTGATTGAAAAATCTGCTGACTGGGGTTCCCTTGTCTGTGACAAGTTCCTTTTGTCTCTCTGCTTTTAATATTCTTTTTGTCTTCAAATTTAACAATTTAATTATAATATGACTCTGTGTGGGTCTTTTATGATTCATCCTATTCAGTAACTCCTGGATCTGGAAACCAGTTTATGAAGGTTATCAGCCATTATTTCTTTCGATAAGGTTTCTTGCCACCCCTCCCTTATTCTTTCTATACTTCTATAATGCACACATTGGTCCATCTAATGGTATCCCATAGTCTCAAGCCATCTTCACTCTTTTTCATTCTTTTTTTTTTTCACTTTTCTATTCTAATTGAGTTAGTTCCACTGTCCTATATTTGAGTTCACTAATCCTTTCTTTCACTTGGTCAAGTCTATTGTTGAATATCTCTATTAAATTCCAAGTATTGTATTTTTTAGCTTTCTGATTTCTCTTTGTTACTTTTAAGTATTTTCTATTACTTTGTTGAAACTCTCACTTTTGTTTATGCATTGCTCTCCTTGGTTAGCATCTTTTATGACTATGCTTTTGAACTTCACACTGAACAAATCCCTTATTTTAGTTTAATTAAGATTGGTTTCTGGAGATTTATCTTTTATTAGAACATTAGAGGCCCAGTGCATAAAATATATGCATGGGTAGGGTCCCTAGCAGCTGCTGGCCAGGGCCTCCCTTCATTCCGCACCATCCCCTGGTGGTCAGCACACATCATAGTGAGTGATTGAACTCCCAGTTGGTCGAACTCCCAAGGGGACACTTTGCATAATATATATATATATATATATGAAGATATTATCTTGTTTATTCATTTTCCATCACTGTCTGAACTGGTTTGTGTGACTTAGATAAAACAAACACCTTTCCCAGTCTTGAAAGACTGATCTCATGTAAAAGATAAACCTTGTCTGTCAATTAACCTGACCTAAGCTTCTGGTTGCCTCTCAAACTTTTTGATTGTTTAAGCCACTGTCATTGCTATAAGTGGCTCCCAGTAGTTGAGGATGTGCCAAGACCCATCAGTTTCCCAAAGGCATGGGAAATGTCCATATACCTGTTCAGTTTTCCTGAGGTATATGCCTCCCCTTCAGCTTCCCAATGCAGGCTAATTGGAAGCCCAACTTTTATGCAACAGCTGGGAAAGTTGGAACATTAGATATGTCGTCTAGCTGCTATCAGGGAGAAACCAGGAGTTGATTTTTGCATATTCAATCTGTACTTATACAAAAGGAATAGTCACTGAAAGATCGTGTGTGCCTAAACAGAACCACCACTTTGTTTTGTGTGGTCCTGGGGCCTGATTGCTAGCCCCATCAGCTCCCAGAGCAATGTGATTTGGGAGCCAGTTTATTGGGTGGCAACCATAACTCTTGGGGCACTGGATGTGATAACAAGCTCTTTCAAGGGAAAAGCTGAAAGCCTGACTTCACTCT
The DNA here is from genome assembly GCF_963259705.1 of Myotis daubentonii. Lineage (NCBI taxonomy): Eukaryota > Metazoa > Chordata > Mammalia > Chiroptera > Vespertilionidae > Myotis > Myotis daubentonii. The sequence continues at coordinate 62,855,162 of NC_081842.1, read as the reverse complement.
TGGAGCGAGCTAGGGATAGACAATAGGGGACATGCCCACCAGCTCTATCAGGTTCTCCAAAGGATTCAGTCACCTCCAACATGCAGGTTGATAAGAAGGTGGAACCTCACATAGAAGCTGGGGAAAAATTATAGTCAAATAGCTTTGAGGCAGAAACTGGGAAGTAGGTGGTTTTGCCTGTTTCTTCTGCACAATGTCAGAGGTCAAGGGGAGATAACCGCAGGAAGTACTTAAGTAACTGATTGAAAACTGCTTTTTATTGTTGTTGCTTAATACAATACTAAGGGACTCATGGATGCTGAGTCCTGTTGCTATCAGAGCTAGGTGGTTTGAGGGATTACCCCTTGGATGGTCACTGAAAGAGTTGGAGCACTTGATATGTGGGCCTTCTCCTTCCCTGAAGAAGGTGCCAAGTTGGTTTCATTGTTGGAGCAAGCCTGAGAAAGAATATGGGGCAAGTGACCACCCGCTCTTTCAGTATCCTGGGAAAGGGCGGATCACATTCATCAGCTAGATTTAGCTGATTAGAGAAACTGACCTTCAAGCAGCAGCTGGAAATGTATGCAGTTAAATGCCTTCAGGCAGAAACTGGAAGATGATGTTTTTGCCTGCTCACTCTGCACTGATTCTGGTTATGTAGCTGGGGAGAGGGATGTTCTGCACCCATTTAAAATCTGCTTTGTTTGCTATAATACTGTAGGATTCATGAATGCAAGCCCCATTGGCTTTCAGAGCTTTAAAAGATGAGATGTTAGACATGTGGTCCAACACTTCGCTCCTAAGAGAGAAGCTGGAAGTTGGCAGTTCCCTTCTGATCACATGGTGCTGTGCCAGGGGTTGGGGGATACAATGAAAGTGTGTTTCAGCATTTCCTAGCAATATTGATGTGCTTATTTTCTTAGTCATCCAATGTATAAGAGTCATTCAATTAGTTTCTGTATTTCTCTGAGTCCATTGCTCCATTGGTAGCTGTATATTCAGTGTGTTTATGGAAGGAGGTAGATTCAGGAGACTCCTAAGTTTCCATCTTGGTCTGGAACATTCCTAGGGTGGGATGAAGTTAAAGCATATGCTCTATTCTGTCTTACAAAGTTCCTCAGAAGAATTAAGCATCAGTTACCCACAGTGGTAATCTGTGTGCCTTTTATTGGCCAAATTCCCTTCTTCATTTTACTTCCCCATTTCCCTGCAGGCATTTTCTCCCTCTCCAAACTACACTACTTCCAATTCTATTTTCAATTCAGAGTCTACTTCTAAAAAACTCAAACTAAGACACCAACACATTTGACCACATAGTTAAATCTAGTCTCTATCTACATCATTTCTACCATGAGTTTCTCTTTCTGCATCTCTTGCCTGGCCTTTTCAAAAGCTTCCCATCCATGCCTCTACTTCTAATCCTTCCTACCTTAGATCCATCCTGTACAGTGATAGAAGAGTAAAGTCTTAAAAAGCACATCTTCCTGTGTCTCTTATTTGACTAAAACCTTTCAGAGTTTCCCATCACCTGCAAGGCAAAATTCAAGGTCTGATCATAGAATGTAAGATCCATCATGATCTGGTCCCACCTGTCTTTAGCCTTATCACTTACCTCTCACGTTATATTCCAGTAACACCAATTGAATTGCACTTTTACTCACTCATCCTCGTCCTATCCTATCTACCTAGATAACTAGATCTCATGTCTATCCTACTGTATTTAGAAAGGTTCCCTTTCTCTAAAAAAAAAAATAGTTTCTAACCTCCAATACAAGGCTAAATATAATGTTCTTCATATATAAATTCCGTATCAGATTAAAATGTTATATTTATGCCTAGATTATGGAAAATGCCTCCTTATAGATCTTCATTCTTGACTTTCTACACCCTTTGAATCTAAATAGCACATTTCTACTGTTGGTAATTTTCTAATAAAAAACTTAACAGAAAGCCCCAGAGAAACTGGCTATCTAACCCCATCCTAATCACTCCATTCTGATCTTCTTTTCAAGTCAGATCAAATTAAGTTACTTTCCTCAATGCCATACTTCAAAGCTCTTGAATGTTTCTATGCCTTTGTACATTCCTCTGACTGCAATGAGTCTATCCACTTACTACTCCATCAAGTTCTATCTGAAACATCACTGTTCTAAGGTACTTTCTCCTATATCTCCCCTCCACAACTGTTAGAAATTCCTTCTACTGGATTGTCTCAGGCCTGACAAATATTCCCTTTCTAATACTCACCACATTTCCTTATAATTATCTGTAAGTGCTTTAAGGACTCTTCATTCTCATCTTAGCTCAATATCTGATAATAAATATACAATACAGAATAAATAAGTGAATAAGTAAATTAATTAAAAAAATAACTAGTTTTTTTTTTAAAAAAAAAGCTAAACAAAGAAACTCACAGAATAAAAAGCAAGCAATTTTGCTTACAAGGTGGCTGAGCTTAGAGGCACTTGAAAGTAATGTTGAAAACAAAAGATGGAAAAGAAGAAACAGACTAGAAATGAAGAAATCCAAGAAGAAAGAGAGTAGGGGGAGATACACATAAAACAAGAAGGAAAAGAAGAAACAAATATAATATTTTATGTAACAGCCTCATCAATCTTCATCTTCCAGATATGAGGAGTCAGCTTCTTACAAGCGATGACATAGTTCAGTCCCATACATAGGATCCTTATACTCTGCTTCAGCTCAAGGTACACGTGATCACAATAAATCAAGCAATAAGAGAGTAAGCCTCATTTCCCCTTGGAAGTATTTTCATATTGTATCATGCCTTTCCTATTGCCACCGTGAATTTAAACTACCAGGCAGAGAAGTGGCATGTTTTGCTAAAGCACAGAAAGAGAAACAGGCATAATGGAATCAAACCTCCAGAGTATCAGGTGCAAGAAGTATGATTGAAAGCAAAGCTAATTACTTAATGGACTATAGCCACTGATGGTCACTGCACTAGCCATATGGGTGGAAAAACACCGAAGCCCCACTTTTGGGTGGGGTTTAATGCTCTGAGCATCTGTCTGCTACGAGAAAGAATGTGTTCTGATTCCATTCAGTCTCACAAGCGTAAGATACACACACAGGTAGAAACTCAGCAAGACGAACCAATCATTTAGGCTTTGTGGTGAGGGGTGTTAGGTTTAGGAACAATAGATCACTCAGAGGACAGACATAGGATACAGATTTAAGTCAAATACTGACTTTGGATCAAATCTGAAGCCAAATGGTAGAAGCTGTGAACCATCTATTATGCTATAAATTGGACAACAATGAAATGGTACTGTTACTTCGTCTCATCATGTCCCCCCTGCCCCTTCACTTCACTCTTCTCCCTCTCAAAGAGAAAGCCAAAATACCTCATTATAGTTAAACCCTGGAGGTATCCTAACTCCTCCCTGGCAAGGTCTGAGGCTCTCTTCTCTCTGTAGGGTTATCTTCTCTCACAGATATGCCATTACACACACGTCAACAGGTGAGGGTCTGGGAAAATAAAATTATCTGTCTAGTAACGTTAATTAATCAAAGAGTAAAGTCACCATTTTCTCCATTCCCTTGAGTGACATGTTTTTGCTCCATCCCATGACCCATCTCCTCTGCTCCCTTCATCATGCTATCTTTCTCAATCCCTATTATAAGGACAATGATTTCCTCAGAGCCATAGAACATATCACACCTTGGTAGCAACCTGAACAAGGATGTTTTTTAAAAGGCAATGTCTGAATATGACAAATGACATTAGCCCCTTGTTTGGCAGGGTCACAGCCAACGCTGAGCCTGATATTTACAGTATGCTTTATACAACCGCAAACATATTCCTAAATCCCACGGGATGTCATGTCACCCATAACATATGCAATTAATCTCCTATTGTGACATTTATCACCCTTCTCCTCAGGCAAGCCTCTCCCAGGGATGGTTAAGTAGCCACTGCTGAAGCTGTCACCTATTAGCAATAATCACATGGGTCTGTTGCAGGTTTTGGCATCCGTGCAACACCCTACTTGAAAAAGCAACAACCTACATCAGTGCCATAAAGTAGTGAGCCTTGAAAAAAGGCTCAAATCTAACAGGTCATGTAGCAAAATCTTTCTTCACTGGAATAAAACATTTAAAGCTTGGAAGAGACACTGGTCTTGGGGAATTGACTGCCATCAGTTTTAAACATTATATAAATTTGCCTTAATTTAGCTTTAGCATGACCATTTATTTAAAGACTTGAATACACAGAAATTGCAAGTGTAGAAGTTTCAATATTAGAAACTGTGGGTCTTAATCCCTACAATTACTTGAATCAAGACCTGAATTATATGTTACATTTAGTCATAATCACAGGCAGAAAGTATTACATTAGCTGCCCATGTCATATGAGTAGTATAGTTTTAGATCCAGGGCTTTAATCCAGTTTTGTCTTACTTCAAAGATCGTGTTCAACCACTTGTCTGTGTTTACAAGGACTCCCTACCTCATTCATCATCTCAAAACTTTGGGTGCTCCCCAATGGCAATACTAATGAGTGCAAAATATTACTGCAACCTGTGTTTATAGCCTTATCTCTCATAATTTTAGACCCAGGTCCAACAAATTCTCTCATATGCCTTCTCTGAAAATTCCACAGATGTTATTTCTTGCCTCCAGTGTGACGGTTATTAACCAGGGCTATTTTGACTCTCAGGGAACATTTGGCAATCTTTTGAGACATTTTTGGTTGTCACAACTGGGAGTATGTTACTGGCATCTAATTGCCTGTGGATGTTGCCGAATATACAACAATTAATCCACAGGGAATTCTCCATTATCAATCTATCTCAACATGTCAATAGTAGAAGTTTGAGAGACCCTAGTGTATTTGATAATGGTCTTTGTAATTTCCTTATGGAATTTAATACTATATTTCTTGATTTATATAATATATTAAATATTCACAGAGGTCAAAGACTATGACTCACAGTTTTGTATTCTAGATCCATTTCCTCAAGAGTGACTAAAAGTTTCAAGTACATAAGTGCTCACCAGGTGTTGGAGGGGAAGCTAAATATTTGATGATCACTCTACTAACACTGACTTAAGTAAACCCTGAAATGCACATTGGAAGAGCTGTGCAAAATAATGGCTGTATCATAGAATTCCACAAATTCTAGAGGTGGAGAACATACCAGGAAAACAACAATCTCACTTTAAAGACATGGATGATGAGAACTAAGTAAACTGGTCCTCAGCCTGGGATTTATCTTAAATAAGAGCCAAAGCTATATAAGCTAAACATCAAAAATAGAAAGCATCTCTTTAAAAAGTAAAACTTACCTTTTCCCAGGAGAGCGAAATCCTCCTCATGACATGCATTAAGTGCCTGAGTTGTGTGTTTTTTTAAATCATAAACATGCTATGCATCAGTGCTTCCTCTAATCACACTGACAGCGGCGATCAATGCCTTTTACAGAGATTTGTGGAAACCACAAAGAGTCAAACGTTGCTACTATGGAGATAAATGTCCTTGAAGGCTCTCAGCCTTAGCTCACCACTAAATGCCTCCTTGGAGGATGTTTTATTTTACCCCCTGTTATTACTGGAATGGGACAGTGGCTCAGTACTGACTGAGAATAGTATAGTATGGGAGGTGCTAAGTCAGGATCTCAGTTTATGAGTCATATGAAGGACAGAGTTCTATGCTGACTTCTATTTTGACTATCTCTTGTGATTCCTCAGCCAATTAGTTCATGTGATCTCTTATGTGACACAATGGGAAAGTCTTTATTAAACACACACATACATATATACACATATATACACACACACCGGAATTTGAAATTTGATCCAGATTGTGTTTTCTGTAGAAATTAAGGTCTGTGCCTCCTTTACATGGTCCAGTTCATCCACCTGTTAATAACTAGTTCACTACTGCTCATAAAATTTCTTCTTAATAGTATGAAATTCTCACAATGTCTTATGGATGTGTGCACCAGCAAAACAGACCAAAGAGCTGACAGTGCCTCCCTTCAAAGGGACTGTCTGTTGCTGCATCCTCAACAGCTTGTGCTCAACTGAGAGAAACCACGCAGAAGAGAATGCCACACCAGCCCAAGATTAAGGCAAGATGCATTCTGTGCCAATAAATAAGCACAGCCACAAATAATGGAGCAAGAATGAGCCTGCTGTTTTGACAAACTTATCCTGAGTTTCCAGATCTCGTTTGAAATAGTGCACCAGGGGTCTTCTGAGTTACTTGAACATATAGCTGCCCATTAGTGGATTCCCTACTTGTGGACAAAACAAGAATGGAGATATTATGCTTTATTACTCAAAGGAGAATGTTTTCCTCTTCCCAAACTAGCTATTGATCTGTGTGGCAGAGTACTGCCCTGCATACCACAATTTCTCACCTTGTACCCATCACAGAACCTTCTATTCAACCCCTTCCTCTCTCACACAAAATAAAATCCTCACATTAATATTAATGTGTTAGACCCATGGGCAGAAAGTCATGAATCTCTCAGCATTTCATAATGACTTCACTTCTCTCCTTCAAAAGCCACAATTAAATCTCAGAGGGAAAATTATCTTTTGTGGTTAATTCAAATAGTGTTTTTTTTAAATATATGCATAGCTTCATAATGATATTACTATTATTAATAGCGACAATAATGAATAAATTTGCTACTTGAAAATAAGTAGGTAAGTCCAGATTTTATAATCCCATTAAACATCTCTGTATTTTATATTTTGCATATTATTTTTCTTTATGAGATGACCTGAATCACATATGCACTTTTATAGCTTCCTAGAGATACAAGAAAATGGAGCTATAAGTTTTCATTTTTCTATCATGTGTGATATAGCTAAGAATATGCAATATATCAAAAAGCCTTTCCTTTGCTTCAGCTAATTGATCTGAGGGTTGAGATTATTTTTCTTATGATTCTATTTTCAAAGGTGTATTATCATCCCCAAACATTTAAATACAAAGGAAATAAATTAGCCACCCAAATCACTCACCAAAATAAAACTATCCACAACCAGTGTGTGGTTTCCTAAATAGCTTTTGCCATTGACCGCTTCAAATAGGGGAGTCCAAAAGTAACAGCAAGAAATATTACAAGACTGCAGAGCTAATTCTGAAATTATAGTCTAAGAAAGAGCAGTCCTTTTTAGAATATTCTTAAATAGTTGTGAGTGGACATCTCATTTTGATGTTATTCCCAAAACACCTTTAATAAACTACTAAACTTCCCTTATTACATAGGAGATGATCAGAGGAGAGATGAGAACAGAAAGAAAACAGTATAGCAAAACAAAACAGTGTAAGGGAGAGGATAATGGAAAAGGAATATAATTGCATTTATACTTGGTATTGAGAGAAAGAGAGAGAGAGAGAGAGAGAGAGAGAGAGAGAGAGAGAGAGAGAGAGAGACCGATGTCCATTGTCTCAAAGAATTGTAGAATTCATCCCATTGTCTAGTTGATATTGTGTCCAAATAAGTAAATTTTCAAACTATCCACCTGTTTTACTGTTATGTATGTCATCAGTCATATAGCATGGAAGAACAGTAAATGCATTTTTTATCATCCTGATTTTGATGAAGAGCTCACCATACAAGTTTTCTTTCTCAATTATTCTAATATCTTCTAAATTAACAAGATCCCATAGGTTTTGACCTCTGACACACATAACAAACAGTTCTTGGTGTTTTCTACTGGCAAGAAAATGTGGACCAAATCAAAGGTCAGCCCTTGAGAGGGAGCATAGAAATGCATTGGCAGTTCCCAGATGCTCAAGTAGAAAATCTGGAGGTTTTTAAGTGCTGCCGTGGTAACCTCTTAAGTTCCTAGTGCTCCAAAAAGGTTATTCCAATGGGTTTCAAAGTCCATTGTGTATTGCAATCATCTGAAGGGCTTGTTAAAGAACAGATTGGTGGGCCTTACCCCAAGAGTTGAAGTGGTTCTGTTTTGCTTATTCATTCATTTTATTTTTTATAATCCACATATAAATAAAACCATATGGTATTTGTCTTTCTCTGACTTATTTCAGTTAGCATAACACCCTTTAGATCCATTCATGTTGTTGAAATGGTAAGATTTAATTCTATTCTATGGCTGAGTAATATTCCATTTTATATATACCACTTCTTCTTTATCCACTCATCTATTGATGAGAACTTAGGTTGCTTCCATATCTTGGCTATTGCAAATAATGCTTCAATGAGCATAGGGGTGCTTTTTATATATACAGAGAACAATTTGGTGGTTGCCAGATGGGAGGGAGATTGGGGAAATGGGTGGAAAAGATGATGAGATGGCGAAGTACAAATTAGTAATAAAAATTGTTAAAGGGATATAAAATACAGCATAGTATGGTGTCAGATGGGTACTAGACTTGTTGGCGTGATCACTTCTCAAGTTATATCAATATCCAAATATTATTCGTATTGTATATCTGAAAATAATATAATATTGTATGTCAACTGTAACTAACTATAACTGAAAAAAAAATAGTTTCAATTTATTTTTTAAAAAGGTGCTTCTGACTTGGTAGGTCCAAGATGGCCTGAGAATTTTCACTTTTTTTGAGAGAGAGAGAGAGAGAGAGAGAGAGAGAGAGAGAGAGAGAGAGAGAGAGAGAGAATGAATCAGTTGTTCTCCATCTAGGGATCAAACCCACAAACTGACCAGGAATTGAACCCACAACCTTTTGGTGTAGGGGACAATACTCCAACTAACTGAGCCCCCCCAACCAGGGTTAGAATTTGCATTTCTACTGAGTTTCTGCTTTAAAAATACATTTTGTGAATCGCTGTTATATTCAATTACATGCAGATTTCCTGGATAATCTTGTGCTGGATTCTACAATATGAATCCCATCTCCACATTAAACAAAAATACTGCCACCACAATCCGGGATTGAAAAGTAAACATTTAATAAACTAACTTTTCTCTACTTGCTATCATTCACTTTATAAAAATAATTTAGTGGTACAGATATCCACAACTGAATATGACTTACTCTACAGCTATACTGGTTTTGTTAAAGAACATTTAATTCCATTGCAATTACAATATAGGGTATGGCCTCATCCTTTATAATGTCAGTTTATTTATAAGTTAAAAAATATTATGACCATTGTGAAGAAAGAATAGATTATAGATTCTACATCATTTGGTTTTTCAAGTTTAAGTTTCACAAAGCCTATCTTCCAAGAGTACTATCTTAAAAAATCATTAAACATAAAAGTGTAAAATGTCTACTGTGTGCATGGTATTTTGTCAAAGTATCCTCCTCGTCTCAGAAACTCCATAATGTTTTCCACAATGGCTGCACCAGTTTTCATTCCCACCAACAATGCACCGGGTTCCCCTTTCTCCACATCCTCTCCAGCACTTGTTATTTGTTGATTTATTGATGGTAGCCATTCTGGCTGGTGTGACAAAGGAATATAATTGTCTTTATACTTGGCATAAAAAAGAGAGACAGGTGACCATTGTCTCAAAGAATTAAAGAATTCATCCCTTTGTCTAGATTTTGTCAAAACCTTTGGACGATTTAAGGAAGAAGATGCAAATATCTAACTTAGTTAAAAATTACAGGGGAGGGAGGGATGAGATCACCCTATCTTTAAGGTGAATGGTAAAATTTTATACAATAAGATTCAGGAGTCATAAAATAGAAGCATAATAAAAGTGTTGTGGGATAGCTTACCATTTTTAGGAAAGGTCTGTTTTTTGTTTTTCTTTTTTTAAGTAAAATAACGGTCATCATCATCAATTGATGAGATGTGGAACTTGTGAATATTCTCTCATTCTATTGAGTGTGGTTATGTATCTCTTCAGCCTTCTCCTGTAATAAAATTATCCCAATTTCTTTGGCATTTGATTCAACCAACATTTAATGAGATTTAGATGGCAGGCAGTTTGCAAGGCAATATGTAGCAAAAATTATCAGACCACATGGCAGCTTCTTAATGCTACTGACAGTCTAATGGGAGAGATGGGGAAGTAGAGAGGTATCCTCGCCATGGTGTGTAAGTACTTAAATTAGGGAATGGCCTTTTGACCAGACATCGTAAGATTTTCTGGATGCCTTTATAAGTGAAACAAATGTTGAATTACAAGTAGGAGGGACCATGGTTGGAATAGATCTTTCTAGCAGAGGGAATTGGAATCCACTAAAGAGAATAGCAGAATGAGTCTTGTTTCAGCAGGGACAATCAAAATTATAATCAACATTTTAGATCTCTGAATGTGCCATACCTTTTTGGGTGCTGACATGAAGCAAACAAACTGAAATTGGTGAGAATAATTGAAAAGTTAAAGTAGTCAGCCACTTGATTTGCTTTTATACAGTCAAATGTGCAGATGTTCAATGGCTACTCTTTGGCTGATTGTATTTTCATTTCTTATGAGGGGTTGTGTGAGGCCTCTAGTAAAGAATCCCAGGACTGGATACATTAGTGGAGCCAAGGCCTGATTCATGTTGACTATTGCAAAAGGACTGCTCTCATTCATGTCTCATAATCACATATTTACTTTTTAACAGTACAAAGGGGGAAAAATTTGAGCTGACTGGTGGGTGGCCTTATTGTTAACCATTATGACCCCCTATAGATCTTTCTACCCAAACTGCACAAAATTCTCTTGCTATGTCTTACAGTCTTATGCTCACAATTTCCTCTGCTGGATTGTTTTCCTTGTTCTTTCTGCACATTATTCTACTGATTTTGACTATTGTCTAAATCCTCCATCATTTGGAATTTTCACCTCTTGTCTTAACAGATAACTCCTCCATGTCTTACTGTTATGGCTTCTTACATTCTCTTCATTTTCTGGTTGTTCTGTACTTCCTCATTTTCACCAAATTAAATTCAATAAGTGTATTTTCTTAATGTTTGGGGACTTTGTACTAAAAGCATGATAAAAGTAATTTGAGTATAAACCCTAAAAGTAAAGCAAAGAGGAACTAAATTGCCTGAACCTTAATGACTTTTTCCTCTTTTTGGAAGAAAATTTCAAAATAAATACCTAGAATGTTCTATAATCTTTGAAAAAAAGCAATTTAATAAAAAATCAGAGTGCTTATAGTTAATTTAATTCCCTCCAGACCCACATTCCTTCCAAATTGCACACTTCAAAACCACACAGGCAAAGAAATTTAGATGCCCTCTGAGGATGCCTGAAGAGAAGGGGAAAAAGACCCATGAAAGAAAATGAAAGTAAAATCTAATTTATGGAGAGAAAAGGGAAAATGGTGAAGAAATTTCAATTAATCTGTGATTGATTTTACAGTTAAGAACAATTGTTAAGGGGGAAAAAAGCAATATTAGCATTTAATTAATTTTTTAGAAGCTATTGAATGGAAAATATTGTATAGTATATCAACCCTGCCGCCCACATGAAGTTACTAACTTGGAAGTTACTAACTTGAGAAACTAAAGTATGATACACCAGAGGGACACTCTAATTACAAGTTTAAAGATGTGGGTATAAAAATATATGAGATAAGTGGTTACAAATTCTAAGTTGGACAAAATTTTAGGTATCTGATCAGCCCAAGTCATTGACAATTGGGTTTCATTTGAGATGACTGAAGGTTCTAGAGTGATCCATTGCTTATCTCCAAAACAGACCTTCCAAATCTTTGTTGCTACATAAAAGTATAATTCAATTTATACATGTGCACAATCTTTTTTAAATTAATTGAATTTTTAGAGAGAGGAAGGGAGAGGGAGAGAGAGAAGCATTGATGTGAGAGCAAAACATGGGTTAGCTGCCTCCTGCAAGACTCCGACCAGAGAGTACAATAGGCCACCCAGGCATGTGACCTGACTGGGAATCAACTGGCAACCTTTCGGTGCACAGGACAAAGCCCCGCCAACTGAGCCACATCAGCCAGGGCTATATGTAATTTTGTAAAACATGTCTTACCTGGGTTGTGGTTTCACAGGAACAACCTAAATAATTGAAGAACATTTTTCTCAAAGACATATCCTGTAAAACTGCCAGAGTAACTGACATATCCAATATGAAGTGGATTGAAGTCAAGATGACAATTATCTCTTATAACTAAATGGGGCATTATTCTAACAGTGGTTGCTATTGTCAGTTTTGTTCTTGATTGGGAAATTTTGTTCTGTGTATGAATATGTGAAGGTGTAAAAGCCCTCTATGCCTCCTTCTGATGTTTTGTTTCTTTAATTTCTATTCAATACTGAGCAAGGAGGAAAGAGAGTAAATTTTTGTGTTGGGCTGAACACACACTCACACTCATACACAGACTTCTGCTTGCTGAACTTCGAGGCTCCCCACTGCTCCCATCACATACTGTATATGTGCTCTGTGCAGTACTGGATATTGGAGAAAATCCATTTTCCAGCTTTGTCCTAGACCTACCTCCTATCTCCGCATTTCAGGGTTATCACTGTGGTTCTGAAATGGTGTAGAGAGTTCTTCTTCTCCTGTTACATCAGGTTCACTGTCCATGTAGCCATTGTTGCTCCTAATAATAGCAGTCTCCAATCACAGAATGGTCTAGACCAGCTGTGGGCAAACTACAGCCCGCAGGCCGGATCCGGCCCGTTTGAAATGAATAAAACTAAAAAAAAAAAAAAAAAAAAAAAAAGACCGTACCCTTTTATGTAATGATGTTTACTTTGAATTTATATTAGTTCACACAAACACTCCATCCATGCTTTTGTTCCGGCCCTCCGGTCCAGTTTAAGAACCCATTGTGGCCCTCGAGTCAAAAAGTTTGCTCACCCCTGGTGTAGACTCTGTTTTAAACACTTTATCTCTTTACCAGAGGCCTGGTGCACAGATTCGTGCACTGGTGGAGGCATGGCCTGCAGGGATCAGCCCACTGTGGGAGCACCGTTCATCCTAGTCAGCCGAGCAGCGCTCCCACTGTGGGAATGCACTGACCACTAGGGGGGCAGCTCCTTCATTGAGCGTCTGCCCCTTGGTGGTCAGTGCACATCATAGCGATTGGTTGACCAGTGGTTCTAGTCTTTCTGCCGTTCGGTCAGTGGACTTTTATATATATAGATATGCAACATTACTTATAATTACTGTATAAGTTGGTGCTGTTATTAATACCCATTTTTTTCCGGTGAAGGAACAAAGGCTGAAGTATAGTAAGTAACTGCCCAAGTCTCAGAACTAGGAATAGTGAAGCCAGGACTTGAATTGAGCTGTCTGCCTCCAGAACCCCCACTCTAAACCCCTGCTAATAAGCTGCTGCTTTGCCTCCAGGGGCAGAGAAGTTGCTACAGTCAGCATTGTTGCATCTCAGTGTTCATCTTCCTTATCACTGTTCAGAATGAAACTAAACCCAACCCACATCCCCCTGCTGTGGACAGGAAACAGTCACTATCTTCTTTTTTTTTTTTTCTGTTCTTGCCCATCAATGGAAAGTTTGTTCTTTAAAATATTTATCATGCAAATTAGGTAGAAAAGCAGAAGGTATGCTATTAGACCCTAGGGTTATATTTTGGAAAAGCATTGAGGAAAATATGCAAAGGATTATGAAATGCTTTCTTTCTTCATGTGCTCTTTTATAGGGACTTGGGTAAATTGTAGACATGCATATTAAGATTTTAGGATTGAGCACTAGCTGGTTTGGCTCAGTGGATAGTGTTGGCCTGATGACTGAAGTGTTCTGGGCTCCATTCCTGCCAAGAGCACGTACCTGGTTGCAGGCTCCATCCTGGCCATGGTTGGGATGTATGCGAGAGGCAACCAATTGATTTGTCTCTCTCACAGTGATGTTTCTCTCTCTGTGCCTCTCCCCCCGCCCCTCTCTATCTAAAAATCAATGGGAAAATATCCTCAGGTGAGGAATAACAAAAAAAAAATGATTTTAGGACTCAACACTTAGTTCAACTTCTATTACAACTTAAACCAAAAACCTTCACCTCTGCAAGATGAGCAGAGAAAGTGAAAAGGACATTTTGCCGAAGGCTGGAGGAAAGGACAAACTACCGCTGCTGGTGGTTCCCATTCGGGCTGACTTTTTTCCTCTTCCTGGGAGGAAGTAAAGTAATTCAATGCTCCCAGCCCCACCTAAAATCTGAAAATTTCCAAACTATAGAAAGCTTATCTACCCCTGCTGCTATTAATTAGAATGTAATCAATGAAAATTGCAGGGACAGTTTCTTCCCAGACTGAAAATGGCATATGAAAATCCTGTCCTCCAAATATCTCCATCACTCCCAATGACATTGCCATTGTCCTTTTTCTTTGGAGATTTCTCCTTCACCTTCTGTCCATTTAACATCAAGCCATGACAATCTCTCTGTCTCATTATCTTATGACCAATTACACATATGAACCACACTGTGAGCTCCAAGGTCCATGAGTTTTGGTACCTGATGCCAGTCTCAGTCCCATGCTCATCAGCTGTGTGTATTTAACCTCTTGGATTGTTCAGTTCCCTAGTTATAAAATGGGCAGCATCATAAAACCTCAGTGGGTTATTTTGTAGACTCTAAATGTGATAATATATGAAACATGCTGATTGCATTGCCTGCTACACCATGAGCTCTTAAATGGTGGCAAGCTTTATCATCACATGTGAAGCCCATCTTAGAGTGAACACTGAATTAATGCCCACCTTGCCATTATTAGAATGACCAGATTCTCCTGCCGTACAAAAGGACTAGGCATATGCAATTCACTTTGGGTTCTTCTCTCTGTCTCTAGCATTGTCTATCCTCCAGCCAAGGAATTTGTACATTGCCCCATGTCATTTTCCTTAAGCACTTCTTACACAAGACCCCTGAGTGACCCAGTGACAACTTAGAACTTTTCATGGCCTTTAAAATGAAATTAAAACATCTCTCCTCTTTACTAAACATGTACCTGCCTTCCTACCAATCCCTACCAATCCTTTTTCTTATCTCTCATAGAGAAAATATTGTAGGAGAACCAAGCTCACCCTACTGCCCCAGGAACACTTTACCTATTTCACCTGCAAGTTTATGAATTTTGCGTTCTGTTCTACTCCACCTTGCGGGGAGAGGGCGCTGCTTTGTGTTACCCTCAAGTTCATGTTCCGTCCCTTTTACAAGACCACAAGCCCTTTCTGTGGAGGCTTCCAAATTAACACCACTCAGTGCTGAGTTCTTTCATCTATATTCACTCAGAGTATTTGCTTTCAGCTTGCACTTCACTGTTGTGTTGTGCATTGCTTTGCTTGGAAAGTTTTATTCAATATTTGTTTGCTCTTTATGTTAATAAGCTCTTTGAAGCAAGGTAACAAACATTTTATATGCCATCTTCCCCAAAGTAAGTGAAGGTACCAGGACATCAAAATAAATATTCACAGACTTTACTATTAACAGTGTGGCCAAGATCAGAGGGAGCAGGCACATGTGTGGCTGTTTTCCTTCATTTGGCCTCATGCTATTTATGTTTCCACCCCCTACTGGAAGAATCTGGCATTAAAGGAATCCTGATACTATATTGCTCTTACATAAGCAAACCTTAGCACTGACTGCTTAGAACAGGCAACTCATTCACTGATGTTCAGAACCCAATTCATAGTAGTAGAGTTCCACATTTTTCCCTCTTTCATTTCTTTCTTTCTAAAAATGTTGCTATGGAAACTACACTGGGTTTTCATTCTCTGTTTCCATCACGCTTCTGCTCAAAAGCCAGGGAGAGAGAGAGAGAGAGATTGTTCAGCGATGCAATAAGACAGACTCTGGGGGGAAAGGAAGGCCATGGGATAGTATGTATTCTCACGGCGCTGGATCACAAGTACTTTTTCAGTGAAGACAGGTCGATTTGACCATCCTTTAGGGGGATTTAATTAAAAACCAGTCTAGACCAGCCTTTATGCAGCCCAGTGACAACATGGATCACCAGCATCCAATAGTGGCATGTCAAGGAAGGTGAAGGTTCCTCAGAAATGGCTCCACACATATTAAAGGGTTCTGCTCTGTGGTGTTGTCAAGCAAGAAATTCATTTGTTGCTCATCCTTTTAGCCAGGGAGATTTATTGGCCATTGGGTGAGTGCACTTTCCATGTTATTAGGTCACTTGAGGCTAGGGAAGGTTGCTCTTTCCTCCCTCCTGTAGTTTTTTCATGGCAGGATTTTTTGCGTAGTTCATGGATGGATTAAGGGAGGCACATGGGCTGAGGAAATTGAAAGTGGACTTTCAAGGTTTTCTCACACTGGTTGCAGCCATGACTGCTGAGAATATTTCTGCTGTGACATCTTTTGTACACACGACTTCACAGCTTTAGAGATACCATGTTATTTTTCTACACATTTTCAGTTCCTCATATATTAGGGGAAGGTAAGGAGCTGTTGGTGCCCAGAGGCATCCTAAAAGGCCTCCGTGAACACCTGATATGTCAGCAATGAGTTTCTGGTTTTCAACCTGGGAAATTCTCCTGCCCATTTGCCATTAATGCTTCCTTGGACTGAACTGTGCCAGCTGTTAAGGCAGCTGGCAAGTGGGAAACACTTTCTGAGAATATGGGATTTGATGACCATATGGAGTTATCTCATCTACACTGTCCAAACCATTCTAGCTTACTCTCTTCTGAGTCTCACACCTGCAAGTTCACATTTTCCTTTACCTTCATTCTTGCCCCAACTCTCACTTCCTTTAACTCATTTAATCCTTCCATTCAGTGGAGTTCATAAGGCTTCAGATCCTCCAATCACACAGCTTCTATCATATCTCGGCCTTTCAATATCCCAATGTGTAAACTTGTGCAAGTTATTAAACCTTCATAGGCTTTGATTTTTTTCATGGACAAGAGAAAACAGTATAGTGCCATAATACCAAATCATTATAGTAATATATGTTTAAAATTTTGTGACATGTCAAATAGTGAACACTACTAGCTTTTATTTTATTCATTTCGATCCATATCTATTCCCTTGTTCTCTCACCTCTTATTCCTCTATATCTCATTAGTCTATGATCACATTTCTCAACATGATTTATTCAAATTTCATTTAATATGTGAAAGTTATGCAACACCACCAATACCTTTATATAGTAGTGCAAATACAACTGAAGCTGTAACCATTCAGATTTAATCTCACCCAACTTCTTATTCTATCCCCTCTCAGAAAGACACAACATACCACACCCTGGTGTATAACTTGATAGAAATTTTCACGGGGAAATTGGAAATTAAGAGAGCAAACAATGGAACAGAAGGTAGGGTTAAAGCTATACACCTGGACATCATCTACATATTGATGTTTGTGGAATCCATGAGTGACCATTCCTTTAGGCAGAAGGTAGATTTCCAAGTGCTAAGTTCATTCATAAGAGTTAAAACAACATATGACTGAATTTTCATATGGTGGCTCTTTAAGTATATAATTTTGAACTTGTAGGGTAGGTGAGTGGGTAGATTCAGGAAAAGGCAAGAAACATAAAACGTTAGAAATTCCAGTTTTGAGCATCTAACTTCTTGATTGTGGTGTGTTGTGTCTCTGATACCTATAACACTCCCTACATACCTATCTATATCAAATATATGAATGTATAGTGTATGACGCATTATTGGTGTTTGCAAGGGCTCCTAAATGATAATATGGGATTCTTAATGCAAAAATTAAATTAAAATATTCTAAACTAAAAATATAATGCACTGGACATTATATTATGTGATGAGAACATAGTAGAAGATGAGGTAGACATGGTTCCTGTCTCATGGGATTATTAACTTAATAGAGGTACATCAGTAAGCAATAAAGAGGTATGATGAGTGGTGTTAAAAGGTAGTACATGGGCCCAAAGAAGGGGACCCAAATATGGTCTTGAGAGGGAAGAAGTACATGAGCAGATAGTGAAATCTTAGTTGAAGCTATATCTAATTTAATGAATAGCAGTTGGTATATAGATAGACCACTGCACATTCAAAGAACAAAGAGAAATTCAAGATGGCTAAAGTGTTGAGTCAAGAGATATTATCTGAGACTGAACTGCTGGGTCCAGATCCGCTGGGGCTTAATAGGTCGTAGTAATAATTTAGATATATGGCCTGGCAGTGAATGCTTTAAGCATAACAAATAATCTAACCAAATTCTTAAAATACATTAATCCAGGAAGAGGATTATTGTTACTTAGATTAAGACTATTGTATTTAGGATGAACATAAGTGGATGGGCATAGGATATGTTGAAAAGATAAAATAAAAAGGACTTGGTGGTAGATTAACTCCTAAGGGTAGGAACTGTGCTTGTGTTTCTCTGTATCCCTCACAGTGCCTGCCATGGTATGTTTAAGGGCAGAAGGGACCCAATAAATATTTGTTGAATGAATGAATAAATGAAGCCTCTAAAACTTCTCTCCCTAGAAGAAATATGAATTACGTTCATGTTTCATTTATAAGGAATGTGATGAATGCTGAGAGCAGAAACACAGCCTTTTCAGCATCAGTCTTATTGAAGGAGGTAGTGAGTAGGAGTTTCAGAGTACTGCTGTGTGCAGCCCCAGGGGACCATGACTGGTATAAGGCCAATACTCAGGGCCTCCATCATAGAGACGCCAGGCAGCTGAGGAGGTAAAAGGGCAGCAGGAAATCTAATTCTAGAGGTTTGTAACATAGTACAAATTCCTGGAAATAAAGCTGGCTTCTGAAATGCTATAATTGCACATAGCAGAAGACAGAATATGTCACATAAATTCACATGCTGGTATATAAAAGTTGAGCAAGGCAAGGAGATGGCTAGTTCACATGTGGTATTCTGAATGCTTAATTCCCTCTGGCCATTTCAGTAAATCAATCTCTCTCTCTCTCTCTCTCTCTCTCTCTCTCTCTCTCTCTCTCTCTCTCTCCCTCCCTCCCTCCCTCCCTCCCTCCCTCCCTCCCTCCCTCCCTCTTTCCTTCCCTCCCTCCCTTTTGTTTCCCCCCTCAATCTCTATTTCTCGGTTCCATTCCTCCCCTGATTCCTAGCCTGGTATCAGTTTTCTGGGTAGAAAATAAGACAAGCGTTAATTTAAATCCTAGACAAATTGCAGTGGCAGGTAAGGCATATTTGCCTTCATCCCAAACCCCTCCTACCAACATCTTGCACCACATACATACACACACACACACACACACACACACACACACACACACACACACACACACCAGTAATTGGTAGCTGAACACAGTATATTCATATGTGATGTATCTTCACTAATGTACAACAAAGGTATAAAGTATTAAGAAAATTATAGTACTTCTAGACATACCACTATGCAGCCATCAAAATGCTGTTTGTAAAGGGATTTAAAAAGATAGGAACTGATTTGTTATCAGGTTAACATAGAAGAAAGTCAGAAAACAAAATCATATTTCCATATGATTTCAGCTAAGTAAAATATGCATTTAAATACTAGAATGTCATACACTGATCTGTTAGCAGTGTTTAACTTTGTACAAGGTATTCATTTTCCTTATCATACAGTTCTATATTTCCAATTTGTCTGCAATAAGCATGTGTTATCTCCATTTTGGGGAAGTTTTTTTTTTAAATCAAGGGACAAACAATACACCAGGTGGTGTGTATGTGTGTCAGAAAGTATTCTAAAGGAGTTTATTGAACTTGATAGTAACATGAGATTCTGAGAGTACAAAATTTTAAATGCTGGGTGGAGGATACACTGAAGAGTTAAATGACCTTCGGTTGGCCTGGCTGGTGACTTAAATCAAAGGATATCTTAAGCCCAGAACAATCAAGACTAAGAACCATGATGTCAAATACTTAATTGCTAAGAAAAAGATTCTCTAGCCATATTGTTTATATAGTTGATTCCATAATCCAAATATTTAGTTAAGAATACCATGCTATATTGAAATATTGAAATTTTTACTTCTTAGCTCTTCATTGAAAGCTAATCTAATAGAGAAAATTGGTATCAGCTATGTATCTGTTTTCTGTTTGTTTATTTATCTATATTTTGGAAATTAATTTTTCTATAAATATCTTTGACTTGCCCTATGTTTTGTTATTGTTTATGTTTTAAATATTTTGGCTGTACCTAGCTGTGTGATATGTTTCTACGTGCTCACATTGCTTATATTTAATAAGAATATGTCCTTAGTCCAAACAGGCTGAGGATACAATTTAGTCTGATCTTTGAAAAAATTGTTCAATTTTTTTCAAAAATTGTTTTGGAGTTAGACAGACTTGAATTCAAGCCAACCTTTACATATAAGACTTTGGGCAAATTACTTAATTTAACTAATGTGTGTAAAATTTGGGTAATGATATTATTTATATCATAAGGCTCTCAGGGATATCATAAAACAATATATGTAATGAACCTACTGGCATAAAGTAATTGGTCAATAAATGTTGTATTATTTTTATTACATGGGTACTGTGGACTCTGGCCAAGATATTGTCAATAATGAAAAACAGTGAAAAACCCACACTAAATGTTTCTACTTTAATTGGACATGCTCTAACTTTTTTTATTTCCTCTGGATTCCAGATATTGAGAAAACATACAGAAACTTAAGCTGCTCTATCCTTCCCCACCCTGTTTGAAAACAAACAGATAGGACTTGCTACAGCAGTCGTGTCTTCTTCACTAAGTACAAAATGGACAGGTTATTGCTATCATCTGCTAAGATCCTATGAAAGTGTTCTGCCATCTTCGTTGGATTGTTGCCTGATTTAGTAAGGTGTAGCATAATTAGGAAAATTTCTGCCACCTAAAATCTATGAGGAAATCATTCCCCATAATTAAGTGCTCTCTTTAGATCCCAGAATTGAGGCACAGATCTTTCCAGATCATAATAATAGAATCACCCACTCTAACATATTAGTGCATTAATGTTCAACCCTTTCTGAGGGGAGAGTGGACAAGGTTACCATGAAGAGAAAATGCTCTGGAAATGTAATCTCAGGCACATTGATGCTTGGGTAGAAATGACTGAGGGAGGGAAAGATTTCCTGTCATTCTCAAATCATACCCTTTACTTAATCAACTTCTCAGTCTGAGAGTCCAACTTAGATCATCCCAGACAGCACAGGGGAAGGCAAGGCAGGATCACACAATGAAGTCCTAGAGAGTCGACTGGCACAGAAGTAATTCCTGCCACAACACAGCCCCACTCATCTGGACACACATAAAGGATGGATGGCAGCTGTGTGGCAGATTGAGTGTAGACAGGGTCAGAGGATGGAAACAGTATAGTGACATAGTAAAACATAACCTCAATCATGTCACATGTTGGGAAGCCACAGCAGCAACAAATAGAATGGGTTTGTTTAACTCAATCTCAGGGAAAATGTCTTTTTCTATAAGTACAGCATGCAGCCCAAGGAAAGAGGCCGAACAGTAACAGAAAAGACTGTCCAGATAAGAGCAACAGTCACAAAGCACAGAGCACTCCCACAGCCTGCTCATGGCCCATAGAATAACAAAGCCACACACCCATCTTCCTCGGTTCACTAAAAAATTCTAAGGAACACATACATGGGGGTTGAGGGTAGCTATCTCCAACAAGCACATTTTTATGGACAAAGGGCTGCAGAATAAACTTGGAGGGTTTTGTTTTTTTTTCTACTTCTTAGGTCCCACTGCATTTATAAACATGATTCTTTAAAACAGAGTTCACATTTCTCTCAGCTCATGACATTTTTAAGGCTTTTAAACATCTCCGTTTTGCATTTAATGCTGTGTCCTATCCTAGGCAGCATCTGTGAACCTGCTCACAGACATCCCAGCAGCACACCTTGGGTATTCCTGGATGAGTGAATCTGAAGGATGAGTATATCTTTTATTGCCTGCTGCCTAGCAAAATGTCATGCCACTCAGAAGAGACAGGTCTAAAGAGTAAAATTGTCCTGAGTTAAAGATCTGTGAATTGATCTGCTGGAGTTTTAGTAAGCCTACAAATCCCCACCACCATCAAAAAAGAGTTTATATTTAAAAGTACTCTTAGAATTAATTTCCCCCATAAAAACCACATTGGACTAGATCCTCCCAGCATATTAACAAATATACCATGTATATGTCAATAGAATTCAAAATAACTATTTTGCCCTGGAAAGGAAAGAAAAATGAAAGCTGGAAGTTTCAAGCTTTCTAGATGATGATCTCAACTTTAACATTACTGAGAGAAAGGTGGAAAATAGTAGGAAAAAATCGAGAAATAAGAATTGGTTTGAAAAAGACATTGTGATTTGATGGCCCCACTCATGTATATTGTGACACTTGATGGAACATTACAAAGTAGCCTCCCACAGTCAGTTCAGAGCCAGAACTGCAGGTTCCCCTCACAGTGGAAGTTGGGGAGACTAGTGATAAGAGAGCTGATAGCAGGAGGACCTGAAGGGACGAGTAGGACTTCAGCTGCTGGAGTCTGAGAGACGGGAGTACAATAATGGTTAGCTATTTGAAGTGCCTCCTCACCATCTTATCATTCATGGGAACTAATGCAGAGCAGAATGATAACAACTGAAGGATGGAGTCATGATGAGAAAGTATAAAGTTAAGCCAGATGCAAAAAAGGAGGGGGGCGGAAGAGAGATGGAATTAAATAAGAACAGTGGAAGCTGCTTGACAGTGACAAAGATAAGGATGCCCACACTTGGGTGACCTTGTAGGCGGGTCTGATCATTATTCTGGCTTCCTCTTATATGCCCTGATAAAGCATCATAGTAATGGCAACATCAGCACCTATACATCATTCTAGGCAAGCTTGGATGATTGGCACAACATGAATAATAAAGTCTAATGATCACCAAAATCATTACAGAATTAAATGAATGGAAGAATGGACCAGATGCAAATGTTTAGTGGGAGAACCCTCCAGGCAGAGAACAGTAAGGTCAAAGAATCTCATGCGGCTGTACACTTGGCTGTAAACTCCAGCATTAAGGAGTCTGGAGAACTATTCGAGAGGGAGAAGAGAGGGAGGAAGTTTATTCAGAAAGGTGGCCAAAGGCAAGATCACGGAGGTTCTTCTTGCCCATTCCAGGACATTTAGTTCTAATCTGGATGCCACAGGAAGCAAAGGGAAGGTCAAAAACTTTGAGAGGTAATAGGATCCTACTAACATCATGATGCTTAATAAGGTATCAAAATTAACTTGAATAATTCCATAAAGGTGTTATCATTATTGAAGTATAGAGTCTTTACAGTATATATTAATTAATTACCAACCATTTTAAAAAATATATTTAAGTAGGCTAGAAACAACTTATGGGACTACATTTTGGTAACATTGACAGTTAAAACAGCTAAAGTACAGGCTCTGGGTGGGTTATGGTAGTTAGCAGGAGGTCGGTTAGTATTGATTTACATGAATGATGAGAAAACTACAGATAACTGGAGACAGGTGAGGCTGCGGTGACAGTAGAATATGCACTGTGAACATGGAACATGAAGAACCCAGGAGAATTTGGAACAACCCGCAATGAAGATGCCCTCTAAAAGTTAAACTATTAAACCAGCAAAGATTACTATTAATAGGTAAGATGGCTTCCGGACCACACCAACCTTCCTGTGACAATTTACATGTCTAAAGAAAAAAAAAATCTGAGGCTGGGATTAGTCAGCCATTGGACCACCAAAAAAATAAAGGAAATTCACAGAAGCACATTCTGCTCCTGTCCAGGAAAGGGCCATCCTGGCATTGTCAAGCTGCTTGGAATATCTGTTCTTTCTGGCAGGTAGATGGAGATGGATGCAGGCTGCCATTAGAGCCTGATGAGACTAAGCATTTGAAACAAGCATCTCACTCACCAAGCAACCTTCTGTTAATGTGGCTCCCTGTGTAGCTTGCCTACAGGGCAGGCATTCACTGGGCAGACTGATGCAAATGTTCAGTCCAGTTAGCAGTAATATTTTTCATTGTAAATTAATACAGTGGCCTTCTAATTTATATGCTTCAGGCTTTTGTTAGTTGGTACAAGTCATCCCCCCTGAATAATCAGGTCTGGGCAGACCTAATGCTGGGACCCGCATCGCTGAGGTCTGAACTCCAGCTGCGATGAATTCACCCTAGAAATGCTACCCTGCAAGGTCTCCTGGCAGCTGGCCTTCTCCTGGGACACACTGACCTTGCAGGATCTAACATTTGAAATGTCCACATGTGCCTCCCAACACTGGCTCTCCTGGGAACAGTCACTGCCGGTGCATATGTGCAGGGAGTTGTAAGATGTGATTAATTGAATATTGAAGAAATGTCTCTACTGGTGAGAAAGGTAGTTTAATTATGTATACTATGGACATACTCTTTAAATATGATTAACAATAGCTAATATTTATTGATTTATTGAGCACTCTCTAAGTGCCAAACACTGTTGTAAGCATTTAAAATATTTGATTTAAATACTATATTTATTCCCATTTTAAAGACTGGAAAAAAAAACCATGATAAGAATGATTAAGGCATTTTCCAGGTTCATATCATTAGTAAATGATAGAACAGGGATTTGAACTCAAAGTTAAGAGAATGTGCTCTGGAGTCAGACCTGCCCTGGCTGGAAACTTGGCCCCACCACTTACTAACTTTTTGATCTTGGATAAAATAACTAACCTCCCAAACCAGCTTTGTCTCTAAATGTCTTACACATAATGATTATAATAAAGTACAAGTGAAATTATAACAATAAAGTACTTATTAATATAAAGTTCTCAGTGTTGCATCTTATACACAGTGAGCTCAATAAAGGTTATCTGTTAAAATAACAGTGTTAAAAATATTTCGCCCTAACTGGTTAGGCTCAGTGGATAGAGTGTCGGCCTGCAGACTGAAGGGTCCCAGGTTCGATTCCAGTCAAGGGCATGTACCTTGGTTGTGGGCACATCCCCAGTGGGAGGTGTGCAGGAGGCAGCTGATCGATGCCCTCTCCCTTCCTCTCTGTAAAAAATCAATAAAATATATTTTAAAAAAAATATTTCACATGTGGGAGGTGATACTGCATACCCCGGTCATGCATAGGTATGCTTTGTCATGAGTATTCTTCTCACACTAGATACTAGTGTATATAGTATACCCCTGGTATTTTGTGATATAACTTATTTATATAAGCAGCATTCCAAAAATTTGAGTCAGGTTTCATAAATATATACACATATGTAGATAAAAGAAATAGATCAAATATGACCCACAAAAGAGTGTGGAAAGCAAACAAAGGGTAGCATGCCATGTATTTCTGAATCTTTGAATTAGGCACCACATTTGGCTCTGAGCTCCCTATAAGCCCAAGTAAAGGGGAAAGTGTGGTTCGTTTTAAGTTTCAGGGTGTCCATAAGATTAAAACAAACCTTTCCCTCAGTTCTGAGGACTGAGAGAACCTACCCACATGGGTCCTCATCAAGGCGGTACTTTGTAACACAGCAGCATCACCAACAAGACCCCTATGATGCTTATAATAATAAACCTCAATCGCTTTAAAATAGCAACACCACATTTCAAGAACCTGGAGTGTCAGCTGGAATGCATGGGTTCCCGGCTGGCTTTGAATGGCCTGCCTGAGCATCTGTGTCCTTGCGCGCCTCCCCCGCCACCCCCACCCCCACTGTAGGAACCCCTGGTGGTCCTCAGGCCTGTGGCAGCGACCTGACCTTGTACACCTTTCCTCCGCAGAAGGCCAGGCCTCACTTTCTCTCTCATCAGCTTCTATTCTAGACACCCTGTGCTTTCTTCCATGTCATTGTTGGTTATAGTTTCCCACTCTCTAGCAACGTAGAGAAGAGGTCAAAGTTGTTATCTGGAACCAGAAAGAAAGGGGGGGGGAAGTTCCTTCCACAAAACACTGAACTTACTATTCCAAACGGTAATAGCAAACAGCTGGGAGAGCTCCAGTGCCTCTGGAACTTAAAAAGCGGGCTTCAGACCATAAATCAAAGGCACTTAAGTTAGCCCCAAAGCACCTTGGGCTTTCATACCTGACCGGCAAAACATTGAAATAAAAAATAAAAAGGGTAGTGAGGAAGCATAGAAAACAGCATCCTCCCTAATGGAGCTGTAAAAATGACTGGGGTGCACTCAGTCCTGCTCAGTGTCTGCTTACATACGCCCTCCAAGCACATCCCACATCAGCATCCACGCTGCGTCTCCCTTGAATGTTCCTCCTCCAGTTGAGGACCTTTTATTTCTTCCCCGTTGTCCGCCTCATCCCTTTGCTCAGCCTGGTATCAGGTCCACCTTTGGAGGTTACATGCACACTGTCACCTGCTTTTGAAAACACTCATCCTAATCTTCACCTTATTGTGGTGTGTGTGTGTGTGTGTGTGTGTGTGTTTTGTTTATGTGTGTGTGTTTTTTTGTTTTGTTTTGTTTTCTATTTGCAAAAGCATATTCCTATTCTTAGCCCTGGAAAGACCAGCAGGGCCAAGGCCAAACTACCATGGAAAGGTCACTTTCAGACTGTTTTCGGCACAGTCTCCAGTGGGAAGTCCCATGGTTCTCATGGTGAGAGCCTGTCTTTTTCCGTGACATTTCTAGTTTAAGCTCCAGGAAAATAACTGAAAGCCTGCCTTGGACATTTGAGAACAGCATGCTGTCTGATAGGTCTGATTTTGATTGCAAATCGTATGTTCTGCTCAGCACTCAGCACGTGGTTGATGATCCCCAGTCCTGGCTTCCTTCTGCCAGGCGGGGAAAGCTCCTGAACGGTATGGTGCTTTACCTTCGCGCAGCTGCCCCTGGCCCTCTTCGCCTGCAGCCAGCACAGTCCACTGGGGAGATTCCCACCAGCTGAGCTGTGGCTTTCACCTTGGCTGGGCATTTACAGGAACCAGAGAAAGAAAATTAACTGCCTATTAATTGAACGCATCCATCCTTGTTCCTGGAGACAGAGTAGGTGAGAGTAGCTGGGGGTGATCACCTCACCTCCTTTGCATGTCCGCGAGCCCCTACAGGTTTCCCTGTACTTCGCACACAGTGGAGACCAGGTTCTGAAGTGTCGGGGCCAAAGTCCTTGGTCTCAAGAGCTCAGTGATTCTGTTTCGGCTAAACACAAGCCTGGTGCAAGAATAGCAATATTGAAAGTGATTATTTTTCCTCTGACGAATGAACTTATATTCCCTAGGGACTGGGGAAAATTGCGGTTGTATAATTTTCCTGGCACTCATTCCGCACGTGGTAAATACTGTATTCTTTGCTTCCCCGATGGTAAAACTGCAGAGAAGGAATTTGAAATGGCTTGTTCAAGGTCATGGAAGTCTACCTAAAGTTTACATACACAACAAAACAACCTCCACCCCCCCACCCCCACCCCAAAAAAATATATAGTTTCAGATGCCCTGCCTGGCATAGGACCACTTGGCAGGCCAGCCTTCAGATGCAGTGTGCTCTGCCAAAGCCCTGTGGGGAGCGAGGTGTGGAAGCTGAGGTGCAACAGCGTGGACTGAAGTCCCGCATTATGAACTCCGCGCTCTCAGCGTCTCCATCCGCCCTTGATTTAAAGTGGGCGGCAGTATCTCTGCCTCTGACGGGAACAGCGTTGACTGTCGCTCCGTGTACTAAGCGATTTCTGCCATGACATATATCAGCGGGACAGGGAGCCCGAGGATTTATTGGGCGTGTTAATAACTGCATGTGAGTAAGGTCCCGGCTCCTCGTCTGCAGCCCGGGGGGCCCTGCTAAGCTGAGCCGGTGGGTGTATATTCTCCTTGGACAGGGGGCTCATATCTAACGCGGCTGTCTTCCCTGACTGCCCTCCGAAGAATTATGTTTTTAGTAAATAAATATTTAACAGAGAGCCTAGTGTCTGCATTTTCTATGAGTTTGGCTGCATTCACTATCCGGTACTGTGAGAGCAAAGTATAAGACAGATTTGTTTTGTAAAAAAGTAACATTTTTTTTAAAAAGATCCTTTCTTTGTCTACTTGATTTGTTTCATACATTCTCATCCCGTTTTTATTTTCAATGCATAGATATCCACATTTTCTGGTTTGTAAACATGTTTTAAAAAAACACACAGAATTCTGTCTGCTGACCTTAGGAAACCTAAGGTGACCATTTAGTATTCTCATCTTAGGCTTCTCTGACTCCTTCCCCAAAGCTAGTTTTCCAAATTGTTAAAAAGACACTGCAAAATTGGATTTGCCCCATCTTATCCAAAATAAAATTGACTACAACTAAATCTATTATGTATTAATTATGAATTGAGATTGTCTATCCACTTGGTCCCCAACCCATTGAAAGGATCAGATTTAAGTGCCTCTGGGTTTTTGTTATAAGCATTTTCAGGAGAAGCCAACTGTAGTTAAAATTCACAACCTGTAGATACTCTTTACATCAGATATTGCAATTGCCTGGAGATATTATTTTTATGGGCATTCATTTATTTCCAATTTCCACAACATTCTGGGAAACTTCTGTATGAATGGAAAAATGCAAAAATAAAATGCATAGTGTCGGGTTATATTCAGATGTGAATAAATAGATCTCCATCAGTGACATTTATTTCCTGCCTCTTAATGTTTATAAATGGTAATATGTTCTGCTTTGTACTCTGATAGTTTCATGTGTATAATTATATTATTCCTGCATCACAGGTATGTTTATTCTTTTTGGTGGGTTATATTTGTTTATATGACCTCCTATTAATTAGGTATAGCTAAAAAAAGTGAGTTTATAACAAACATAACTCGACAGTACCTTGTTGTGGCTGAAAGGGAAATGAAATTGGGGGAAAGGGAGTAGGCGGAGGACATGAATTCAAGAAAAGCAAAATAAATATGCTTGTATTTAAAAAGAGGTAACCTCGTGTTAGTACAGCCCGGGTAGAGACTATGATCTACACATTTCCTTTTACAGATGAGAAAACAGGCTCAGAGGGGTTAGCCTCATGTCTCCGAGAGGCACGCTGTCCCCACACCAGCAGGCCATGGCCATTGTTATGCGGCTGACTCAGAGCACCTGGACTGGAGGCTCCTTTCAACAGATATTTTAGTTCTGGTTCCATGATTCTGTATTGCATTTAAAACCTAAATTTATTCCTACTTGCTACTCTTCCCATCCTTAAAAAGTACTTCAATTAAATAAGACTTTCTAATATTTTGTCAGCCTTCTCCTCCTGTGGTTCCTCTCTGGATCTTCCTTCTTGACCACATACATGTAAAACATATGTAGCAAATAAGATGAATGTGAGGTGACTGAAAGCTAGAGAGTACAAATACATCATGCCTAATACAGCAGGCAATCAAATATGTCTTGAATTCTGAATAAATGTGCAAATTCGTAAAGTCAAAGGGGCGTGAAATCTGAAAATATGTTCTAACAAGAGAAAAAAAATAGTAAGCATTCTTTCTATCTTATCCAAACACAGCCTATTTAGACAAACCTAACAAATAATCTAGAGGTCTCCACTATGCAGATTAGGAAGACAATTAGAGACACAAGGACTAGAAATCTGTTCACACCGCACCAACTGCCCTCTGTCCAACACATTTGTCTTGGACTCTAAACACATTATAGAAGCATAAAAAGGAGTGAATTCATATGGGCCATTAGAAAGCAGTTTGAGACAGACCACACAGAGATCACAAAGTCATCATCTGCTAGTGTTGGAATGGCTGGGTGTCTGTGATGAATGCATTTGCAAATATTGCTGTGAAGTAATTTCCTTCCATTTCTGGAGTACTCCAGATAAATTAGATTTCCCTCTAATCACATCTGCTGCTGCCTGTGTATGAGAGAAGATAGTTTGTCCGCGTAAGACCTAATATGTACTTGGAAGGTAGAGGGCAAAGAGACTCAGTGGAAAGTTACCACAAATAATCATAACAGGGCAGAGCACAGCCATATAAAAGGTCACAGGATGCTTCTCAAACAGGTGATGCAAAATGGCATCCTGGACATTGCTGTGGGAATATTATTAAAATTACAGGGCATGGGCAGTTTACCTGCCGAATATAAATAAGACCTTCCACAGATGGGGCCCCATGATGAGAACTGGCTGACCTAAGTAGAATATTTTTAAAATCAAATCAGATTTACCATGCTATTAAGCCAATATATCCATACTGAAACCAGAAAAAAAAAGTATTAATATGGTTGAAATTCAAAGGAGGCAAGAACATACAATGGAGTCAAGACAGTCTCTTCAATAAATTGTGTTGGGAAAACTGGACAGATGCATGCAAAAAAATGAAACTAGACCACCAACTTACACCATACACAAAAATAAACTCCAACTGGATAAATGAAAGATGGGAAACCATAAAAATACTAGACAAATCCACAGGGAGCAAAGTTCCAGACATATGCCGAAGCAATATCTTCACCGATACAGCTCCTAAGGCAATGGAAACTAAAGAGAAAATAAACAAATGGGACTACATCAAAATAAAAAGCTTCCGCACAGCAAAGAAACCATCAACAAAACAACAAGCCCACTGCATGGGAGAACATATTTACAAATGTTATCATCAATAGGGTTTAATCTCCAACATTTACAGGGAACTCATACAACTTAACAAAAGGAAGATAAACAACCCAATCAAAAAATGGGCAATGGACCTAAATAGATACTTTTTGAAAGAGGACATAAGGAAGGCCAAGAGCATATGAAAACATGCTCAAAGTCACTAATCATCCAAGAGATACAAATCAAAATGACAATGCAGTACCATCTCACACCTGTCAGAATGGCTATGATCAACAAATCAACAAATGTCAAGTGCTGGTGAGGATGTAGAGAAAAAGGAACCCTCGTGCACTGCTGGTGGGAAATTCAGATTGGTGCAGCCACTGTGGAGAACAGTATGGCATTTCCTCAAAAACTAAAAATGGAATTCCCATTTGACCCAGAAATATATATCCCAAGAAACTAGAAACACCAATCAGAAAGGATATATGCACCCCTATGTTCATAACAGCACAATTAACCATAGCTAAGATTTGGACACAGCCTAAGTTAAGTGCTCATCAGCAGAGGAGTGGATTAAAAAAAAAAAAACAAACAAACAAACAAAAAAACTGTGGTACATCTACACAATGGAATATTATGCTGCGGTAAAAAAAAAAAAAAAAAAGGAACTCTTGCCTTTTGCAACAGCATGGATGGAACTGGAGAGTATTATGTTAAGCGAAATAAGCCAGTCAGAAAAAGATAAATATCATATGATCTCACTCATTTGTGGAATATAATGAACAACATAAACTGATGAACAAAAACAGATCCAGAGACAGAGAAGCATCGATCAGACTGCCAAATCTCAGGGGGAAGGTAGGGGAGAGGAGGGGTCAGGGGGAGAGATCAACCAAAGGACTTGTACGCATGCAATGGACACAGACACCAGGGGGGTGAGGGCATGAGTGAGGGGGTGAGGAGCAGTGGGGGGATAAGGACACATATGTAATACTTTAGTCAATAAAGAAAAAAATATAAAACACTCAACAAAATAAAATAAAATTGTTACCAAATAAGGAAAAAAAATATCAAACTGAAGTGTGATTAATAAAGTGGTTACATATCAGAATCAGAGGTTGGTTCAACAATTTAAAATAGTATCTAGACATAGGAAGCACTAGAATTTTTTTTTAAAAAAAGATATTAGATATAGTGGCCCCTCATGTATATGCCTATTCCTTAATAGTAGTGACCTGCTAATGTCCGATGTTGATTGTGAACTGCACAAATCCACTTGGGACATACCATTTCAGAAAACACTGACCATGCCCCACTGACAAAGCTCCTGCGCCTCTCCACTGGAGGGCTTTCTACAGGCACTTGTGTGGAAGGCCAGGAGGACTGG
The DNA here is from genome assembly GCF_963259705.1 of Myotis daubentonii. NCBI lineage: Eukaryota > Metazoa > Chordata > Mammalia > Chiroptera > Vespertilionidae > Myotis > Myotis daubentonii. Next base: position 62,823,497 of record NC_081842.1, on the reverse strand, counting down.
GGAGTTAAGTCCCAAGGAACAGCTCCCAGCTGATGACAGATGGAAAGTGAAGGAAAGATAACCAGCTTCCTTGCTTTATGTGGGAAGACTCTGAGACTTGTTCCTCACAGTGTCTAAATGTTTCCCACTGGGGTTGAGCCCTACTTGTACATAGTACACCCTCGATCGCCTTCCCTCCATTCCTGGTCATATTTCCACTCTCCATTACCCACTTTTCTTGATATTATGTGCCAAATAAATTACAAGCATGCAAATCTTGTTTCAAGTACACTTCAAGAGGAACCCAACTTAAATCATGGTATGTTCAAAACTCTCAAGAATGGAAATTAAGCCAAAAATGTATCTAAATCAAAGGGTATAAATCCCATGTACCAAAGAAAATGCATTTTATTTACAATGGCAGTAGTTGGAACATTGAGGAAAGAGGCAGAAAAACTTCCCTGCAGATAGAATAACTTATGAAACAGTTAAAGTAGGAACAATCAGACTTCAATAATCAAATAAGCCTGAAGGCATTAATACAGCATCTCAGAGTACAATTCCTAATTATACTGATGGTCTGTGTAGTAAATCATTATAAAGTGATTAGTACTTTATGCACTCTATCTAACAATGTAGGAGGTACACAAAACAGTTTGTAAAAATTTATACTGAAAATTGCTAAAAATGAATAGTTTTTTATTTAAAAACAAGGTGATGACTGTAGTGGAGGTAAAAGAGGGCATAGAGGGGATTAAAGATGATGGGAAAAATAGAAGTTGAATGAATGCACAACTATTGAGATATATTAAAATAATATATATTAACATATAATTTAAAAATTTGAATTACCTAGAAATATGTTAATGCAGAATATACCACTGTCCTGTGGCTGGATAAAAAAATAGATTAAATAGTACAAGTCTGGTATAATTTGAGTTAATGGAGTTCAAAAAATATAACTCATGATAACACTCTACCAAGAAAGTAAAGAGATCACTGAAGTGAAAAAATCGAGTCATAGTTTAAGTAACTAAGAATATTCTTCTAATATTTGAATTGAGCATATATCAGGCTGATTCTTCATAATTTCTTAAAACCATATCCCATGCATTTTAACATAAGTATATGTTTGTATCTTGCTTTACTAGGGGCTGAGCTATATTAATATGTTAGCAGAATGAGCTTAGGTAGTGAGAGTGATGGGTGTCATGAAAGAACCCAGGCTGTAAAAATATCTTCCCATTGATCAAGAGTTGACACTTTGAACTCTGCCACTATCAGCCTATCCTTGGTTTAATCACTGTTGTGTTTCATCTTATGAGATGAAAATGTGCCTGTGCCTAAGGGGAGTATCACTTCAGGTCACCCACACCTTAATGTGAATGAATAATATTGAAAACTTTGTTTAGTGACAAAAGGGACCTCCAATTACAGAAATTAAAGTTGCAACAAAATGGTGATATGGTGATGGGAAATTTCTTAAAACATTTTTAAACTGGGTTTTCTTACAAAACCAGCCTGAAATCATACTCAGCTATATAATTCTGGTTAAAAATAAGAAGTATAGATGCATAGAAGCTTTTCATTGAAATAAAACACTAAATATTTATGCAAGCATAGGGCCTGAAAATAACCTAACAAAGTGAAATTTTCTCATTTTGTGAACAGAAATACTGGGATTCATACTGGATATATGCTTTGCTGTGTGTCTTCATCTCCATTTTGCTGAATTTCTATATTTTTGTCCAGTTTCCCATTTTCAATAGTCTGGAGACTATTCTACACTGATCTACTTCCCACAGTTCCTCAGAGCTTGACCTACAATAGCTGACCTTATTCCTTCTGTGACTATGACCTCTATGCATAGGAAAATCTCTGGTCCCACTATACATGATTGGCCTAGGCAGACAGATGGCCTGGAATATTACCAATAACGGAGCATATCTCCCCCCAAAAATAAAGCACCAAAAGGGAATCAGTGCAGTAAAATCAAATGGTGATAAGCACTACTAGAAACAAGATAGAAGCTGAACTTCAGGAGTCCATCCTTATCTTCAGTTTTGCAGTACTAAGTTAGGTGTTCCTGAGGCAATTTACTTTTTCTGGGAGTAGGTTATTAAAGTAAATCAACTCAGGCATTTTTGAAGTATTTAATCTATGACAAACCCACGTCAGGCAGGTCATGATTTCCACCTCTAAAATGAGGAGGGTGCCCTCATAAAATATTGTCAACCCAGAAGCAAGCGGCCTCTCTCCCATGCTGTGGGAGGCAACATCACCTGAGTAACAGCAGCTCCTTGAGAGTTCCCCCTGTGGCTTGCTGACGGCCATAGGAGTGATTTGAACTGCCAGTCAGTCAGTGTTTTCTGACTTGTTCTCACAAACTCTGACCTGAAAGACTGGAAAGCCTGCCAATAACTCACTAAGGAGGGGGGAAAAAAATGCAAGACCTGTCTGTGCTCCTTTTAATTAGCTTGGAAATCTGGCAACCGGAAAGCCTGACACAAAAAGACAAAATAAAGTCTTATTTAAAATACTGTGGGAGGCGGACTCCGGAACACTGGGGAGAGGGTGCACTACAGCAAGAAGCTGCTCAGCGTGTGGGTCCGATTTAAATTCTTGTGTGCATCTGCCATCAACCTGCACTGATTTGCATTGAGGCCAAAGGCCCAAGGGTGGGCAGGCTGACAGAGCTTCCAGGTTGTGTTCCGTGTGTGTGGTGAAGTGGATGACAGACACTCCGGGACCACGCCATGAAAGCACACTGGCATAACATTTTGATTTTTATCTGTAGTTTTTATTTATCCAAAATTTGCCCATTTGTCAAAGAAATGAATAGGTTGGATATCATAGAATGTTTCCTCTACTGATGCAAACTCTTACCCCTCTTTTCAATCTACTTATCTATCACCAGTGCTAAAACTAAAAGACTTTATTAAAAGTTGAAAACATGGGTGGAGAGTGGGGGTTTCTCCTTTTCTCTCACACCCCTAACTCAAAGAATTAGAAGGAAAAGTATTAATAGGGTTTCTTTTTTAATCCTCATAGCTACCTCGAAATTACACAAGACCACCTGCTGTGCTAGATGTGAATGAGAATATAAATGAGTATAGGGCACCTTTTACCTCAAAAAGGGGTGTTTTCAAGTATGAAGACAAAAATAGAAATACAGCTGATTCCTGGACAATGCAGGGATTAGGGTCACTGCCCCCTCGCACAGCATAGAAAAATATGCATATAGTGTTGACTCTCCAAAAATTTAGCTACTAACAGCCTACTGTTGATGGGAATTATAGATAACAGAAATAATCAATTAACACATATTTTGTATGCTATATGTATTATATACTTTATTCTTACAATGAAGTAAACGGGAGTAAGAATGTTATTAAGAAAATAAAAAGGAAGAGAAATACATTTACAGGATGCATTATAAAAACCCACATATAAGTGAAACCACATCGTTCAAACCCATGTTTATCAATGGTTAAGTGTATTTACAAAAATAAAGTGATGCAAGATTTCAAAGCCAAGTGTGCGCACATAAATATCTACACACAAATGGTAAAACAGTGTATTGGCCATTTGATGGGAATGGTGGCTGGACTTGAAGATCTCATGGCACTGTGCTGGACTTTCAGGAAGTGGTAAGGATAGGTTAAGCAGTGAAGAGGTTAAATTGGTGAATAAAATCCACAGTCATGTTTGAGGTCATTCACAAAATAAGTTGGGAATTTTTGATAGATTTAGTTCCTTTAAAATTGTCTTAAGCCCTAAACCATGTGGCTTAGTGGTTGAACATTGATCCATGAACCTAGAGGTCACAGGTGTGGTTCCTGGACAGGGCACATGCTCAGGTTGCTGGCTTGATCCCCAGAAGGGGGCATGCAAGGGGCAGATTGATGTTACCCTCTCACAGTGACGTTTTTCTCTCCCACTCCCTTCTTCTAAAACCAATAATAAAACATATTTTTTAAGAAAATTATAAAAATTCCTTAAAACCTCACCCCTCTTTCCTGGAGAGTAGACACACTGCATCATCCTTTTCCCTAGAGTATCCACACAGAGCTGTCACTCCCTCCCACTCCACTTCCTCCACTGTGGGCAGAACTGCCCACGTGTTCCCTGGGTGACAGAAAGGATGGCTGGATAGTTTCAGACGTCAGTTGCTAATACTGATTTCAGTGCCCCACAATTTGATTGCCTGGATGGTTAATGGGATATTCTTAGCAGTTTTGTAGTCTGTTTCTTATTTTCTTCTTTTGCTTTAATAAAAAGGGGATTACCTATTCTTATCATTCTGGGTCTGAGAGGTAGTCAAGTTGACAAAAAAAAAAAGGTGAAATGTATTTATGTATTTTAAGAAGGGGAAAGGCAGAATAGCCTATATCAGGTTCATTTTTTAAGGTGACAAAGGACAAGAAACTCCTGTTGCTTTATCTAAGGTCTTAATTTTCTGCCTGTATATGGATACTGAATGTCTCCATGCATCAGCCTTCTTGTCTATAAAATGAGGAAAATAATACAGATGTAGCCCAGAGCAAAGCTGTAAGGATTAATTAATAAAACATGATTGCTGAGCCCACTGCAAACACGAAGCATGCTATGAAGCTACTTGGTTGGAAAGTAATAACGCGAGATGTCCGAACACTAGGCAGTGTGGCTGCAGACCCAGAGCCTCACCACACCTCCCTCTGAGCATGGAGGTTAATGTATTAAATACTGCATTCTCATAATAAAGGCCAACTTCTTTGTGGCCTCACCATGGAAATCTTTCCCAAATCCCAGACTAGCAGTGCCCTTCCTCAGAAGCTCAATACCCTCACAAGTTTCTCTATTCTCCCACCTACACCTGCTGTTTCTGTGTGTTTTAGCTCATTTCAGTTGCTAGGTTTTGATTCCATATCTCTCACATTGGTATTTCTCCTTCCAGTTGTCCCAGCATACAAAATATTCTTTCTATAGTAGAAAAAATTCCCCAATTACACTCCTCGCCCAGTAGAGTGACAGACTTTGATGCTGCTTCTCCCTCCCTCCCTGTGAGTGTGTGTGTGTGTGTGTGTGTGTGTGTGTGTGTACCTCAGCAGCCCCACTCCCCCCTCAAGACATGTGAAAGCAGAGAAACTACAATGATTAACTGGGTATTGTAAGAGAGGAGATAATATCTTCTCTAGGAAAAATGACTCTGAAATACTCACTAATTTGGCTCAATTAAAAAGTTAAATTTAATTATCAACAAATATATATGATCCAAGTTTTTCTTAAATGCATGATGCTACCCATAGTGCACTACAGGGTAATAAGCCCAGTTTATTGTCCTTAAGAGGTAGAAAGAGATGTATATGAGTAACCATAACCTAAACAGAGCGACAGTGCTTAAAAAGAGATATAAGTCAAAAAAGGAAGGAAGGAAGGAAGGAAGGAAGGAAGGAAGGAAGGAAGGAAGGAAGGAAGGAAGAAAGAAAGAAAGAAAGAAAGAAAGAAAGAAAGAAAGAAAGAAAGAAAGAAAGAAAGAAAGAAAGATAGAAAGAAAGAAAAATATTTCAGCTTGATAAAAGGAAGGAAAATAGGTGAAAATAAACAGAATAAAAACCTTACATCTATAGAGGGTCTGGTATATTTCCATCATCAGTATACTAAATGCTTCATATTGGTTATGTAATTTCAACTTTCCAACTACTGTATGGATATTATTTTTACAGATATTAAAACTATCAATCAAAAAAGTAACTTTTACAATTATCATTGTCAATGGTTCAAGAGATCAGAAGCATATCCACAATATAAAATCTATAATCCTCTTGGTAGTTTCAAACATACTACTACTACTACTAACTATGCAAGAAATACCACATTATATAAATTACTATATATATATATATATATATATATATATATATATATATATATATATATATGATCTTTGATTGGTGTGAATATCTTTATTTTAAAATTCTGATTAAATTTATTGGGTGACAATGGTGTATTGCATTGTGCATTCACCACCCAAAGTCATTTGCCAGCATTATGTTAATCCATGTAGATAGCTGCAAAGTCACTGATTGGCTACTTAAAAACATGTTCTAAGACTAGTACGACATGAACAGGTTCACTGTGCTCCTAGTACATATCAGAACAAGTCGTTTAGTATGACAGTATTCATGAGCCAACAGTGAAGGCAAGTGGCAATGCCTCAATGAAAAATCTTGACCCATCACTGAAAACTATGTAATAGAACATAACTTTTTAAAGGATATGAAATTAGAATATATTACAGGAATCACTACAACATGTACAATTTATAAGGTGAGATTCAATGTTAAAGATGATCTATCTTAGCTAAGATATAAGGTGGTCAAGGTGTTAATGGATCTTTTTAAATATTGCATAATTAGCATACTTTTCTATTAAATATCAAATCAGCAGACTACTATCCATTTCAGAGCAGACAGGGCATCTGACATTCTCCTCAGCTGTGATTTTCCTGAAGGGTTTAATAGGTTGGTATTATATTTGCACAAAGTAATATTACCATTACCATAAATGTTTTCTAATTATTTCTTGGGATTAATGAAAGCATGCTGTATTATTGATGGATTAAGTATAATATTTATAAAACATTGAGAGGATTAAGGAGAAATGAATATGTATATCTTTCTGCATGTGTAAATAATGCATATTAATTCCCAGCATCAATTTTGTACAAAATAGTTTAGTATATACTAATAACTTCCTAAATATTTTAGTCATCTGTTGTGAATATGAGGTATAATATAGTATTTGTTTACCTGCAATCTTAAGGACTTGGTAGTGTCCTTGAAGACTGCAAGAAGAAAAAGGATCTGGAAAATGGACCCAAGAAATAATGAAGTGTGTTGTGATTTTCAGAAAATAAGCAAAATATACCAAATAAACTTTCAAAGGGAAGGAACATATATTCTATCAAGAACAAAAAGACAAAAATAAAATCTGTGAGCTGTCATAAATCCACATAGCAAATATGAATCATGAGTATACAGTTGTTGGTTCATATATATGTACATTGTTTATTCTTATGTGGCATTTTAGCATCATTCTTTTCATTTTTTACTTGTGTGTGCAACTTTTTTTCTGTCCCATTTGTTTGTAAGCTCCCTGCAGACAGTGATAAAAGATCCACTTAACATACTGTAAAGCAATCAGGATTTGCAGATAAAACACATGACTTGGAATTTAGACTTTGCAACTTGCTGGCTGAAAGATGTTGGAAAGTAATAATGGTGTGCATCATTAGCTCATTCTCTTGCCATTATTTTCAGTAACTATGTCAATCATTTGCCAAGGACTTTATTTTGATAGAAATGAAAAGCAATTCCTCCTCCAAAACTGAAAAGTACACTACATTTTAAGGCTAAGATATGAACCATTCAAGAAACATATGTTTGATGATGAGATTTTAAAGAAATTACATCGGTGAACTGATGAAAGTCACTTAAGCAAATAGATTCATAAGAGACTCCTGAGGTGATGATACAGTTTTAAATGGCAATGCTATATTCAGTAGGTATACAAAGTTGTTTTTCCTTTGGATTAATTTATTCTATGTTAAGGGATAATGAATGGTTCATGAACTAAAAAACAAAAAAAGTAACAACAAAACAGTAAAGCTCTCATCCTGCTATATTAGTCTATGAGTAAAAGGAATCTGAATAGCATACCTTCTGAATTCTCATTTGTTGAACTTAATTTCTATTTAAAATAGTCTGTTTCTAACATACTCTCCTTTTTTCCTCTGAGCAAAGTTATTGTCATTATCCTTATGGTTCCATTATCCCATTCTTAATAGATTTGTTAAGAATAAAACAATGTCAGATAAGGAGAAATAATTTATAAAATTAGATGGGGAAGTCTCAGCCTCGGTATGTAGGTTGATTTTTACCAGAAAGTAATCCAGACAGTGTGGACTCTTGAAATGTGCCAGGATGGCAGGTGGCTATGTAATGACATGCACAGATGTTGCAGTACAGGAGGTATCTCTGGGTCACCCAGAAGTCTGAGCCTTCACCCCAGGCATCCCTAAGGTGCAAGCAGCCTTTTCAAGCCTTCACTTGTCCCAGAAGATCCAGAATGCCCATGACCCCAAGTTTGCAAAAAGCATCTGTTCTTACTGTACTGTACCAGTGCTAGCTTCACGAAAACTGAAATGTTGCCAGACTATGACAATAAATACTGTTTTTTAATGATTTATAAAAGCCTGTCAAAACAAGAAATGACTGTGTAGTGTATTTTTTTAATCACTTATGCTTTTTGCTGTCCCTGGAAAATATAGTTTAGTTTAAGGTCATATTTTTCTAAGCACTTTTAGGCTCTGTAGATATTTCCAATCTAGTTTGGTCCTCAAAAGTTATTTCTAATCAGCTTGTGTTCCACAGCCACTCAAATTGAGAATAAAGGCCCTAAGCACACAGGATTCCTGGTGAACTGGTACCCAGGGAACAAGAACAATAAAAAAAGGCACAAATCAAGTTCAGGAGGCAAAAAATAGAACACTCTGGGCTGCAGACAGTAATCAGGTGATCTGTGTGTATGCTGACTTTGGAAACCTGACTCATCACCAGAGTCAACCTGTAAACTCAATGACAATAGGGCAAATTTAAGAAATAAGACTCAGGCCTCAGCATTTATAGGCCATGTCATTTACTCTCTAAATTTAATAAAATCTCAACTGTTTAAAGTGCATGTTAGCTTAACAAATATCATTTTTAGAAAAGGAAGATGATCTTATAAATAAAATATTATAAAGATCTGTAAATAACTCTATAAATATTCTGTTATATCAAAGTAACACCTACTAGAATAAAATATCAGGATAGCTGTAGAACAGTCTGAGTACAGTCCTCAAACCAACAGCATCTGCATTACCTGGAAACTTGTTAGAAATGAAAATTCTTGGATTCCATCTCACACTTATTTATTCAGAAACACTAGGAGTGGAGCCCAGCATTCTGCACTTGAATGAGGAGGACTGCAGAGGAAATTATAACCCTAAATTCTATTCAGAGGCAAATTTATTCCAGGCTATTTCCACATAGACATTAATTTAACCTACAGTTCATTGAAAAATTAAACTAACTATAATATTCTAGTCCTTGTCCATAACTGTTGATTAAAATATCATGGCTATTTTCTTTATTATAATATTTAGAAACTTTTATTGATGTTAATATTTAGAATATCAGTTGTTTTGGAGTCAGTGGTTTCATTGTGATAACAATGGTAGCAAAATATTTTAAATATAAGGCAAGAGCTTTGATGTTTCTATGTAGCTAAGCCACAACCAGCATATCTTGATTTTTACATATCTAACAGGTTTTATATCAAATAATAAACAATAATGTCAGATTGCACTATCAGATTAACTATCCAGATATACCGAGGATCTTGTGTGACTTGTGAATAAAATAGGGGATAACTGTGTTTATAAGTCTTCAGTGGAGTTGAGGTGGAAAAATGCAAAGCCGCATAATATTCTCACTTCTCTTGGGGGTTTAAATTCTTCTGAGCAGCTGAAAACTAGTATAGAGACCTCCTGATACTTTCACTTTCTCTCCCATCTTTCTCTTTTAATTGCCCTTGGCCAAATGAATAACCACTGGGGCATAAAAAAATGCCACCCCTCCAGGAATGAATGATTTCTAAGTCATAGATAACTGTGTTCTGAATTTCACAGTGCTGGAGCAGAAAACTGTGGACAGTGGAAAGTGCAGGATGAAAAGGGTTCATTCAGAGGCTGACAGCTGGTAGAGAGCAGAGATGAGACAATCAGGGACAAGCTATTCAGATTTGGGAGTGAAGAAAATGAAGAAATAGGCAAGCAATAACAAGGTAGTCAGGGCTGGTGAGGTCAGGTGCCAACAGAAATGGAAAATGGCAAGGGCAAGGATTGATTAGGGAGGGAGAAAATGACACCATTACCTTTAAATCCCATAGCAAGCTGCGTTCTCAAGACTCTAAGTTTAGGTCATTTATAAGACACTGGCAAGTTAATGAATACATACTTTAATTCCTGTACTAAACTTTAGGATTCACTGCACTTCCTGGGATGCAGTGCTCAGCTGCTTTGCACCCTTGGCATGTAAAATTCTGGTGCATATCTTGAGGTAACATTTTGATCAGATCACCTCTTCTTTTCATTCCATCCAGGAAGCAAATACAGGATGTAAGATCTCAACTTTTGGCTCAGAGGGAAAGCCACATGCATTTGCTTTTTACCAGGTTATGAGTTGCAAAAGTGAGGATGCTTAACGGTATGGGCTGTCCTTCCTTCCCCTGGATATCTTGGACACCATGGGAGGAATCCAGACCATCAGGGCTGACTCTGCTAAGCCCTCAGTTAAAACAGTATAGACAAATGCTAAGCCATAGATCAGATATCAAAGGGTCACTCTTCTCTGGTTACCTTAATGACTAAAACAAGGGGCATTTAGTTCTTTTAGTCACAGAGTCCACAAAATCAGGTCATTCATTCTGGAAGTGACTGATGGGCTCTGTGATTTCCTAAAATAACCTAAAAACATAATATAAATAAGCAGTAACATAATTCTTAACATATTAATCATTTTAAGTGTACATTTATTGCATATAAACTTAATCCAGTTCTAGGTCATTGAAGTTTGAAGTCAACCTCAGATTTTACAAGACCCTTACAGGTCCAAATCCAGAAAGAAACGAAAATCCAGAGATGTTGAGCCATTTGTCCAAAGGTCAGGCAAACATCTAGTGACAAAAATCAAAACCAGATCCAGGGCTCCTCATTCTCAGGCCAGTCCTCATCCCCATTTAGCCAATCTGAGTCAGGACAGCACAAAATGAAGCTATATGGCAATTATCTGATAAATTTGATGGATGTGTACAGACAAACAGGGATAATTATGGCCAGAAAATCCAATTTGGGTCCTCAATTACCTAGATTGACTGCCTACATTGACCAAATAAACTGGATAATGGCCAAAAATGCACTCTACATTGTGCTGGGTACCTGTAGCCTGAGAAGCACTTCATTGTAATTTTGTGATTAATGGGAACACCCACACCACTGAGGAAACTGGAAAGTACAAATCTGAATGGATGTATATTCCGTCCATAAAACAGATTTGAAAGTTACCCCAAATCTCTTATTTAATGGTAAGTCAAGGGGAAATACTAGAGGAACTAAATGCATACATACTGTAGAATTTCTTTGAACAAAGCAATCGCGTTGCCTCTGTCCAGCGCCTTTGTCTCATCAAGTCTATTATCCCTCCAAATGAATCGACCATAATTAGGCCCAAGTTGTATGAGGAAACGATTACAAAGGCCTCAGACCAAAAGCTTTAGTAAAGCTGGGTCATTCTCTTGACTTCATTCTAAAAATTATGTAGGTCTCAGTTGTTAACTTAAGATAACCATCCCACTTGGGATGTTTGGCCATGGATGGGGAGCATTAGAGAAAGGGGGGCTTGAAAGCAATCCATCCAAAAAGTTTCCTGCAAGATTTCAGTTTTAAAGTAAAATTATCCCATTCAAATTTAGGAGGTTTGCCTGTGCAAAGTTTCAACAAGGAAAATATATTTTAAAAATGAGATGTTTTGCCCTAGCCGGTTTGGCTCAGTGGAAAGAGCGTACGCCTGCAAACTGAAAGGTCCCAGGTTTGATTCTGGTCAAGGGCACATGCCCGGGTTGTGGGCTCCATCCCTAGTGGGGGGCTGGCAGGAGGCAGCCGATCAGTGATTCTCTCTCATTAATGTTTCTGTCTCTCTCTCTCCCTCTTCCTTCCTCTCTGAAATCAATAAAATATTTTAAATGAGATGTTTCTCTTTGATTTTAAAAATAAATAGGTTCAGAACTGTGTGCACCAACATTAGGAACACAAATGACTGTGTATCACGACTGCAGGCTGAGAAGACAGGCCAGGGAAAGGAATCAAAATGCAAGACACGATTTGGTACAGTAGAGACCCTGTTGGATTGGGAGCCGCAAAACTAGGTTCTAATTCTCCATTTGGCACGAGCCAATTCGGTTACATTAGACAATTTGCCCTGCCTCTGGACTTTAATTATCTTATCTCTAAAAAGAGAAGGTTGGCAGGATGTGTTTCCAGTTTTACCTCTCTTTGATTTTAAGCCAGGCACAAGCAAACTAAGGATGATGGGCTAAATACAGACCACCACCTGTTTGTGCAAATAAAGTTTGATTAGAACACAGCCATATGTATTCATTTACATATTGTCTATGGATGCTTTCATGCCACAAAAGCAGAGCTGGATAATTGCAACAGAGACTGAATAGCCTACAAAGCCTAAAATATTTACTATCTAGCCCTTTACATAAAAAAGTTTGCTGACCCCTGCTCTAAGTCATTGATAGTGTTTCTGACAAAAAGAGAATACTTTAGCATCACTGCTAAATCAAAGCCTGTATTTTAATATATTATACCAATTTCATAGGGCAGACTTTCACTCATCTTCTGCCAAAGTCCATGATGAATAATGTGCCTTATGGGATATTTCATTGTCCCTTTAAAGCCATTCTGGCTTTTGGGTGCACTGATACTTCATCATAACATTAATACATAAGTGACAGCAATTAATAGGGGCATGGTCTGGAGGCTTTGCTGCTCATTGGTAGGGTCGGTGAAGGTGACTAAATTCTGTTCAAAACTGGCCAGTTCCCAGATCAAGAAGAAGCCATCCTCATCTAAGAAAGAAATGATAACAGATGAGAGAAAATGAAAAGTTGTTGGATGTCTACAAGAGGAAGAGAGAGAGAGAGAGAGAGAGAGAGAGAGAGAGAGAGAGAGAGAGAGACTGACTATCTAAGATAGGAAGAGGGTAACTCATATAACTTGCATTTTTTGAGGGGAACAATATATGTTGCAACTGAAAGTCTATATCCAGATTAGTAGGAATAAAATTACCTCAGACTTTGAAATTTCCTAAATGCCTTAAAACTCAAGTAATGCAAAAGAAGGAAACACATCCATACTCCTTAGTATCCAATGTGACTTCTCACAACACCCCACTATTAAAGCAACAGCAAGCCATAGCAAGAGGCCTTCAGCATAGTCTTATCTGAATGCTACACTTCTGTCATCTGAGGACTCGCTGTCTCTTCACCCACACAGCCATATCAGCATTGCTTCCTCAACAGTCGTTTTGCTCCTTGACATACTAAGACCCTAGAAATAACTCTTCCCTGGAAAACTCGAGATATGCAAGCTGCAAAGATATACAATAGTCAAGTCTCTACTAAATTGTTAATTATAGATTTTTTAAGGTACTAAGTAGAAGCTGCATGCAGCCTTAAAACATACCCTATTGCTGGTGCTCTTGGAACCCATATGATGAAGTGGGATTTGGAGTCAATAACTCTTGATTTAGAATTTTGCTTCTGTCATTTTCTTATGGATGAAATTAGTTATTTAAATCTTCTGAACTTCTACTGTAATCAATTTAATGGGCTCAAAATTATTTCCCTTAAAAGAACATTCAAATCTCTTAGATCCGTATGCAGCTGTATTAAATGATATACGTTGATATCTTTTGAGTTATCACTAGTAACCAAGTGCAAATATATTAGCTAATTTGATCCTTAAAATATCTTTGTGGAGATTAAAATCATTAATTTAATTTTACAGAGAAGAAACTAAAGGCTGAACAAATTGAGTTTTTGTAATAACTTTTGAGTCCAGGCCTTTCTGAATCCAAAGCCTATGTTCTTTCCTCAAATCCACATTGGTTTCCACTGATGACGTCTTTTTTTCAAAACATATTTTATTGATTTTTTACAGAGAGGAAGGGAGAGGGATAGAGAGCTAGAAACATCGATGAGAGAGAAACATCGATCAGCTGCCTCCTGCACACTCCCCACTGGGGATGTGCCTGCAACCAAGGAACATGCCCTTGATCGGAATCGAACCCGGGACCCTTGAATCCGCAGGCCTATGCTCTATCCACTGAGCCAAACGGGTTAGGGCTCCATTGATGACTTCTGTCTGCCAAGGTCTACTCTAGCTCCTGGGCTGTAACACAAACAGGGGGAAGGGTGTGGGACACCTCAGTCTCATCATTCAAAAATCATTTGCCCTCAAAAGATTCAAAAGATGATACTCCAACTCCCTAAACCTAGTGTCCTCTGTCTGTCACATGCTTTAGCCCAGAGACTAGGGTTGGATATCTGACTTAGCTTCCTACTTAGTTTAGAGCTTTTCCCTGCAGCTCAGTACATTCAGCTGAGTCTACATAACCTACTTAGTTCCTGTTATTTATCATCTCCCCCAATGCCCAAAATAAACCATAGGGAACAGATTGACATCTCTAAGCCATTTGGTGGAGTCTGGCCATTACTAAGAGAATGCCCAAAAGAGGAGAGATACCATCTACATGGATAAGCTGCTGCCAGGAACTCCCCATCCATCAGATTTCATGTTCAGATGGCAGCACCTACATGAACCAAGTTCATCTTGAGACTTAAATCCTGCATGCACATTTAGGCTTGTATGGAGAGTCAGACTGGGTGAAGAGTCACCGAACTGCCTTTATTCCTTCGCACCCTGATCATGCCTCTCGCTTCCCTAGCAGGCATCCTCTCTCCTTTCTGCTAAAGGTCTGCTGGGTTTGGACCTTTAGCAGATGGCAATATTACATAAGTGCTCAGTTATTTGCCATAGGGTCTGTTTTCTCTGGCTAAACTGAAATGGGATATGAAAAATCTTTGCCTAAAAATTTTATATGTTCCCTTTACAAAGCCTTTTAATTCTAGGACAGTGATGGCGAATCTTTTGAGCTCGGTGTGTCCACATTTTGAAAAACCCTAATTTAACCCTGGCTCCGTGTCACATATAGAATTTTTTTTATATTTGCAACCATAGTAAAATAAAGACTTATATTTTTGATATTTATTTTATATATTTAAATGCCATTTAACAAAGAAAAATCAACCAAAAAAATGAGTTCGCGTATCACCTCTGACACGTGTGTCAGAAGTTCGCCATCCTGTTCTAAGATGTTCCTTTATAACTTGGCATAATTTGTTGGAGCTTGCCATAAGTGCTTCTAAAATCCCACAGGAAGGATGCAAAGAAGATGTTGTTAGTTGTGGAAGAACTGTGAAGGAAGAAGGGGAAGGGGTTTCTCTCCTTCCTTTTTTCCCACCAGCCTAACTCTATTTCCTGTGTCTTTAAAGTACATACAGCAACAGTAAATAAAGGAAAAGATCACCGATCATTGACTCATTTTTGCCAGCTTATATTATAAAAAAAGCTATAAGTTTGAAATATAAATTATAAATCCCTATAGTATAAATCCTTAAATAAACTTCCAAACATTTAGAATACATAAATCTATTTCCTAAAATATTAATAAATTGAATCTTTCTGAACTTTGAGTTTTCAAATGCATAAACTCTCTGTGAATTACACTAATTCTCTTATGAGTATACTAATTATTCTATCCTTCACTGAAGGCATTTGTAAACATAATAGCCCACTTATTAGACCAGCTCTTTGAGCATAGATCTAGGCTATGTAAGTTTTAGTATTTTTTACCCCCTACCTACTGCAGTATCTGATATTTAATAGGCTCTAAAGAAAAAAAAAGGATGAATATGACAGATTTTCATGGCTCATGAGATTTGTGTTTACCTTTCACAGTACAGAGATGTCATTAGGAAGTAGCTGTCCTTCCAGGTACTACATTGTCAAGTATATCCCCAATAAACTTGTATTGTATTAAAATGTGACTGGCTATTTGCAACATCAACTAGAGTAATTCTAATACAATAAGCACATAATTCAATTAACTAATCAATTAATTTTAGTGGGAATATTAATATCAAATATTAAAGACTTATCTCTGATTATTTAAGGAAAGGAATGAAAACAGAATAAAGCCAATGAGGCTTACATTTCAGGATCCTTCACTCCCACGGTAAGATCCTGGGAAAGGCCCTAGCAACCTGTTGACAGTTTTGTCAATTTTTCAAAAGCAAATTTTTGCATTCTTTTGCTTAGGAACAGACCTCTAAATTACAAGGGCCTTAGGGTCCATAAAAACGGACTCTGCCCCTGGTTCAAGATAAAAGAACATGGCAGTATATAATGCATAAAGTATGAAATTTGTATTTGTAATTTACAGAAAGTCAATCTCTTCCACTGAGTTGACTCTTTTTCTAATAAGAATGTCCAAAGTAGCCTGCAATTTATTGTCACATTTTCTCTCATTATTTTTCTATGATGCCTTGTGCATAAAGAATTGCCTCTTCAATAACTTTGACCAATTGCTTTTATAAGATGTTGATTATTTTTTCCTTTTGCATTTGACAAAGCTTAGAAATGGGTGGGGGGGAAATGTCTATTTTTAATTTTAATAATGAGTCAACTATGGAAGATTTAAACAATTCCATAAATTCATCTTTGGACATGATACCCAAATTAACAAACACACACACACACACACACACACACACACACACACACACACATATTTATGGAATGTTCAGTAAAGAAAGAAAAAATAATTAACCGACCAATGACTAAAATATCTGTTCAAACAATGTTGATTGAATTCAGCTCTCACATATTTTTATATTGTGGTGATTGAGACTATAATTATAGGGGAAAAATGACTTAAAAATGTAATAACTCATGCCTATGGATATGAGTTTGAGTTTTGTAGGTGAGTACATGCAATAGAATATTATGCCTGAATCTTCAGTTTTAAATAGTTGTGTCTACTATATTACAAGAAGTTTCCCTAACAAATATTTGAATTTGTTTTTATCTAAATTGATTAGCCTATTTCTTTATCTCTGCCTAGCTTCTTATATATAATTGATAAAGATAAAAAACTATTTTGCTTTATTTAATATCGACTGTAGTAATTTGTTAAACTGTCTTGTATCCTCATTTCTGATATCAGAATAAAAGAAAAAAATTATTCTCTAGGAAAAAAATTAATCTTGAAATTTTAGAAAACAACATTCCATGATAGTCAGTTGAAGACAGAATAATAGAAAACAAATCAAAAACTAAAAATAAGCTCAATGCTTGGGTGTTTATAAAATAAGACAGCATTCATAAAAACAGTTAAATTCACACAATAAAAGTTGAAGATATCTATACAGTTTCTAAAGTGAAAGAGCTCCCATGAAAACTCAAAAGTATTCATAACTGTATGCAGAGTTCACATTTAAATGAATATTTTCAGTAATTGCACAGTAGTGTAATGCTATCCATATATAAACACAAGGGCAGCAACTGTAACTAGTTTTCATCCCGAAGAAGTCAACTTAACAACTCAATATTGAAACATTGAACTTGGCATTGAGAAATCCACATTTACTAAGTTTTATCTCTAAGAAATCTCTAGTCAGCTATTATAAACTAGAGGCCTGGTGCACAAAATTCGTGCACAGGGTGGTGGGGGGAATTCCTCAGCCTGGCCTGCACCCTCTCCAATCCGGGACCCCTCAGGGGATGTCTGACTGCCTCTCGAAATCTGAGACTGCTGGCTTCTAACCGCTCGCCTGCCTGTCTGCCTGCCTGATTGCCCCTCACCCCTCTACGTCCCTGCCTGATCACCACTAACAGCTCTACTGGCCTGATCACCCCTAACTGCCTCTGTGTCGCCCCACACCCGTGACCCAGGATTCCCTTCTCCAGCTGGTCACAGGCACCCAGAACCTGAGCTTCCCTCCTCTGGCCATCTGCAGGCCCACAGGACCTGGGCAGGTTTAGCCCAGACCAGCTGAAGCCACAGGGGACCATGGGCGGGTAGCTTCACCCAGGCCACAGCCGCAGGTGCCTGGGATCACAGGGTGGGTGGCTTGTACCTCTCCCAAACCACAGCTGCAGGAGTTGGCACCCGGGACCACAGGGGGGGCATCTTGTTCCTCTTCTGGGCTACAGTCACAGCCACTGGTGCCCAGGACCGCAGGGCATGCAGCTTGTCCCTCTCCTGGGACGCAGGTGCAGTCACTGGCACCTGGGACCACAGAGTGGGCGGCTCGTCCCTCTCTCGGACTGCAGCCTGGCTGGTCCCCATTCTTCTCTCCCCATTATTAAGTGTCTGAACCATTATGGCATGACAGTGTGAGGGCATGACAAGCATTTGCATATTAGCTCTTTACTATATAGGATAATTTGAAACTCTACATGTGCATTTCATAAGTGAAGGTTTTTAATGCTCGTACCCATAAAGAAGAATTTTTATTATGAGTCCAGTGCCATTATCCAAAAGAACAGAAAATATTTCCCCTATACCTAATCTAGACTCCCCTTCTTTTAGTGTAGGCTATTTTATTATTCAAGTAGAGGCCTGATGCACAAAATCATGCATGGGTGGGGTAGCTCGGGATGGTCTGCTGGAATCAGGCCCCAGCTCATGCCTCCAGCCTTTGCAGCCTATGCTTGTGCCCCCAGCCTTGTAGCCCCACAACCCTGCCTGGCACCCCTCCTTGGCCTGGCACTGCCCTCTCACCTACTCCACCATCCCACCTGTCGGGTGACTGATCAGGGCCAAGCACCCTGTCCAGCTCCCTCAGCAACTGGGAGCAGGGCAGTGGCCCTGCCCCCATCACCACCACTGATCACCATCTGTGGGGTGATTGGCAGAGTGATCGGGCCCCTGCTTGCACCCGCCTTGGCCTGGCACCACCCACTCACCTGCTCCACCATCCCACCATGGTCCCACTCTCGTTGGGGCCCATCGGGGCCAGCAGCACCTGCACTGCTGCCCACTGCCAGTGCTGCACCACAGACACCCACCATGTTTTGCACCACGCCCTAGTGGTCAGCACATGTCATAGCTAGCAGTCGAACTACCGGGTGTTCAATTTGCATATTAGGCTTTTATTATATAGGATAAACTTTCTTCTCAGAGTTATCTACACATTAATTCTTTAAAATATACTTTTGACATATTTAGATTCCCTCATTTCATTGACAGATATGAGCTAAATAAATCATTTGATTGAGATCTTAAATGCAGTTTAATAATTTCTCCTAATCATTTGGGAACATAAGTCAGTGATGAACATGAACTTTAACACTGACAAGTGCTGGTAGCCTTTCACTATCCATAACCTACCCATATCCCTGTAGTCTAGAGACACATCAGTTGAAGCACCTAAATAGTGGTCAAGATTTCTTCATAGGCCCTCCTCTTTATTGTAAACATTTGTTCTGTGCTCATGAACTTGATATATAGCAGTAGAATCAATGATTCACATTCATCATAAAAGAAGCTGGCATTTTATCTAGGAACTGTAAGCTTGCTAATAAGTGCAAAGAAAATAATAGCACCTAAGGGAAGGGAAGAAAGAGAAATGGGGAGCTAGGAGTGGGTAGAACTGAATGGAGGATAATAGAGTACTATACAGGAGCAATTTATCTAGCATCTAGACCATAGCCATGTTATCTTTTCATTCTCAAACACTTCTCACACTTAGGGACCTACTACATGGTCTTACAGATAGTAGGTGTTCAGTCAAAATTCTCTAGCACTAGGCCATATCAACGATCTGTATCTTTCTTGCTTGGGACATGTGGTGAGGAAAGGGAATGTGTACAAGTGGTAGACACAGGAAGGCTCTTTCTCTCTTCAGTCTTTTTTTTAAAATTTTCATTTTGAAATGTAAAGCTCTTTTCAATTAAAGTATAAATGATGAACTTTATTAGCTTCAGCTGTAAAACATAGTGAGATTTCACATGTACATACTTTACAAAGTGATGGTCACAAAAAGTCCACTATTCATCTATTACCATACAAAGTTATTTTGGTATTGACTTTAGTCCCTGAGCTGTACTTTATATCTCTGTGACTTATTTATGATATACTTGTCCATACCCCCACTATCCAACCCTCTGGCAACTATCGTTTTGTTTTTCTGTTGTTGTTGTTTTTTTTTTTGTTGTTGTTGTTGTTTTTGTTTGTTTGTTTGTTTGTTTTTTTCTGTATCTATGAGCCTGTTTTGTTTGCTCATTGGTTCAGTTTATTAGATTCCACATATAAGTGAAATAATACAGTATTTGTCTTTCTCTGACTTGTTTTACTTTGCATAATTCATTCTAGGTCTATCCACAGTTGTTGCAAATGACAAGATTTTATTATTTTTCATGACTGAGTAATAATCCAGTGTAGTTGGGCTTTTGGAGCTCATCTTTTTTGGGACTCTCTGTGCTTCCTGGACATGGATGTCTGTTTCCTTCACCAGTTTAGGGAAGTTTTCAGTCATTATGTCTTCAAATATGTTTTCCATCCCTTTCTTGGTCCTTCTGGGTCAATTATGATGCAAATGTTAATATGCTTGATCTTGTCCCAGAAGTCCCTTACGCTATCCTAATCCTTTTTAATTATCTTTTCTTTTTTATCTTCCAATTGGGTGAGTTCCACTATCCTATCTTCCTGATTGCTGATCCATTCTTCTGCATCATCTGATCTGCTATTGATTCCCACAGTTGTTTTTTTTATTATTATTATTATTTCAATTGTTATATTCTTCAGTTCTGATAGATAATTTTTTTAATAATTTTTATCTCTTAGTTGAAGTTCTCACTGAGTTTACCCACTTGAGTGCAGAGTTTGAGGAGCATCTTTATTACTATTACTTTGAACTCTCAATCTAATAGACATCTTACCTCAGTTTCATTGGGTTCTTTTTCTGGAATTTTGTCATGTTTTCTGTTTGTTTGTTATTTTGGAACATTCTTTTCTCCCCTCATTTTGTCTCTTTGTTTCTATGTTTTAGGTAAGTCAGCTAAATTTCCTGCTCTTGAAAATGTGGCCTTATTTTGAAGGTGTCCTAATGGGCTCAGTGGTGGAACCCCCCTTGACACCATAGCCAGATACTGCAGAGGTGTTGCCTGTGTGGAATAGTATATCATCCTATTGTGGTTGGGCCACAACTTCTATGGACACACTAGCAGGTGAGGCTTGTCCCTGGCCCGCTGTCTGAGGCCTGGCCACGAGTGTTGAGAGGTCACTGGTGTGCAGGACAAGCCTCCAGTGTGGCTGGTTATAAGGCCCAGGCACACTGATGCAGACACATTGCTGAGTGCTGGTACCAACTGAGGCCACCCCATGTGCTGAAAGGCAGAAGACTCTTTGGAGGGTATTAACCTGGGTGGGGTGAAAAGTGTTAGCAAGGTTAGTGGAGAGTGCCAGAATTGGCACCTGGCAGTGTGAAACCAATCAGATTTAAAAAAGGGGGGTAAGATGGTGCCAGTCAGCACCTCTGAATCTAAAGAAAGTTCCAACAGATTCCTGTTCCTCCAGCACAAATCCTAAAATTAGTCAATGTATCACCTTCACATATGTTCTAAGTCCTGCCTATGTGCCAAGACTCAGAAAGAGCACAACCTGGGTTTCCTATAGCCCAATGGCTCTCCTAGACATAAGCCTGGCTGGTTTTCAAAGACAAATGTTATGGGGACTTCTCTTCCTGGTGCAGGTCTCCCAGGATAGGGCTGGGAGACCTCGCTTTTCTGGATGACCTATTTCAATGTGGCTTTTTCTTTACATCTGTAGTTGCAGAAAATCTGTTCTGCTAGTCTTCAGGTCATTCTCAGAGATAGCTATCCTATATGTAGTTGTAGTTTAGTGTCAATGAGAGGCAGTAAGCTTAGGATCTTCCAACTTTGCCATCTTTAACTAGAAGCCAGGAGTCTTATTCTTGAATGTCAATTTAAATTGTCTGTGACATGTCCGTCCTTATGGTTAGTGCACTGCCACCACAACAAATGTGTCTCTGAGTGGGATCGTTGAGTTACTCCTCTCTTCACTCCTTTGATTGTCTTTCTTGTAGCCTCATCTCCCCTCTGTCCAGTTCGTGGTATTAAACCTGAGCCCATTGGAGTGTCTGGAAAAATATATTTCTGTTACGGCGCCTGAAAAAAAACCAGTATTCATTTTCCAAGATGGAATCACAGGAGAAATATGAAAGCTAACTGCACATAGTATAAATAAACATGGTATGGGAACATGAGAGCAGAACACGGCAGCCTGACACAGACAAGAGAGACAATCCAGCATAACAAATAGTAAGTTGTGCTTTGCCCGTGGCATTTTCTGGCTCCATCGATAATTATACAATACAACAGCCACTGATTTCTGAGCTCTGGATCAATAATGGGTTTCACACCCCCTCCAGAGCTTGTTGTTGACCAAGGTGCTTGCTCAAACCCCCCACCCCATCCATGGCAAAAATCAATTCTTGCATAACTGTTTGTGTGCTTGGAATGTCAGCATCAGAGCACTGGAGAGATATGGAATTTAATAGCACTGCAGAATTCACAATGATTTCATAGTTTCCCCCCACAAGTCCATGCAGCTCAACCAGAAAAGTTCTCAATCCGAAAAATATAGTGCAGTTGGACATTCCGAAAACACCAGCAACACAAATATGTAGCATGCTCATAGGCCCAGAGCTGGATGCCAGAAGTTTCATGTGTTCTGTGATTAACACATCTCACATATTCTAACATATGAGCTGATAGTATAGCATTCTATATGCTTAGTGCCACAAAATGGTAGTGCCATAATAATATCTAGGATGAATCCTCTTAGTGGTCTACAATATTCTATAACATCCAATAGGGCATCAAAAGGTGATTAAATAACATCATGAAATGTCCAAAATGCAAAGAGACTTTATTTCTTTATACAGTGGCAAATTTTCAAGCATGAATATTCTCTGAAAATCAACCTTATTTGTATGTACTCAACACAAATAAGAGAGTTGAGCTACAAACATAATTTTAATCTAATCAAGACAGATGGCCAAACTTGATAATATAGATGCCAAAGTAGATTTCATAAATTGAATTACCCAGTTTGGTTGTCTTCCTTGATTTAGTTAACTAGACAATAGCCCTAACTCTTCTTCACTAGCACAGTCCTAACTGGTGATATATGAATGTAGTCACTACTGCACTCTCCTCTACAGGGTCTTATGGCAAGAAAACACCAGAGGAATTCATCATAGACATGAAGAGCCTTCCATTGTGAAGTTAAAGATAAATAAATTCCAGAGAGAAGAAACAAGCTTCCGAAGGTCAGCAGCAGCCTCAGCAGTGTCTCATGGTCAGGGGACCCATGTGCTGCCACCCACTATGTCAACACCCCCACTAAGCTGACAAATATATTTGTGGGTTCCAAAGCCACACCCAGAAATTGCCCTCCCTAAATCCTTCTTGTATCACTTTTTTAAAATGTTCTCCATTGTATTTTTGTAATACAACTAAGAAAGGATGACCTGATAAATATATTCACAACCGTGTTATCCTGGCAGAATCTTCTGACCATTTCTTCATCCTTAATGACACGTTCTACCTGTTGGTTTACCCTAATTTAGTTAATAGCAACTCCACTCTTTGAGCTGCTCGGACCAAAATCTTTGGACTAATATTTGACTTAGTTCTTGCCTTTATGCCCACATCCAATCCATCATGACATACTGTTAGCTCTCTCTTCAGCACAGATCTAAAATCTGACCATTTCTCATCAATCACATGTCGGTCTAAGTTACTATCATATCTCACCTATATTACTGCAATAGCTTCCTAACTACGTTGGTAGAGGGTGTCACTGTCTCTACCTTTGCCACACTCATCCTTCCCGCCCCTCGGTTATTCCCATCACCACAACCAAAATTATCCTTTTAATTATGAACATGCCTTTCTTTTTCTGCTTAAAACCTTCCAATGGCTCTTCATCTCAGTAGAGGAAAAAATAATCTTAACAATGGTCTATAAGACCCTACAGAATTCATCCATCACTCTAACTTCATCTTTTCTTCACCCACTTGCTCACTCTGCACCTACAACACTGGCTTCTTCTTAGTTTTTGAATACTCCAGGCATACTCTGGCCTCAGCATTTTTGCACTAGCTTTCCCTTCTCCCTGGACCACTTTTCCTTCAGATACAGTGGGGTCTTGACTTACGAGTTTAATTCGTTCCGAGACCGAGCTCGTTAAGGAGCTCCTTAACTCAAATTACTCTATCAACTCAATGCAAAACATCGGCGGAGAGACAGCTGGTATCTCAAAAAACTCATTAGTCGGGACACTCGTAAGTCAAGGCCCCACTGTATGTCATTGGCTTACTCCTATACTTACTTCAAGAGTTTACTTGTCACCTTCCCCTATTTGCCTTTAAAAAATGAAACTTCCTTTCCCACCCTCACCCCAGCACACCCTACCTAATATATTTTTTTTAAATATAGTTAACTTAGAATGCACTGTATAGCTTACTTTTACTTTCGTATATTTCCTGTCCTCGGTAATCAGGATGTGAATTCCAAGAAATGGGGATCGGGGTGTGTGGAGAGGTTTGCTCAACCCCAGCACCTAGTAGATTAGCACACAGCAACATTTGATTGTAAGTAATCAGATAAATTAAGGGATAATAAGATGAACACCAGGTTTCAAGGTTCAGAGGTGGAGGACACAGTTTGGGGCAAAGGAAGATTTCTCTGTATCCTGTTCATCATCCCCAGAAGCACATTCTTTCTCTGACAATGCAGGAGGTTGGCTTGAGCTATGCAAGTCTCCTCAGTATTCAGGCTTCTGTCTTAGATAAATGCTGGAGATGATCTGACACTGAGTAATGCTCATAGGAAGGGGAAAAAATGGAGGGATGGGCATGCTGTTGTTTTTCCTGTAATTGTGGGAAATCCATCAATTACTGTTACTATGTTGCTGCCACCCAGAAAACTTGAGTCAGCAGTAGTTCTTTCTACTCTAGAGACATGAGCTGGCAGAGGCTGGGGAACGAGGACTTGGCAGAATGAGGATAGTCAGAACGCCTCACCGAGGGAGGTAATATATGACACTGACTCCCTGCTTTCTCTTTGTGATTTGCTCAGGGTCTGAGGCCTTTACTTCCCTCACTTCCTCACCCCTTGCCATTTGTTATCCCTGTGTCTAGAAGAGGGCAGGAAGACTGTGAAATGGATTAAAGGATATTTTACACTGGGAATTAAGATTGGATAAGGCAATTTCAAGGTTTTACCAAAGTGTCCAGAGGAATCTAAAGTTTAAAAAATTCCAATAAGCATGGAAAGTTCAAAGAATGCACGATGTGGATGCAGCATATGAGCCACACAGCTGGGCTGATTATAAAGCCAGGGAGCAGGGACCCATTACAACTGGTCAGCTGGGCAAAGAATAAATGGTGATTGTGAACTTACTGCCATGCAACCGCCAGGCCGTGAGAGTCCCTTTCTAAATACACCCTCAGTCTGCACAGAACTTGAGTGCTGGAACAACTCTATCTTCTCTTGTTTTTAGGCACGTACTTCGGAACAACATGAACAAAAGGAGCACCAGCAGAAGGAAACTGTGTGCAGTCAGCAGAAATGTTCACATTTCAGTGCATTTGCTTCCTCAGAGAAAGAGAATATGTGCTATATCTGACCCAAGAAACTCCCTGCATACTTTAATTACAATGTTTAAAAAACCTGGCATTTAAAAGGTAATTAAAAGGGAACTGTTCTCTGGGAAGAGAGAGGTTGCTATGAACTAAAGACATTTTTCCCCAGGAAAATCCAAAAATAAAGTCATTGCTAAGGAACTTGACAAATAACAAATAGTAATACTAACACAAATCAAAACACCTTCATAATCAGAGTTGATGTATGTAATTCAAATTCAAAAACAATTGTGGACCCTGGCTGTTGTGGCTCAATGGTTGAGAACTGTCCTGTGTACCCAAAGATTGCCAGTTAGATTCCCAGTCTGGTCACATGCTCTAGTGCAGGGCTCAATCCTTAGTGGGGGATGTGCAGGAGGCAGCCAATCGATGTTTCCCTCTCCCATTAATGTTTCTCTCTCTCTAAAAAACAAGAAAAAATATTTAAATTTTTTTTCATTAGGGTATCACTTTATCACACTGACAAAGCAAAGACCCCATAGTCAGTTGAACAAAATCATCAAACATAGCAACTATTTAATCAATTTGAATCACGTTGACAAGGTAAAAAGACCATCTTAAAGCTAAATAGAAGGACCATTGTTTTATTTTAGCGGTTCCCCAAGCCACTGGGCATAACCTATATTTGCAAATTTCTGGCACTTTGGAAAAGACCCCAGTGCTCCAACAGATATGTAAAGCTACTTTCATTCCTAGAGTTATCCTGAGAGAATCCATCAAAAAGAAGGAGATCAGCTCATTGTTTTTCAGGGACTCCGGGGAGGCATTTCACTCTGGATCTTCTGGGTTAAACAATATTCATGGAGTAAAGGGCTAGAGAAGAAGAGAATCCTTCCCTTGGCACTTGGTTAAAACGTGGACAGGTTCTTCACCCCAAACATTATAGAATCCTGGCTCTACCTTGAACAGGAAAGTAGGCTAAAATAGATTTTCTGACTTTGAGATGAATAACAGATTGTCGGACACTAAAATAGTCTGTAGAATTACATAGTTATATTCAAATTCACCTTCCTGATGACTAAGGAATGTCCCTTTTTTAAGCAGAAGTGACTCTGTCTAACAAGTACAAGTGGACCATACTCACCTGGTCTACCTCCAGCATCACATTACATACTTTGATATTAAAAGCTTGTGTCACACCAGGTTGAGGAATCCCATCTTCCTATCCCATTTTCCTCAGTGCACTTATCATAATTGTAACATTAGTTTTTGAGTATAGTTCTGTTTGTTCACTGCTTTCTCCACTTAGAAAAATGACTGACAAAAATAGTCATTATAAAAATAACTAGAGGCTTGGTGCACGAAACTGGCTCTCTGACATCCCCCGAGGGGTCCCGGATTGCGAGAGGGTGCAGGCCAGGCCAAGGGACCCCACCGGTGCACGATCCAGGCCTGGGGAGGGACACAGGAGGTTGGCCAGCCAGGAGGAACCACGGGAAGGCTCCAGGGTGTGTCTGGCCCATCTCAGTCCCAATCAGCCTGACCCCAGCAGCAAGCTAACCTACCAGGTGGAGCGTCTGCCCCCTGGTGGTCAGTGCACATCATAGTGAGCGGTTGAGCAGCCTTAGCATATCATTAGCATATTACGCTTTGATTGGTTGAATGGTTGCCTGGACAATCAGACACTTAGCATATTAGGCTTTATTATACAGATGGATGTTCATCCACATTAACAACTGAGTTATCACTTCAGAACCTTTAACAAAATAAATAGTTGCTGAATCCAGTTCTAAGACTGGATCATTGTCACCTAAGTCCTTAAGTATGGATATAAATCCCCTTCCTTTCTCCGTGTTACTCTTCTCTGGTTACCCAGAACACACCTAGATTTATGGGTATAATTATAATGGTGTGTACTGAGAATTATAATCCTTCTGTACTGGGAATGCTAACAGTAAGTTTCTGATGTTCAAATGCAATAGAGTCCAGCATTTTCTACTAAAATCTTTAGGTAAATTTCATTTCACCACCAACAGGGGGAGGTATGTCTTGGCAAAACAAAATTTAAAGTCCTACAAATCACACATGCACAAAATTCAACCAAATGATGCAACATTATTTGAAATGCTTGAGAGGAATCATCTTAGCAGGGACCATTTGCTCAAAAAGTAATAGTGCTTTACAGCAATTTAATAGAGGAACAGTTGAATTTTCCTCCCTCCTAAAGCAGCATAGGCTATAAAGTAAAATATACCAAAAATTAAATCCTAGCTCCACCACTCACTACTGGTTGGGTCATCTTGGGCAAGTCATACACCTAATCTAAACCAAATTTCTTCATCTGAAAGGACACGGAATAATCATGCCTATTTTGTTGTGTCGTGTAAGGAATAATAATAATAATAATAAAAGTATCTGCTGCATAAAAGGTATTCAATAAAGATCTGCAGTTACATTTATTCTTATTCCTTACTGCAAAAGCTTGACCTGAGAGTGTGTGTGAGAGCATGCAGTTGCTCAATATATCCGTTTGTATTTGTAATTTAAATTGTCTTCATTTAGGGGAGCTCAGTTTTAAAAGTGAAGGTTTGGCTCTGTGTTCTGTATAAGACTGAGATCAACACTGACAAGCATCCCAGAAAAAGAATGCTAATGTTGATGACCCAGGTGCTTCCATGAGCAGTCAGGATGTTCATTGTTTGGAAGGTGCCAGACTCACACATCAATAGTGAAGAGATGATTAACAGCCTCTTCCCTAGAGACTATTTTTTAGGGATTGGAGAAGCCCTAACAAGTTATGTATATGATGCATTTTAACACTGTTAAAATATGACTAAATTTAACATAAAATAATTCATAATAACAGGATATTTATTTCTCACACTAAGGTTTGACCTAGAGTTGATGTTTTTCTTAATTTCTTTTTGTTTATATTAATATTAGCTTAAAATTAGACAAATGTGGTTACCTTTTACAGACTCTGTTAGAAGAAGATCAAAGAAAGAGTTTTACATATCAAAATAAGAACCATAATACATAGAAGAGTAGAAAACCTTGATGATAACACTCTGAGGGAAATAAGTGCTATCATAGATAACAAAAATCAATTCACATTTTGTCTATTAAGATTTGTACTTATAAACATACCAATATTTGTGCACTCACATTTAATAAGTATTTATATTCTATTATATTAAATGTTATAAATGAATATAAAATATGCAATCATATTGACATATTACAGTACATATAACATTGATCATATTATAATATATTATACTGTTGTATAAAAACATATTAATTAAATACTTTTAAATACTTGAGAACTCACAGCCCTTCACTCATATTGTGAAAGTCTGGTTGTCTTGTTGTTTTTTTGTCCCACTATTTCTCCCTTCCATCTCCTTATCCTATAAATGTCTGAATAATGCAGTTCACAGACATTTATAAAGAGCCATCTTACAGCTGAGTTTATTTCTAAACATGGTGTATCATACCTTCCACAGGACAGGCTAATGATTATTTTTAGTTTTAGACACCATCTGTTACAGATTCTGCTGGGCCAAAGATCCTGTTTATGTCAACAAATTACTTAATTAAGCAAACTAGGTGGTGTCAATTATGATTTTTTAAATGATGTGGATGTTCCTAAAAACTACATAATTCAATATTATGCTTTAGTTGAAAAAAAAATAGAAGTGTAGTGGGGAGTACATTGATTCAAAGAAAGGATGCAGATAAGAAGGTACCAGCAAGATCCCCACAGAGGTAGGAGAGGGAAGTGATCTAGTACACACGTTGAGGGATTGGCTTTAGGTCCAAGGATTTACACCCCTTACTCTGGCACAGAGGGAAGAAAGTCTTTCATGGAATAAAGAGAAATCTAATTGAATTCTCCCTTGGCATTAAGTACAGTATTGCCTACCATGTGACTGACCACTGAGATAAAAGGTATCTCAATGTCTTTGCCTCTACAACGTCACTATTACAAGTCTACATACACTTGACGCTGAATTTGTCTTCAGAATACTCTGCCTCACTCTTGGAATACTGTTTCTCATTTAATTCATGGCTCCATGGTGCCCTTGCGTATTCAATAAAGACAAAACTCCAAACTAGAGCATTTTTCACATATCCCCTTAAAATATAATTTTTGTAAAATTATATCCCAAAAATATTATGTAATCTCAATTGAGAAAATTTGCTAATTCTGCAAGCTTTTCAAATAATGCCTGTTTATAAATTCAAGATCCCTTGAATTTTCTTAAATTCTAATAATACATAGAAATAAACTTAAATCACCATCATTATAGAAATCATTGAATTTTCTATAATTCTAATAATATTGAAAGGATAAACTTAAATCCCTTATTATCAGGTATAAAACTATTCACAAAAGTCATGACTTCTATATATGACAAGACTCCTCTTGGTTCAAAATAGGCTTCTAAATATTACTTTTTCAAAATATCCAGTGTGTTAAATAATGCTAATTCAGAAAAATTATGTTGTTATAAACAAATTTATGGTAATACCTCTAATTAGAATAATTTTAGGGATACATTCAGCTCTGTAAAAACTGCCATTGGACCACTGGTCTAAGTAACTCATGAGAGTAACATATTATGGGCAACAACACCAGTAAGATGCAAAAACAAAGTGTTAAGGTCCTAAGTTATGAATAGCAAAACTTCTCTCATTGTAAAATTTGTTACATCTTCTCTAAGACCAAAGTCAATAAGTTTAGTACATATGTTTTCTATCTAATTCATTGCTTCAGATCTTATAATTAGGTCTTTGATTCATTTTGAATTACTTTATGTACATGGGTACATAGTTTCATTCTTTTTCATGCGGCTTTCCAATTTTCCCAGCACCATTTATTGAAGAGGCTTTCTTTTCTTCATTGCGTGTTTTTGGCTCCTTTGTCAAAAATTATTTGCCCAGATACATGTGGGTTTATTTCCGGGCTCTCAATTTTGTTCCACTGGTCTGTGTATCTGTTTTTCTGACAATACCATGCTGTTTTGATTATCACCACTTTATGGCATAATTTGAAGTCAGAGGATGTGATGCCCCCAGCTTCCTTCTTTTTCTCAGAATGGCTTTGGCTATTCGGGATCTTCTGTGGTTCCATACAAATCTGATGATTTTTCATTCTATTTCTTTAAAAAACGACATTGGGATCTTAATAGGGATTGCATTAAATCTGTATATTGCTTTGGGTAATATGGCCATTTTAACTATGTTGATTCTTCTAATCCATGGAATATCTTTCCATTCCACTGTG
Source organism: Myotis daubentonii (assembly GCF_963259705.1). Lineage (NCBI taxonomy): Eukaryota > Metazoa > Chordata > Mammalia > Chiroptera > Vespertilionidae > Myotis > Myotis daubentonii. The sequence continues at coordinate 62,792,839 of NC_081842.1, read as the reverse complement.
TCTTTTTCAATCTCATTTAATAACGCTTTGTACTTTTTAGTAGATAGGTCCTTCACATTCTTTCTTAAGTTTGTTCCTAGGTGTTTTAGTCTTTTGGCTGTAATTATAATAGAGGTCAAGAATTTTTGCCCTAGCCTATGTGGCTCAGTTGGTTGAGCACTGTCCCATGCACCGAAAGTTTTGCCAGTTCGATTCCTGGTCAGAGCATATGCCTGGGTTGTGGGCTAGATTCCCAGTAACAGATGTGCAGGAGACAGCACATTTATGTTTCTCTCTCTCCCTCTACCGATCTCTCTCTCTCTCTCCCTCTCTCTAAAAATTAAAAAAATTAAAAATAAAATAAAATGTTTGCCCTAACCGGTTTGGCTCAATGGATGGAGTGTCAGCCTGCGGACTCAAGGGTCCCAGGTTCGATTCCAGTCAAGGGCATGTACCTTGGTTGTGGGCACATACCCAATGGGGAGTGTGCAGGAGGCAGCTGATCGATGTTTCTCTCTCATCGATGTTTCTAGCTCTCTATCTCTCTCCCTTCCTCTCTGTGAGAAATCAATAAAATATATTTTTAAAAAAAGAAAAGAAAATGTTTTCATTTCTTTTTCTGAAATTTCATTGTTAGTGTATAGGAATATAGTGGATTTTTGTACATTGATTTTGTGAATCCTTCAAATTTACCATATTTGTTTACTGTTTTGAATAATTTATTGGTGAAATCTTTAAGCTTTTCTATATATAAAGAATCATGTCATCTATAAAAAATGACACTTTTATTTCCAATCTGAAGGCTTTGTATTTCTTTCTCTTGCCTGATTGCTTTGAATAGGACTTCCAGCACTATATTGAATAAGAATGGGGAGAGTAGACACCCTTGTCTTGTTCCTGATCTTAGAGGAAACACTTTCAGTTTTTTATGATTGTGTATGATAGCTGAGGATTTGTCATGACCTCTATTATGTTGAGGTACTTTCTCTCTATAACCATTTTTAAAAATTTTGTTTTATTGCTTAAAATATTACAAAGAGCAGTACATATATCTCCTTTTCTTTTCCACCTTGACCTTCCCCTGACCTCCCCTAACCCCTAGTGTCTTGTGTCCATTTTATTGAGTGTTTTAATCATAAGTGAATTTGACCCCAAAGGCAAGGAAAATAAAGGCAAAAATAAATGAAAGGGACTATATCAAACTAATAAGCCTCTATACAGCAAAATAAATCACCAACAAAATGAAAAGGCTACCAACCAAATGGGAGAAGGTATTTGCAAACAACAGTTCTGACATGGGTTAATATCCAAAATATATAAAGAACTCATACAACTCAACACCAAACAAACAATCCAATTAAACAATGAGCAGAGGACCTGAACACTTCTCCCAAAAAGACATACAAATGCCAGCAGATTATATATATATATATATATATATATATATATATATATATATATATATATGCTCAATTTCTCAAGCTATTAAATAAATGCAAATCAAAATTACAATGAGATACCACCTCACACCTGTTAAATGGTTATTATCAACAAGTGTTGGAGAGGTTGTGAAGAAAAAGGAACTCTCACTGCTGGTAGGAATGTAAACTGGAATAGCCACTATAGAAAAAAGTATGGAGGCTGCTCAAAAAATTAATAGAGTTATCATATAATCTAACAACTCTTATTCTGGGAATCTACCTTAAAATTGGAAAACATTTATTTTCAAAGATATATGCATCCCTATGTTCATTACATTATTATTCATGGTGGCCAAGACATGAAAACAAACAAAGTGTCCTTTGATAGATGAGTGGATAAAGAAGATATGGTATGTATGTATGTATGTATGTATGTATGTATGTGTGTGTATATATATATATATATATATATATATATATATATATACACATATATACATATATAATGAAATAGAAACAACTGATTTCATTCCTATGCGGGATTTTAAACTGAAAGCAACAAATGAACAAATGAGAAAAACAAACAACTAATAGACACAGACAACTATATGGAATTGCTAGAGGGAAGAGGGATGTAGGGTTAGTAAAGGATAAAAGGGGTCAAATATATCATCATGGAAAATGATTTGACTTTGAGTGGTGGCACACAATGTAATATACAGATCACGTATCATAGTAATGTACATTTGAAACCTATATAATGTTATTAACCAATGTCACTCCAATATACTTAATTAAGAAAGAAAATTTATTAAAATGTGTATAAGTTTATGATAGAAAAAAGTGGTCTTGGGCATAATAATTGGAAAGCACTCTTTCTAATAAGCTGGAAAAAATGGATTACATTGCATTGTCAATCCACTGGTTGGAATTCCTAATAACAACCAATGAAGCCACTAAGAAATGGATTATGCTTTGGGAAGGAAGAAGAACTAAATAATCAGAATGGGCTCTACTCCATCCTCATCGCCTTCCTTATTACTCCATAAGAAAATTCTGAAATTCTAATATATAGAACAATCATATGTCTTAGTTTGTCTTGGACAGTCCTAGTTTATACCAATGTCCCAGTGCAATTATTGATAAAGTTCCCTTTCATTCTCAGAAGTGCCTCAGCCTGAACGATAAATTATATAGTCACCCTACCAGTAAGCCATCAGACAAATGACTGAACTCCCTTCAGGGTATTCTGACATTAAAAGGAATGGATCACTTTGTTATCTGTTGCTGTCATTGCTATTATTTAATACCGAGTGAAGAGCATTGGGTTGTTGCAGACAGAAATCAATAAAAGCAATGCTATAAGCCTTCAGGATGGCGAAGAAGACCTCATTGTGGGAGAGGATTTCTGAAGTGAGTAGCATTTTGTGTTCACTAAGACACAGTTGATTGTCCAGGCTCCATGGCAATACCGTCGCTTTGGTTTAATATTTAACTAGTAAGTAAAATCCATATCTATAGAATCCATACGGCAATAAAAGGCTCATGCCTCTGCCCTGACTCAAGTTGCCTGCACAACATGTAGGAATTGTTATTTTTTAACTGTTCAATCCACAAACTTGTATTAGAAATTTAGTACATTTTAGGCCCCTACCTGTCACTATGGAATATACAAGAAGCCACAGTACTTGCATTTTAATAATTCATATTTTAATTAATGATTCAAAACCCAACAATCACATGATAACTAAGTATAAAACCATAGGGCAGTAATTCTTACAAGTAATTTTTCAAGAACAGTTAGAATATTGAGAAAAGGATATTGAAGAATAAAAGCTTTAATTTAGGCTTAAAGGATGCAGAGGGCTCTAAAAGATGGAGAGGAACATCATAAGGAAAAAAATAGTTGTGGAAATAAACATGCATGCAGGGGGCCCAAATGAGGTTTGTTTTGAAAAGAAATAAATATTGAATAAACACACTGGAGCCATGTTTCAAATACTTAAGAAAATTTAGGTGAGAATGTTTGGACTTGATGCAACATATGATATTACTATTAAAAACCATCCAATGTCTGTTATCTCCACTTCACCAAAGGTTTTTCCTACACAGCAATCTGAGACCAAGTCAACAAAATGAAAGGCATTACATAGGAAAAATATCCAGCCTCTTATTACTTTCAGCCCTAGGGGACAGATGCAGTAAACAAAAATATGCAGTCCAATAAACGGTGCTTTCATTTATGATTAAAATATTTCAGAAGATTTCTTTGGTCTAATTGAATAACCAAAGAAAGCCATGTCCTGATTCTGGGCTCAAATCTCCCACTCCCTTCTCTTCCATTCCTAGACCAAATGTTTAGGTGAAAACCTTTCAGATTCAGGTGCTTAGCCCCTTTCAAATATGTGAAGGTCATCACTCTAATCAAGTCTTAACCTACACCACAGATGCCTTCCTCAAAACCCACTGGTTCCACGATGGTATTTCCAAGTAAACCTCCCTGACTCCACTCAGTAAAACCACTCCACTCTGATAGCTGTCAACTCTCCCTCCCCAAACCTTGCATTCTTAGTGTTTTCTGAGGGGAGCAATTAATTGATGATAGGCATCTTTTAGTCATGTAAATCTGTATTCTCTTTCCTCTTTTAGACTCTGATCACTACCAGGGCAGGAAACTGTGTCCTATTTTCTTGCACTATTATCATTATGTATTATTATTTAGCATTTAATGAAAAACAATAGTTTTTTTGTAGAAGAATATGAATCCGTTTCTCACAGCTGAAAGCAGATAATGGCCAGAAAAAATAGAAGCATTAGTACTAGCCAGAGGGATTAAAAATAATGAGAAAACTAACTACTAGTATATGTAAAATTTTGAATCAGAAGGATAGTAAGAGAAAATAGACTCTCTAAATAAATGGAGTAGGCTTGAAATCAATGACTACTCAACAATGGCTGAAATACTGAATTCATTTTTTTAGCAGTAAACCAAAGAACAGTGGACAATTAGGAAGTAATAAAGACACTGCTAAAATAGCTATTGATGAAAGGCTGGTAAGAAAATACTTGGAACAACTGAACATTTACAAATAAGGAGTCCCCTGCTAGAATGATCGAACACAGTACAATGTGATAAACTAAGGGGAATAATTGGATAGATTTTTGAAAGTGAAATTTGTGGGCAACAGGAAAGCAGATTGCTACAACATTTTTTGCTACAGAATTACTGAGGTAGGCTACCAAAGAAATACTGGGTGAGTGCTGGGCCCTATGCAATATTATTAAATAGCCCCAAATTGTTTCTCAGACTCCCTACCACTTCTTTACATGGTCACCCTTTATCCACTGCCCATTGTCCTGTCCCAACACACCGACCAGTGTTTTTCAGAAGGAGCACAGCCACCTCTGTGTTAAACACACAGATAGGCAAGAGACATGCTCACACTTAGCATAGGACCCTGAGTAAGTGGCTTCCTGGTATTTGCTACAGATTAATGACAGTTCTCCAAAAGACTCCTTCTCTATAATCTGGCCTAATGAGTTTTGTGGTATTTGGGTGTTTTGGGGTGTTGTTGTTTGTTTCTTTGAAAGATACCTACACTCACAGCTCAGATTTATATCTATTGTTCTTTTCCCACTCTTTGTTTTTCACCAAGCTCCCGAAATGCTCCTACCATGGCATTCCCACTGTTTTTTTTTAAAAAATTAATTTTTAATTATGTTATGATCCCGAGGGAAAGTAATGACAGTCACATGAATGTCTTGGTTACACATTTTAAATGACCAACACCAGCTTTTGTCACACCCTCTTGTCACAACAGGATTTTTCTAGGAAAAAGTCCAAGTTTATTCATAAATGACCAAAAGAATTTGTGAATAAGAGAGATAAACAAGATGACAAAGTGAATCATTAAAAAGAAAGCTTTGCATGAAAAAGCTGGGAAATTTCTACAATGGAAAGGTGGTTTTAAATGGAAACATTGTTTGAAAAATAGTATAACAACAACAGAACTCTTCTAGAACTGGAAAAAGCACCATAAGGCTGATTGAAGTTCTGTTGTTGTTTTTTGGCTTGTCTTTTGTTGTCCTTTTGTTTGGGATAATCTTATTTACCAAATAAAAGTGATGACTCTTCAGAGAGAAAAAAAAAATACATAGTAGATGATACATCCCTGTTCTCTTTTACAAAGTAGATGATACATATCTGTTCTCTTTCAAATGACAATTTCAACCTATTAAGCAATCAACCAAGTAAAAGGTTTACTACATTACAGCACTATGGACAAGATAGGTAGAGAAGGTTCGAAAGCATGGTCCCTTACCTCCAATAATTTACAATATATTAAACAAACTTGTACTGGGACAAACCAATGCACAAATAATTCACTGTAAGATTGTATGAACTATATATGCATACTATAGGCGCATGGGAATAGCTGAGCACAGTTCCATTAATATATTAGATTTTTACTAAATAATTGTAAAAATGGATAAGGAACAAATGAATAAATGAACAGATTATGGTAACTGGGTTTGTCTTCAGAGGTGGGTAGACTCTGATGAGCTAAAGCTAATGGAAAGTATATTTGATGTGCGAGGATTAACAGAACAGAGACCATGGGCAGGAATGGAAACAGGATAGAGAAGTTGTACTTTTAGTACTAAGGTAACAGAAACAAGAGCAAATGGAATAAAAAGTCAGAGGGCACAAAGAGCACATGTACATTTCTTATTTGTTTACTCTAAAAAAATTCCTGAATCCAAATCATGTTATTATAGTAATAATTAAATTATTCCAGGGTAAGAGTTTCACAAGCTTAAGCATATGAGTGCCCAGAATAACAACAGAAACAATATGAGTATGATTGGCTTTATTTCAGTAATATTTTATTTTATATTAAGTTTTTTGTTTGTTGTTTTGCTCTTTGCAAAGGTATGATTGTTTATTTTTAAAGAAATCTTCTAAATGTATACAAATACAGCAGGTATCTTCATATGATCATGTTTACAATAGTGTTTTATTCATGCACTTTCTTGATCCCAGATTCTCTCCCTTCATTTCTTTCCTTCTTTTTTTCCCCTTTAAGCCTAATGAGATTTTGTCTCTTTGGGTTATTTCTTGGTTCACCTCGAGGTTTCCCTTTGAACTCCAAATTCTGAACCATCATCTACCTTATCTGCTGAGATTTTCTGATCTTATTCTTCACTCATTTATGGCCAAAAAAATAGGTTCAACAGTTCCACTATGCAACATTCATGCAGAATGCTAGCATAGGAAATAGGCAGGTGTTCCACCTTTTTGGATGCTCTGACCTATGTGTTTCTTGATTATTTGACTCTGCCAATGTAATGGGATCCTTAAGTGTTATCTGAACTACATGTGCTTGGTGATAGCCTAGAAGACACCCACGATTCTCTAAGGTCATTGCAACCTAATTTGTAGTCTATCCTCATTGACCTCTATTTTACAGATTTTTGTCTTTGTTTTCTTTTGAGATGCAATGACCAAATAGACTTTGATGCCAAGAAGAGAGCTTGACACATACTAGGCACTCAATTAGCGTTGTTTGACAAATGGACTAAATATCCCACGTTGTGCTACATATTTAATTCATTATTTATGTTTTTGTGTGTTTATTTTCAATTCCCTTCCTGATTTGTTAATATACTCAAGGGTTAACTCAAAGGATGGTCTATAAAAATGTCTGTATCTTTTATGAGGCTACCAAATAACTCAATTTATTTTTTCTATGAGCATAGCTTTTATTATTTTCCTAAGTGAATTACCTTTCATTGCCCACATTGAATATCATCTACCACTTTTCTGCCCACTCATGCAGGCTGGCAAGTTCTCCCTGCAGTTTATCTCCATCTGCTTGGCATTTCACTACCTGGAAGAGCTTAGTGTCATCTGCAAACTTGGATAATTCATCATGCGTTCCCTCTTCCAAACCATTTATGAAAACGTAAAATGAGACAGGATCCAGGGCCAGTCCCTAAGACACCAAACTGTGTTTCCTTTTCTATTCGCAGGAGCTCTCATTTATCTCTAGATTATGTTTTCTTTCCCCTTGTTAAAATAAGCTTTGTATAATCACTATATATTGATATATGTACATGTTTCTTCTGGGCACTAAAGCTATTAGATTTGGAGATGCAAAACCATCTAAAATGTTTCCCTTCCATAAAACTCTTAGGGGACAGCCAACTTGAATAGCAATAAAGAAGCTGAATATCCCTGACCAGTGCTTCTAGGTTGTTAGAGCATCGGCCTGTGCAACAAAGGGTGGAAGCTTTGTACCTGGGTTGCAAGTTGGATCCCGTACCCGGTTGGGTTGCATGTGGGAGGCAACACGCAACTGATTGATGCTTCTCTCTCATATTGATGTTTCTCTTTCTTTCTGCCCCCCTTCCTTCCACTCTCTCTAGAAGTCAATGGGAAATATTTAATAACATGCTATTCAGCTTCCAAGTGTTTGAGTGTTTTGAATTGTTTTTACTGTAGTTTATTTCTAATATTATGCCATTGTGGTCTGAGAAGATTCTTGGTATGATTTCAATCTTCTTGAATTTTGGGAGACTTTGCTTGTGGTCTTGTAAGCTAGAATATTGTAAGGCTCATCCAAAAATGCATTTATCCCCTCAATGGAGTTAGAAAAGAAAATAATGACTTTGATTTCAAGATCTTCAAAAGAAGGGAAGAACCGCCGTGAGGTCCATGGATGGCTGTGCTGAGGAAGGTTGAAAGTAACATTGTCAGATGGCAAGAAGCTCAAAGGAAGACCTCAGACAGGAGGATGGAAATAGCCTGAGCAAGATTACCCAACTCCACCCATCAATGGCTCATGGACGCCCAGGTAAAAGGTGCAGGGAAAGTTTTTACTCAAAGGAATGCCTCCATTCAAGCATGGAAATGCAAGTATTCAAAAAAATGCCTTTAAAAGCTGGACCAAGTAGGAGATTCAGTTGATAAGAGCACAGGGTTTCAGAGGGCATAAGCAGCAAAGTTTAAAGGAATTGGAGGCAATGCACAGAGAGCTACGTAAAGGCCCAAAGAAAGGGGAGCAGCTATGGGATGAGAAGGGATTCTAACCAAGCTTTAAAGGTTAAAAATATGCTTTGGTCTGGCAAAAAGATGTCCTCACTTGTGGTATAGGTGTTTTTATTGTGACACAGAGTCAGGGCCTAGGGTCCATATGCTCTTGTCTCAGAGAGTAAAGATAGCTGCTTCAAAGCTTACAAAGGGGCATCAAGGGCCCTATTTTTCTAGAGAGAAGCTGTCTAAATCTAACTCACACACATTAAAGACAGGCATTTGCACCATACAGGTGTGCAATTCACAGATACTTTCTGATGGGTTAGCCATACATTCCAATTCAATTCAAAGAAATACAAATCACCCCCCAAATTTTGGCTATCATATGTATACTAGGTACCAGAGCACATATAAATTCATCAGGTTTATCTATTCTAGGTTTGTTCCAAGGTTGTAATAAAATCCCTTTATCTTTTGAGTACTGAAACTTGCATCTTAAGTTTTGATAGGTATTTTCAAATTGTCTTTTAAAACCTCTGAAGCTCTATCCCTATCTCCTATCTCTATCACCTCCCAGATTTCACCCAGAACAAAGTGCTGTTCAAATGAGAAATGCTATCTCCCACATTATTTTATCATAAAGTGTTGGCACGCCCTGAAAATATGTCCAGGACATTTTACCTTCATAGAACAGAAAACATAATTCAATTTAAATGTTCTTTATATCTAGAAATCTATGTAACATGAATATTAAAGGACAAATCCCACACTCCTTTGTGTTTAGAAATAACCTATCTCCAACAAACCTTGCGTGGTAAAGGCTGATTGATCACAACCAATCAATAAACTTAATAAAAGTGAGACATAAATGTGGATTGAAGCTGATAAGGTACAGACACTATTAGTAACCTACCCATATATATTCTCTTTTCCTCTTAACAAAACCTTGATAATGCTCAGGGCGCCTATTTGCCTTCTGAGGTTATGGCCTCAGTTTCCAACTCTCTTGTATGTGCATGTAACAGAGTTCTAGGCACAGAGAAGGAAGCATATCTGCAGAGAACTCTAGCAAGGCTTTTGCTTGTGCTGATAGAAGGGATGAAAATCATGTGTTCTGACAACTTCCCCTCAATGTCCTTCCTCCACCACCACTGTCATCTGCTTTGAATGGGAATATGGTGCCCAAAAATGTCATATCCATTGTAAACTTGAAGACAAAAGCTGTGAAGGAAAGGCTTAAAGAATTGCAGTGACGTTGGCCTCAATATTCTACGGCACAGACTTATTTTGTTATTATTTTAATTTTATTTTTTCAACTACAGTTTACATTCAACATTATTTTCAGAAGTCCAGCATAGTGTTTAGACAATCATATACTTTACAAAGCATTCCCTCTGATATTTTGAGTACACACCTTGGACCATGTATAGTTATTACAATACTAGAGGCCCGATACATGAAAATTTGTGCAATGGTAGGCCTTTCTTCCTCCCCCACACTTCCCCCACAGCGGCCGGCACTGGCTTCCCTCTGGCACCCGGGACCCGGACTTCCCTCCTCCAGCCACCAGCAGGCACTCAGGCCCCGGGCTGGCTTCCCTCCAGCCCCAGCTTCGGCCAGAATGACGTCCAGAAGATGTTCAGTCTAATTGGCATATTACCCTTTTATTTTATAGATTATTAACTATATACCCTATGCCATAGGTTACATCCCTGTGACTTAAAAATATATAGTTCCTGTTTGTTTTAGCTACTATATTGTTTTGGTTCTTAAAGCTAAAGATATCCCTAACTACTAAGTGTGTGTGTGTGTGTGTGTGTGTGTGTGTGTGTGTATTTACATTAACAATGCAGATATGGTAAAGGTATTTTTAAAATTGAATTCTAAAAAAAAAATTGAATTCTAATGAACTGTTTTAAAAATTAACATTTGAGTGAAAAATGTGGATTATCTTTTTAGAAGACTATAGCCTTTGGTTGGAAAACAATATAATTAAAAGAAAAGAAGCTGAACTTTGAAATATGACATACCTAAATTAACATTTCTTCCATTTTCTAGCTCTTGGGGTGGGGAGCCTCAATTCTTTGTGTATAATTTAAATATAATCATAAGAGTCTTAAAGGCTTTGTCTGAAGATTATGTGTGATGATAACATAGTAGATAATCAATACATGTGGGTTCTCTTCTTTCACTCAAAATTGACAATTTTTATGACACAACAGCTTTGGTCTACCTACCAGGAGACAATACAATTTCATAATCTTGACTGTTTTTTATTGGTAAAGAAGAAAATTACAAGAAAATAAGCTGAATAGAACTTTTCTACCTAAACTATATATTTTAGGATGTTGTGTAGGAAAAACACTGATTCAAAGAGTCTTTAAACATTCTAGAGATACAACCCCATAAACTGAAAACTGATGCTCATGATGAAGGATCATGAGATTCTGTGTGATCCAGGCCTGGAGGAGTAAACTAAGTCTACTCCACCGGACTTCCCCATGCAGGGAATGTGAGGGGGGAAAACACAGCAATGGTTACCTCCTTGCTGTCTAGGAATGCCCAAGAGTGACTAAGATTCTTTTAATGATAATAAAATATTTTTAAAAGGAGGGAAATGTAGATGATCATTCATATTACAAAAGGAAAAATGGCACAGTTATGTAAGGTTGGCAGTTCTGGTTCATTTAAAGTAAAAGTATATATTGTCTGGTTGCTTTACAAGTAAGAACCATGCTTGTAGGATTTCCTGTTTATTTATTTTGTTAGATTTAGCAAATGTAATTAGAAAGTGGTAATCAGTAATGAATCCATTAAAATATTTAACTGTGTTCTAAGAAACATCAGTCCCCAGAATGCTTTGGAAACATTTCTTGTGTTAAATAAATTTGGGTAATACTGTATGTATAATACTCGGTCCTGTTAGAGATTTAAATAATACATTAATATGTTATATGCTCAAAGAAGCCTCACCTCTAAAGAAACTAACATTTAGCTTAGCCCAAATCCCAGAATTGTTCCACATGCCTTTGACCACAAAAGCTATTCTTCTAGTGATGCCTATTAACCTCCGACACAAAGAGAATTGTTTGAAACACACTTCAGAAACTGCTGACCTCTAGTATAGAGTGTGGTGGCTGAATGCACGATATAAGTATAGGGACACCTGTAAGAGCAGAGCGGTGTGAAACATACTCTGCTGTCCGTTCAGTCTGTCTACGCAGTCAGATGGATATTAAGCTGAGACAGATGGCTCACATGCAAATAGATTAAAGGGAGAGACTGATGTTGAGGTTTTATGTGTTTTTTTTGTTGTTGTTGTTTTATTTTGTTGGGTTTTTTGTTTGTTTGTTTTTAATTCTCACCCAAGGATATTTTTCCATTGATTTCTAGAGAGAGTGGAAGAGAGAGGGAGAGAAAGAAATCGATGTGAGAAAGACACATCGATTGGTTGCCTCCCACATGCACCCCAAACAGGGCCAGGGATTGAGCTTGCAACTGAGGTACATGCCTTTGACTAGAATCGAACCCAGGACTCTTCAATCCACAGGCCACCTCTCTATCCACTTAGACAAACCAGCTAGGGCTGTTGTTTTTGAAGCCCTAGATTTTTACACTCTGTTGGTTTTACAATGTTACCTGTGGGAAAATGTTAGTATCACATACAGTAGTTCTCCGTTATCCATGGGGGATATGTTCCAACACTCCCAAGAGATGTCTAAAATAGCAGATAGTACTAAACTCTAAATGTATCATGTTTTTTTCTGTACATATAGGATGGGGAAAAGTAGGTTTATAGTTGTATGGAAAATAATAAAATATTTAATAAAAATACATATATAAAATGTGCTTCACATACTCACAACTGTAAACCTACTTTTGCCCACCCCTCTATATACCTATGATAAAATTTAATTTATACATTATGTACAGTAAGAATTTATAGCAATAACTGGTGATAAAATAGAACAATCATGACAATATCTATATATATAAAAGCCAAGCGACCAGGACGACAGAATGACTGGATGACCGGAATGACTGGTCCCTATGATGCACACTGCTATAGCCAGCCGGCCTGATCAGGGTCCCAACTGGTGCCCCCGAACCTCCCATGGCCCCTCCCCCTGGCCACCAGCCACCTCCCCCAACCCTGATCAGGGGCAGGGCCAGCCAGCCAACCACCCATGGCCTCTCCCTCTGACTGGCCCCCTACCCCAGTCAACCTCCCAGGGCCCCTCCCCGCCACCACCCCCAGCTCCCACTGGCCCCCATCGGGGCAGGCCGGCCAGACCACACAGACCCCACCTGTGCACAAATCTGTGTGCCAGGCCTCTCGTCTATATATATAAAAGCCTAAGGCAGTGGTCGGCAAACTCATTAGTCAACAGAGCCAAATATCAACAGTACAACGATTGAAATTTCTTTTGAGAGCCAAATTTTTTAAACTTAAACTATATAGGTAGGTACATTGTTATTAACTTAATTAGGGTACTCCTAAGGCTTAGGAAGAGCCACACTCAAGGGGCCAAAGAGCCACATGTGGCTCACGAGCTGCAGTTTGCCGACCACAGGCCTAAGAGACCAAACAGCCGGTTGCTATGATGTGCACTGACCGTCAGGGGGCAGATACTCAATGCTGGAGCTGCTCCCTGGTGGTCAGTGCGCTCCCACAGCCGGAACACCGCTCGGCCAGAGGCCTGGCTCACTGCTGGTGAGCACAGTTGAGGTAGCGTGAGCCTCTCCCACCTCTACAACAGCACTCCCAAGTGGCGGTGGCAGGCAAGAGGCACAGTGGGGGCCTGGATGAGCAGGAGCAGTGTGGCACCCAGCCCAAGCGCGGATTCTTCCCTGGCCACCTGCCACTTTGCGCACTGCTACATCCCTTGGGGGATATCAGACTGCCCCCGAGGGGTCCCGGATTGCCAGAGGGTGCAGACCAGGCTGAGGGACCCCACAGGTGCACATGCACCGGGCCTCTAGTATTGTAATAAAAGTTCTGTGACAGTGGTCACTAGTTTCAGGGGATACCCTGCTGAAGTCTCAGTACAGGCTCAGTGCTTTTCAGCAAAACACATTGCCTTCAATCATGTTTTCTGTTTCTGTCTTACACACAAACACACACACACACACACACACACACGCATTTAATGACTCTTCCACCTTCACTAAGCATGTAGCAGGCACTGTGGTTGTATTGCTTGCTGTTTGAGGTGCAACAGCAAAACTAGCATGAATTTCTTTTTTCATCTTTTATAGTCTCATGGACAGATTTGTTCTTACCACAGATTTTAGCAACCTGAGCATATGCTTTTCTTTCTTCCCTTATTAAGTGGTTAACTTTCACCTTTTCACTTAAAGGAAGCATTTTAAGGCTTCTATTTGGCGTATCCAAATTGCCAACATCACTACTCATGCATTTGGGAGCCATTTGTAAGTAAATAAGGGTTACTTGAACATAATCCTGTGTTACTGCTACAGCAACTGATGGCAAGAGTACAGAGGGACTAAGTGATAATTCAAGTCCAGAGCAGGACGGCACAAGATTTCATCTTGCTACTCAGAATGGTGTGCAGTTGCAAACTTATGAATTGTTTATTTCTAGGATCTCCATTTAATATCTTCAGATCATGGCTCACCACAGGTAACTGAAACCCTAGAAAGAGAAACCGTGGATAAGGGGAGGGAGTACTACTATATATGTATAGTATACATAAGCAATTTAGGGGTACAGTGGTCAACACTATATTAGTTCCAATTTTTTTGAGAATCTTCTCTCTACAAGGGATTCTGTTGATCAAAGAATATAGAACATCTGGCTTGGGTGTGTCAGAGTCCAGTGTGGAAGAGGAAGGTGGTGAAAAGCAATTTCCAAAAACATGTCTCTCCTGAAATATAACATCCTCTCAAATTAATAAAGAACACCAGGATGGAAACTTTAGCATAATCTGAAGTGACTGGGTGTGATTTCAATTATTCATTGAAATCCATGTTTCACTGGGCATTTTGCAGAGTAAGATATGGTAAAGGAAAATGATATAGATGATGATTTTACTCAAATGGGAATTGTTAAATAAATTCGGCTGTGAAAACCAGCTACAATACTGTTCAACATAAGATTTTTATTTTTATTAATTTATGTTATATAAGAATAATATATGGATTATCTACTATGGGTCAAAAGCAAGCTGTATAGTAAGAAGAATATGTTTTCTTTCTTTTCTTTTCTTTTTTTTTTTTAAAGAAAGGATTATCATTATCTCTCGGGAGTTTGTAATGTAATTAGAAAGACAAGATATATGCCCATAAAACAGGTAACAACACAAGGGAGATATGATTAAGTGCTATGATAAATGATGAGTGATAAAGGTAGCAGGTGCTCTAAGGGGACTGGAGAAGAAGAAATCAACTTTCACAATTTCCATGGGTATGAAACATCCTAAATTGTAAAATCAACCTGATTTAAGTGTATTTAACTTGTTGTCTTAATATTACACGTTTAAGGCTTTACGGAATTGGGACTCTTCTCACCAGGTAGCCAGAGAGAGAAAAAAACAAATGGTTTTGTCCTCACCATCTGCCAGTGACTCCCGCTGCAAATTAGGTGACTGACTATATATATTTATATATTTGCTATCCAATTTGCATTTGCATCGGGGCTGCATATATTGAGATTCTCAGATGCAAGAAACTGTGAAAATACCTGGTCTCATTATCTAAACGTTCAGTCTGAGATTTAGCCATCCCTGAACAATCGTGGCCCGGCACTGAAAGTAAAGATGTATCTACATAAGCACAAATTGTAACAATAACACTTTGCATTTCGGAAACATCTTCTATTGAAACAGCTCATTCTCAGCACTGCTTACAAGCATTAATTTAACCTCACCAGAGAAAGACAATTTGCATGAAATAAGTTAACTGTCTAGCTTGAGACGGAGCAGTTCCTAAAGTCAATAAGAAATATAAGCTTTCACACTCCTAGCCTAGTGACTTGGCACAAGCAAGAACTACTTGAATTCCTTTCAAAATGTCACTTTAAAATACTAATTGACATCCTGTTATAATAAATTATAATATGGCGTCAGTATAGATACAGAAAAAATTTAAAAAAAAACCTTTCTTCTGTGACTCTATCACTGTTATTACTATCATTCTCAATATTTCCCAGGAAAGTTTGTGCTGTGTGTTTGCTTCCACTCACATGAAAATCATTATATGGAAGAGAATAGTGTTCAAATATGAAAAAAGTGTTCAATAATAGGAAGAAAGCAAATATGAGAAAGATCTGAGACCTCCCTGGTAGATTTCTTCATAAAATTTGACCTCCAGGTTTTTAAATGAAATTAGTGACTCATCAGCATATGATAGATTAGAATAGGAACAACAACAATGGGTCAGACAAAAATCTGGTAACATTTCACCTCACCATCATCCTCGATGGAGGCTAAGGGAATTAAAAATTAGAATTTCCTTCCCAGCCAGTGTTGCCCAATGGTTGATCATTGACCTATGAACCAGGAGGTCAAGGTTTGATTCCTAGTCAGGGCACATGCATGGATTATGGTTGCCGGTTTGATACCCAGTAGGGGGCATGCAGGAGGCAGCTGATCTATGATTATCTTGCATCATTGATGTTTCTATCTCTCTCCCTCTTCCTTCCTATCTAAAATCAATAAAAATATATATTTTTTTAATTAGAATGTCCTGAAGCAGACAGAAAAGAGTAGTTCTGTGAGAGGAACAGCAAAGAAGGAGCCTGACAATTATTCTCTCTACTTAGAAATTTAATTATTCACATTTTTGTTGCTGTTGTTAATCCTCACCTGAGGGTAGGTTTTCCATTGATTCTTAGGCAGAGTGGAAGGGAGGAGGAGAGACAGAGAGAAATATCAATGGGTTGCAAGTGCCCCAACCAGAGAAGAGGATTGAGCCTGCAACCGAGGTATATGCCTTTGACCAGCATCAAATCCTGGACCCTTCAGTCCACAGGCCAATGTTCCAACCACTGAGCTACACTGTCTAGGGCTAATTATTCATGCTTTTGTTTAAGTAAATAATTATTGAGCATTTTCCATAATCAAGCTGCAATTCTAGGTATAGAGGCAGAAGTCCTTCAAAAGGAAAGATGTAAATAAGCCAAAAAGAAACAATGACAGAGGCATAAATACATTCATTCATTCAACATATTTGGAGCATCTAGGATAGGCGCAGCCAGAGGCTAAAGGTGCTGATGCACTGGAGGGCTTTGGGATTGAGCTGGGGTGGTTTTGGTTGTGACAATAACTAGGAAAACTCCTGGTATTTATGGGACAGTATCCAATGATACAGGACATTCAGGACAATCTCATCAAAGAATAACTGCCCTAATCTTGACTGAATTTTAAATATCCCATTGCACATCCATAAGGGTGAAAAGCTGGTTGATAATTATTTGAGGTTAAATTCTATTTATAATATTGTATACATTGCTTAATGAATGATATACACAGTTTTTCCCTAACAGTGTTGCTCAGTGGTTAGAGTGAGCATTGGCCTGTACACTGAAAGTTGCAGGTTTGATTCCTGGCCTTGGTCGGGGCTCATGTGGGAAACAACCAATCGATGCCTCTTCTCTCTCTCTCTCTCTCTCTCTCTCTCTCTCTCTCTCTCTCTCTCTCTCTCTCTCTCTCTTGCTTCTTCCCTCCCTCTTCCCTTCTCTCTTTCACCCTTACTAAAAAGCAATGGAAAAAAATATCTTCAGGTGAGTATTTTTTTAAAAGATAATGATATACACAGTTTTAATAAATACTGAATTCTCTGAGTACAAATATTATACTAACCCAAGAAATGTTTTATACCATACAGTTGAGAATTTACCAATATGTGGTCACTATTTTGGAAAATAGCATCATCAATGGATTGCTGTGACCCTTGAGTCAACAAAATAACATGCTGCATCCGTCTACATGTGCCGTGACCATGGCCAAGTGATGTCAGGCATACCTGCACACATCTTCCAACTGTATTACATTTTCTCATGAAATCATGCTTGAGCATTTACATTTTAAAATACATGATGTTTTATTGCAACTACTTTTCCTTTATACTATCTTCTTTCTATTACAACAATTATATTAACTTTTTAAAAAATGATGGATGTAGGTAGCTTATATTATATATTAGCTGTTAATTCAGATAATAAAGGTATATTACATATTAGTTCTTATAAATATTTCATATTATTTGCTATAAATAATATTTAATATTTGTTATAAATATTGAATAATATTATTTAAACAGGAGTTGAGCCTGTGCTGTGTACTAGAGTTAAGGGTGGAAGGGAATGGTCCTGACCTCACAACCTGACCTTCTGGTTAAAAATAAAAAAGTGTCAGACCAATAAGCACACAGATAAATGTAAAATCACACACACTCCTAACTGTTACAAGGAAAACCCCAGGAAATTAGAAGGAACAGCATAGGAGGACATAACTGAAATGGCATAGGGTGAGGGAGGGTTTCTTTAACCAAAGGGGAGAACTACCAGAGATGCAGGAGTTACCAAATGAAGAGAAGGGGGTGCACCCTAAGCAGAGGGAAGAGCATGTGCAAACAGTACCATCACAGTGTGTAAGAGAGGAAAGGATTAAACCAGGTTGAAGAATCAGGAAACACATGCAGGAAGAAGCTGCTTTTCCATGGACCCCTTTCTTCCCTGTATAATTCCTCCACCTCCCTAAATGCATTTTCCTTCAAAAGGGATTCAGGTCTCCACTCAGGATTTATTTATTGGACCCCAAATTTCTCTGAGGAAGAAGAAATATAAAGTGTCACTAAAGTGTATGTACCTTGCTTAAACGCCTTGAGACAGATTAAAGTATTCCAATATTTTCTCTTGGTGAATGCCATCTGAATTGACAAACAGGGATTTCTATTCTGTACTCCACATTCAGCAAGGTCTTGCCTAAATGTTGAAACAAAGGGCTTCTTGCCTACGGGTTTGAAAATAACAAAGTCAAGCAATGCTTACCCAGGGCTCCCCTTGGGTCACTCCATCAAAGAAAATACTAAGTAAGTCTTTTCATAACTACCACTGTGGGGACACTTCAGTGTGGAGCCTGAAAGCACAAGAATAATTCCGATTCTCATAATGCAATGCAGTAGAAAAAATACACTGAGAAGGGTTTGTCTCAAAAACTACAAATAAACAGGAGGAGTCTTCAAACAAACACCACAAGGCTAACTCAACACAAGTGTTTACATGAAAGGAAAACATCTAGTTCATGAAGTGAGTTATCTCCCCTTTACAATATCTCACCCACTCTGGGTAGAGGCATGGGGAAAATCAAGTCAATTGAAAACTTGTCTATGGTCATTAGATTCCATGTATAAGTGAGAGCACATGGTATTTGTCTTTCTCCGACTGGCTTACTTCACTTAGCACAGTACTCTCCAGGTCCATGTCCATCCATGCCGTCGCAAAAGCTGTTTTCTTCTTTTTCATGGCTGAGTAGTGTTCTATTGTGTAAATATATCACAGCTTTATTATCCACTCACCTACCAATGGGCACTGGGGCTGTTTCCAGATCTTGGCTATCAAAAATGCAGCAATGAACATAGAGTGCATATATTCTTTTGAATTAGTGTTTTGGGTTTCTTCAGCTATATTCCCAGAAGTGGGATCAATGGGTCAAAAGGAAGTTCCATTTTTAATTTTTTTAGGAAACTAGGAAACTTCATACTGTATTCCAGAGTGGCTGCACCAGTCTGCATGAACGAAATATACTTGAGGAACCAAAACAGAGACAGAGGCATGGATACATAGAACAGATTGAGAGCTGTCAGAGGGGAGGGGGTTGAAAGAAGGTGAAGGGATTAAATAAATACACACACACACACACACACACACACACACACACACACACACACACACACCACAGTGTGGTGATAGCCAGAGGGAAAGGAGGGGTGGGAGTAGGTGGAGTTGGGCAAAGGAGGGATCCATGGGGAGGAAAGAGACTTTGCTTGCGGCAGTGGGCACACAATGCAGTGTGCAGATGATGTTTTGTTCAATTGTGCACTTGAAACCTGTATGGTTTTATAAACCAATGTCACCCTAATAAATTCAATTAAAAAAAAGCCTGACTATAAATCTCCTTCCTAACTATGAAGTAATTCAGAAAAACTGGGAGAAGTGTAAACTCTCAGGGTCTCATCTAATATATTCCCCCCCTTATTTTTCCCTTTTATTTTACTTTATTTTTAATAGAACTAGAATAAATGCACCTTTACTTGATTCTGGGTTCGGAAGAAATACTAGAGGAAGATTTGACCATCTATGCCGTACCTGTCACACAGGCTAACTGGGATGGACGGCTATTGCCCAGACCCCTTCGCTGCCACCATCATCCTTTCATTAGTCAATGATCACATTCCTTGTCTCCTAACACGTCAGGAAAACAAGATTTAGAACCTTTGCCTATTTCTTTGGAAAGCCTGTAAACATTTGCCTCAAAAATAAATCTTATGAGACATGGAATTGCCCTCACACTTTTTAACTTGGGGAAAAACGTAATGGATGATTTAAAACAATAGTTTTGAATTGTATATCATATAGGTCCTGCGCAATCTTTAACTAGACTGGTATTCCAGGTTCTTTGTGTGTTTTGAAATATTCAAAAATGAAACAAATAAATGTTTCTATTTCAATAGAAACTCCATAAGATCTATATTTTTTTCCCAGGAAATGCGTTGCCTTGTGTTTACATTTGTCAAATGGGAAGTGTACATTCCAAAGCTCAATATGGGATCCAGCCATATCCATAAAATTGCCCACAGATGCCCGCAGACTGGCAGAGAAAAATTAACTGCATTAAACTTTAAGAGGTTCTAAAATCTCTGATAAATTGACTCTAAAGAGAGGTGTGTGGGTCTGTGGGTGACTTGCCAGGGTCAGCCTCCTGCTGCTTGGAGAGCCTCTGGGGCGGAAAGCATTTTCTCTCTATGCAGAACCTTGATATTATTTGTAAGTCGTAGGCTGCAATGTCCATACACACTGTCTCTTAGTTGGAAACTCTGCATTTGGATTCCAGACATTATATATGGGGACATGGAAGTTAGAATTCAGAGTTTAGGATGAAGATGCAGGCTGATGATGAATAAAATCAAGAATGAAGAGAATTTATGCTTCATCTGGAGGAACAGAACCTCCAAACCCACACCGGCCGCCTAAATCACCAACCCAGCAGGAGCTCTCTGTACTAGCTCCAGGCACTTGTGTCTGAGTTGCCAACAATGGCAGCATATCCATAAGGCTAAATAAAATTGAAAAGCATTGCTTAAAGTTTCCCAAATGTCATGGAAATGCCTATACAACCCACTTCTGAAAACAAGTGTGCTAAAACCCATTGTTAATGTGAACTACAGAAATCCACCTGCACACCATCTTTCTGGTCACACTAAACTCTGAATTTTAACACAAAGCCCACAAATTTACTTTTGATTGACATATTTTGTATAATCTTTAGGAGAGCCATTAATGATGCTTAAAGACCCCTCCTGTAGGATTATACTTATTAGATCTGAAAGGAGGAAACATGGCTTTAAAGTAAAAACCTTGTCCAGCACTTCAGATTTGGGGAAGTCACTGAGATCAGAATCAAAAGACGGGTGACATCGCCCTGTCTGCTAGGATGCTGCAACAGGAATATGTAGCACCTACTTGTGTGATTGTCCCAGCATGTTTCTTCTTCTGTACTTAATGTCTTCAAAAGGAAAGCAGAGAAAATTTAATTCCCAAGTTTCTTACTAAAACTGGCATATGTGCAATTGTTGCTAATGTAGCTCTAAAAAGATATTGTAAAAAATTATCCTAAACAAAAAAGGATGCTTTGGTTAGTTAACAATAGAAACAGGTGAACCAAAATATCTGAAGACCTTCATCTTCGTATTAAAAGCAGATTCAGCAATTCCTTAATAAGTATAATAGACTTCTATTGGATATT
This sequence comes from Myotis daubentonii, assembly GCF_963259705.1. Lineage (NCBI taxonomy): Eukaryota > Metazoa > Chordata > Mammalia > Chiroptera > Vespertilionidae > Myotis > Myotis daubentonii. Next base: position 62,771,417 of record NC_081842.1, on the reverse strand, counting down.
CATTCCTAAGGATAACATGGTTTGCTTTAGGAGAATGGATGGAGCCCTATTTATGGACCAATTTTATCCAATATTTTCAGTGATTATCCTGGGAAATCAAGAGAGAACCTTGAAGAAGTTATTAAATACATTCTGCTGTAATGACACACTATCCCTGTTCAACAGATGTTCAGAGGTCTTAGCTGCAGTCATTCAGGAATTGCTGTCTGCCAATCATTCTGCTCCAGGAGCAACCACACTGTTAAGATACACAAGAGATCATGGGCCTCAGATCGGCCTGCACAATCATCAGAGCTGACAGTCAGCCTGGAGGTACTTGTGTCTGTAGGAAATATAGCAAAAGAGAAACTTTGTGAGGAGTATACATTAAAAATTCCTGAATTCAGCTTCAGTCTAGGGACAGTTATCATTATAATAGAGGCCCAGTGCACAAAATTTGTGCACTAGTAGGGTCCCTAGGCCTGACTGGAGATCAGGGCCAATCAGGGCCTTCCTTCCCCCGGCTGCCAGTTGCTGCCTGGGGCCTTCCTTCGTTTCACGCTGCTCCCTGGTGGTCAGCACATGTCATAGCGGGGAGCCAAACTTCCGGTCAGTCGAACTCCCGAGGGGAGAATTTGTATATTGGCCTTTTATTATATAGGATTAGGAAACCAAATAAAGACAATATGCACACTTTTTAGGGATGCAACTGGGCATTATGAATCAATAATTTATAAATATGCAGTTTAGCAATAGTTTACATTTTACCCCATAATTATGCTCCTCTAATTCTATAGAGCATAGAATATATCCTTCTTCCAGAACATACTGTTGCTTAGAGAACTGAGCAATAATATCAATGAGTTCCCAATGTAGATATTCCAAAAGCATCAAAGTTCTTATTCCTGTTCTTTCCTTTGAAGAAAGACAAGAGGGAAACCTACAGACCTTTGCTCCATGGTTTGTGTGTATGGGTGGCAGGAGGGAGCAAACATTAGCAAGAGGGAAAATATGCAGAACAAGGATGAAGCTGAGGAACATGGCTTTTGCAAAATTAAAAAAAAAAAGGTAACAAAAATTAACTGCTTTAGAAACTAAGTATTGGTGGCCTGTTTATTTGCTTGTTTAGCAAAGACAGGATGTATGACATGAAAGAAAAAGAAAGTGAGGACAAACCAACATACGTTCATACTCTTCTTTGCCACCTATTTTTATATTTCTTCCTCCACACAGCAACACTGAAACGTGCTGCAGAGAAGGTGTCAGCAGGCCCTTCTTTTGAAACAAAGGATCTGAAGATTTAAGTAATTTGATGAGAGACCACACCTGGAGAACAGTTTGTCAAAAGAGATAGACTTTGAAATCAACTCTTACTCATGCCCCTCTCCTTCTGGATCATAGGTCAATGCTCAACCATTAAGCATCACTGGCTGGGAGCCATGTTACCTCTTCATAGTTGGTGATAGCAACAAGACTTGTTGGCATTCATCACTGGAAGATAAAGCATGTGGTAAATGCTGGAACTACCTTTCCTGGCTTTTCCCTTGCCCTCTCCCCACCATACCATTCTCTTACAGCAGTTGCCAAGTCACCACCAATGAGATGTAATCCAATCTAATCCAGAAGTTGAGATAATCTACCCATGTACTCAACTAGTCACCAGGTGACTAGGATTTATGGTCAGGTCTCCAAACTGTCAGCACAATGTTTTTGGGTACTTTTACATCTCAAATTAAAGAGGGTTATGACCAAGCATAGCTACGTGCTGAGTCTGAATAGGAATGTGAGATAGTACTGAAAGGCAGAACAGGGCAATGCCTTTGATTTTATAATGTTCACATTAGAAGAATTGTAAGACAGAAAATTTAAGGAATTTTGCTTAAGTTTACCTAGTGAATAAATTGGTGGCAGAGGACTCCAAAATCCATGCTTAAACTGTTACACTACTACACTATGCTATGAGCACTAAAACATTTACTTTAATCATTACTAATTTAGTAAGTTCACTTATTCAATTTTATTTAACAGTAAATTTTAATTTAACATTGCTACTATCTGCCTATATTTTATATTCTAAGTCTATTTATTTTTTCCTGCTTTTTGTTGTTGTTTTTTTTGGCTACAGGGTATCCTATATCAGTGGTCAGCAAACTGCAGCTCAGCAAACCGCTCGCAAGCCATATGCGGCTCTTTGGCCCCTTGAGTGTGGCTCTTCCACAAAATACCAACTTCAGCGCATGAGCCACGAAGTTTCAATCACACTGTACATGCACGTCCGCACATGGTATTTTGTGGAAGAGCCACACTCAAGAGGCCAAAGAGCTGCATGTGGCTCGCGAGCTGAGGTTTGCCGACCACCGTACTATATAATAAAAGCCCAGCGACCGAAGGCAGAATGACTAGAATGACCTGTCAACCAGTCGCTATGACATGCACTGACCACCACGGGGCAGATGCTCAATGCAGGAGCTGCCCCCTGGTGGTCAGTGTGCTCCCACAGCAGGAGGAGTGGCTGCTCCTGCAGTGGGTTGATCCCCACAGGCCACATCCCCCAGAGTGCATGAATCCTGTGCACCTGGCCTCTAGTGTGTGTGTATATATATAAAATTCAAATTTTAAAAAAAAATTCTGAGTGACTTAATATTTTATGATTATAATAAATATTTTTTTCTACTTTGACTCTTTTTCCTATTTTTGTTCCTTTGGAAATCTTTCCGTTTCATGAAAGCCAATATTTTTCCCATACTGTATTTTTTTAACGTTTAAAATCCAACTTCACTTGAAGCTTATTTGCTATAAAATGGGAAATTACACTTTTTTCAAATTGTTACCTAGCAATCCTTGAAAAACATACTCAGTTTAAATGATCTTTCCTTTGCCCATTAATTTGTGTCAGTTATGTAATCTTGGGCAAATCATAGAATGTTCAACTGTAAATGAAGATTTATGAAAGTCTTTATCTCATAGAGATTTTATGAAGAGTAAATGAGTAAACATACATAGAGCTTAGAAGATCACCCATGACACATTAAGTACTATGTGAGTCTTAGCTATAATTATCTTTTATTATTTTCAACCATCTAATTAACTTTAGAATAATTGTGAAAAGTTTGAGAACTTATGTGTGAATTTGGTTGGAAAAGGCATAAGATGTGCACAGTAAGTTGAAAAGAACTAATATATTTACCATATTCACAGGAAAATTACATGTCTCCAGTTATGAAAACAAAGAGACTTAAGTCTTACACTGTAGTTTATAATTCTTTCATGTAAATAATGCTCATCCTCATTCAAGTCTGTTGCCATAATTAAAAGTATATTGTATTTTCCTTTATATATATTTACCTATGTTTCCTTTATATATATTTACCTATATTTACCTATATATATATATACCGGGTTGGCTGCCTGTAAATGTTTTGTTATCTGGGAAACATATTAATTTTTAAATATTCGCTTTATGTAAGTAGCCAAATATCTAAAAATGTTATTAGTTCTAAATGATATTTTTATAGTGTTTGATTCTCTGGATTTTTTCATATGTTTAGTCTTATGTAAATAGAGATCATTTTGTCTCCTCAGTAGCTCTAAACTCATATTTTATTTTATTAGCTAAATTTTACTAGAATACATCAACAATATTTCTCACAGCAAACATCTTCACCTTGTTTCTCATTTAATAAAAATGCTTGTAGATTTTCATCGTTAAGAATGATGTTATTCATTGATTTTCCTGAACTTGTAATAAAGTTTAAGTGTTTAACAACAATATGCTTTAAATTATATCAAATATCATTTTAAGATCTGATGAGGTAAACACAGTTTTATCTTTTAACCAACAATAAGATTTAAGAAATTTTTTTCTATATTAGATTATATAGTCCCAGGATAAATTATTCTAGTTGTCTTCTCTTTATATATTTATGAATGTGACTCATTACTTATTTAGAATTTTTGTATCTTGGTAAAATATTTTTTGCTATTTTATAAAGTATTGGTATCATGATTATATTACTCCACAACAGTAGTTATTTCTTTTACCCATAATTTTATTTTTCTGTGCTTTTAAAGAGTTACTATGAGAATTAATTTCACCTGAGCATTTCTGTATAAGCTGCCTTCAAAACCACACATAGCAAGAACATTTTAAGATAATTCTTCTGCATTTTAATTTTCTCAGTATTTCTCTGTGTTAAAGTGAATTTTGATAATTATAATGCCCTAAGAAACATATAATTTATTATGATTTCAAGTGTATCTAGATGAATTTTACAAAAAAATATTATTGATCTCCCTCTTCTCAGTACTTAGAGCTCCTCAATCATTCAAATGCTGCATATTTTTTTTATTTTTATTAAAATTCCAGACATTTATTTGTTAGTTGATTTTATCCAAATATTTTTCATACTGTTTTTCTGTTTTCAGTTAATTAATTTCTGCTATAATTTTCTTATCTCTTCTGCTTTGCACTTTGTATTCAAATGTATAAAATATTTTCATGAAAGAATATGATTTAATGCATCTTTACAAAAGTAACATTACCCAGTTATTTCATTTTAATTGAATTTGGTCTTAAATGAATAAAATCATTTTAATTTAAAATATGTTAAGGCTTTAATATTTCCATTGAATATGAATTGTAATTTCTAGTTAATTCAGTATTTGAAAAAAATGAGTCCTAGAACATTCAAAAACTTTTCACAAATAGGTTTCAAATGACAATAGGCAATACCAGAGACCCTGGTGAGATAACTCAATTATATTCCCCAAAATATCATCTTATTACACATTTTCAGCTGCCATCTTTTTAAGTATTTTAAAGATCATGTAAACTTTAGTTCTGACTTAGGATTCTGTGCAATAAATATCAAAATAACACCTCCTTTGAAAATTAAACCTCTATAATTTTATTAACCAATGTCACCCCAATACATTTAATTAAAATTTTTTTAAAACAAATGAATTAAGAAATAAATGATGTAAACAAAAAAGTAAAAATTATAAATGAATAATACATCAGACAATGTAGACTATACTTCTAAATTCCCAGAGGTATGGGGCCTTTGTACTCATTTCTTCAATCCCTTCATATTTTGGATGAAAAGTTATAGCATAAAAATTGAAGATTTAACTATTCATTCATTCACTCACCCAGATATATTCAGTGTGGCCAAGGTGTTAGTCACCATGTTGGAAATGGGGCGGGGAAAGCATGGAAACTAAGATCAATAGCACACAACTGCCGAATTCCAGGAGAGCACAATGTGGGGGCTCCAGCAGAAACACAGGCTAAGTCCAGTAGGAACACTCACCATCCTGTTTGATTTTCTTCATCATGCTTATTTCTATCTGAAATTATGTTACTCATTTGCTTACTTGTTCATTGTCATCTATCTTCCTACCTTTTACAGTGAGCTGCACAAAGAAAACAGGAGCCTCTTTCACTACAGACTATCCAATGTGTAGAACTTTCCTGGCATAGAGCAACAGCTCAGTGAATGCTTACCAAATAATTGCACAAAGCATTGGTTGGCCTTGGGGGCTACGTGGAGGCCAGTTGTACTATTGAGGTAAGTCTTGAAGACTAAATAAATTTGCCAACAAAACAGGGGGAACATAAGGACTTCAAGACTGAAATTATGGAGCAGGAGATGTCATTGAAATGGAAGATCCTCATTACCATTATATTTAAGGGGTGTGAAAAAGTGCCCAGGAAAGAGGCTGGAAGAGGACCAAGTGCCCTGTGGCATTGACTTCATCCTCCAATCTACTCAGCAATTTGTCAAAAGAAGGTGAAAGAGATGGGTGTGAGTTTTAGAAAAATCACTTTGATAGCTGTTTCGGGAGTGAACTGGGGAGAGATCATGAGGCCACACTAATGTTACCCGTGGGGCTGCATCTGGAATATCCTTTCCACTGTACATTGTCTTATTTTACCAGAGTCCACTTTTCAATTTAGATTGAAAAAGAGAGACAGCCACTCATTTGGTCAAGTAAGGGCCCAGTTTTGTAGGATTCCTGGAGGTTTATCTATCAGATTGTTTAGAAAGGTAGGAGGAAACCACTCACTGTAACTAATAGGTGTCAGTGATCAGATACCAGATGTTCAGTGTCTTTGAAGGTAAAAGGCTTGTTAACAGTTAAGTATGGAGATTACAGATAATAGGCTAATCAGTCCTGTTGTCTCTGCATGGCACTTTTCCTTGAGTTAAAAAAATAATAATACTTTGTTAAAATAACTCTACTTATCCTTTAAAAAGACAACATATATAAATTGGCTATTAGCAATTGAAATAATTTTTATGTCTAGGATTTGCTAGTTTGGCAGGAGCTTTGGGTGGAAAGACCAAGAGTTATCTTCCTAATGTATATATAAAAAAAGTGTATAACCTATTGCATTGGAGATGGTTCTTTGTAAGCCTTTGCTTTAATTAGTTTTTAATTTACACCCATCCTCATGTAAAAGGATTTACAAAGTTTTATGTGTCAATTAGTTTGGGTAACTAAAAAATAATCAATAGTCATTCAGTTTTCTATTGCAGTTATAAATTTCCACTGAGAACATATCAACATCCATATAAAACAGAAAAATCTGATACAATATGAATCTCTATAAATCCTATTTGGATTTCTTCCAAAATTTATTTTCTCATATATCCACTTAAAATTAGCCCAAATGGATAGCTGAGCTCCATTTAAGTTAGCTTAGGGGTGATTTTTTTTTATAATGGGATTGTAGGTTTTGTTGAAAAATTATTTAATATACTAGTGTTTTGAGAAAAAGAACATTAGATTTCTATTTTACACACACCAGTGACTTATATGAATGAATCACTTTTAGTAAGAAAAGGATATTTGAAATATGGACAGAAACAAAAGCAATGCCAAGATTTTCCCTAATAGAGATCACCAATTTCTTCAATATCCTGATTTTTCTAATTTACTAAATTAGTGCTTCAAATACATCAGTCAATTTAGATACTACACTGCTTAATACTTATCTGCTAGTGTATGTACCGCCTTCACAAATAAACCATGATCTCCATAAGGACAGAGGTTGGGTCCACTATTTGGTCTAGCACTTAGTGAAATGTCTTAGACATAACTGGCACTCAGTAAATGTTTGTTGACAAATAATTTCAGGCACAGAAAATGAAATACTATAACATTTTAGCACTGAAAGGAACAAATAGAATCATCTGGTCTAACTCCACTGTTTTACAAAGAATGGAATTCCTACTTAGAATAGCCAGGTACCTTTTTGATGAACACAAAGCTCTCCAGGTCTCCTAATTCCTATTCCAGTGTTTATAGTTTATAAAATTTGAGATTTATGAGTATTTTTATCCCTGACACCTAGAAATGAGTTTCAAGGTTTAAGGTGATACCTAGAATGAGTTTCAAGATGATACATACTGATGCAGTTTAATGTTCAGGTATCGAGGACCAGGGATCCAAATTACAGAAGTATAGAGTCAACTACCAACTCAGTGGCACATGTCCAACTTTGAATAGTCACCACTATACTTCTGTATGAGAACATCAGGGCCACTAAGTCACTTGCACAATCATGCAGGTAACAGAATGAGAACTATTTTGCCTAAACTTCTTTTATGACTATAACTTGAAAATAAAGTTTTCTAATGAGAACATCAAAGAAGATATATGGAAAACAGACCCTTCTGAGAGACTGTTATTTACCAGAGTGTATTTCTTCCTCTTCCTGGAACACAGATTTCCCAGTATTCATTGCACTGAGAAGTAACCATGTGATTTATTTCTACTTGATAGAATATGATCAGAAGTGACATGTAGCATTTCCAAGATTCACCACGAAATAGCCCTTTGCTTGTTCATTCTTATTTTGTACTAGAGCCCGATGCACAAAATTCATGCAAGGGGCTCGGCCCTAGCAGCCCCGGCTTCATCTGGAAGGTTGTCCAGAAGGACGTCTGGAAGGTCATTCAGCTGTCCAGTCTAATTAGCATATTATGCTTTTATTATCATAGACTAGAGGCCCGGTGCACAAAAATTTGTGCACTCGGGTGGGTCCCTCAGCCCACCCTGTGCCCTCTCGCAATCTGGGGCCCCTTTCCCTGGCTGCTGGCACCAGTTTTCCTCCGGTTCCCGGAACCCAGGCCTTTGCTCTTCGCTGGGAGGGGCCCACACGGTGGCGAGGGGCTTAGCTCTTTTAAAAATACTTCTGAATGTTTGGTAAATAACCCTGTAGGAATCTACTTTCTGAAACATGCTGGTTGTTAAGGGCTGATTTGGGTAATCAACAAAATGTATGTTAAAATCCTAATCCCCAGAACCTCAGAATGTACCTGTATATGGAGATAAGATCTTTAAAGAGGGGATTACATTAAATTGTGGCAGTTCTAGTGGGACCCTTAGCCCATCTCACTGAAGTCCTTATAAGAAGAGGAATTTTGGGGTCCAGCCCCAGCAGGTCCAGGGATTCCCAAAGAAGGAATGACACAGAGGCAGCATTCAGGTTATCATCATAGCCAGGTTCTCTTTTTATTGTCCTGTTACATCTATATTTATACTATTTGATCCTATAAACATGCCTCTATAAGCTTTTTTTTTTTTTGCATCGGGTCCATTTATTGGGGGGTCAGTCAAAGGGGGAGCTGGCTAGTGTGGGATAGGGCAGCAGCTTGTCTGGCCCCCGAGAAACCCAACTTAAGTCCAGAGCCTCGAGGGCTTAGAAGCCAAAGTCTTCCTCCACCTTTATCTGCACGGGGGCCAGCTCCGGAGTCAGCGGGACTCCTGCCCAGTGCCCTTCCTATGGCACTCGCCGCCTCTTCCAACTGCTAGGCCCCTCGCCAGGGGCCGGGCTGCTGGCTTCTGTGGGCACTGGGGTCCTCCTGGGCGGGGACAGCCCCTCTTTCTCTGGAGGCTCGTTCTCAGCGTTGCCTGGGTTGGGGGCGTCTCTGCCCTGGCTGCCCTCGTCCTCCAGTAAGATGGTGAACTGGCTGGCCCGGTAGTTGTCACCGTAGGAGTCCAGCACCTTCATGAGGAACCTCTGCTCCTGCTGGAGTCTCCGTGTTACCCTCTATATCTGATGGAGCCTGTTCAGGACCTGCTCCTTCGCCTGCTCAATCTCCCTGCAGCGCCGATCCAGCGCCTGGTACTTCCTGCGATTGAGTTCCTGTTGGCACCGCCCTTGCTGGCCTCAGGCTGCCTCATCCTCTTCGTCTCGCTCCTGGAGCTGGAGCTGCCCAGACCCCCAGACACGAACTCCACTTCGGTCTCAAGCTCGCTCTCCAGGATGTGACCACCTTCAGCGGAGGCAGCGCCAGCTCCCAGCCGGGAGGTGCTGAGAACTCCTCAAAGCCCACAGCTGCCGTGGACCCCTCTCTCTGCTCCAGCTCCATTTCTCCCTGGCTCCCAATGCAGAACTTCCAACCTTGCAAGCCTCTAGTTTAAAGTGGCTTGCGAAACTACAGCCCATCCGATTTCACAGCCAGGCACCCAGGCCCTGGCCGCTAAGCCTCCTGGGAGTTGTAGTTCTCTATTTCCGGCTTGCCTCCCTCGCCCCACCCCCACCCCAGTCCCAACTGAAAGGCCCTGCTGGCTGGTCTAACCCTGTGGCCAGGCATCTGAGTCACCTCGGGTCTTTATTCCTGTCCCGACACCACGCCATCTGACCATGGAGACTCTCCTCTTGCGAGGCCCCTGGGTCTCCTTCGGGGTCTTCTCAGCCCAGGTACTGGATCGCATGCCCCAGCAGCGATACAGCCCCGGCGCCTGGGTCTCCTTCTGGGTCTCCTCAGCCCAGGTACTGGATCGCATGCCCCAGCAGCGATACAGCCCCGGCGCCTGGGTCTCCTTCTGGGGTCTGGCTGTGTCGCCCCTGGGGTCCAGATGGTGTCCCCAGGCAGCTATGCAGCCTGGCCTCTGGCCCCGCCTCTGGGTGTTCTCCCATCACTGGTGATCAGTGATCTGAGAAGCCAGGCAGACATCCGCCTCTTCCCTGCCCCACCCAGCTTCTCCCATTACTGGCCCAGGGCCAGCAAAGGCGGCCAGGTTCTCTTATCACAGAAGCTGGCAAAGGAGGCCTGGCTTCTCCGAGCAAAGGCAGCTGGGTTCTCTGGCTCTTGGCTGCCGCCTGGGTTTCCGATTGCAGTCAGTGGCAGGCAGCTTCTTCCCTCCTTCCCCTTTCTCCTCCCAGCATTGCGCCTATGTTGGCAGTTAACTGCTAATCTTAGTTGGCAGTTAATTTGCATATAGCCCTGATTAGCCAATGAAAAGGGTATCGTCGTACACCAATTACCATTTTTCTCTTTTATTAGATAGGATTATTATAGATGGACAGATACAACCTCTATGGCACACTTCTGAGTCATGTATTAAAACTTTCAGAAATATCAGCAGCCTGGGTCCTAAATGACTGTGAGGATCAGGAGTTGCCTGTTGACCTGAAACTCCCTTGGACTGTGAGACACATACTCCTATTGCATTCAAACTGAGGTATATTTTATTGAGGGGGTAGGGTATAGCAACTAGTGTTACTTTTATCTCAAATTTTCTGTGGTGGAGGAATATATACCCATTCCTATCAGATGGATATCTCCCAATATCTGGACTATGCAATAAAAAAAGAAAAAGACTATTCCACACTGACTTTCTTTCACATTTTCTAGCAGGTATATTACATCTAGTATTGGGCAGTCTTAACTTAGCACCACCACCATGAACTAGTTACGGACTCGTTGTGTCTCATTCCAAGGGGCAGTCAGTGATTCTCAAACTCTAGTCTTCCTCATAATCACCTTAAAGGCTTGTTAAACCAGATAAATGGGACTAACGGGACTTTCCTCCTAAGTTTCTGATTTTATTATTATTAGTGCCTGATACTTAGCATTTGTAATAGGTTCCAGATGATGATGTTTTTGCAACTGGTCCAGGGACCACACTTTGAGAACTATAACCATAGGGCTTCTTAAGTTACTCCTAAACATATTTTACCCTAATTTTAAACACTGGTCATATCTAACCAATTAACAACCTTTAAAAGTTCTTGAATAGCAATATGTCTGGTGCAATACTGAAATAGATATACTAGTATCTAGGGAAAACTGCTTATCTAACAAGGGGATGTTTCTCACTTTCAAAATTGTCAGAAATATCACTTGTGTCCAATAGTGTGTCCAGAGATAGAAAAATCTGCTTACTGGTAAATCAAGTCCTCTTTATAAAATGCAAGTTAAGGTGAAAACTCATTTGAAGATGAGAGGAGATGTTAAGGGGAAAAGTACATTTGTAGGCCACAGTCCTGGAGGCTAGCTGGAGAATAAGGCATCATTATTAAAGATTTACCTGAGGGATAAATAGAATGTCACCCTAGCATGAGAGGAAGCAGCCAGCCAAGTCCCCAGCAGAAAATCTATCAAAAGCTGTTACAAAAGAAAAAAAAGAATTTCAGCCAGAAGAAAAAAGCATCTTTCTACTATCAAGCACAACTTGGCCTTCCAAGTACCATGGAGTTCACTTATTCCATGTGGTACCTCCTTTCGGATTGCTCCAATGTGTAGGCGCTTTGCCTGCAAGGCAGGGGTACCAGCCTGGAAGTGATGCTCGCAGGCACAGAGTTCTACCAGCGAGGACATGTATAGAGAATGACAGCAATTCCTGTGCAGCTGCTGCACAATAAGGTGGAGAGAGACCTACGTAAGCCAGGAGGAGGAAGTCAGCCTTCAAAAATCCACTGAACCCAAACTTTGAATACAGTGGCAGAGGTGTGGATTGCTGGGGGGAAAAACACTGACAGGCAACTCTTGTTTACAAAGATCTAGGAAAGGGAAGCCTTTCAAAGCAAGAGGCTTCGGAAACACGGAATCTAAGGAGCAGAACTGAATAAACATTGACAAGACGGTAAACAAACAAGCACATCTATATTTGGGAAAGCAAGGAAGGGTTACACATCAGTCAGTCTCTTTTGTGGAATTAATGGAGAGGAATTGGTGTTAGCAACATTCTTCAAAATAAAGGATCACAAGTTCTAAATTTTAAAAAGAATATACTGTTAAATGAATGCTGTAGCAAAAGGATGCAGGCATTTAATGACTATGAGAGCTAACTGTTTACCATGCTCCACAGTTTTTCAAGTGATGTATCTCATTTAATATTCATAGCAAACCTGTGAGGTAGGTAATAGTAATAGCCTTATTTTACATATGACATAATTCTGGCATTAATATCCAAGTTTACAACTTCATGCACTCGCTTCCACTTCTGAAAATTTTATATCCTAAACCAAATAATACATCTAATTTAATCAGAACTAAACACTGCCACCAAAAAACTGTATTTTGCTATTTCCCCCTGCAATATGATGTACATAAAAAAGGAGAATACAGCCCTAACCGGTTTGGCTCAGTGGATAGAGTGTCGGCCTGTGGACTGAAAGGTCCCAGGTTCGATTCAAGTCAAGAGCATGTACCTTGGTTGAGGGGCACATCCTCAGTGGGAGGTGTACAGGAGGCAGCTGATCGATGTTTCTCTCTCATCGATGTTTCTCACTCTCTATTCCTCTCCCTTCCCCTCTGTTAAATATCAATAAAATATATTTTTTTAAAAAAGGAGAATACATTTTTCACAATATCCTCTAAAATGCCTTTTTACTATGAATGGGAATTTGTAGACAATTCCTTGGCTCTACCAGGAAAAAAAAAAAAAAAAACTGCTGGGCTGAATGCGGCCTGGAAGACTGACCCTATTTATTCAAAAGACGAGAGAGAGAGAGAGAGAGAGAGAGAGAGAGAGAGAGAGAGAGAGAGAGAGAGACAGAGAGAGAGAGAGAGAGAGAGAGAGAGAGAGAAGAAGAAGAAGAAGAAGAAGAAGAAGAAGAAGAAGAAGAAGAAGAAGAAGAAGAAGAAGAAGAAGAAAGAAAAGAAAAGAAAAGAAAAGAAAAGAAAAGAAAAGAAAAGAAAAGAAAAGAAAAGAAAAGAAAAGAAAAGAAAAGAAAAGAAAAGAAAAGAAAAGGAAGAAGAAAAGAAAGAAAAGAAAAGAAAAGGGAAGGGAAGGGAAGGGAAGGGAAGGGAAGGGAAGGGAAGGGTAGAGAAGAGAAGAGAAAGAGATGGTAGAGGCCAAGGCAGAGGTAGATATATATAAAATCTCTCTCTCTCTCTCTCTCTCTCTCTCACGCACGCACGCGCGCACGCGCGCGCGCGTGCGCACGCGTCACATTATCTCTGCTCTCACTGTTGGTGTTAAAAACTGAGTTCCTTGTATTAAAAAGCTGCAGAACTTTGTTCTGTAAAGAGCCTCTGCCTTGCGTGGTGGGGGCTATACAGCGACACTGCACCACCTTCAGCAGCATCACAGCCACCACTGTCATCACTGTCATTATTGCCATCCTTCTCCCCCACCCATCTCGGCACAAGGCTTTAATAGAGCTCATTTAAGCCAGATTCCCTACCAGCGCAGGTGAGTGGGTTGATCTGGTACAGAAAAGCCATGTAGAGGCATGAACAAAAATCCAAAATGTTTGAAGTGAAGGCCTTTGGGAACCTTCATCAGTAGATAATGATTTCATGTGTGGAAATTATTGGAAAGATGGGTAGATAATCCCTATTTCTTAACAAAAATATTCCTATAGGAATGCCATTCTTTATTCTGAAGCACCGAAGCATAATGGTTAAATGAGTTTACTCTGGAGCCAGACTACCGTGGTTCAAAACCCAGCTCTGCTACATTTTCAGCTGTGTTACATTAGACATCATAAACTTTTCTATACCTCACTGTCTTCACCTGTACTAATAAAATAATTAACACTTAGAGTTCGTTCATACATTTAAATTACTGAGTTATTACTGTTATTTTATTTTTATTATTACTTTAAAATGGTACAACCTCACTTTGCAGAATCCTTCGCTAGAGTTCAGCCTTCCTGACTTTCAGATATCGCGAAGCCTCTGGCCACAATCTGTTATTCATTCCCAGCAACTGTATCCCACATAGACTGGTCTTGTGCTACCAGAATTCTATGCTGGTTTTAAGAGGCCAATGTGATGAGACCATTCCTAACCCTGTTCTCACATGAGAATGAAGAGTGAATTTCTAAATAGATACCAAAGATAATACAGAAAATTGCACTATCTCCTCTCCTCTATAAAAAGACAAAATCCAAGCTCTCATTTTATATCAGACATCATTTTTAAATACCCAATCATATTACTGCTTTCTCGAAGGGATGCCTGATGTTCTAAGAGGGCCTACTTGCATGAGTAACTGAAAAGCTATATAGCAAGAAATTCACCACTAAAAGAAGAAAGATTCAGGTTGTAAAACCTGAATAAACCTAAGTACAAGGATGAGAGATTCAGGGGCAGCACTATGGGGGATGAAAGCTATAATTTTGATGTGAACGAAATGCTCTCTGTCCCTGCTCCATAAACCCATGCTTGAGTCTTCTGGGTGCTTGGAAGTTGTTGGCAGTTTGGGGAACAGAGCACTTTTGTCTTGCTGTTTTTTAAAAGTGTTATTGAAGAAAAATTGACATGCAAATAACTTCACACATTTAATGTAGGCAATGTGATGAGTTTGGACCTATACATATACCTAATGCACCAACATAATCAAGATAATGTTCTAAATCACAAATCATCCTTGAGATGCAAATCAAAACAACAATGAGATACCATCTCACACCTGTCAGAATGGCTATCATCAACAAATGACAAGTGCTGGCGAGGATGTGGAGAAAAAGGAGCCCTCGTGTACTGCTAGTTGGAATGCAGACTGGTGCAGCCACTGTGGAAAACAGTAAAAATTAAAAATGGAACTCCCATTTGACCCAGTAATTCCACTTCTAGGAATATACCCCCAAACAACCAGAAACAGCAATCAAAAGGACATATGCACCCCTATATTCATAGCAGCACAATTTACAATAGCTAAGATGTGGAAACAGTCTAAGTGCCCATCAGCAGGTGAGTGGATTAAAAAGCTGTGATACATCCACACAATGGAATACTATGCTGCTGTGAAAAAGAAAGAACTCTTACCATCCGCAACAGCATGGATGGACCTGGAGAGCATTATGCTAAGCAAAATAAGCCAGAGAAAAATAAATATCACATGATCTCAGTCATTTGTGGAATATAATGAACATCATAAACTGATGAACAAAAATATAGAGAGAGACAAAGAAGCATCAAACAGACTGTCAAACTTCAGTGGGAAGGTAGGGGAGGGGGATAAAAGATCAACCAAAGGACTTGTATGCATGTATATAAGTATAACCAGTGGACACAGACACTAGGGGGGTGAGGGCATGTGTCAGGGGGTGGGGTGGCTGGGGAGGGGTCAATGGGGTAAAAAAGGAGATATATGTAATGCTACATGTAATAATTTAAACAATAAAATAAAATTAAAAAAAATAAAAATAAATAAAGTACGTTTTGTTGCTAAAGCAAAGACAATAACAACAACAACAAACATATCCATTGCCTCCGAAAGTTTCCTCATGTTTTTGGTGTTTTGTTTTGCTATGTGGTAAGAATACTTAACATGAGATCTACCCTCTTAATGCATTTTTTAAGAGAATAATACAGTATTGTTAACTATGGGGACCATTATGTATAGGAGCACTCCAGAACTTACACATCGCGCATCACTGAAAATTATAGCCATTGAATAGCACCTCCCATTTGGGAAGGAGGAGCACTTTAGTAAAGAAGTGAACTGTTTTGCAAACAGAATATTGAAAGACCAAGACAACATTTGCTCTAATCACAAAACATTGGAGTAGAAGTCATTTGGCCTCTTTCCTTCTAATTAAATTTATGGGGGTGATACTGGTTAACAAAACTATCCAAGTTTCAGGTGCACAATTTCACAACACATAATTTGCTCCTTGAATTGTGTGTTCACTACCTCAAGTCAAGTCTCTTTCCATCACCATTTATACCCCTACGCCCACCCAGTCACCTTCCCCCAACACTTAACACATTATTGTCCATGTCAATGACTTTATGGCTTTTTCAAGAGGTAGTCATAATAGTAATAAACAATATTTTCTCTGGTTCTATCTGCAAATTTAGTATATCTCTAATCTCCCTCTAATCCCTGTGACTAGAAGGTCCCAGAGCAGATAAGGCTTTATAGATGTCATCTTATATAATATTCCAGAGTGATCATTGGACTCAATAAGAATGAGTTCAGGGATTGGTTTGTGAGCATGATGGAAGAAGTTACAGGGCCTGTTCTCTACATGCTTCCTACTTTCATTCTCCTCACTATAATATGTTATCCTAGGTATTGTTCCTATCTGTGGTCTCTAACTCCCTTCTGTTCAGACCTCTTCAGTCGTTCCTTCTGACTAGTGTTTGACCCATACATGTTCCAATAAATAATTACCTTGTTGAAATAGGTTAAATAATCCCTGATAAATATTTTTTCTGATGTATCTCCTCAGGCAATTTCTTCCTTCAGTGTCTTATAATTTTTCAAATAGAAGACTTTCACATCCTTGATTAAATCAATTCCTAGGTATTTGTTTTTTAAGAAATTATGAATGGGATTGTTTTCTTTGTTTCCCTTTCTAATAGTTCATTATTAATGTATAAAAATGCAACTGATTTCTGGATATTTATTTATAGATACTAAAATCCTCAACAAAATATTAGCAAAATGGATCCAGCAATACATTAAAAAGATCATGTACCATTATCAAAAGGAATTTATTCCAAGGGTAATTTATTCATTTGCAGATACTACATCAACCCAAATTGGAAACAAAGTAAAACTCATTATTTGCAGATGACATGATACTATATATAGAGAACCCTAAAGAGTCCACCAAAATACTACTAGAATTACTTTACTGAATTCAGTAAAGTAGCAGGATAAAACATAAATATCCAGAAATCAGTTGCATTTTTATACATCAATAATGAACTATTAGAAAGGGAAACAAAGAAAATAATCCCATTCATAATTTCTTAAAAAACAAATACCTAGGAATTGATTTAACCAAGGATGTGAAAGTCCTCTATTTGAAAAATTATAAGACACTGAAGGAAGAAATTGCCTGAGGAGATACATCAGAAAAAATATTGCTACAAGGAATATCCAAGATTTATTGCCTGTTTTCTTCTACGAATTTTATGGTTTGCCTTCATATGATTTAATAACATGCTATTTAGCCTCCATGTGTGATTAATGCTTTTGAGTGTTTTTACTGTAGTTGATTTCTAATTTCATTCCATTGTGATCTGAGCAGATGCTTGATATGATTTCAATCTTCTTGAACTTGTAGACACTTGTTTTGTGTCCTAAGATGTGATCTTGGAGAATGACCGATGTGCACTTGAGAAGAATGCATATTCTGCAGCTTTCAGGTGAAATGTTCTATAAATGTCAATTAAATCCATCTGATCCAGTCTGTTATTTACAGTCACTATTGCCTTGTTAATTTTTTGTCTGGAAGATCTATCCAGTAAAGTCAGTGGGGTGTTAAAGTCCACTACTATAACTGTATTGCTGTCAATCTCTCTCTTAAAGTCCTCCGAAAGTTTTTAATATATTTAGGTGCTCCTATATTGGGTGCATATATGTTTAACATTTAATCCATTTACATTTAAGGTTATTATTGATAGGTGCTTATTCATTGCCATTTTAATTATTTATGCCTATGTTTCTCTCTCTGTTTCCTCTCATTACAGCAATCTCTTTAGCATTTCTTGCAGTGCTGGTTTGGTGGTGATAAACTCCTTTAGCCTTTTTGTTTTTTGGGAAGCTCTTTATTTCACCATCTATTTTGGATGGTAGCCTTCCTGGATATAGTAATCTTAGGTTTCTCTGAGTGATTTTTTTCTACCCTGTATTCTAATTCACTGACTCGATCCACAGCTTCCTCTAATCTGCTGTGTGTTCCTTCCAGTGTGTTATTAGTCCTATGCCATTCTTCATTTCTGACTTGTCTTTTTTCATAGTTGTGATATATTTTCTCATGCCGTTTGAGCATCCTTGCTATCATTATTTTGAATTCTATATCTAATAACTTTCTTATCTCCATTTTATTTAGCTCTTCTTCTGGATAATTCTCTTGTTCTTTCATTTGGGGCTTGATTTTTTGTGTCCCCATGTTGGCTGTTTGTTTGGGTTTGTGTCTATTTATTAGGTAGTTCTGCTATGACTCCCAATCACAAGTGCAGGACAGTATCAGACAGTTTGTCACTGGCCCTGAATACCCTGTTTGGAGTTATTGGCAATTTATAGCTTGTAGCTCCCTCTGCTGGGGAAGGGTGCCTTTGGAAAGGACCAAGATGTGCATCAAGGTATGCTTTTACTAGCCGGAACCCCAAATTAGATCATGCAAGGACTCAAAGCCTCCAGAGACCAGCCTCTGCCTACAATATGATTGGTATTCAGTATTGATTAGCCTCACGCTATCGACCACAGGGAGAGTCTAGAGGTTTTCCAATAGGGTGGGGCAATTGCTTCTGCCTGAAGGCTGATTGTTATTCTCAGTCTCTTAATGGGCCTCAGAAATTCCACAGGTTGGAGCAAGGGGTTTTCAATAGGGTAGGGCAATTGCTTCTCCCTAGGTCAGCGTTTCTCAACCTGTGGGTCACGACCTCTTTGGGGGTCGAACGATCCTTTCACAGGGGTCACCTAAGACCATCGGAAAACACACATATAATTACATAATGTTTTTGTGATTAATCACTATGCTTTAATTATGTTCAATTTGTAACAATGAAAATACATCCTGCATATCAGATATTTACATTATGATTCATAACAGTAGCAAAATTAAGTTATGAAGTACAACAAAAATAATTTTATGGCTGGGGGTCACCACAACATGAGGCACTGTATTAAAGGGTCACGGCATTAGGAAGGTTGAGAACCACTGCCCTAGGCAAAAGCTGCCTGGCTGGTAAAGGTCTGCAGGAGAAAGATGTCCTCTGCAGTATGAGGCAATGACTTTGCACAGGAAACCGTGTTGTCTGCCTTCTGAGCTCTAATCCCAGAGCCCCCAACCCTGGCTTTGACTCACACAGCTCCAGTCTACTCTGCCATTCTACAGCCAGAGCCCAGAGTAAGTGGTTACACACAAAATGTTGTGTGTTATCCCTTTAAGAGGATACCTGCACTTCTAGCTGTGTCTCCCTGACAGTCAGCAGCCCTGCTGCTTTTCACAGCTAGATGTTATGTGGGTATCTTTCTCAGTTTTGGTGCTCTGGGATGAGGGGCAAAGCTTGGGGTTTATACACCAGAGTTCTCAGTGGGACCCTCCTTCCCCCATAGCTGAGATTTCCCTCTGGAACTTCAGCTGCTGTCTGTGGGAGCCCAGCTAGCCCTTTCGTGCCTCCACACTTTCTACAAGTCTCTATGAGGTCTCCACTTTCCATCCTTAGTTATTAGGGTTCTCTCCAACTATCCTTCAGTTGATTATTTGGGATGCTTTTTCTGTATTTTAGTTGTAATTCCATTTTGGTGATGGGAGCATGTCAGTGTATCTTCCACTTAATCCACCACCATTTTGGAATTGGGAAAAGGACTTATGGAACAAAAACCATTAGAAGCCACTGCTCAAAAGATAAGACCCTAATTTCTGCCCTCATATGATTTAGATGCCACTTTTTAGTGATATGATTAAGTCCACCCAAACAACTGGTGGGCTCTTTGAAATTACACATTATGTATTTTAAATTAAAATTCCTCTTGTTATATATACTAGAGTACTAGAGGCCCGGTGCATGAAATTCATGCGGGGGGGGGGGTTCCCCTCAGCCCGCTGCACCCTCTCACAACCCGAGACCCCTCAGGGGATGTCTGACTGCTAGTTTAGGCCCAATCCCTGCAAACCACTCACCTGCCTGCCTGACTGCCCCTAACCACTCACCAACTTGCCTGATTGCCCCTAACCACTCTTCCTGCCTGCCTGATTGCCCCTAAGGTCTTGCCTGCCTGCCTGATCACCCCTAACTGCCTCTGCCCATCCTGTGATGGCTTCATTGGGAAGGTTGTCTGGAATGATGTCCAGAAGATCATTCAGCTTTCTGGTCTAATTAGCATATTATGCTTTTAATTATATATATATATATATATATATATATATATATATATATATATATATATATATATATATTCTCCCAGTGTACAAAATTCATGCACTGGGGGGGGGGCATGGCCCTCAGCTTGGCCTGTGCCCTCTCACAGTCCAGGACCCCTGGGGGATGGGCCTAAGCTGGAACTCAGACATCCCTCTCACAGTCTGGGGCTCTCCCTGTCCAGGACCCCTTGCTCCTTACTGCCTGCCTGCTGTGGAGGCAGGAGAGGCTCACGCCACCTCTGCTGTGCTCGCTCGCCAGCCTTGAGCCCAGCTTCTGGCTGAGCGGGGTGGTTGGGGGGCGGGGGTAGGAGTGTGGCTCAACCAAAAGCTGGGCTGCTGCTTCTAGTGCTAGCCCTGCCTGCCTGCCCACTGGTGTGTGTGTGTGTGTGTGGGGGGGGGCTTCGTTATCTGGAGCCAGGCTGGCTGTGGGAGGGACTGTGGGAAGTTGAGGCACCACAGTCGCACCCCATCCAGCCTCTGCGGAGGCTCAGGGACCACGTCGCCCCTGTCCTCCCACCTCTGCAGAGGCGTGGTGTCAGGACCAGGCCAGCCTCTGTGGCTGCCTCTGTGGAAGGGTCAGTACTGGGACTGGGACTGCGCAGCCCCCTCTCCCGCTGCCTCTGCAGAAGGGGCAGCGCCAACCAGCCATGCCGCAGCCTCTTCTGCCACCTCTCCAGAAGGGGCAGCGCTGGGATCAGCGGTGGCGGGCCTAGTCCTGGGGCCTCCTCTCCTGTGGCCTCTGCATAAGGGGCGGTGCCAAGACCGGGACCAGGCCAAACTATGGCTTCTCCCACTGCCTCTGCGGAAGGAGGGGGGGGAGGGGCGCCAGGCCCACTGGTCATTCGAAGGTCATCTGGAATGACGTCTAGAAGGTCATTTGGCTGTCCAGTCTAATTAGCATATTAATTTTTATTATATATATACATATATATATATATATATATATACATATAAAATCAATTTAAGAAATAATATAGAAAAAGGCTTGGCTATATTTGGAATGCACTAAAAAACTGAGCTTTGTAAAATCCAATTATAATCTCCAATTCCTTCCTATGATGAAACAGTTGAGATAATAGTAAACCACTTCCCTAAATAACACATGTGGCAGAACTGAAACTCAAACCTCAATATTCAGCTTCTCCCTGACATCAGACTGACCTATAGGTTAGTGAAAGAACTGAAGGGTCACTTTGTACAAAGTTAGGGAACCAATTGCTGAGCCCACATATGAGTCTGTAGCAATCAGAACAGAAGACTATAGTAGCCACAGTAATAGTAGTGACTTTCTGAAAATACTCGAGTGCTTGAGGAAGGGGAAGAACTAATGAACAGAGATATAGGATTTGAAATGATAAACAAGATAAAGCATACTGGTGTTAAATACATGGCCATATTAATTTTATTGGCTGCTTATAGCTGAAAATTCTGTACCTAGAAATAAAATGTTACAACTGGGAGATACAATCCATTAATTATGACAATGAAACTAATTTGAAAAATTAAAACCAAAAGCAGACATTAACAATAGGCTTTTTGATTACTTAATACAAACTAGAAGGCAAAAAAAAAAAAACAGGATGAAATATGTGTGTGTGTGTGTGTGTGCATGTGCAACAGATGTATATTGCTTGTATGTATTTGATAGGCCATATAACTGCTCCCTATGACAGGTAGTTCTAGAATAAATAGGAAGGAGGTGGGTGGGGAGGGAGAGAAGTACTCTATATAAAGACATCAGCTGAGGCTGAGCCATATATAACAAAATCAGACCTCACATCCTAGTGGTAGAGGGAAATCCAAAGAAATCAATCACACTGATACTTAATTTTAGAAAAGGAAACAGTGAAGAAAATGACATCATTAGTAAAGAAAAACTACAAATAAAAATAAATAACCCACAAGATGTATTTAAGCTCTTTAGAAACATTTTAAAGCCTGGAGTAAATTTAGGTCCTGGAGGAAAAAAGAAAGAAAAAAGAGTGAGCTTGAAAGAGTCCTTTATTGCCAACTGGTAAAGTACAAGAGATATTAAAAGGCAGAGGAAAAATAAAAATAAATGCATACAAAATATAAATGGAGTTTAAATATAAATACAACAAGAAAAGCCACAAAATGTGGTACTTCATGTACAATTTAGGAATTATGGGTGTCCAAAAAAAGAAAGAAATAGCATGCAAGACAATCTATAGACCCTAATATAATTGTTTAAGTGAAGCAAAGGAAACAAATCAGTTGGAGAATTACGCAAACCACCTGACCACAGAAATGAGCGAGGATATCCAAGGTAATAAGGCAAAAGCCAGGAAACTAGATATTTTGCTTCAGTCTATCTCAAGGTCGTTACCTGTTTCATATTTAAAGGATGATAAGATCAAAGGATGCTAGATATATGTGATCTTTGAAAACAAATTGACAAACCAAATGTGGATGAGTCATCCTGGCTGGATGGCATCCATTTGCAGATTCTAAAAGTAACTCAAATTTGGGACCTTGAAATTGTAGATCAATATAGGTATGCTTTTAAAGTGCCACCTTCTAGACGATTTGAGATTTGCCAGAGATTTCCCCTCCATATGTTTTCAAAGAGGAGACTGGTGAAATGCCCTTTCATAATGAAGTAAAATCCCAGAGAAAAGCAGGAAAAAAATCAATGCTCCATCACGGCCAGAGGTGGCGCTGTGGAGAGGAAAGAGCACTGGGCCAGGAGGGAAAAGATCTTGGCTTGCCATATTATTGATCATTATTTTATCTAATCTTAATTATTGTTTCCTCATCCTTAAAAGGGGTTTACTCATCCCTAAATCAAAAAGGAGGATGAGGAGGAGGAGGAGGAGAACGGGGAAGAAAAAAGGACTCAAGGAGACAATATGATCATAACTATCAAATAACAGCAGCAACTGATATTTTTAGAGATTTCGCTAGGTTGCCAGATACTGGACTGGATGTTTTAGTGCAATGCTTACATTGCAGGTGCTCAGTACTCTTAGTTTTCTTTCTTCCCCACAGAGTATTCTTGGAGTCCAAACAAGTTAATGTATGTGAAAGCACATAAAGTGTTAAATCGTTGTGAGCACATAGGTACTTATGAAGAGATCATGGGATCTATGAACAAGAATGTATCACTGAAGAAGCGACTAGTTGGAGGAAAAGCAACATGGTTTCTAAAACATTATATAACACTGAGTTAATTTGCTAGTCAATGTCCTAAGGTTGCTAAAAACCACTATGGTCATGATGCAAAAACAAATTAATTGTGGATGTCATATCTTCTTATTAACTTTGTACCCCATAAGCATCTATAGATGCAAGCGGCGGACTTTCCCCATACACCAAGCACGTCTATATCCACAAACCTCGCGTATCAACCCTGGTCACCCAATTTTAAAATCAGACTTGTTAGTGACATCTCTGGGTTTATAAAGAAAATTATGGTAGCTTAAATTCGTAAATAGTCCAGCGCATATGGAAGAAATGGGGATGATTTCTGTTTTGGACACATGGCAGTTAACTGGCTAAAAAAAAACCAACAACACTCTTACCTAAAGTTATATTCAATAGGGGATTGATGAATAAATTATAGTATGGGACACTATGCAACCATTAATGAAGATGTTTTAGGTGAATATTTAATAAAGAAAAAATATTTCACAATATACTATTAAAAGGAAAGAGTAAATCACAAGGTATATGTAAACCATGGTCCTAATTTCGTAACTTATGAATATATATGCATGGGGGTGGGAGGGAGTCTGGAATGGTATACAGCAAATAAAAGTTAATAGAGGTTTCTCCAGTATTGAGCATATAATTAATTTTTCATTTTGTTCCTGTGCTTTCTGTATTTTCTCATTTTTCTATAATGAACACATTAATTTGTAATGAGAAGCTTTTAAAAATATAAATGATTCTTTAAGCCCATATCAGGGAAAACTGTAGCTTCACTCATTCGAAGAATATAAAAACAAGCTTTGCTTTGGAATAAAATGGGAAGTACTTCAAAGTTCCTTTAGTGTTGCCAAGGTTTATTTAACAATATTTTCTCACCATATATTATACAAGAACAGAACTAAACAGATGGTCTACGTCGGAAACCCAGCAATCTAGGAAAAGCTATCCTCACAGTACCTACTCATCATATAGTACATATTATATCACACACACACACACACACACACACACACACACACACACACACACAACTCCTTGTTGCCTTAGTATTAACATGCATGCCTAGTCTTACATAGATCCCATAAGTCAAAGTCTTTCTTCTACAGGACACACACACAGGTGTGATAGAGCTATTCACACAATCATATGACCCCATTGAGTTAAAAAGAATTACATCCTTGCTTCACATATTATAGATTTTATACAGAAAAAAACTAAATAGCTTGGAATTTGCAGTAAACAAAGGCAAGTCTTGAATTTGACTCTGTATTATGTATGCAAATGGCATCAAATTAGTCTTCCAGAAGCAACATTTCCTTTATGTCACTTCCTTCCTGGACCAATCAATGGTCCTTTATTTCTTTCAGGATACAGTACAAATGGCTCAGCGAGGCATCCAAGGGTCACCCTGAGTCTCCAGGCTTCTCTGTCAATACTTTCCAACATGAACCTTTAACTCCATTCATACTGCAGTCCATACTACAACCAAACACAAAATGCACATTTTTTTTTATCTGTTCCTTTGTGTTATTTTTCCCAGTAGAAGTATCTTTCATCTTTTTCCTTACCCCTGTAAATCCTCCTATCCTTCAAGATCAGGTGTAAGGCCATGCCAGTGATACATTCCCATCCTCTTGTTTCTCAAACTTATTTTCTCAACCATTCTGCTTTATACTTTCTCACATATTTATCTATCACTCTTTAGGAAATAATTTCTTTTTTGTTTGTCAATCCTCACCTGAGGATATTTTTTTTCCATTGCTGTTTTTTGTTTGTTTGTTTTTGTGTTTTGTTTTGTTTTGTTTTTTTTGAGCAAGAGAGAGAGTAGAAGGAAGAAGTGGGGGGGGGAGAGAGGTTGAGAGAGAGAAGAGAGAAACATGCATATGAGAGACTCATCGATTGGTTGCCTCCTGCAGCCACCCCAACCAGGGTTGGGGATCAAACCTGCAACAAAGGCACTTGACAGGGAATTTACCTGCAACCCGGGGTTGCACAGACTGATGCTCTAACTACTGAGCAACACCAGCTAGGGCTAGGAAACTGTTTCTGAAGAGTACTGGACTCCCAATAAATACATATTGAAGTGAGCTCAAATACCCATTGGGTACAATTTTTCATAAAAATACAGTATAGCCTGATCAGTGTGACTCAGTGGTTGAGCTTTGACCTATGAACCAGGAGGTCACAGTTTGATTCCTGGTCAGGGCACATACCTGGGTTGTGAGCTCAATCCCTAGTGGGGGGCGTGTAGGAGGCAGCTAATCAATGATTCTCTCTCATCATTGATGTTTCTATCTCTCTCTCTCCCTCTCCCTTCCTCTCTGAAATCAATAAAATTATATTTTTAAAAATGCATTATAATATGTACCCCCAAAATGAGGTGGTGTTATGATTTTAGTGACAATTATAAATAAATGGTGTTAAAGCTGATTATAAAAGAGTTTGGTCTTTTTGTTGTTGTTGTTAATCCTTACCTGAGGATATTTTTCCATTGATTTTTAGAAAGAGTGAAAGGGAGAGGGAGAGACAGAGAGAAGGGAATATCTATGTGAGAGAGACACGTTGATTAGTTGCCTTCCACACATGCCCCAACCAGGCTGGGGACTGAGCCTGCAACTAAGGTACATACCCTTGACCAGAATAGAACTTGGACTCTTCAGTCCACAGGCCTACATTCTAACCACTGAGAAAAACTGGCTAGGGCAGTTTGGTCTTCTTTTAATCTAGCCATAGAATGAGGTCAGGAAGACCCTCTCCTTGGAAAGACTTTGTTAGGAATTAGTTTTTTTTTCTATATGTACCTGAATATAATAAAATTGCATTCTTTAAAAATAGCAAAGTCAGTCATTTTGCTATTAAGATTAGACTTCTTCCCAATCAGAATACAATCACAGACTTGTTTAATTTCTTTAGCCCAAAGAGACCTAAGAGAATATGCTCACAAACAGACAGTAACTTGCCCAAGGCCACATACACAGTGAGTCAAAAATGATTTTTTTTAAGTCTATGTGTCATTCCCTTTATACCACTACTTAGACTAACTCAGTGTGAAGACCTGGATTTGGAGAGAGAAGCCCAGGCTTTAGTCTCTTTCCTGAGCTGTAGAGTGGAAATAATAGCTTCTGACCTCGCAAGGTTGTTGGTAATAGATAGGTGATTGGTAATATATAAGCATGGCCATTTGAATTGCTACCTGTGTATCTTGGGCCTAAAAGGCAATGGTTGCTTACACACTCACTCCCATGCCAGCGAACATCAGGCAACCAAGCCCTGGGGACTACTCTCATCACTGCACTCACTCTCTCCCTCCAATGTCACAACCTTAGTCCAAACGACCAGTATCTCTCTTCTTACTAAGAAAAGCCTCTGAACTGGCTTCTCCCATCACTTTTTCGCTTTTCCCATACTGCAGCCAGAGTCCTCCTTAAAGACTCACTTCTCCTATTTTCAAGCCCTTCCATGCCACCCTTCATTTGTGCCCTTCTGGCTAACCCCCACCGCCCTGCGATGCTCCTCAGGGCCCCACATATAGGACTAGTTCACCATCCAGGTTCACCTTCTGTCATTCTCCCCTTCAGTCTTTGCACCCTTTCTTTTCCTTGAGTCCCTAGAATATGTTCGTTTAATTTGTACATTGAGACCTTGGCAAGACTCCTTTTTGCTGTGAAAGCTCTCTCTGCCCCTCTCTCCACATAGCTCACTCCTATTCATCATTCAAATACAATTACATGTCAAGTCCTTAAGGAAAGCCCCCCCTAGCTCCCCAAACTAAGCTAAATCTCCCTAAAATATATTCTCCCGGTACCCTAAAATCTCCTTCATTTTATTTCATTACAATGTTAATTAACTTGTTATCTTTTAAGTGTCTGTCTCCTTTGCCACATAAGGTTTATAAGAGTGTTTGCTTAGACTTAATAAATATTTATGAGAGAAAGGGAGGGAGGGCATATTAGCTGTTTCTTGCATATCTACCCACTTTCTTATGCCCTGCACCTTGTTTATATCCAAACTAGCTAACATAACTACCCATTCATCATGCAGCACACATCATACAAACAGAAATAACTTTAAACCCACAGAATGCCCACTCTTCTCCTTCCTCCTCTGCTCAAACCACATTATTGCCTAATGGGAAAGATAGGAAATTAAAATTTCAGTAACAAAACCATAGCTGTTACTAGGAGCAGTTTCAAGCCTGCATCTGATATGCTAGCACAGGTTTGGGTCAAGTCAGTAGAATTAGTCTTATCTCTGCTACGTGAGGCAGAAATCATAGTTTATTTCCATTCCTGTTCGGACAAAATGTCCCCAGTGAAAAGCAGGCCCGGTTGCAGGCTGCCTGGACCAGACTGACCCAGCCAGCATCCCTCTGAGAATTTGTGAGGGACAGCTAATCTGGGTTTCCTCCGAGCAGCTTGCCACTCTCTGCTTAGGAGATAAAGTCACCTATCACCTCTCCTGGGAGTAGGATATAGCTTCTGGGGCTGCCAGTTTGGAGAAGGAGAGGCGACAGGAGGGGAGGAGGTAAACCTCTCTTCCTGCCCACCCCTGGGAGAGCACAATTGCCCTTTCAAGGAGAGAAAAGGAGCATGTTCCTATATCAGGGAAGACATTTAGATAAATTTGTCTTGATTCCTCATAAAATACTTAACATTCATTCAATTTAAAAACTAAGTCATATTGTTGGTTTAAACGTACCTAATCCTGCACTTGAAAAGGCTATAAAAATGGCCCTAGAAATGGTGCCTACAGAGAACCCCTTAATATCATTGATATGTCAATGGGAAGCACATACTAATTATGCATCAACAATGCCAGCATATATTCCTGCACACCATCCATTTCTCATGACTTTTTTGTTTTTCCTACTGAAGTGAGAAAGGAGGAACAGAGAAGAAGAGAAGGGATGGAGGTTATTTGAGCAGCAGAGTTCTGGTCGGCTGACACCCTCAGTGAGATTCATTAATCTTGGAGATTCTCACTCTCATTTACTAAACAACAGTGATTCACACAGAGTTACACAGCCACAGTAGCAAAGTTAATTGGAATCTAGATCCCTTAACATTTCTTCCTTCCTTCAGCAATTCCTCAGTACTGCAAGCTAAAATATTAGCTGAGATTGTTGTAGGCTTATGAGAAAGAGAAACAAACAAAGGGAGGTTATCATGACATTAAAACTGGACACATTTTCCTTCAATATTATTTTTATTATAATTTTTTTTGCTTTGTTTGTGTTTTGGCTTAAGCCCTTGGAGCAAAGTGAGAAGAAGGCAGAAGCAGCTTATGCAACCCCATATCAATACTGGTATCTTCCCTCAGCTCTAAATTAGCACTGGGAGCTCAATATGGCTCTCACCCAAGTCCAGTGAAAGAAAGAAAGGATGGAGGCAGGGAGAAAGACATAGCTATGAACACTGGCAAATTCTGTTCAGTCAGTGGCAAGCAGCCAGAGATCCCTTTTAATTTAACTCTTTATCTTCTCTGGCAAAACAAATAATGCATTTGCTTAAAGACTTATAATTTTCTAAGCATGTGAATGACATCTGACAAGCACCTTTATACCAATGCAGTAAGTGGGGAAACCGAGACTTATCTGAGATTATGGTCTTCATTTTATCAGGAAATTATTAGCAAATTCAAAATCAGAATCCAGGTTTTCTAATACATATCTCGGTATTCTTTTCACCCAACCACCTCCCCAACCTTGATATCCAGCCTAGTATTGCTTCTCTTGGAAAAATTGATGTGTTTAAAGCACAAAGAACGATAGAGAATACAAGAGAGTCATGGGTGGTGGAGGGGTAATTGAATGAAGGGAAGAACTGTGTAAGAAAAATATTTTAAAAAATGTATTTCAAATATGTCAGGTAGGATAGATAGATATACAGTGAAGAAAATGTACTATGTGGGAAAATCAAATAAACAAGATCTTCATAGTACAAACATCGTTACCCTAGAAGACATGGTTGGCTTCAGGATCTGACCACAATTCTGTAAAATGAATTATAGTCTTCTCGGTTGACACGTAGACAGTTATCAAATAAAATATGATAAATCCTAAGGCCTTCTGGTCAATTGCTTTCCTTGTAGGCTACAATGTGTCTTTTCTAGATTAATAAGCTGATTGTAAAGAACTTCCACAAAAATATTATATTTTTTTTTCAGCAGTCATCATGGTCATTTGAGGTGGGGTTTTGTATTAAATTTTATAATCATCACTGAAAACTTGTGACAAGGTCTGTTCACTCACCTATAAAATCTAGAGAGAACACCACACGTGACAAAGAGGGCAAAGTCTAGGTTCCTCAGAATGTTAATGACAGTATTGTTTTTAAATAAGTAATGTCAGACATTACTTCGAAATGCAGGTGCCTTAGAAAGAAGGAGCTAGGCTTCTGTACCTCACATGGAGGAACTTCACCACAGTTCCTGCTCATTGACCCTGTGCTAGGTTATTTACGGTGCTGACAATGAAAACATCATCATTCTTACCTAGCAGAAAATCAGAATTTAGAGACTCTTGAAGTCGCTTGGGTAAAATTAGAAACTTTCTATTGTCACTTCCTAGTGATTTGCTACTACCTCATTTTATAACAACATGCAACTGGGACTCTGAAAAGGTATTTATAGAAGGGGCTTGTTTTTAATCCTTGACAGAGGGAGTGCTTAGTACTGCAGCAGAGGTTTCCCCAAAACACCTGGAACTGCTTGTGGAGGGGTGGAGAGTGTGGGCAATGAGGCACAGCTCTTACAAGATGTGCTTAAAAGGGCACCACATGACCATGGGTCAGTGCTCACTTCTTAGGCCTTTCTGCTGTGCCCTCACTGAGCAGCTGCTGCAGGGCTGCCCTCAGGGGTTGGCTGCTGCCTGTCATGCAGTGACTCTACCCTCCTCTCCTGGCCATCCAGCAGCCCCAATCCCGCTGCAGGCAGAAGCCAAGGCGACCTTCATGCCCAGATAAACCAGAAATGGGGGTGGGCCAAGCCCAGTCCATCTCTTCTGCAATCCCCAAAGGGCACACAGCTACCAATGCCAAAGGAGAGAACGGAGCCAACCTCAGTGGAAAGCAGTAGCTGTCCTCTGGCTCTGGAGCATGAGAAAGCACAGATGCCAGATGACGAGGAGACCCAGCCAGATCTGAGCCACTGGAACCGGGTCTTCGACTAAACCAAGCACAGAGTGGAGGGTTCTGAGGAGCATTTGTTGTTGTTTATATTTTCTTGCTTCCTTTACCTTAAAAAAATCCAGTTGAACTCTTTTTTTCTTTGCTTGCTCAGGGTTACAAGTGAATGTGATGATAACAGTGTAAAGACTTTCTTCTGAGAACCTTATATGCCTTTATCAACAGAGCTGTCATTAGTACATTTACCGATCTATCACAGATAAAGCCCAGCAGGCCCTCACTATGTAACTGTCTCACATTTCTTCACTGCTCAGTTAGAAGTTGTCTCCACCAATATGACTAAAATGAATTTAATCAACCATAGTAAAGGATTCTAGGGCAGTGGTCGGCAAATTCATTAGTCAACAGAGCCAAATATCAACAGTACAATGATTGAAATTTCTTTTGAGAGCCATTTTTTTAAAACTTAAACTATATAGGTAGGTACATTGTTATTAACTTAATTAGGGTACTCCTAAGGCTTAGGAAGAGCCACACTCAAGGGGCCAAAGAGCCACATGTGGCTCGTGAGCCGCAGTTTGCCGACCACTGTAATCTAGGCTATTTGGATAAAAAGTGCAATGAGTCCTTACGTTATCACCAAAAAAACTAATTATTACTGAGAACACAACTATGCATGTCTGACTTGGTCATGGCCACAAAGTACAACAGACTGTATAACCTCTGTCTCACAAGGCCAGCCCAAGTGACTCAGTAAATATCCATCACGGCCCCAGAGACTTGCATTAAACACTTTTGAACAAATGGAGTCTAACTGAAAATGAACACCGAGAACAGCGTTCATCTGTAGAGAAGCAAGCATCTCTGCTTCAGGAGGGAGACAGTCATCAAGGGACAGGGCTGATTCGAAAGGGCCACACACTGTGACACTGAGTGATGCATGTGAGAGAGAGCGTGTAGTGAGGAAGCCAGGCCCAGAATTGCCATGATGACGGCAGAAGGAGGGAGTGCATAGCAACAGTTTGTGAGTGACCCCCTTGTTTTCTAGCCTCATCAGGCCACATTGCCCTCTCCGGCTACCCCAGGACTCAGAGTTACTGCTGCCCAGTCTGTGCCACACACACCTTGAGGACTGGTACCGCCTCCCATAATTTCACCGAACTCTACTGAGCAAACCTTTGAAAACTCATCGAAAAGAACAATATTCTCCAGGAAGAAAAACTATCTGTTCGCCCAAATAATACCAGATACTCAATGTCAGAGAACTGCCACCATAGTATTGGGATGACTAAAGAAGCAAGAGACCTTCCGAGATATAAGCACCTGGCTTTTGCTCCATCAGACCTTCCCCATCCTTTAGAAGTGCGAATAACATCAGCCTAGTGCTCTGAATTGCCCTTCCCCTGTGTGGTCCCACGACAGTGTAATGAATATTCCAGTTTTATTCCAACTTAAGAGAAGCATTTATTAGTGACTTCATCCTTAGCATTTTATCTGAAGAGTTAGTTCCTAGAGTTAAATGGAATAGGAAGGAAAGGGATTAACCTCTGCTGCCGGCATAGCACAGTCTCCATGCTAACGTGTCTGTATGAAAAAGCTGAATTGCAGCAATATCTGAAATCACGGGGAAAGTCCTGAGAGCTTTGGAGGAAAGAAATGCGATGGAATAAAATATTAAAAGCCAAAGCTGGTTTGGGATTCTATTTTTCACACAGGCGAGCATAGTAGAGAAATTATGTATTGCAAGACTCCACGATTTAGATGGTGGGGGGATGGGTCGGTGAGTTTTTGGATGAGGAAGTTTTTAGGACCTGTAACTTGTAATTGTGGTATGGGTGAGTTCTAGCTGCTCCCCTAAGCTTATTGCACAATGTAACTTTGACATGGTATTCTTTCACTTGCAAGGCTTCAACTAGGAAACAGCCAGGGAGTCTATCCTCTTTTCATTTGGCAAGAGGGTTCTATAGCTACACAAAACAGCCCCCAGCAATGAAAAATGAAACCCACAAATGTAACATTAGCAACCAGCTGTCAGAAGAAAATCAGGAGTAGGATTGCCAGTCTGGTCATTTCATGCCAGTGTGTTCATGAAAAGCACTGTGTGTGTGTGCACATGCACATGTGTGTGTAAATGAATGGCCCTGCGTGTGCAGTAGCAAGAGGAATGTGAGCGGGTGCAGGTCCTAATGATGGCAGAATGCCCCGGAGATGAGGTGTAGTGGAACCATGGGGAGCAGAGCGACACAGCCCAGGCTCTCTGTGGTTAATTGGGTAAGGCTCCTCTCATGGGTGGGAAGTGTGAGACAGTGGGTTAGAAAGATAATGTATTGTGTTAGAATTACTTTGTGCATGGTAGGTATATTCAACATACATGTGGGCTCTGGACGCCAGCTTATAAGCGAAACGCACACACTGTGTATGTGTTTTCATTTTTAACCTCCGTGAATTCATCTCACAGCCTCCCCAAACACAGAGGCCCCAAACCCCTTCAAAGTAAACACCCAGCACTCCCTATTTAGCCCTCCAGGCATGAAGCACACTGACCATTGCGAGTTGGCACAGCTATTAACTGGAGAATTCATTCCTCACCCACCGCGGGCAGAATCTGTAGGGGTTATTTTGCATAGAGATACAAATACCAGGTGCGAAGCTGCTACTCAACCTCCTCCTAAACTTAACGCCTCAGATTCCCTCCTGGAAGAGGAGGAATGCAGTGGTATCAGCACTGGGGACGCGGGGACAGCGAACACCACAGTGGCGCTTGGAGTTTACAGAGGAGCAACCCCAGCTCCTCCTCCGCCACCGCACACGCCACTCTCAGCAGCCCTTACCCACGCCAACACACACACACACACACACACACACACACACACACACACACACACACACACACACACCCCTCCCCGCCAACACCAATATTGCAGCAAGTCTGTCTGCACACTCCTGCACGCCTCGGGACCCAGCCAGGGCGCAGAGCCGGGAGGGCAGGATGCGCACCGCTGGACTTGTCCCTAAGCCCTGTCCATCCACCTTCCGAGAGCTCCCGACCCCCCGGCCACCGGAGCCCCGCGGCGGGAAGGAGGGGCGCGGGGGGCCAGGGAATCCCCCTCACCTTGCAGCGAGAAGAGGGACAGGAAGAAGCCCAGCACCCAGACGCTGTGCAGCCAGTAGGTCCTCATGTCTCCGCCGCTCTCGATGCTCCCTCACGCGCTTGGCTCTCGCCTCTTCCACTCGTGCTCTCTCCAGAAAAACGCGCCGCTCGTGTCCCTCGGTTTCCCTCTGGGCTCTCCGGGATCCGGCGCCCCGGACAGACCAGGCTCCTGCCGCACGACGGCTGGACCCAGAACAGTCTCGCTCTCCTCCGCAGGAGCTCGAATCAGGTGCTGGGAGGACGCCCGGAGCCTGTGCCTGGTGTAAACACAGCGAGCCCCTTCTCCCTCGGCTTCCCCGCTGTCCTCCTTCCTACCCTCGCCTCCCTCACTCCCCTGCAGCTCCAACTAAATGCGACTGTACTTAAACAAGCAGCGTTTTATAGGACCGCGAACCGAGCCGAAAGGACCCCGCTGCTGCCATCTAGTGTGCACATCGCGGCATCGCCACAGCTCAGCGTTTGCTTGTGTGTGCGAGGTCCATCCAAGGCTTCTAATTCCCCCTTGCTCTCAGCAAACACAGGTGAAATTCTTGCCCTCCAGAGTCCTTGACATGACCTTGTCACCCCAGAGGTCCTGATTATCCCGTTTTCACGAGGAAACGCTAGGAATTGACTACCATTCCTTCCATTACCCCATTATCCTTCTCTCATTGAAATTTCCTTCTTCCCCAACAACTCAATGGAAAGGCTCCTCCAAATGTAGCCATGACCTCCTCCTCAGCAATCCAATGGCTCTTCGAAGCCCCATTTCACCTGACTTTTATGCTTCATTTCACCGTGTTGGCCGTTCCTTTTTATTTTATTTCAAAGTCACTGAATCAAAACAGTCCTCCTGGTTTCTGACCTTCCCTCCCTGGATCCTCACCTCTTCTTTGTGCATATTTTCTGTTCTATTTTCTTGTTTCCTCCCTAAATTTAAGTTATTTGGAAATCAAACACAATTCTGCTGCTTACTCCAAAATGAAGACCTCACCACTAACCTCCACTTTAGCCCTCAAAACTGACTTCCTAGCTGGGGTGACGATTAAGCATTTGTAATTGAATCCCCCTGTGGCTGGGTCTGAATTGAGTGAGAGGTCAAATGGGAGTCAGGTGAGTTGAATTGAAGATGTTACTGTGGATTCTGATTGTTGAGGACCTTAAGTTCCAGCGGTTCTCAACCTGTGGGTCACAACCCCTTTGGTGGTCGAACGACCCTTTCACAGGGGTCGCCTAAGACCATCCTGCATATCAGATATTTACATTATGATTCATAACAGTAGCAACATTACAGTTATGAGGAAGCAACGAAAATAATTTTATGGTTGGGTCACAACATGAGGAACTGTATTTAAAGGGCCAGAAGGTTGAGAACCACTGATAGTCATTTAATCTCCAAGCTACAATTTACTCAACAGTGAAATTAACTAATAAAATTACATAAGCATATCTGTGGCCCCTTTCAATTCTATGTTTCTCTCAGGTTTCTCAACTTTGACACTGAGATAACACACTAGATAATTCTTTACTGTGGGTGGCTGTCTTGTGTATTACATAATGTTTAGTAGCTTCCCTGGCCTCTACCCACTAGATGACAGTAGCCCCACCACATACACAAGTCATGACAAACAAAAATGTCTCCAGGCATTGCCAAATGCCACCTAGGGAGCAAAATTGCCCCTAGCTGAGAACCACTGACCTATACCTTCTGCCAGTTTCCTTCAGGAACTGTTCTGCATTCCCAATGTCCCTGTTTACGTGAGAAGGCTCATCTAATTCCACAGGCTCATACCTTTAGAATTATCTTTCACTCCCCCTTTCTTCAATTTCACTTGGTCATCAATGTCGGCAATGTGAACGTGTCTGAGCTTTCTGATTTTTTTACAATCTCTACTGCCACCATTTCATACTATATTGAACATGTATGATGCACTAAACTTTCCAAAATATCTAACTTTCAATTATCTCACTTTAACAATTCACATTCTTTTGCTATGGGGATCTCCATCACCTATGGAGATCCTGTCTTTCAGATTGCCCAATCTTCTTTTAGTCCCATCTTCTTCCTTCATCTGCTGCTTATTTGTCTTGCCAAGTCTGTACTACTCTCAGGAGGCAGTTTGCACAGTGGCCAGAGTATGTTCTTGGGAACTAGAAAGAAGTGGATTCAAATCTACCTTTCCGCTAACAAACTGTGAGACCTTGTATAAAATTTCTAAGGGCTGTTTTATGACTCATCATGTATTTAATAAATAATGTCTAGCAGTTTTATCTTTCAAGAGTCAACTTAGAGTTCTTCAATGTCAATGTATATCTTAGTAAGGTTTCTCAAAAGGCAATTGGGAATCTCAGATGCAACAAAATCCCTTACTATGCATGGTAAAAATCCAAATTATGTAGTCGACACACCAGACCAACTGTATTAACATATTTGGATGTTGGAGTCTAGCAATCTGCATTTAATTAATTTCTTTTCTAGGTGATTCTTGTGCCTTCAAATGATTGAGAAACATTATCAAGGAACAAAAAATTGTTAAGAACTCTGAGAATTTTGACTAATCATCCAAGAGATGCAAATCAAAACAACAATGAGGTACCATCTCACACCTGTCAGACTGGCTATCGTCAACAAATCAACAAACAACAAGTGCTGGTGAGGATGTGGAGAAAAAGAAACACTCATGCACTGCTGGTGGGAATGCAGACTGGTGCAGCCACTATGGAAGACAGTATGGAGTTTCCTCAAAAAGTTAAAAATGGAACTCCCATTTGACCCAGTGATCCCACTTCTAGGAATATATCCCAAGAACACAGAAACACCAATCAGAACAGATATATGCATCCCTATGTTCATAGCAGCACAATTTACATTAGCTAAGATTTGGAAACAGCCTAAGTGCCAATTAGCAGATGAATGGATTAGAAAACTGTGGTACATCTACACAATGGAATACTATGCTGCTGTAAAAAAGAAGGAATTCTTACCATTTGCAGTAGCATGGATGGAACTGGAGAGCATTATGCTAAGTGAAATAAACCAGTCAATGAAAGAAAAATATCACATGATCTCACTCATTTATGGATAATAAAGACCATTATAAATTGATGAACAAAAATAGATACAGAGGCAGAGCAGCATCAAACAGACTGTCAAACTACAGCAGGAAGGCCGGGGAGGGTAGGGGTGGCGGGGGGCGGGTGGGACGGTTAAGAGATCAACCGAAGGACTTATATGCATGCATATAAGCATAACAAATAGACACAAGACACTGGAGGGTAGGGGAGGCTGGGGGAAAGTCAAGGGGAAAAAAAGGAGACATATGTAATACTCTTTGTAATACCTTAAGCAATAAAACAAAATTAAAAAAAAAAAAAGAATTCTGAGAATTCTTTAAGCTCAACAGCAGCCCTAGTGGCATTTTGAGACAGGTAAGTATGTGTTGTTTAGAACTGACCTGCTCATTGTAGAATGTTTAGCATGATCCCTGGCCTCTACCCATTAGATATCCTTAGCATCCCCCTATAGTTGTGATAAGCAAAAATATCTCCAGACATTCCACATGTCCACCGGTGAAATAATTTCCCCATCCCCATTAGGCCACTTCTGTGGAGAAAACCCATCTATCCCACACACCTGTATTGGGTAAGGAAATTGAGTCCCAGGGAGTCACATGACTTGCTAAGGTCATACAGTTTAGATTTGGATTTGCCAGAACCAAGAAGTGGGTTACATCAGACTTTGTGATCTCCCTACATTCTGCTTAGAATGGATTCCAACAATTATTTAGAAGTTTTCTCAAAAATTTCGTGGTGCCTAGAAACATATACTGTATCAGCTATACCTTTCTATTTGTTTCTGTATTGCTTTAAAGGAGCAATCTCTAATTTCTATGTTAGTATCATGTTTTCCCAAATTGATTGTAAACACACCTTCCAATGACCTTGCATCCCTTACAAAGCCTAGCAGAGTGCATGACACAGGGCAGACCTCTCTTGAATATAGCTGTCAATTAATTAGTTGTTTGTGTGGGGCCTCAGAGCACCTATGTATTCATATATCAGCTGCCCAAATATTTTTTATCAGAAATTTCTTAAATCGTAACATATGTTTTGATACATTTTCTCATAAATATTCTTTTCTAGGGGAAAGAAGTTATCCTATTCTATTTATGCCCATACCCTTCACTTTAGTTCAGGGACACTGTCTACAACACAGAAGAGTGGTTCTCAGATTGCCTGGGTAAAGTCACCTGTAGAAATGTGATGAGTAGCAGATATTCAGACCCTATCCCCAGAAGCTTTAATTTAGGTGTGGATGGGGCCACAGGTCAGTCTGATGCAGTGCCATAGTTCAGGAACATTGAATGTAAAGACTCGAATATGTCTCTGAATTCAAAAATTTACCCACATTCTCTGAGGTTCAGCTGATGTGGATATCATTCAAAATATCACAGTAGAAGACATGCCTGTAGGTATGCACATATTTGTTTAAACATGTAGAAATAATGTGATTCTGCACCATCACTATATGCTAAAGTGCAAATTTTGGTTAGAAAGCTGCACATTATGTAAAAAAAAATCATTGTAAACATTGAAGCCCTCCTTAGCTTTTTACCTCAGGGCATTTTATTCCCTTTCCCACAACTGCCTTCCACCCCAACAAAATCTCCAAGTTTATAAAGTCTGTCAACTACCATTGCTACTTCTCAGTGACGGGATTATAATTTGCTCTGAGAAGCTTCCTGGTATTGCTGTTAAGTCATTTACATTCTACCAAAATATTTGTGTTCGGATGGGTCCAGGAGTTCCTAGAAGTTCCTCCCTGTCCACCATTCAGCTGGATTCTCTCCTTCTGCGTGGAAAATAAAGCAGGTTAAAAAAAAACCGGGGGTAATAGCACTAGATGTCCTTATCAACTCTTCTTTTCATTAGAATCCTAAATTCCATTAGCAAAAGAGAAGTCCTCTCCCACTCCATGCCGGGAGCCGGTCCATCCTTGCTGTTTCAAGGGACCTGGCATATATGGCATACGGTTCTTAATATGTTTGCTCACCTTCTTGGCGCTGTGTTTTAACCAAAGTCACCTCTCCGAGAAAGGTTGAATCCCCAGGTAGGGATTTTCCCCTGAAGTTAGGGAGGGAATAAAACCCCTCAACTAAGTGCCAGGCGGGTAATTAATCCCTTTAACTACGAACAATCATGCTTAAACTACATAATCTTTTCTCCCTGGAATGGAGATAAGAAACGCCCTAACCTTTGTAATAGAGATTGATAGGATTGAATCAACTGGTATAAATACAGTTGTAACAAGACAGAAACACTCAGAACTTAGAACAGAATCAAGAAGACAGAACCTACACGGAGCCTAGAGACAGAAGAACTTTGCTGGAGAGAGCATGCCGGAGGATCCTGGAGAGGGACTGGCCTCAGAGCCTAGAGACAGAGCCTAGCAGGAGAACATGTCAAAAGATCCTGGACTGAACCTGACTACAGAAATTGGCAAGAGAACCTGACTAGAACCTGGTGACTGAACCTGGCTGGAGAACCTAGCGAGGGAACATGGCTAGAGAACCTCGCTGGAGATCCGAAGCAGAACCTCTCTGGAGATCCAGACCAGAATTTGGCTGGAGATCCTGGCTAGGCTGCTGATCAACTGAACACTGTCTCCGTGTCATTCCTTCTTCGCCGACTCCGTCCACGCCTTTGGGGACCCCTGGACCCGCTGGGGTTGGACCCCGGCAACTCCAGAGTCCCAGAGACACCTGAGCTCGCCTCTCGTATTTTATTTCAATAGACCCCAACCACCTCCCCCACTGAGTGGGAAGAATATTTAGGTTAAAATATTTGTGTCTAAATTACCTTACATGGATTATTCCTCCACAATTATGATAATAATCAGAAGAAATTTTTAAAAAGAACAGGTTGCATACTAATAGCTCCAAAATAAAATCAAGACAGGAAAGGAATACCAAGTGCATGATATACTACTGAGTCAGCAAAACTATCTCTAAGGAAATACTTTTCAAAGGTTTCTATGAAGTGTTAGAAAATCCTTAAAAAAACACACACATGAAATTAAAAACTTTCATTGCAAGTAAAGTTAGGTTCATATGCATAGAAGTACATTTTGCCCAGAACCCCTTAATGGTATGAGACAATGAGTCAAAAAAGAACAGTTTTTTGATACATTTTATTCCATGTATAAGATGCCCCCATGTATAAGACACCCCCCTACTTTTCCAACACAAAATTAAAATATCAATATTTTAAACATTTTGCTGGTTTTACTCTTAAGGCCTTCTTCTTTTTTTGGCATCTTAAGGAGTTGTTCTTCCTGTTTTCTCCACTGTCTAATCATACACTCAGTGGGAGGAGGTCCAAATTGTCTCTCTGCAGCTCTCTTTCCATAGCTAATTACATTCAGTTTGAATTTTGCAGAGTAAGACAATCGCTTACCAGTATTTATCTTTTATTTTTTGACATCTTTATGGGCTCAGAATGCTCTGGTCCCTGTTGCATCTGCACACTCTCCACCTCCACCTCCACCTCCAATTGCAGTATGAGCTGACCTCAATAAGGCTGTGATTGGAGGAAGCCTGTTGACAAGGTATAGGCAGCTATGCACCCACATGGCTCCCTCCTTGGCTGACTTCTGTGTATAATATACCCCTTGATTTTCAGTCTAATGATTTTAGAAAAAAAATACACAATCTTATATATGAAAAAATATAGTAGATAGATTAACTTTTCTACATCAGAACTGATTTTCCCCTTTAAACAAAAGAACTCTCTTCCTGTAATGGTATACAACTGCCATTCATTCCTGCCTATATTGTACTCCCACTACTTGACTTCAGGCACGATATCTTTCATAACAGACTTTGCAGTTAGCCTGCAACCCACAGGCTGCCCCAATGCCTGCCAGAGCAGTTTTCACAGATCTTGGAATTGGTTACATAATTTATGTGGAATCAGAGAAGGAAGAACAAGAATGCAGATTTTTGTAGGCATCTGAAATGAAACAAGTCCAGCTCCAGTCAAAAAAGCCTAGACATTGCAATTGTGTTCATCTAACAAAAATGACATACTAATGTCATGAAGCGACTTCACAGGCATGAACTCACTGACACAACAATGAAGAAAATTTCAGAAGTTGGGAGTTTGTCTTCTGGTCTTTGACATATTTCACCCTAGAAGTTTACAACTAAAAAAGGAAAAGCTGAAATTTGATTAGTCAAGGGTCCAAAGAGAACTTCATGCGAAAGGATTTCAGTAAGAAGGGACATTAGATGAGGCAGTGTGGTGTGATGAAGAAAAATCTAGCTATAGCCTTAAACATATAAGGGATTTCCACTCACTGGGTAAGCCTGGTGTTAGTTTGCAAGCTGGCCCCTGTGCACAGAGGGCAATGAGAGACTACAGAAAAAGCTGTCAGATTGGTAGCTTTTACTCAACAGTTTTACTCAACCAGGGAACTTACATATGAACCCTGTCTTGGGCTGCAGTAAGACAAGTACATCTCTGCTTTCACCTGCCAGAATCTTAAAAGTGTATATGAAGGTCTTAAAA
This sequence comes from Myotis daubentonii, assembly GCF_963259705.1. NCBI lineage: Eukaryota > Metazoa > Chordata > Mammalia > Chiroptera > Vespertilionidae > Myotis > Myotis daubentonii. The sequence continues at coordinate 62,730,367 of NC_081842.1, read as the reverse complement.
CTAGCTTCAGTCATGTATTCAACCCAGTTGGTCTCAACAATACCTTGCTCTCTCAAGGCTGTGTCCTTGAAAACAGCTCCAGCTATGGGAACAATGGGTGTAATGTACTAGTATGTTTCTAGGACTGGCAGTGGCAGTGGGGGGAAGGGAGGGGAGATAAGCCTCTGATGGCCTGGGTCTAGCCCCTGGGTCAACCACAGGTCACATCCTCTCCATATTCTCCTCCAACACCCAACTGCTTTGAGCTCTAGATCTTCCCTTAAGCGTTTTGTGAGTATCTATTAAAATAAGACATAAACGGAAGCACTCAGTGACGGTTCATCCATTGGCACTACCTCAAACACCACCACCCATCTTCTGCCTTTCTCTAAATCCATTCCCCCTCCAATTTTATGAGAAAGACTAAGGTTTCCAAAACGCCAACAATGTGTCTAAAGTCATACAGGTAAACAAAAAAATATATAAAACTTAGCCTTGCTGCTTCCTAATATAATGCTCTAAGAACACAACCGACCATCTTCCATGAAATAATACTTTCTCTCCTGTATGTGATAATAATTTTTAACCTATTTACATAAACCTAAAAAAAAAACCCTCCAATGTTTATTTTATTTTACATAAGGACCAGATAATACAGCTTGGGGTCATTTGAGTAACCGTATTAATTCCTGACCAATAAAGAACTTTTGCTGAGAATGTAAGTTGACAGGTGTCAGAATGAGGAGCTATAATATCCCCTTTGAACCAAAATAACTTCTTTTGCTTTAAAATATTCCCATTTGCAACTGAAAAGAAAATAAACTATTCTGGCTGAAGAAATTGCTTTTGCCATTAGGATGCAAATGGCCAAGCAAATTTGTTGCCCAATAAATCTTTTGGGGCATTATATAGACATAGTCTTAGATTTTGTAAAGCCTAAACTATAAAAGCAAATAACATAAAAGGAGAAGAAGCTATAAATTCCAAATCTAGATGACACTTTTGTTATGTAAAGCTCAGGGGGGCAAAACACACTCTTAAGAACAGGGATTTATAGGAACCAAATGGAGTTAAAAAGGCTTCTGGTTTCCTGTCTTTTGTTCCTTCTTTTTTTTTTTTAAATTGTACTTTTAACAATTAATGGAGGGTCTTAGCAGGGCCTAACGACCTGCATTGAACAATGTGGATTTAAGTTCCATTTCTTCACCCTTACTTCCTGTGTTAATTTCAGTCCATTGTGAGAGGGTAAGAACAAATCAAACTTGGAAGGAAGGTTTTTAGCTTTGAATTGTGTTCCAAAGACCACAAAGAAGGATTTGAATTCAGAATAGACACAGACTGCAACCTGTAAAAGACCTTGATGGTCATGGAGCCTGACCTTTGCCTGCACTTTACTGATGAGGAAACAGACTCCGAAAGGCACACAATTTTCAAAGAATTTGTGCTTATATGAAAAGAGAAAGATGCATACATTTCATCCCTATCTCTCACTACACTCCCACAGACACCTTATCCTCTAGCCAAATTATTCACTAAAGCCTCAACAAATTACGCTTTTTCCTCAAGCCATCCACCTACCTCATTGTTTATTTTCTTCAAACTTTGTGTTTACCTATGCCAATCCTGCCTTATATTCAAGGTGCATCTTCTCAGTTACAACCATGAGGCGAGGACTGGTCTGCCTTATTCACCACTGTGTCCTTGGAACTAAGCACAGTTTCTAGTACCTAAGAGTGCCGGGGTCCAACCCCAGCAGGTCCAGGGGTCCCCAAAGGCGTGGACGGAGTCGGCGAAGAAGGAATGACACGGGGACAGTGTTCAGTTGATCAGCAACCTAGCCAGGATCTCTAGCCCGGATCTCCAGAGAGGTTCTGCTTCGGATCTCCAGCGAGGTTCTGTAGCCATGTTCCCTCGCTAGGTTCTCCAGCCAGGTTCTGTCCAGGCTCTCCAGTCAGGTTCAGTGTCCAGGTTCCAGTCAGGTTCTCCTGCCAATCTCTGTAGTCAGGTTCAGTCCAGGATCCCTTGCCATGTTCTCCTGCTAGGCTCTGTCTCTAGGCTCCGAGGCCAGTCCCTCTCCAGGATCCTCCGGCATGCTCTCTCCAGCGAAGTTCTTCTGTCTCTAGGCTCCGTGTAGGCTCTGTCTTCTTGATTCTGTTCTAAGTTCTGAGTTCTGAATTCTGTCTCATGATTTCTGTGTTCTGAGTTCTGTGTGTTTCTGTCTTGCTACAACTGTATTTATACCAGTTGATTCAATCCTATCAATCTCTATTACAAAGGTTAGGGCGTTTCTTATCTCCATTCCAGGGAGAAAAGATTATGTAGTTTAAGCATGATTGTTCGTAGTTAAAGGGATTAATTACCCGCCTGGCACTTAGTTGAGGGGTTTTATTCCCTCCCTAACTTCAGGGGAAAATCCCTACCTGGGGATTCAACCTTTCTCGGAGAGGTGACTTTGGTTAAAACACAGCGCCAAGAAGGTGAGCAAATATATTAAGAACCATATGCCATATATGCCAGGTCCCTTGAAACAGCAAGGATGGACCGGCTCCCGGCATAAGAGGTCTGTCTAAAAATATATGTTGAATAGAGCAATGAATCTTTCATCTGAGCTTCTGCGAGTGAGCTCCTGTTTTGCTTTGTACAACTTTATAAGTGACTGACTATAGTTGTATGTATAGGTGGCATAAATTCCCTACTAAATTACAAGCTTTCTGAGGGCAACCACCATGCTACTGAATGTATCCATGGCAACACTATTATTTTAAAATAATAGTGAATGAATAAATGAATTAATTAATTAATTAATTAATTAAAGTTGGGGTTTTGAATCTCCTGAATTATGTAAACAATAATTAATATTATTTGAAATTAAATAAGTTCCATGGCTAATAAAGATTAGAAGCCTTATATCTAGCCATCTTAGAGTAACTCAATTTTTAAAAGTCTATTAAGGAAGATTATTATTTTTCTAAAAATAGTTAGACACTTTATTTTGAGTTAAAGTTTACAAATGTACAATTATTTACCACAATTTTAGTGTAAGCCCAAGGCCCTTCTTTTGAATAGGCCCATTATCTTTCTTACAAAAACTTATGATACATATGAAAAATAGGAAAATAAATTTTTTCCAGATTTTTATACTTTTCTTTGAGTCTATTAGAGTGTCTTACTCCCCACCTAATTCAACAGCATCTTTTAGGTTACCTTTAACAGAAATGTCCAAAGAATTCAACGTAGTTTTATTTAAACACCAGCCTTTTTTTGTCCCCTTTATTTGTTTGTTTTACATTATAATTAATTAAATTATGTAATTGCCATAGCATATAAAGCTGGCATAAGTATGTTTGGAAAAACACTTGACACTTGATAAACATATAATTTAGCTGATGGGAAAAGAACAGCATTGTGTACTAAGGGGGTCTACTAATCAGTGGGCCTTCATCAAAATGGGAGACAGAGTATTGGTTAATTGATGAGTTGGATAAGTACAGTTAGATAAGAGATCTTTTCCTATAACACAAATAACTCTAGAGATAGTTGTCACTCCATACCTATAATATCAAATGGGTAAAGAATCCAGAGATCTCAGAACCAAGGATGTTTATAACAATAAAAAGAGAATCCATGTATGGGCCTCAGATGTATTCCTAAATTTGATATTTTGTTACTAAACAGGTGCCTACATTTACTCATCTATAAAATATACATAAGCTTACTGTTGGTTGTGGAAATAATTAATTCTTACTAATATTAAGTGTCATACATATTCATTGCACTTCTATTATTTCAAGGATGAAGGAGGACTATGAATAAATCATGTCACAAGCAATCATTGATCACATATCATTCAGAGAGAGTGAGAGAACAAGAGTGAAAGAAAGCGAGAGAGAGAGAGAGAGAGAGAGAGAGAGAGAGAGAGAACTGTGATAGATGCACGAGAAATAAAGATAGGTGACACTGTCCTCATAGGAGTTTACAATTTAGTGGGAGGAATAAGAATACCATCAATCAATTATAGTAGTGTGAAAAAGAGGAGACTGAAAATATTGTTATACGTGTTTATCTAAAAAATTACATATTTAAATAAAACTGCAGCAATTTTGTTATTCCTTGGCCAGGTGCTCTGGTCAGGCCACTGTAGTTCTGCATAGAACATGACTATAACCCCAGGTATTATTTGTAATAAACATTTGTATTCTTACTCTTTGGCAAGCACTCCCTTGTACATCTTGTTGTCAGACAGCCAAGATTTCTCCGGGAACTTTTAGAGCAGGGCAGGCACAAGCATTGGTATCTGTAATTATGTTGAATGCATCAAGTGCACCACTGTTATCAGTGGGGTACTGGTGGAATGAATATGTCACACATTCATGGCTCTTCCCATGTATTTAGCTATACAATTTCAAGGTGTGTGTGTGTGTGTGTGTGTGTGTGTGTGTGTGTGTGTGTGTGTGTGTAAGTGTGGTCATAGTGGAGAGGGAGAATTACATTTCTCTTTGAGAAATCATCATTTATCAAGTTAGACTGACTATCAGTCCGGAACTGCTTTCAAGGTCAAGGACTGCCGAATGTCCAGAAATGAGATTTCTCATGGATGGGTGCCATAGTCTATCAAGAGCTTGATGAATGTTCTCACACCTGGCCAGGCTGATAGACCGAGCAAACTGAAATCAAATTCCTTATTCGTCAGTTACCTGGTGACTGGCAGAACCCATCCCAATTTTGGCTTCTGACCTTTGTATAGCAGACTTTTTCTTCTAAATTTTGCTTTAGGGTCGCCATTATTTTTCTGGTCCATTTCACAAGATTTCTATATCCCCTGCCCCACCCTCATGTTCTTTACCACCTTTACTTTAACAGCTCTGTCTGGCTGTACTCACTCTCTTTGCTATCTCTCATATGATGTCTAAAGACCCAAATGCAATGTCAATGTATGTGATAGGCATGGTCCAATTCTTCTTTTGCTCATCTTTAGTAGGATGAAGGTAGAAATTATGACAATAAGATTTAATTCTTCCTTATTTATTTTAATTTTTTCATTCCTTGTACATTTACTTATTACTTCCCAGCTTACTTTTTTCTTTGTATTTTTTCGCAAGTTAAAAACTGGAAAAAATATGACATTAGGACATATTAAAAAATAACATACGGAAGGATGATGCCACATGACAGAGTCCATATCCTATCACAAATATATATTTCTCTGTCCCTTTTTCCTTACTGTAGATCAATCACTTAAGACCAAGTTTATGTTCATCAAATTATTTTCTTAACAATAACTACACTTATAGTCATCCACCCTTCCTGCAAATTCTCACTGCCTGCATCATTTATTTGTCTCATAATCATATATTGCCTTAACTATCCTTTTTATTATAATACTAGAGACCCGGTGCAAGAAATTCATGCAGTCAGTGGGGAGGAGGGGTCCCTCAGCCTGGCCTATGCCCTCTCGCAGTCTGGGAGTCCTCGGGGGATGTCTGACTGACAGCTTAGACCCGCTCCCCTGGGGAGAGGGCCTAAGCCGCAGTCGGACATCCTTAGTGCTGCCACAGAGGCAGGAGAGGCTTCTGTCACCACTGCTGGGCTTCTGGCTGAGCTGCGATGCCCCTTTGGGAGTGCACTGACCACCAGGGGGCAGCTTCTGCATTGAGCACCTGCCCCCTGGTGGTCAGTGCACATCATAGTGACCAGTCATTCTGCCATTCAGTCAATTTGCATATTTAGCCTTTTATTATATAGAATATTCTTTGCCTTTTTGGTATTTGTGTAGGATCTCTCAAGTTAGCAATCTGATATCATTAAAGTTATAAAGAGAGAAATGAGAAAGTCATACTCCACCCCCTCCCCTTCTCTGTGGCTTTTCATATGGGTTACCTTTTATTATTATCTGGACTATAACATCCATGATGAGCAAAAATTAAATATTATATGCAATAGTATTTCAGTGATTTGGCATCATGTTTTTCATGAACAAGTTCTGACTTCAACAATGTATCCATGAAATGAAAAAAAAAAAAAAAACTCTAAAGAGTATGTAAAATCGTATATGAAGCCTAAAAGGACAGATAATACAAATTGGAGGAACAAATTTCAGTGCTCTAGTCTAATAAATGGAGCTAATTATGTCCATCTTCCCACTTCACAGAGTGGAATGAAAATCAAATGAATTATTTAACTGTAAATTATTCTAATGACTTCTACACCTCTGAAGATGCCTCTTACTATCACTCATGGTCATCATTTGAAAAGCTTCTCTACCAAATCAAACCGCATCTATTTATTAATAAGTAACTCATTTCCTTGTTTTTATTAATCAGGTAAATTTATAACTTGCTGCATAGTAAAATAATCAAGATCTATAATATTATACATATTCAATTATTTTAAAATACTGTAAACAATTTACAATTACTAACTTTATGAACTCTTAATGGGTCTAGAACCTCAGACTAGGAATATGTGTTTTATGTAAAGATATTATTATTTTATTATTTATTATTTTAATAATTAGACAAATTCCCTACTGAGGCCAGTTTTCAGTCACTCTCACAGTTAGTGCTGGCTTTGAAATTCCCTTTTCTGGGACAGTCAATTCACAAAATGCTAAATGGATAGCTAGAAAATCAAGAAAGAACCATAAATGCTAGATCCTATTTCACTTGCCTGTAACATGTTGTTGAGCGGTCTTCTCTCTTTGCAAAATTATAAACTGATTATAAGGCTGTCATCATTGAACTGCTACTAGACCAACACACAGTGAAGCATCTAAAACATTTAAAAATTGTTTTTCAACAATTACAGATTACCCTTAATCTAAATGAGGCCCATTCCAGTATTTCTTAGAAAATCACCAGCAAGTATATGTTAGCTAATGTTTAGGGAGCTATGATCAAACCTTGCATAAACTGTCCTTCAAAGCCAGAGAGCCTAATTCTTTCTCTTTTTGATATAAATCTGTTCTAGGGTGATAGATTTTGAGTCTGAGTCAACTCCAATAAAATCCCAAAAACTGTTGAAGAGGAACTGAAGATTGCATGACTAATTGAGGGAAATTATTTTAAAATGACTAAAAGTTTATTTTGTCATAAAGCCGATACCTTTTTGCAAGGTTATAGCTTCCTTTCAACAGTTCATACACACCTCATGGGCCAACTTGACATAACAATCCAAGATAGTTATGAATTTATGGCTGTCCATTTCCATACTGATAGCACTCAGGCCATGCCTTTTGAGGGGACTCTGGCTAAAGAAAAGAAATTGCTTATAATAATTAGTAAATAATTAAATGTCTCTTCTCTCCCTCCAAAAGATAGGCCCAAAATTGTAAAAACTGGTGGCATTAGTTATCCAAATTTTGGCATCTAATTTACCCTCACAGTTTTAGAACACAACGGAGGTACATTTTTAATGTAAGAGGGAGTTATAATACTCAAATACAGAGCAGAAAAGCAATTTGACTTGAAAGTAGGTTATCTAAGTTAGAATTTTTAAACATTCTCATGTATTAGACATAGCTGGTCAAAATCTTGTTCTCGAGGATATCATATCAGCATTAGAAGAGAGGAAGAGAAGGGAGATTGTTTTTAGAGTGCTTGTTAATGCCACATCTCTTTCTGCTTCATTCATTTTCCAGTGTTTATTTACATCTGTGGCAAGGATAAGGGTCAGAATGGTATTTGTATGGATGTGGAAGGACTAGCTATTTAAACACATCTTATTCCCACTTAATCAAAAATGCCTTAGTAGAGTTGGAATTTAAGGACAGTTTTGAAGGAGAGAAGAAAGATGATTTGACCGGATCATTCCTATAGTTGAAGTAGACTACTCAGCCATCTGTTGTTATCTCAAGGTATCAAGCTTAAGTTGGCAGAAGTGGCTGCAATTGTTGGTGTGAGTACACTAGAGAGTGCTGCTATGGAAACAATATCCCTGAGTTTACATTACACCTTGTAGAGATCTTAACATCAAGAATGACCACCTACAGCAAGAAAGCATGAAAAGGAATTACAGAAAGCTGTCCAATAATATTTAGTCTCTAAACCGGGAAGTTGCTAATTGCTAGGGCAGACTTCCTGGCTTTACATCAGATTTTTCTGATGTAAAAAGGAAGTACCTGCATCTAAGGATTTAGTACTCTCCTGTTGCAGAAAGGAGTCTTGTAAAATATGTATTCCAGTCATTTACCTTCTTCCTAGAAATAAACTATGAGCAGATCAAAAAGAAGGCTAATCTAGTATCAGATTTTTACAAATTAATCTAGGACCAACTATATGAAAAAAAATTACAGAAGGTGTTCCTTCACATAGGAGACAAGAAAATTCAACATGAGCATCGTTAAGCTCAAGGCTAAGTCTGAAAGAGATACTGGAACTTCACAGTAGGTTCCCTGACCTCTAAATATAAAAGCTTGATTGTTACAGAAAATACTTCAGGTATTCTTCATTGCATAGAGAGAGAGACACACACAGAGATACACACAGAGAGAATAACCATAACTTCTTATTATAGTAGAAACTTTTAGTTAAAAATACTTTTAAAGAATTACACATTAAACAAAAGTGGAATTTTTTGAGAAATAAAAAAAAAAAAGTAAAAGATTATCCCATAAGCCCACAGCTCAAATACAGGCTTCATGCCATTTTGGTATATTTTCTCACTCGCTCACTTTTAAGCTACATTTTACATTACTGAGGATTTGACTCACTCTTAATTCAACTTAGAAGACAAGAAATGCCCAGAAGAAAGAACTGAGTTCAGGTGCAATACACTTCAATCATCCCCTCATCTTTATAGAACATACCTTATCAGATTCCATTCATAGCACCAAAGATTGTCACAGCTAAAAGGGATCCCAGAGATTGTCAATTCCAACTTCCTCATTTTATAAGTGAGGAAAGTGAAATCCAAAGAAGTGAAGTTACTTGCAGAGGTCATACAATTACGGAGTGGTTAACTTAGACACACACAATTTTCAGATCAGGCCAGTGCCACCAATTTACTCTGATATATTTGTATGTTAAAATGACCATAAAGTTATTTGTAAGTAATATAAATATAGAATACCAAGTTTTTCTTTTCCTAGTCTTTCTGCTGGTTTGTTTCTTCCCATAACAAAGGGATTGTAATATGCATTGTGTCTACTTGTATATTTCAGAGAGAAATTCCCAACTATAAATTCCCAAGTATACATTCCCAACTCTTTCGTTCATTTTAACTTGGTGAAGAGACAGTGCTTCCCTTCATGCTACTCTCTTCAGAGACAGCATGTCAAGTCCAGGTCACAAGGGAAAATCACATGTGTTCAGAACAGTTGAATGGCAGACTGTCTGAAATGATGGATGAACTCAAGGAAGCAGGAACCCACACTAGAAGACAATTCAAATTTAGAGTCCACTTCCAGACCCAACACAAAAATTTTTCCTTCTCCCTCTAAACCAGTGGTTCTTAACCTGTGGGTCACGATCCCTTTGGCGGTCGAACGACCCTTTCACAGGGGTCACCTAAGACCATCCTGCATATCAGATATTTACATTACAATTCATAACAGTATCAACATTACAGTTATGAAGTAGCAACGAAAATAATTTTATGGTTGGGTCACAACATGAGGAACTCTATTTAAAGGGCCAGAAGGTTGAGAACCACTGCTCTAAACCCACACACCCCACATTGAGTTCCTCTCATTCCTTCCATCAGTCCTCCTGCCATACAATTTGCAACTCTTTCCTCTTATTTCCCTTTATCCAAACTCAACATCTGAGTCCATTCAGGCTGCCATAACAAGATACCACACACTGAGTGGCTTAAAAAAATAAAAAGAAATTTATTTTTCACAGCTCTGGAAGATGGATCCAAGATCAGGGTTCCAGAGTAATTGGGTGAGGAACTTCTTCCAAGTTGAAGACTTATGACTCCTCCTTCTATCCTTGTATGGTAGATTAGGCCTCTTCCCCCCGCCCCAGGCATTAATATAGCTCATTCACAAGGCTCTGCCCTCATGACCTAATCGCCTCTCAAAGCCCCACCTTCTAATACTATCATATTGAGAATTAGAATTTCAAAATATGAAGTTGGGGGGCACACAAGCTTTAAGACCACAGCACTCAGTCTTACTGGCCTTCTTGGAGAGGAAATCGCAGTCTGAAAACCTCTAAGAAATTTCTCTTGGAGCTCTTTATTTCAATTTTGGTGTAGACTGAGATGAAGAAAACATCTGTTACAGTAAAAGAAGAGAGTAGAAATAAACAAAGAAAAAAAAACAATATTTGAGATTTAAGCCTACCACAAGATTGCATTCAACCCAAGCACAGGAAGCTAGAGAAGAAAAGGACCTTCGGAATCATTTGACCCAGAAGATTTTTTTTAGATAAGGGGACTGAGGATTAGGAATGTCAAGTTATTTGTGTTGTGCATTATCACCCAGGAAGATGGTTCTGGAATCAAGACCAGAATCCAGGTTACCAGTTCATCTGACACCATAGCTCAGTATTAAGGCTCTGAGAATTTTGGTGGCATGCAGGTGTCAACACCACTTGCATATGAAATAATGTGATTTAAGACAGTAATTACATTTGGAGACATTTTTGTTTACTTCTTATACTTCTGAAATGCTCAGATTCACATAAGGCCTGAGGCAACAACAATTCCTACAGAACCTGTGGCTTTTCTTTGCAAATGTTTATCCAAAGACTTGCATCTCTTAATCTTCCAGCATATCCATTGGTACATCTGCCAGCTTTCAGAGAACTTGTCCTGGGAGTGCTGTCACAGGCAACATAAGCTTGCTGAACCCTGACACATTTTAGGGAACTACAGTGCAAATACCAAGGTACAAGTGTGAAACGGTAGTCCACAGTCAAGCAAGAGAATGTGTCCAAAATAGACAAAAGAATAGAGGGATTCCAGAGAGAAGTATTGGAAATATGCAAAATTATCTCATGGAGCTATCTTCTACTTACCCTTCTCTGCTATACCTCCTGAACTCTTGTGATGAATTTCTGCTTATTTCAGTAAAGTTATACATATCCCTAAAAATGTGCTTCTTTATACTTGCATGAAGGTACATTCGGCCATAACACTGTCCTCACTCAGAAGACCATTCCACAGTTGTCAGCTGTTCTCAAAAACATCAAGGACCATTTTAGGGTCAACCCTATTCCTAACTCTAATAAACCCATCCCTGAGATCAGGATGATCTTAGTTTTCACAGCTGCAGCTTAGAATGGACTTTTTAAAAAGTAATTTCCAAAGCCTCTTAGTCGCAGCATCTCCCCTGCGGATTACTGCAATCACTTCCTGAACTCCTGTACTCCTGCCCCCAACAGCTCTTTTCTGCAGAGCAGCCAGAGTGATCCTTTTAAAACATTAATCTGATCATGTTACACCCTTGCTGAAAGCATTGTAATGACTTTCCATCACTTTAGTATAAGATCAAAGTCCTGTACCTGATCTGGTCCTTCCTTACCTCTTATTTGCTCACACTCATCCCGTCTCTCTGAGTAAATGCTTGCTCAGGTCCTTTCCTCATAGGGCTTTTCTCTCTGAGATGTTCTTCCCAGAGCTTCCTCCCTCCACTCTCTCAGGTGTATGCTCATCTATTACCTCTTCAGAGAGGCTCTCCTTCTCTAAACCTACTCCCGTTTGGTTTGTAAACTGGCCCCTATACACAAAGGCTAAGGAGCGACTGAAGAAAGAGGCAGACAACTTCAGAGTGTTAAGTGGCAGGTGGAATAAAGGAGAGAACTTACACAGCAGCCTTGCTTTGGGGGCAGCAAGTAGATCTCTACACCTACCCGCCAGAATCTTAAAAGTTTATATAGAGGCCTTAACTGCATTTAGTCATTCATGTATGCAGCCTGGATGTTCTCAACCACACATTACTCTCTCAAGGCTATGTCCTTGAAAAGAGCTCTCATTTGGAGAACAGTGGGCAGAATGTACATCCCAAGGACAGGGAGAGGTTGAGGAGCCTCTGATCACCCAGGATCATCTCACTGGTCAAAGTGGCTGTCACATCCTCTCTATGACCCCGCCCCACCCTACTCTTTCTTTTTTTCCTGCTGCTTTCCCTCGAAAACCAACACTATACTACCTGATATTAGATATCTGCTTATTCATTTACTCCCTGAAACTTCTTGCTCCACAAGGGCAGGTATGTTTTCTATTGGTCACTATCAGTCCTTAGTAGCTTCTTAGCAAATATTTGTGAAATGGCAGAACAAATTGTATTGTTTCTTCTGAGGTGGCACAGACCATTTTAGAAGTACTTGTATAGGTCATTTGTACTTATGTATTTTGAACCAATATATTTTTTTGAGTTTTGATACAAGTACTTTATTGCTAATAATGTGACAGTTAATGTCTAATGTATTTGATGAACTTAAGAAGAGACTTAAGAATCTTTTACTTAATGGATCTTCTTCATGATATATATATATTCCTTATATACCTTATTGAAAAATGGGTGGGGTCATGGAAGCACACTAAAAATAGAATCTCATTCACTACTCTGTTTATCTGTATCAAGTCTACCTCTCAGAAGGGTCATCGAATTGTCCATCAAAGTGTGTCTTGATAAAAAAAAATAAGAATTAAAGGTTGAGAATCTTTTCTTCAAAGGAGTAATTCCTTGAATTTCTGCTTGGTATGGACATTGTTATGAGGATTCAAAATAAGTCCAGAGCCCCCTCAAAATTTTTGGCCCATAATTATGGAAATCACTGTATTTAACATTTCTAAAGGCCAAACGGTCAGTACATGACATAATTTACAAAAGTCATCTAATACGGTTTTAACACACAATTGGTATTCAGAAATGTTATTTCTCCTATCTTCCTCCTTACCATGATTTTTCTCATCTGTGAAGGGGATAAAAAAATGTTAGTAAATTATGTGTTAGCTATCTACCCTCCTCCAAGAATCCTCTTTATGCCACTTCAGGCCCTGCTTTATTCGGAAGAATCCAAGTAATGAGTATAGTGGGGGGAAATATTAACAAAATGTCTAATGTTAGCGACATAGTAAAGCCAAGGATGAGGAGAATATACTGAAGTTTATGGGGGTTGGGTGGATGGAGAGATTTACAGGTTGGGAGATGAAATGACACTTGGAAGCAATGGGGAGTAGACAGTTGCCAGACAGATGAAACGCTTCACAAGTGATTGGAAGAGAAGCCTTCTAGAAGTTTGGGAAGTATTGTAATTGAAATGCGTTTTGTGAAAATTTTGAGTTTGTAGTCAAGGTTCAAACTGAACTTAATTAAACTTTTGTTACCAAATTCTAGTTTGTTTGTTTCTTTTATTTTGTTTGTTTGTTTCTTTTAACTAATTATTTTCTGAGGCAGTGCTCTAAGTAAGAGCAAGCCAACCTGTCTGTCTGGCTCCCCTCTCATAAGAAATTAAAATCCTCTAAGTTCATAGTATTTCTGGATGGAAATTGGGTGGGCAATACAAAGCTGAATTTAGAAAGATTTCTGGAGTTATCCTACATGAATCCCACTCAAACAAGAAGGAAAATTAAAGAGATAGGTTGGTAGAGAGCAAAAAGTATTATAAGTATATATTTTACCCCTCTGTAGAGGTCTATACAATTCTGACACACACACACACACACACACACACACACACACACACACACACACAAAATGTGTAAGACCCAACCATTTGATCCACCACTCAAATAAATAGAAAAGCCAGAGTGGCTAAGGTGACCCATGCCATAACAAACTGAGGCAGTGAGGGAGGGGGAAAAATACTCAGAACCTGTATATACAAGGTATAGGGAGGCCTTGCTTTTAAAGAGGTGACAGAATAAAGTTAAATATTCAATGAAAGGCTTTGACATATAGAACTAAAGAAAGTAGAATTTTAGATATTGTGTGATATTTAGCACTGAGCTCTGTCTGCTGACTTTTTTGAAAGACACTATATAAAATGGCCAATTTTTTTAAAAAATTGATTTTTAGAGAGGAAGGGAGAGGGATAGATAGCAAGAAATAGCAATGTGAGAGTGTAATGTCACCAGGGATCGAGCCCACAACCCCAGGATGTGCCCTGACCAGGAACTAAGCCATCAACTCATTGGTACACAAGAGGATGCCCAACCCAGTCACACTGGCCAGGGCGCCAAATTGTTTTTAATTACTTGAAGAATAGCTTGAAGGCAAGAGCCAAGTAACCTGACTCTATGCAAGTTACAAAGGAATCAGCATGCTTTACTTCTCCTATTTAATCCCTTTTTCTTCCTTTTATCAGCTACAGGTAAGCTGTAGAAGGGTCAAGTTTACTTGTCTATCCTCAGAGCCTATCTCTATATCTGGCACAAAATACATGTTTAATTAATTAACTAAAGAATGATTGAGATAATAATCTAATTTTTAAAGAGGATAAACACACCAATTAATGGTTGTTGTCTACATTGACACAACTCATTTATTTTGGACACTTAAGAGACCTGGAATATTTTCACTTTAATTTTTTTGACAAGAAAGCACACACTTGAGTCAGGAATTATGAATGATGTTCATGTCAAAAAGTGGTCAACTGAGTGGCTATTCATATATTTATTAGAAATTTGGTTTCTCGCCATTTTATTTCCATCCAGCCACCAGTGGAAGCGATACTTATAAATATTTGATCGAATAGCTTTCATTTTTACATAAGCAGTAAGCAGGAGAGCAGATGCTTCCTCATCCACGGATTGCCTCTGTGATGAAGCCAAATGTCAGGCTGTTTGGCAAAAACTTTAATATTGGCTGGGTCTCAGGATCAACTGTCCTCATCAGGATTTATTATTTTTCAGGTTATCATATAATAACTCGTAAATATTTTATTAACTAGCCTGGAGAAAGCCCACTTCCTTCAAACCCACGACTAAAAACAGCATAATTTGGAGATAATTACTGGACAGCTCTCTTTCTGAACACTTGACTGTGCTCTGGGTCCTCTCTGCAGCCTTTCAGGTAAGAGGCCACTTCCTCACACCACACCTCCTGGCCTTTAATGATTCCAGGTGACTGATAGAAGAAATTCTGGTCCAAGTTAAATTCTACACTACAGCGCCTCCTTTCTCCCTGCTCAGAATCTTTCTTCCTTTCACCTGAAATAGCTCAATTAATTCTACCTTAGGTGTTTTTTTTATTTTACCTGTTAAAAGTGTGATTTATCTCTGTCGGCTCTGTAATATATTCGGTCACACAATTTCCCAACGCAGGTGACAGAGGGATATTCAAGCTGAGTTGAATTCTTTATATTCTATGTTAGATTTTGCCACAAATTCCTGATCTTACCCCAGTGAGATGTCCTGTATTATAAACCAAATAGGGTGGCTTAAGCAAATACGTTTATTTTTTAATTAAGAAGTCCAGAACTAGTTGATTGCAGGGTTGATTTAGTAAGTTCACACTCAGGGATGACTTCCCTTAACCTTCCCATTGTGGTTGTAAGATGGTTGCGGAAGCTCTTGCCATCATATCATATCCAGCCAAAAAAAAAAAATGAAAAAGAAAAAGGAGCAGTACCAGATGTCCACTGGAATCTCACAAGCCAGATGTCTGTCACATGGGCAATCCTGACAGGATGCTGATTGGGCCAAGCTACAATGTCTGTGTGCCACACTCTTCTTTACTGTTTTCCCATAAAGTTCCTGCTTTAGTAAGCCCTTCAGAATGAGAGCATCTCTGGATGTTTATCCCCCTACTTACCCATGAATTAAGATTTGTAGTGCTTCCCATGTCTTAATTATGCAGTAAACATATGTCCTGGATGGTTTTAGTTATTCTTTTTTTTATCTCTATGTATATTTTTGAAGATGTGTAGAAATCATGATTTGGACTTATTATCTTATGAAATACTGGACTTCCAATAATCACCCTTAAACTGGTTCTGATTAGCTTTCATTAGAAACAGGAAAGCCATAGTCATAGGGATATTATAAGTCATAATAGCATTTGAGAAGTTTGACATATGAAAATCTATTTGCCTTAACATGAAAATTAAATAATGTTCCCTTTACTGGTCTCTATTTTCAAGAATTTTGAATATAAGTAAGCCTTGAGTAAGGTGCAGCAGGGAGAAAATGTTATAATTTTAGAAGTTCTCTATTGAATTCCTCTTAACAAAAACATTGTCTAGATTGAATTATAGCTCTAATTTATTCATGTTCCTTTGATATTGATATACATTTATATCATTGCTATATCTTTGAAGTATGCACAGCGATTTTTCACTTCTTTTCTTTGAAGTTGGCCAATTGACTTGCTTTGGCAATAAGATGTTAGCATATGTGACATAATCAAAAGCTTGAAATGTGTTTACATAGGATTTCCTTTCTTTAACTCTCGCTTTTAGTCATAAGAAAATCATGCCTCAGATAGTGGCTGGTTTATGATGAGTGAGAGCCATATTGTGCAGGCCTGGATCTAATCTGAAACTTGGAGCCAAACCCAGTCTAGATCAGTAGAATTGCAGATACCCCACAATGACGTGGACAAGAAAATATACTTATTGTTGTAAGTCACTGAGTTTTATGGGTGGTTGTTTATGCAACATCATTTTCACAATCACTTATAAGGAGAGCAGCTGTAACAAAAACCTAAAATTGGTGGCAGGGGTTTGGGAACTGGGCAGCCAGTGGCAAGCACACTGTAGTAGTAGGAGAAAAAATCGTGAGGAAAGTTTTAAGAAGGAAAGTGTGGAAAATTTCAACTTATGGCCAAACATTTGGCAAAACTGTCACTCTTGATAATGGGGGAGAAGAGAGAATAAATCTAAAGAACTTTGTCATGTTAATTGAGATTCTGAGGTGACTCCTGCAATTCTGAGGTGGCCAGTACACACATTTGCTACAGCTTTGTAAGAAGAAAAGAACTGGCAAGGTAAAAGTAAAACTGAGAGGAAATATGAAGAGCCTGGAAATGCTAGGATTACAAAATTAAAAAATTAAACTGTTTACTATTATATGAAATATATGGTTATTAAAATATAGCCTCAGGCGAAATAATATTTCTCTGTAATCCCAATAACTTATAGTTTCAGAGTATGACAAAACTAAATGTGTGGCTATAATGCTATTTTTAAAACCTCTGAAAGAATTCAATGAATATTTAGTTGATCTCGTTAGCTAGAAAAGAAGGGGGAGCCCCTAGAAAACTTGAGTGTGGTACAGACATCTTCTACTCCCAGGGAAACTATAATTGCAATGAAAATGAGAAGCATGTCTCAGAAATAATTGTGGTTGTAGCTATTGGATGAAACTCACTAGAATCCATAATATTTTCCCATTTATATATTCTTTTTTTAAATGTTGTTTTATTGCTTAAAGTATTACAAAAAGTATTACATATGTCTCCTTTATTTTTTACAGTTTATTGAGAGAGATGTATTGGCAAAATCTCTCTAGTCTGGACTAAAGGTGGCTAGAGTGTTCAAGATATAAAAAGACCTCTGAGCCTTATACTTTTTCATACAGAAAGCACGTTCAAAAACCTCTGCTCCGAAGGAAAGCATGTTCTCTCATGTGTTCTTCAGAAGTGGCAAAGGAGATTTGGGGAAAGGGAAAGACCACTACGATGACAGAAAAGGAGCTGTGGGAACAATGGGCCTGGGAACCATTTCCAGAGAACAGACAGAGAACCTAATCAAAGAGCATTGCCTGCCTCTTCTGCAGGTGAACTTGAAAATATTTGTCTAGCAGGGATATGGAATTTCTATGGATCACTGACTGATATGTGCATTCCATTATTGTTCTTTTTGCATGGGATCATTTATAATATTTTTCCCAACCAATGTACTCTGGAGACTTGTGAACTTTTACTTAATTCATAGGTTTCTGATTCAGAAGAAACTACATCTGGACATATATAGATCCTCTGATTCTGGACTTTGAGTCTGCTGTCATGATTAAGCAAAAGTTTTGGGAGTCTTTGCATAAGAATGTGTATATTTAACATGTGAATAATTGTGACCAATAGAGAAACTACAAAACAATGAATCATTTTTCTCAATTCTTAACTCTCCTGAATATTATACATTCACATTCCTGTCATGGTTGGAAGGACTGAAGTAACCAACATTTGCTTGGGGCTTGATCACAAGAATTGCTTTGACCATTAAGATGTAAGTGGATGTGACACCAGCAAAAGCATAAAGAGTTCTTTGCAATTGAATTTGCATTCTTATAATCCTGCCTTTCACATGTGAAAAATACGCCTTGGGTAGGTTTGGGGTCCAAGAAGGATGAGTGATTCTTGAAGATGATCTGAACCCATCTGTAGTTTTAAGTTTAGCCCAACCAAGCCCAACTAAGATCCATGAGCACGAAATTCTTATTTTTGTATACAATTAAGTTTCTTTACACATTGTTATGGTAATATTTAAATCATACATTGTCTTTTATTTAACAAAAATCTTGATGAACCTTTGGAAACAGGGAGAATGCCTATCGCATTGTCTCAAAGGAATATCAATGAAGAAAATGTTGAATTCTTGGCATAATAAAATAAAACATATTTGCAAGTAAGAACAGGGCCCAAGCAAAAGTGAAGAAAATTATTCTGAAGTCATACAACATCTGCATCTTCAGGTTACAGGTCTATACTGTTTTTCTGTTAAAAAAAAAAAAATTGAATCAAAATCTCAAATAGCCAAAACCGGTTTGGCTCAGTGGATAGAGCGTCGGCCTGAGGACTGAAAGGTCCCAGGTTCGATTCCGGTCAAGGACATGTACCTGGGTTGCGGGCACATCCCCAGTGGGGGATGTGCAGGAGGCGGCTGATCGATGTTTCTCTCTCATCGATGTTTCTGACTCTCTATCTCTCTCCCTTCCTCTCTGTAAAAAATCAATAAAATACATTAAAAAAAATCTCAAATAATAAGTGATATCCTGGTTAAAGTCTTGAATAAAGTTCATAATTACTTCTTCTTCTGATTAAAGTAACCCTCAAATTTTAAAAATATACTTTGCCAAGTTGATTATAGTGGGATGCACCATTATAGCACCCTCAGTGCTTGGTGGAGAGATCATAGAGTAGTCATTCAGTGTACATAACCCCTCTGACTACACTGACAGGTCCATATGTAGGTGACTCACACCACTCAGAGACTTTATGGTATTTTTCAAGGTGGAAAATAGCTTTCCCTTTTTTGTTGCTAACCCTTGAGAATGTGTGTCTGGAGCTGCTAATAATTATATCTTCCACATAAGTCTTTAGTTGGAAATAATAACATAGCACAAAGCACAAAGCACAGTGTAGAAACATAAGAAAAACCTGATAGCATTTGAGTACTTATTACAGTCATCCTTAAATAATAAATAATATTCGTCCTGCCATGGGTTGCTCTGTGGTTAGAGCAGTAGCCTGCACACTGGAGGGTCACGGGTTTGATTCCCTGTTCACAGGCGTGTACCGGGATTGCAGATTTGATCCCCGTCTCCAGATGAGGGCGTGCAGGAGGCAACCAATGGATGCGTTTCTTTCACATCGATATTTTTCTCTCTTACCCCCCTCCCTTCCATCTTCCCTAAAAAGCAATGAAAAAAATATATACTCATTGGTTGGGTGAGGATTAAAAAATAATAACGATATTCTTCCCCTTCCTAGTTCATTATGTGAACTTTCAAATTCCTCTTTTTTATTCATGTCAGTTAAAAATTAATTTCTGTTATTTTCATGGTAATTTTCTGATTCATGTGTTAGACCAATTAAAAAATTAAAACTCTCATGGCATTTTGATAGGAAAAAAAAAGACAGTTCATTTATCATGAGTACAAAATATGTCCTCAGATTTTAGTACATTAGCATTTACTTTCAAATAGGCAAAAAAATGATATCTATAAGTTCTGAATTCTGAGTGCATAAAGGGACAAATATAAATCAAGATTTTTATATGCATTTGTAGTATTTTGAACATATAAAGGTAGACATTGTTAAAAATAATACAGTGAACATATATCCTTAAAAATCAACTTGATGGAGGAATCTAACCAAAGATTGAATAAAACAAAAACAAAACTTGGGAATGGAGACACCATAATACAAAAGGATTAAGAATAAAAACTCACACCATGGATTAGAGAATTATTGAGTTATGGAGAAGAAAAAAAATTAGAAAAGGTTCAGTATTATAAAAATATCCACTCTTCTCAGTTTTATATAGAAATTCAATGTGATCTCTCAATCAAAATGTTAACAGGTTTTTTTTTTAATTTTTTTTTTATTTTGGAACTTTTAAAAAGTCAATACTATCTTTAGTCTAAATTGAAAAACATGGAGAGAAAATAAAAAATAATTTCTAAAAATGAGAAATGAGCGCATACTACCTTTAAATTAGTAAAACTGCAAATAAATTAACGGTAGGAAAATAGTTTTCTTACTGGTGTGGGATAAGATAAATCAATGGAAGATACTATAACTTCCACATAGAAATTTAAAAAATAGAAATTTAGTATATATTACAGTATATCCAAATCAGGGGAGAAAATATATATTATTCTTGGTACTACTGGCCAGTATTAGTACTGTCAAAGTGGGACTCAGGTATAATCTTGGTTCAGTACTTAAACTAAAATACATTTGAGATGTAGTAAAGGTTTACAATTTTAAATATAAAATGAAAGTAATAGAATATAACGTGGGAGACTTTATGTTAAAGTACAAAGAAGGGAAGGATCCTCAACATGATTTCATTACAATAGAAATAAATATAGGAAGGAAAAACAATAAGAAATGTAAATAAATGAGAAAATTGTCTTCTGCACGTATGACAAAGGCAAACTTTCCTTAACAAGAAAAAGATTTTAAATATCAAAAAAAAAAATATAAATAATGAACAATAAAAATGTACCAAAGTGGTAATTTATAGAAATGTACACAGCTGACAAGATGCTCAGTTCCATTTCTATTAAAATACACCATTTTAGACAACCACTGTCTTATTAAATTTGAAATGATTAAAAAATGATAATAGTGTTGACAAAAGTCTGGGATAGAAATAGATACTCGCCTATCCTATTGGAGAGAGTGTTAATTAGCACAGCTTTTTTGGAAGACTTTTTAGTAATGTCTATCACAAAATTTAAACACTCATACCTTACTTAGCTCAGCATTTTCTCTTCCAAGAACAAAGTTTTCTACAGAAATACCAGCCAAAGTTCTCTAGAACTCCAACACAATTATGTTCATTATTGGGGTAAAAAAATAAGTAAATAAATTGAAAACCCCTCAATGTTTATCAAGAAAAAACTGGGGAAATATATGATGATTCATGTTGTTGGAGGAGGTTCATAGAGAGGCTGTGAGGGCCCTCAACTTTTGCTGTGTACCTTCTGCTCACAGTTCCCACAGTGGAAGCTGTTTTCAGGGGGGTAGCCTTGAGAGAGCAAGGTCAAGGTGATGCTGAGACCAACTGGACTGAATGCAAGACTGAACCCAGGTCAGGCGCCTATATGATTTTTTTTTTTTTTTAATTTGGCAGGTCTGTGGCCGCCTACCTAAGCCTTGTTTTTAAGTTCCTTTGCTTATTAAACCTGTTACCTACACATCTCAAGTGGCCTGCCTCTTCCATCTGTCTCTCCCTGCCCTTCATGTACAGGGGTCCAGTTTCAGATTTTACCCAGAAGTTCCAGAGGGTGTGACCAATACACCTTTAAATATTTTATTATTTCAAATATAACTTAAAAGAGCTATATCTACATATACTAATCAGAAACATCCAAATATGTTAAGTGTAAAAAATGCAAGCAGCAGTATTGTATTTGTAAAGTTATTTAATTTGTATAAATGTATATGAAGAACATACTATTTTATGTAGTACTAGAGGCCTGGAGCACGAAATTCATGCACTGTGTTGTGTGTGTGTGTGTGGGGGGGGGGGGGTCCCTCAGCCAAGCATGAAACCTCTCCAATCTGGGACCCCCTGGGGGATGTCCGACTGCTGGTTTTGGCCCGATCTCACAATCCAGGACTGCTGGCTTCCAACTGCTCACCTGCCTGCCTGCCTGATTGCCCCTAACTGCTTCTGCCTGCCAGCCTGATCACCGCCTAACTACTCCCCTGCCAGCCCGACTGATGCCTAACTGCTCCCCTGCTGGCCCAATCGCCCCCAACTACCCTCCCCTGGTGGCCCGATCGCCTCCAGCTTCCCTCCCCTGCTGGCCCAGTGGCCCCTAACTGCCCTCCTCTGCTGGCCCAGTAGCCTCTACCTGCCCGCCCTTGCAGGCCTGGTCACCCCCAACTGCTCTCCCCTGCAGGCCTGGTCGCCCCCTACTGGCCTCCCCTGCCAGTCTGGTCACCCCTAATTTCCCTTCCTGCAGTCCTGGTCACCCCCAACTGCCTTACCCTGCAGGCCTGGTCACCACTAACTTCCCTCCCCTGCAGGCCTGGTCCCTCCAACTGCCCTCTCTCCCCTGCAGGCCTGGTTGCCCCCATCTGCCCTCCCCTGCTGGTCTGCTCTGGTCTGGTCACCCCCAACTGCCCTACCCTGCTGGCCTTATTGCCCACAACTACCCTCCCCTGCCGGCCATCTTGTGACCATATGGGGTGGCCATCTTGTGCAAGGGTATGATGGTCAATTTGCATATACCTCCTTATTAAATAGGATACTATCACACAACATAATCTGATACAATACATTCTATATATGGAAGAAAGAGGACATCTATAATATTTTCACCAAAAAAGATAAATTTTTAAAAATATTAAATAAATAATATAAATAATTTAAAAAATGAAAATGTTCATCAAAAAAGCTAAAACACTATTAAGAGTAGTTAATAAGTAAGATGGGTAGAGATATGAGAGTTTTCATTCTTCTTCTCTACTAGTTGATTTTGGTTTTTTTCATAAGTCTGCATGACTTTCAAGAGGCCCCTAGACTCTAGGCCTAGAGCATCATAGTTAGAATTTACATTGTGGAGCTGGACCATCTGGGTTCAATTTCTGATTTCACTGTTTGCTAGTTATGTGGCCTTGGGAAAATTATTTAATCTCTCAGATCCTCAATTTTCTAATCTGTAAAATAGTAATAATCAGAAATAGCACCAATAATATAAACCTCATAGGTTTGAGGTTAGAATTCAATTAGTTTGATTTTAAAACGTATTTGAAACACAATGAAACACTTTGAGAGTCTATAATGTTAGCTGCTATTATGTTATCATTATTAACACTACTTTAAAATTTTTAATATGGTAAAATGTACGTATAGTGAAATATACAGATATATGTGTACCATTTGGTTTGTTTTAATAAATACATACATTATTCTAAGCACTACCACATGAAAATATAGATACCTTTATAACCCCCAAAATCCCCTTATACCCTTAGTGTCAATTCTAACCTTCATAGGCATATGCTATCCTGATTTCCATCATCAAAGATTTATTTTGCATACTCTTAAACTTTGTATATGTAGAATAAATATGTATTATTTTGTTTATGGCTTTTTTGACATAATATTTTTTTAGATTCATCCATATAGCTGTATCTATAGTTTTAGTTTCTGGTTTCTCTTTAGTCATATTCCATTATGTGAATATATCCCAATTTGTTTATTCTCCCATTAATAAGTACACATTTGGAATGTGTATATTTTGGAACACTTATGAAAAAGATGCTATAAATATCTTCTATGGACATGTGTTTTCATTTGCTCTTATTTACTTAGGTGTTGAATGGAATTACTGGATGTTTGATAGGTATGCTTTCCTTAAGCAACGTAGGAGAATTCCAGTTCCTCGCATATTTGCCAACATTTGGTGTTAGCAGTTTTGTTTTCTTATTTCTTATTATTTGCTGCTTGTTTTTTTTAGTCACTTTACTGATTACTAAATGATATATAATTGTGGTTTCAATTTGCCTTTCTCCAGTTGACTAAGTAGCTTGAGCACTTTTTCATGTGCTGTCTGCCATTACAATATTTACTTCTGCAATGTTTTTTAGGACTTTTGGCAAATTTGATTGGATTGTTTGTCTTTTTGTTACTTTATAGTAACAAAAGTGAGATATATGTATTGCAAATACTTACCGTATTTTTCCATACATAAGACACTATTTTTTTCTAACATTGTGAGACTGAAAATTGAGGGGCATCTTATACACAGAAGAGAGCCGCAGGTGCATAGCTGCCCATACCTTCTCAAACAGGCTTCCTCCAATCAGGAGTCTTATTTTAAATCTGACATCAGCTGATGCCTTAATTGGAGGTGGAGGTGAAGAGTGCACAGATGCAACAGGGACCAGAGTGTTCTGAGCCCATAAAGATGTCAAAAAATAAAAAGATAAATACTGGCAAGTGATTGTCTTACTCTGCAAAATTCAAACTGAATGTAATCAGCTATGCAAAAGAGCATGGAAAGAGAGCCGCAGAGAGATAATTAGGACCTCCTTCCACTGAGTGTATGATAAGACAGTGGAGAAAACAGGAAGAACAACTCCTTAAGATGCCAAAAAAGAAGAAGACCTTAAGAGGAAAACCAGCAAAATGGGGAAACTTGGAGCAGAGGCTTAAGACTTGGATTATGGAGCAGCACCAGAGTGGCTTATGTGTGTCAACCAAGCTTATTCAATGCCAGGCAAGAATATTTGCAAACGAAATGATCATTGTTGATTTTATAGGAAAGGCAAAATGGTGCTTCAATTTCATGAGGAGAGAAGGGTTGGCCATGAGAACACGAACAAAGTTAGCTCAGAAAATGCCACCAGTTTATGAGGATGATCTCATATACTAGTATATAGACAGTGACTCAGAAGACAGCAGTGACACAATAGAAGTTGAAGAAATTGATATGTCTGGAACTAATAGTGATGAAGAAGAGAGCAGTGATACAACAGTGATATGCTGCATAAAGTGATATGCTGCATAATATCTATGCTATTATAAATAACTAGAGGCTCAGTGCACAAAATTAGTACACAGGAGAAGGTCCCTCAGCCCGGCCTGCACTCTCCAATCTGGGACCCTTCAGCGAATGTCTGACTGCCTCTCACAATCTGGGACCTCTGGCTCCTAACCGCTCACCTACCTGCCTGCCTGTTTGCCCCTAACCCCTCTGCCTGCCTGCCTTATCGCCCCTAACCACCTCTGCCTGCCTGATCACCCCTAACCGCCTCTGCCTTGCCCCACACCCAGGACCCAGAATTCCCTCCTCCAGCCAGTCACATGCACCCAGGACCCAGACCGGCTTCACCTGGGCTGGCCACAGCTGCAGGAGACCATGGGTGGGTGGCTTCACCTGGGCCACAGTTGCAGGCACTGGCACCTGGGACGGTGGGACATGCGGCTTTTCCCTCTCCTTGGCCACAGCCTTGCTGATCCCCATTCCTCTCTCACGAGGTCATTTGTGCCTGGCTGGTCCCCATCCCTCTCTCCCCAGTGTTGAGTGTCTGAGCAGTTATGGCGTGATGGTGTGATGGTGTGACATCCATTTGCATATGAGCTGTTTATTATATAGTATTCTTCTATAAAGATTTAGATATAAATGGTTGTGTGAATAAGTACTTTTATTTCTCTTGGGCAAATATCTAGGCGATTACTGGGTTACATATGAAGTGTATACTTATCTTCATAAGATACTGCCATGCTGTTTTCCACAGTGGTTCTATCATTGTGCATACCCACCAGCAAGATATAAAAGTTTCAGTTGGTGCACATCCTTGTTAACACTTGGTATTGTTAGCCCTTTCCACTTAGTGGATGCATAGTGGTATCTCATTGTGGTTGCATTTCCATGATGACTAAAGGCTTGAACACCTTTTGCTCACTGGCTTATTGCCCATTCACATATCTTGTTTGATGAAGTGTCTGCTTAAACCATTTGCCCATTTTAAATGGTATTGTTTGTCTTATTATTGAGTTGGAATATGTATTCTTTATATATTCTAGATTCCAGCCCTTTGCCGTATACTGGTTTTGTGACTATTTCAGTCAATAGCTTGTCTTTTTTCTAAATTGCCTTTAAAAGTAGCAAAATTTTTCATTATTATCAAGTTAATTTCTTTTATAGTTCATGTTTTTGTGCAAGTTTAAGAAATATATTCCCTTTGTCATGTTTTGTAGTTGTCAGTGCATAGGTCATGTCAAGATTTTCGTAATTCATTATTTGGTATTTAATTTTTGTGGCTGCCATTGTAATTTGAACTGATTTTTAAAATTTATTTCACTAATTACTCATATAAAATGTATCAATATTTTTTAAATTGTATATAAAACACAATTTGTAGCTCAAAAGCTCTGACCTTGCATATGCAACCTAGATATATCACTTATTAGTCTCAGTATATTAGTAATTATTAGTAATTTGTTACATCTTTCTATGTACACAATCATGTTCTCTTCAGAGAGTTTTATTTATTCCTTTTCCATTTTTATTATTTCAAAATTTCTTTATCTTGCCACATTTTGTTGGATAGAACTGATACTGCAATGTTGATTAAAACCTTGAGTGGCCCTTATCTTAAATGGAAGTCACTGAGCCTTTCACTGTTAAGTATAATGTTAGCTGCAAGGTTTCAGAGATGCTCTTAAGCAGGCTGAAGGCATTTCCTTCTGTTTCTTGTTTGCTGAGCATTTTAATTTTTTTAAATAAATGAGCATTGAATTTTTGAAATGCATTTCTGTATCTATTGACATTATCTTATACTTTTACTGTTTTATTCTATTAATGTACTAAATTACAATGGTCAATTTTTGGATGTCAGATCAATCTTGCATTCCTTAGGAAAACTCTATTCAATCAGATGTATTATTCATTTTACATATTGTTGGATATGATTTATAAAAATTTTGTTAGGAATTTTCATGCCTGCATTTGTTGTAATATCTTTGGATTTGGCATCAGTATAATACTGGCTTTGGAATATGAGTTGGGAAATACGGCCTCCCCCTCTGCTTTCTCTAAGAGTTTGTGTGTGATTGCTGTTATTGCTTCCTTAAATGTCTGATGGAATTAATTATCCCAGCAGTCTCAAGCTAAAGTTTTATTATGGAATGCCTTTTATTTACAAATTCTAATTATTTAATAGATGTAAAACTATTCAGATTTTTCTACATTTTCTTGGGCTAGATTCTCAAATTTCATGAGTCCTTCAAAAATTTTTAATTTCAACTAAATCATCAATTCTTTTGGCATGAGGTTGTTCATAATTGTCCTTTATTATCATTTAACATTTGTAACATCTCTAGTGATACTCTCATTTATAATTATAGTAATTTGTGTCTTTTTGCTTATTTTCTTGATCAGGCTGACTAGAGGCTCATTAATTTTTATTTTTCTCTTCAAAAGAAAAACTTTGGGATACATACTGTTGTTTTTTTCTTACTATTTTTCTTGGTTTCATTGGTTTCTGATCTTATCTTTATCAGTTTCTCCCTTCCACTTACATTTTGTTTATTCTGCTTTTATTTTGTAACTTAAGATAGAATTGCAGATTATTGATTTTAGGCCTTCCATCTCTGTAATAGAGCATAGCATTTAAAGTTATGACTCTTTACTAACACAGTGTTAGCTAAATCTCACAAATGTGATATCCTGCATTTTCATTATTAGTCAGTTAGAAAAAAAAAATTTCATTTCCCCTTAAAATTTTTCAACCTATCAGTTCTTTTAAAAGCATATTGTTTATTTTCTATATTTTTTGGATTTTCTAGGTAATATATTTTTATTAAATTCTAATTTAATGTCATCGTGGTCAGAGAACATAAAATATTGTAGTCTTTTGAAATTTCTTGAGAATTTTTAAAGATAATATTCTAAAAATGTCTGCCTGGACAGCGTGGCTCAGTAGTTGAGCATGAATCTATGAACCAGGAGGTCACAGTTCCCTTCTGGTCAGGGCACATTCCCAGGTTGCTGCTTGGTCCCCAAGGGGGGGCATGCAGGAGGCAGTGATCAATTATTTTCTCACATCATTGGTGTTTTCTATCTATCTCTCCCTCTCTTTCCTCTCAAATCAATAAAAATATATTTTAAAAATAAATAAAAATGTCAACTAGTTCTTCTTTGACAGAGGTGTTTAGAATTTCTATATTGTTAATGATTTCCAGTGTACTTCTTCTATCAATTACTGAAAGAAGAATGTAGAAATTCCCAATTATAATTTTAGGTTTATTTTCCTTTTATATCTCTATGGTCTATTTTATTGTGAAATTCTGTAATTAGGTGCATAAACATTTGGGATTATTAAGTCTTTTTGATAAATTTTCATTTTATCAGATTTTCTCCATTATCTCTTTTGATATTTCTGGTTCTGAAGTGGATTTTGTCTAATACTAATGCAGTCATTCCAACTTTCTTATGACTGTTTTCTATGGTACACATTTTTCAGATTGTTTTTTTGAAAACTTATCTGTGTTTTATTGTTGAAATGCATTTTTTATAGACAGCATATATTTGGTTCTTGCATTTTATTTATTCTGACAATCTCTGCTTTTGATTGCAGTGTTAGACTATTGGCATTTAATGTTATTAAAATGACTGGGTTTAATTCTACTATCTTGTCATTTGCTTTCTTTTCATTCTATCTGCTCTTTGTTATTTCTTTTAACTTTTTTTCTGATTTGTTCTGAATTTAATAGGTTTTTCTTAGGATTCCATTTTATTTCCAACACTGACAGATTAGCTCTTCCAATTTGCTATATATATATATATATATATATATATATATATATATATATATATATATATATATATTTTTTTTTTTTTACAATGCCAAGTTCCTACAGTGGCATAAAAAAAGAGATCATAGTGCTTAGAGACATATATGCTCCCATCAGAGTTAAGAACTTTAGCCAAGGTCAGGGAATTTAAAGCAGAAGAAAAACATAATATTTAGGAGAAGTAAGTTTCAATTTTTACTAACTTAGAAGCAAGTCTCTATGACAAATCTGTTAAATGGAGGCACTAGATGCCAAATGAAATAAATGTAGATAAGAAATTCAGAACCTGACACAGAAACAAATGAACAATAACAACAACAAAAATGAAAAGGGCATTGATTTGATTCCTATAGTTTTTCTAAAAGCATGGATTTGGGAGATCCCTCCAGGAAAGTTGTGTAGCCAGATAATTCTCTGAAAATAGTAATTGACATGCCGTCACCGTGCCTTCCAGCAGTGCTTCATTGGAACTTTTCATTTGTGACTCCAACGACTGTTTCCTGAGCTGCCACTGGGGAAGGCAATGGAGACTGGACATTAGAGTCCTACCTGGCAGAAACAGAGAAGAGTAGGAAAGTAAACAGCTAGAAATTTAAGACTTTGAATGTCCTATTCATTCAAAAATGCCGGCTCTCTCCTTAGCCAAACTTCACATACAATTCAAAACTACAACAGTAGTAACTCAGAAAGGGACACAAATATTATTTCAGGTATTAGAAATTTTTTTTTTTTTTACAATTCTGGTGAAGATTGCTTTTGATGAATTACTTTATGTTTCAGATGAATATTTAAAAAATCCAAAAGAAGATGAATATATAATCCCCAATAAAAGACAAAACACATAAACCAGGGGTGGTGGGTAACATCTGGCCTGTAAGGCTCATGAAATCATTTAGTTTAGACCTGCCATGGTATTAGGGGCAAGTTAATTCAATGTTTGATCAAATACAGTAGGCTAGTTTTTAAGTTGATAATTTTGTATAGCCCACAAATGATGTTACAAATATCCAAATGGCCCTTGGCAGGATAAAGGATCGTAAACCATGATCCTTTTCCAGGATGTGAGCCTCATTCTGTCCATTTGCAACTAGACAGAGCTGCTTTCTGAAGTTCTTCACCCCCCTCCTAAATTCCAAATGTAATTCATCATGTTCCTTTTCATGTTCCATCCCCTTATACATAAGGGGATTAAAACAATAACTGTTATTATTGTTTCTGTTCTACCCACAGCCCACCCACCTACTGCCTTGCTTAATTTTCTGGCGGACCATACAATGGACATATGCCCACCAAATTCATATTCTATGTTTCTGATTTGTTCTTCTGCTCACATGCTTTACTATTCCTAACTCCTTAGATTAGGCAAAAGAGAATATCTATGGATTCCGTACACCTTTCTTTCTTAAAGCCTTATAGAATATGTACTTCTTATTTCCATTACTCTACTCCTAACTTGTTTTCACCTAATATCTCCCCCACTTTCAGGTGTAGCACAACTTGCAAACAGAGGACATTTCTATGTTAGTCTGTGTTCTCCTAGAAGCAGATGCCAAGATGGGATGAAACATAGAACATTTTTTTCAGGGGGAACACTGTGAGAAAAAAAAAAGGGACAGGAGTTGGGGAAGGTCAAGAGAACTTCCAGAATGCAAAGCAAGTCAAGCCTGAGTCAAGGAGGGAGAGAAGAAATGTTGGGTGGAAGCTCCTTTTCTGCCCTGCATTGAAGAGCAAGTTATGCTCTCAGGGCGACCTCTAGCCAAAGTCAGCCACCATAGTAGAGCCATGCCTTTTCTTCCAGGACCATTGTGCCTTACTGAGTCACTGGCTCGAAATCACAGCTTCAGCGCAAATGCACTGGGATATTTCTGAGCATCATACTGGCGCCCTTGATCAATTAAGGTCTGTGTAGTTGGAGAGCTTTGAGGCATAATTCCCAGTCCCATCTTCCAATTCTTTTTCCAGAGGAGGAAAGAGATTTTGAATAAGAAAGAAGAAAATGTTGATACAATTTCTCTTTTTTAAAAGTCATTGCCTAAACCACCTGTTATTGTTCATAAATGGTAGGTGAATATAGGTTAGTGATTCACCTGTGTCAGGGTAACAAGAAGTGATATTTTCAGAGTAAAAATAGAAAAAAAATAAAGGAAAAATATCATCTAAAGTATTTGGAAATGCTCCCCAAATCCTTTTATAACCCAAATAATGTCACATAAGTCTTCTAATTAAATCTGGCTTTTCTAAAACACCAACAACAAGATAAATAGGTATACTTATTCTTCTTTGTCTGTTTTGTTTAGTTGTGTGCTGTGGATTTGAACCTATTTTCCATTATAAAAGAGCAACATTTCAGGTATGTTATGCTTAATTTAGTCTTATATGAGTAGCCTGGGATCCCAACCATCATTTATGAAATTTATGACATTGCTTCTATGGGGAAGTAGGTTCCAAGTTCCCAGTGATGAATTTATAAGTGATCTTTTGGGATAGAACCTATTTAAAATTAGAGATGTCATATCTTTCAATAGCATACTATGTATTCTTTGCAAAATGTTTCACCTGTTATTTGAGCTTTCCCTTACCACTCTGGAGCAGGGGCATAGGCAACAATTGTCTCTGATTCTTTCTTTTCCCGTCTGAGATTCACACCCGAGAAGCCAGAAACCTGTACCCCAGCCTGTCTTCCTCATTTTTGTTAGCTACCTCCTCCCAATTTAAAAGTAAATATAACCTGTTCTGAAGCAAAACTCCTTTGACATGATTGAAATCAGAAGAGTGGTTAACTTTGGAAAGCAGGTACTGACTAGGAGAGGATATAGGAGAGTTTCCTGAGGTGCGGGAACTATTCTGTATCTTTATTGCTTGGTGTTACATGCATAAACATGTAATGATTAGGTTAGCTCTCCTTTTAAGATGTGTGCAGTTTATGTAACTATAGTTGAATTAGTTTTTGAAAACTTACGTGTTCTAAGTTTCATAAGTAACCCCATAAATTAATCAAAGATAATGAATAATTGTTTATAGTGAGTTAAGTTTATCCTAGCTACATATCTGCATTTTAATCAATAGCATCAACTTACCGCAAGCCACAAAATCAGACTGATGCTAATGTTTACAATTTTAAGTGCTGGTAGTTGGTTGAGAAGTCTGTTTTAAGATATTTTGTTTTTGCCTGTTATCAAATCACCTACTTGTCCTTCCAGAGCACTATTTCTCATTGAGGCTGATGTAATACCAAAGCTGTAAAAGTGCAAACAGCACTAGCAAAGGTACTAGTGGTGATGAAATCTACAATGCAAGAACCTATTGGTAGGAGCTAATTTTAGGAGGAAAATATAGTTAAAGAAAGTTTACACTGTCTCAAATTGGAAAGATTAGATCAACAGATTTTAGGTAAGCTCTTACCACTTTTGAAGTTAGAGGCTCATTTCAGAAGATGATGATTGTCCTCCCAAAAAAGCATATAATTATATATGTCTGCTTATATACGTATATATGTGCTTATATATACAGTACACTAGAGGCTCAGTGCATAAATTCATGCACGGGTGGGGTCCCTCGGCCTGGCTGGCAATCAGGGCCAATCGGGAGGGCTGGCAGGCCAGAGGGAGGGACTGTTCCTTTGTTAGGCGTCTGCCTCCTAGTGGTCAGTGTGTGTCATAGCAACAGGTCAACCGGTCGTTTGGTTGCTTAGGTTTTTATATATATATATATATATATATATATATATATATATATATATATATATCCCAAAAAATAAGGAGATAAAAATGTGTAAATATGTAAATTCATTTACAAAGTTAATACATTTTAGAAATAACCCAATACATTAGTCAAAAGCAACTTTTTTTTTTTTTTTCAGAAAGAAGGGGAAGCACAATATAAACTCCCGCACTAGCCACCCATGGAGAACAACCATTCAAGTTATTCTGTTTCATACATTTGTCCCTTTTCAACACTCACCAACCATATCATTACTAGCTAATGACATGATATATATATAAATATAAATAAATGCAAATATGCATGCATATATAATCCCACCCACTAGAAGAAAAGCACAGAAAAGGCAAAGACTGTCCTTGTCTTTTGTTGTTCTTCTGTCCCTTCTAGCAGCTAGCACAAATATTTGTAGGCAATAGGTGCTCAATAAAAATGTTCTGCCTGCCTGACTCATCTCATTCTGTCCTTCTGATGTAACAAATTACTACAAACTTTATTAAAACAATAAAACATTTATTATTTCAAAGTCCCTATCGACCAGAAGTCCAGGGGCAATGTGGCTGCTCTGGGCTTCATACGGCCAAATTCAAAGTGTTCCCCTCTGGGAACCCTGTGGCTGATCCCCACACAAGCTCATTCAAGTTGTTGGCTGAATTCAGCTCTGTGTTGTAGCATAGAGGTCGCCATGTACCTCTGACATTTTCAGCACCTAGAGGCTGCCTACATTCCTTAGCCCATGGCCCCCTTTTTCTGTCTTCAAAGCCAGCCACAAAGAATAGAATCTTTCTCATACTTTGAATTTCTCTGATTTCCCCTCTTGCCTCATATCTCCTCTGTTTTCCTATTCTGCCACATCTCTCTGCCTGTCTTCTCAGCATTTCAGGCCCATGTGATTACATGAGACCAAGCAGGACAATCTTCCTGTTTGAAGGTCAGCTGGTAGTGACCTTCAGTCTGTCTCCAAAGCCCTCCACAGCAGTGCCTGGATACATATTTTTTTTTAGGTAACTAGGAATGAAAATACTGGAGACGCTTATTTAGAGTATTTTAACATAGTCCTAAAAACGTAAAGATGTATAGGAAACACTCAAAGTACTAGGCTCAGTGGAGAAGAAGACACAATATAAATAGTAGTTGTGATTATTAACACATAATGGGCATGAAAGTGGGAGTTGGCAGGGAGTTACTTCCACATGCATCTTTATCCAAACACTTTATGGTGCATGTTGGCAAGCTGCCTTGAGGAGCTTGGCTTAAAGGAAATGTTACGGAATTGTTATCATGTTTTAGAGCAGGTGCGCCTAAGATCCTAGTGAAAACAGAAGAGTATGAAGTGAAGCCAGTTAAGGTGGGGAAAATATGTGGTCCCAAAGTTGCATTTTCACTGTTTCTTTTTCTGCTCATTTTTACCAATAATTCCAAATTAAATAAACATTCTCTGTTTGGAAGGGAAGTCGCACTAAGGAAAAGGAGACAAGGCAGTAAGATAAGAATGTTTGGTGGTGGGGTGGACTGTAAAGTCCAAGCAAGAAAAAATGAAAGAAGACATTTTAACAGAGGAACGGAACGAGACAAAAAAAAATAACTAAGTGAATGATAAGTAAAGAAAGTTACATGAACATAAGGTTAAACTAGGCAGACTTGAGAGAAATTATTGTACTGAAAAGATTGAGTTTTTTTTTTTTCCTGTAGCCAAAGAACTCTTTTTTCTCTATTTTATAGTCTTGTCAATTAAAATTATATAGACTGAAAAAATGGTAAGCATATTCTGGTACTAGTTAATAAACATGTCTGTTTTCCTCCAATTTCATACTCCACTATAAAATTAATTCTCTCATCAATAAAAACAAACATTATTGTGGATGCTTGAAATCTGGAACTATTCTTGTGACCAGCATGGGGTTATCAGTCTCTTAGACAAGAAACTTGATTTAGGTATTGGAATAAAGAAAATTATTTTACAGCAACTGCTTAATACCAGATACAATGGATTGCATTGTTTTTCATCTCCAGACTTCACGTGCACATTCTCAATCTGTAGCTATGTACAGCAGCTTTTGTCCAATAGCTGTCCTCTAATTTCCCTTGGTAACTCCCCAAATGCCCTATATATTGCCCCACATCTGAAGCTAATATCACACCTATGCATCCTTAGAATTTGAATTGCTACTCAGACATTCTTTAGAGACATTCCTAATGAGTTTATATCAATGTTCTTACTTGATATCCCACTTGTAAGTTTTTATTAACTTCACCCATAAATCTGATTCTATGACAAAGTCATCTTTGTGAGGACCTCCCATAAGCCCGTTACCCACAGATTTTGCACTGCCATTCTTCTCCTGCTCATTTGGTGGGTTTTACATTCTTCTTTATCTTTAAAGAAGCAGAGCAAGAACTAGCCGCTGCATCTACAGTGAACATTACTGTCCTCTGGGTCATCACTGAGATTCAATGTCAGTCTGTGCGTATGGGGCTGAGATGACTGATGCCTGAAAAAGACATCCCTACGCTGCCTCTCCCGACAGTCTCAGAACAGCCTCTGCTTTCTTAATTGTTACCAGAGAAAAGGTTTAATGATGGTTTCTGACACTTGAAGACAGAAGACGGGTCAAAGAACTGGCAAATGAAATCTTTGTGATCGGTAGCTCTCACATATTTATCTTTAAACAGAAAGTTTGGTTTTCAGTAGAGAGAAAATGTTAATTCCTAGTTGTCTAGTAATTTCTAGACAATACGAAGCAACCTAATTCTTTGTTCTTATTTGATGGTTACATTGCCTTTGATTTTATCCATCAATTGTGATTTTAATGGCCTAGGTACAGCCAAACATATTGTAAAATCTATTTTTTTAGGGGGGAGGGGTACTGTTTTTCCTATTAATTTCTTTTTACACCACGAATCAAAAGGCATTTAAAATTGCTTTAAAACTTTGCATTTCATTCTGGTAATGTCTTATTCTTTTTCTGTGTATTTGTTGTTGGTATTTAAATATCATTCTATCGATTCAAATATTTGACTTTCCACTGTTAACCAAAACAAACATCAAAAACAAACTACAAATGTTTTCTCTTTGTTGTAGCTTTCATGGCCTTACAAATTTGTACCCACCTGTTCATCAAGACTTGAAGGAAGCATCTTCCTCCAAAATCATCTGCTCCAACCAATTTGCTTCATTCACTGAAGGCCCATTTTAAGAAACATTGTAATCTCTCCAGGGCCAGGTAATAAATAATTAGAGAAGTTAAGGTAAGGTACCAGGGCTATCATGGGCTCAGTCTCTCTAACTGAGCTGCCTCTTCTTAAGGACATTTATAATTAGTTGGTTTTTTGAAATTAATGGACTTTATTTTTTAAAGCAGTTTTAATTTTATAGAAAAACTAGAGATCAAGTGCATGGATTCATGCACAGGTGGGGTCCCTCAGCCTGGCCTCTGCCCTCTCACAATCTGGGAACCCTCAGGTAGTGTCAGACTGCCAGTTTTGGCCAGATTCCCACAGGCCAGCCAAAACCAGCAGTCCGACATCCCCCAAGGGATATAGTAGTGGGCAAAGTGGCAGGCAGCCAGGGAGGAGCCCCAGCCCAGGCCAAGCGCCATGCTGCTCCCACTCATCCCAGCCCCCCTGCGCTGCCGCAACTGCTCAGTAGCGGCAGGATAGCGCTGCCGCGGAGGTGGGAGAGGCTTGTGCTGCCAGAGCAGCGCTTGCCAGCTGTGAGCCCCGTGTCTGGCACCTGTCTGTCAGCTGAGCAGCACTCCCCCTGTGGGAGCACTCTGACCACCAGGGGGCAGCCCCTGTGTTGATTGTATGCCCCTGGTGGTCAGTGCACATCATAGCTACCCGTTGACCAGTCGTTCTGTCATTTAGGCTTTTATATATAGAGATTGAGCAGAAAGTGCAGGGAGTTCCTACATAGTCCCTTGTATCTGCTGCCCTAATTTAGCACTCCTGATTCCAGATTGTAACCTCTGGCTTCATTGCTCCTTACTTTTTTCTCTTAAAAGAAATCTAGCTCACATGTTTATGATAAGCACGGTACTAATTTTAATAAATCATTTACCTTCTTACTGTTGGAAGGATCTGTGATATTTGATTCTATTTATGAGTGTGCAGGGCCAGTGACAACTACTTATGTTGGTTATTTCTTTCTATATATAATGTTAAGATTTATGATAAATCAGTTGAGTAACTGTTACATCAATTTTGGCCCTGGAAGCCTAAATGCTAGTGTTTTTGATTTTTTTTTAAGGTGTGATTGAGTTAAAGCTATTAACCCAATAAACATGCCTATGGTGTTATTTTCATTTTTTTATGGAAAAAGAATGTTTTTCTTTTTTTGTGAATGTAACTGACATTTTAGGTGTTCTGAATGCAGAAGATAGAACACTAAGATGAGACAAGTCAAGCAAGAGATTTTTTAAAAAATATTTTTTTAATTGATTTCATAGAGGAAGGGAGAGGGAGAGAGAGATAGAAACATCAATGATGAGAGGGAATCATTGATCAGCCTACTCCTGCATGCCCCCCAGTGGGGATTGAGCCTGCAACCTGGGTATATGCCCTTGACCAGAATCAAATCCGGGACCCTTCAGTCCACAGGTCAGCGCTCTGTCCAATGAGCCAAATTGGGTAGGGCAGTGGTCGGCAAACTGCGGCTTGCAAGCCACATGTGGCTCTTTGGCCCCTTGAGTGTGGCTCTTCCACAAAATACCACATGCAGGCGCGCATGTACAATGCGATTGAAACTTCGTGGCCCATGCACAGAAGTTGGCATTTTGTGAAAGAGCCACACTCAAGGGGCCAAAGAGCCACATGTGGCTCGCGAGCCGTGGTTTGACGACCACTGGCGCTAGGGCAAGCAAGAGGTTTTTTACAGGAGTCAGACACCTACAGAGAGTAAATGGGAAGGGGAGAAAGAGTGGGTTGAGATAGAGTTAATGAAACATGCCTGACACCTGGGGAAAAAGAGAGAGAAGGAAGGATTGTGAGGGAAGGTCATCAGACCACAGTGCAGTTCTAAGAAAGTTTCAGTCATGCTGACAGGGAATCTCCAAATTCACTTGTTAGAAGAATGTCACTAGAAGCAGAAGTACAGTGCTCCCTTACCCATGCTTAGTCCTTAGCTGGGAGTGGCACCGATGTGACCATGGTCCACGGTCAGTCTGAAGATCAAGCAGCTAGTGGCTATCAGTCAGCTGTGAAACCCACATTAAGTTCACTTGAAGGGACATCTGAATGGGGTACCTTCATGATTACAATAGAAACTCAGAAAAAAATTTCCGAACAGTATATTTATGAAAAGAACATATGATTATAACAATATGAGCACAAACTATTTTAGGTACCATTATCTATTGTCTTAATTATCTTTAATCTTCCCTTTTACACTTTAATACCACCCAACTTTTCTGCCAGGCATGATTAGAACTAAATTATCCAGACTCTCCCATGTATAATGATTATTAGCTTTCTTACATTCATATGTAACATAGCCAAGTAGTAGTAGCGATAAGATAAAGTAGATATTGCTGTATGGAAGGAATAACTTTATATCTGGAAAAATTGTGTAAATAGCAGCTTTAAATTAAAACACATTTTAAATATCATTCAGCTGAGAAAACTACTTAAATAGAACATATAAAATTTATTCTGTAAAGTAAGAAGTCTTAATCACATAGCTCTTTCCCACTGCACTTTTTATTTTAAAACAATCAAAAGTTGTATTTAGTTATATTCTTCTTTCCATGTGCCAATGTGGCTTATTGATCTTGAGAAAATTTTTAAATTAAATACCTATTATGTACCAGGTATTTATTTTCTTTAGGTTAAACAGATAATGGTGAAAAACAACAACAAGAAAATCAAACAGAATACAAACAGTCCTGGTCTTCAATGGGCTTATGGTCTGTTTTCCTCTGGTTTATATCCATTTTGCCATTAACCTAAATCCATTAGGGACAGATCTGTGGTTATTACTCTATGTATCTTTTCTTATTCCTTTCACCATTAGCATGAAACTATCTTTTATTAAACAAGAAGTAGTAAAGAGTGTAGAAAAGACATTTGTCATATTTTCTGGCTGATCAAAATCTTATATAATAAAAGCCTAATATGCTAAGTGTCCAGTCCTCCGGTCTTCTGTTCAACCAATCAAAGCATAATATGCTAATGATATGCTAAGGCCGCTCAACCACTTGCTATGAGGTGCACAGACCACCAGGGGGCAGAAACTCCGACCTATAGGTTAGCTTGCTGCTGGGGTCTGGCCTTTCGGGACTGAGAGTGATGGGCTGGAGATACCCTGGACCCTTCCTGTGGTCCCTTCCTGGCTGGCCAACCTCCCGTGTCCCCCCAACCCTAATCTTGCACTGGTGGGGTCTCTTGGCCTGGCCTGCACCCTCTTGCAATCCGGGACCCCTCAGGGGATGTCAAAGAGCCAGATTTGGCCCAATCCCGCAGGCCAGGCTGAGGGATTCCACTGGTGAATGAATTCATGCACCGGGCCTCTAGTATTTTATAAAATATTAATATGTTTGGGGAATGCATAATCTTAGAAATTTTCCCTCTCTAAATTGGGACTGGAAAACTTACCTCAACAGCCTTTTTTGGAGTCAGAGCACAGACAGATTACCTGGGCTCCCCCTAGTAGACTAACCTTCATTATGGCAGAGTGAACAGTTTGAGTAAGTAAGCTCAGAGAGGAACAAAGTATAATTCATTTTGCTTGGAAATATGGCAGTGATGTCTGACTTTGGGTTTGACACTATTTGTAAGGTTTAGTCCTGGAATGAAAGTGAAGTTGGTAGGATTATGGCAGTAATTTTCTAAGAGCTTCACCACACCACTCTTCAGTTGATTTGGGGCATTATCATTCCTAGGAGATTGTCTGGCACCTCTTTATCCAGCCCTTCCAAAATCATGGCAGCTGCCTAACATGGTTTTAGAAAACTATTTTTTTTTTAGTTAAATCAGCCACTATTAGATTGTGTTCGCAGAAGTTGGAAGTTGCTCTAGATTCAGATTCACAAAAGATATCTTCAGTTTCTGGCACATATTTTCAATTATTCTTATGTGCTTTGTAAAGATTCCTGTATATATATATATATATATATATATATATATATATATATATATATATATATATATATATGTATATGTATATGTATATATATATATATATATATATATAATGTTTTTATTGATTTCAGAGAGAGAAAGGGAAAGGGATAGAGAGATAGAAACATCAATGATGAGAGAGTATCATGGATCAGCTGTCTCCTGAATACCCCTTAAGCCAGGCATGTGCCCTGACCAGGAGTAGAACCAGGGACCTCTTGTTTCATGGGTCAATGCTCAACTACTGAGCCACACCATCTGGGCCTATTATTTATATCTTAAGGTCTAGAACATTATGAAAATATATGTGACTACTTATATAGTAACAATTGTAAATTAATTTAAAATATATGATTTATAATTGCATCAAAAATATAAAATATTAGATGATGAAATTACAAAATATATGCAATTTATATGCTTAAAACTATAAGTGATTGCTGAAATAAATTAAAGAAGACTTAAATAAGTAGGCAGATATTCATGTTCATGGATTAAATAATATTATGGGCCCAGCACGCTTCC
Source organism: Myotis daubentonii (assembly GCF_963259705.1). Lineage (NCBI taxonomy): Eukaryota > Metazoa > Chordata > Mammalia > Chiroptera > Vespertilionidae > Myotis > Myotis daubentonii. The sequence goes on along the minus strand of NC_081842.1, from coordinate 62,690,372 downwards.
GCTGCACCACTCTGCTGCAGATTAAATAATATTAAAAAAATCTATTCTCCTCAAATATATCTATAGATTTAAAACAATCTCAAACAAAATTTCAGTAGGTCATTTGAAGTAATTGACTAGCTGATTTTAATGTCAATGTGAATATGCATAAGACCTAGTTAGTCTAAACAATTTCGAAAGGAAGACAAAGTTGGAGAACATATATACCTGATTTTAAGTTTAGTATAAACACAATAATCAAGGCAGTGTAGTATTGGCATATACATTGAGAACAGGACATTGTGGACATAGTTCATTCATAGGGTTTCCAGAAAGTATAGGTGCCTCAATGGTAAATAAAAACAGACATATGAATGGAAGAGAACAGATTCCAGAAATAGACACAAACATATATGGAGAATTGATTGTTGACAAAGATGCCAATAAACCCTGTCCCTAACCTCACACTATACATGAAAAGTATTAACCATTCAACTCATTCTGTATAAATCATTCCCAATCCAATGTGCCTCTGGAAGGGGCATGTATGGGAGGTAATCAATTGATGTGTCTGTCACATGGATCTCTCTCTCCCTATGCCGTAAACTCTCTCTAAAAAAAGAAAAAAAATCAATGAAAAAATATCCTCACTCCTCTGGTGAGGAATAAAATTAAATAAATAACAAACAGTGGTCTTAAATGATAAAACAAGATTTAAGAGCTAAAATCATAAAACTTATAGAAGAAAATATAGGAGAAAATCTTTATGACCTTGGGATAGGCAAAGATTTATTTCCTAAGCGGTACAGGAAAAGTATGGACCACAAACTAAAGACTGATAAAGTGGACTTCAATTAGTATCTTTTGTTTTTTAAAAGACACTGTTAATAAAATTAAAAGGCACACAGTACTCTAGGCAAAATATTAGCAAAACTGATAAGTGATTAAAAATTCATGTTCAAGCTCTAGCCGGTTTGCCTCAGTGGATAGAGCATCAGCCTGTGGATCAAAGGGTCCCAGGTTCAAATCCCATCAAGGTATCATGGTTGAAGGCTCCTCCCTGGCTGGGCCCTGGTCAGGGCTCATGCAGGAGGCAACCAATTGATGTGTTTCTCTCACATCGATCTTTCTCTCTTTCTTTCCCTCTTTCTTCCACTCTCCTTAAAAATCAGTGGGAAAATATCCTCAGGTAAGGATTAACAACAACAACAAATTTATGTCCAAAATATATAATGTCTTACAGCTGAACCATACTAAGACAAAATCAAATAAAGAGTGGGCTAAAGGTTGGAACACTCACTTCACCAAATATGATATATGAATAGCAATATTCAGTATCACTTTTCCTTGGGTATATGTGAATTAGAAGGACAGATAATTCAAAAAGTTGGCAAGAAATTGAACAACTTGATCTCTCATACATTACTGGTGGGAAGCCAAAATACATACACTTTGGAAAACATTTGCTAATTTCCTTTAAACATTCACTTTCCTATAAACTAACAATGCAGTTATAGATACTGACCCAAGAGAAACGAAAACTGCTTACTCAATTCTGTACATAAGTGTTCATAAGACTTTTTTATCCATAATAACCAAAAACTGAAAAACACAAATTCATATCATCTGGTGAAGGGTAAGCATGTGGTATATTCATACTAAAGAATATTATTTAGCAATAAAAAGAAACTGACATAGAAATCAGAATAGATAAATCTCCAAATAAAAGACTTTATATTGCATGAAATGCTTTATATGAAAGTCTGGAAAAGGACAAACTGTAATGTTAGAAACAAATCACCATTGTTATCTGGGGGCCAGGTGCAGGAAGAGGGGTTGTCTGCAAACGGTTGTAAGGGAACTTTTTTGTCATGATGGAAATGTTCTATTTTGTGATTATGATGGTACTTAGATGACTGTACACATTTTATAAACTCATAAAACTGTACATTTTAAATCATTGAATTTTATTTTATGAAAATTATCTCAACAAAGCTGTTTAGAAAAATATGAATACATATTTTTAGCAAATCCTCTAAACATGTTCTTTGAACTTCCACCAATCAATAACTCAGCAGGCACAGTTTGCATGCCAGCTATAAATTCTTTCTTTTAATGTACTGGGCTAGAAATAAGCTTAGATGTTGAATGAAGTCAGTTTTCTTTTCTTTTATAGTGTTTACAACTAAATCCTAGCCCTTTCTTCAAAGAATGGGAATAAGACAGAATTAAATCTCTCCTTCCTTCCTTCCTTCCTTCCTTCCTTCCTTCCTTCCTTCCTTCCTTCCTTCCTTCCTTCCTTCTTACCTTCCTTCCTTTCTTTCCAGCTTTCTGGAGTTATAATTGATATACGAAAAATTTCACACATTTAATATATAAAATTTGATGAGTTTGGGCAAATGCATGCACCCATGGTATCATCATCACAATTAAGGTCATGAACATATCCATCACCTCTAAAAGTTTTCTGTGTCCCTTTGCTTTTTGTTTTCTTCTTCTGAACCATTTCCCAAGATCATCCAGAGGGACACTGAGTGGTACTACTCCCTCTGCAGTCACTTAACAACCTCTTTTATCTACAGATGCCCATGTACTGTGCGTGCCTCCTTTTGGTATGCAACTGCACCTCTTTCTATTTCTAAAACTGAAAAAAAAGCACCTCCATCTGGAAGTTCATCAGAGACTCTTTTAGGTCTCTTGCTGATTCCACGCCTCTAATTTTCAATGACAAAAATGCTAAAGAGAACGCCAGCACAATAAAGTTCTGGGTAGGGAAAACTCTGAGTCATTCTTCACTGTGTGCTGTTCTGCCTTGTCTTTGCCTCTCCACCAAATTACTGCACTCCATTCAGGGCTTTCCCAATTGAGTCCTGTGTCAGCAACTTTCTGCAGCTGCAAGAGCAGCTGCTGCTTCTACCTCCCTCTCCTCACTAGTGGCTGTCATCTTGTCCAGCCCAGAAAATCTATCTAGCAGGCCTACAGAAAAAGAAAGACAAAGAGCTGCTAGTATACTACACAAAATTTTTCTGAAGTTGTTGTCCTTGCCTCAATGTGATGCAGTCTAGAAATTATATATATGACTTCAGCTATCTTTAACAAGAAATGTTTCAAAGGGGGTATCTTCCCAATAGGGGTGATATTTCTAATAATTGATGTTACATTTACTTACAAAGAAACAAAGAATAACTTTCTCTCCAAACACCTCCTTCAGGCAGATGTCATTATTGCCTTTATATGGACAAGTAAACTTGGGCATCAGCAAAATTAAGCGACATGCAGTAAATAGCAAAGCCCGGTCTTGAGTACTGGCCTGCCATATTTACCCAGTTGCTTACTTTGCCTCTGGCCATGGTTGGAAAAACTCACACAGTCTCAGTTCAGAAGTGTTCAGAAGTTCTATAGATCTCCCAAACCTTAATTTCTTGAAAGAAGCTTATTCAATTCCCTTATTTCAGTTTCCAAGAATTCAGAGATTTTGGAGGGCTAAAAGGCCATCCCATGCCAGGATGTAGTTCTGAATGGTTGAAAGCACCAAGGCCCTCCTGCTTGACTGTTACAGAATTTACCAGGCAACCAGAAAATATACAAGGAGAACTAAGAGATTCAGGAAAAACCCTTTATTTAAAGCAGCACTACTGGCTCAGGGGATTTGAAGATCCAAAGCCTGAACAACTTATACAATGAGATTACTCCATATATATATTCTAAATTCTTTGTTTCCTTACTTCTGAGCCTTTGCAGCCCTACCTAAGTTAGTTAGAATGGGAAAGTAAGATTACAGGTAAAGTCCTGGCCTGGGTGGTGCTAGTGACCTGCCCTCTGGCTAAGCTGTTAAATTCTTCGTTTGTGGCCCTTGTAAACTGGGAATATTTAGGAAGACAGATTATTGCCTAAGGAAAGGGCAGTGACTTAATTATAGGCAAACAAGAATGACTTAATTATAGGCAAACAAGAATGTACACTAGGACACCGGTCACTGGAACAGATTCAGATTGCTAGCACCCTCCCCCCGCCCCCAGGTTGCCCCCTATATTCCCCTTTAGATCGTAACCTTTCTTCACTGGGATCCCAGGCTGACCTCCTTATACTTCTACTTCTCTTTTCAGACTTTTCACAGGAAAATCAGAAATCACATTGCATTAGACCAAGATTTTCTCCAGACCAAGATTCTGGTCTTGACAGAATAAGACCCAAACATAACATAACTATCCTCCATTATAGCATTTTGAAATTCTAAATATATCATCAAACATATTTTTCTTTTGTAAAATATATATATAGCCTATATACTATGTACATATATATTTATCAAATATAGTTATTACATTTACCAAATAAATATAAAATTACATACATACTGTATTTACCAAATATACATATTTACTAATAAGCCATTGGATTCATAACCAGGAAATCAGGATCTGAGTGCCAGTTCAGCTGTTTGAAAATTGTGGTGATGGAAGATAAGACAATTAGCATTTCTAAATCTCACTTTGATTTCCTTACCTATTGGGTTAGTAAAATTATATCTGTCCTACATATCTCACAAGGTTTGTAAAATCATATAAGTTAATTCATATGAAAGTAGTTTTAAAGCCATTAAGCATTATGCAAATATATGAGAATCTATTATTCATCATCCTATATAATAAAGAGGTAATATGGAAATTGACCATCACACCCTCACACAAGATGGCCACCCCATGTGGTCAAAGATGGCCACCACAAGATAGCTGGCAGGACAGGGCAGTTAAGGGTGACCATACTGGCAGGGGAGGGCAGTTGTGGGCTAGCTCAGGTCAGCAGGGGAGGTCCCAGATTGGAGAGGGTGCAGGCTGGACTGAGGGATACCCGCCCCAGTGCACGAATTTCATGCACCCGGCCTCTAGTTCTATCTATATTTTTCCAAAGTTTTTTTTTTTATATATATATAAGGGGCAGTATAAATGCCTTGCATTGACACAGACTATAGAATACAGCATATTTCTTATCCTAAATTTGTTCTTCAAGCCTCAGTGAAGGGCCATTAGAGCTATTCACATTCTCAGTTATTGTATCTACTTTATTCTCTGCCTTTGTTGTTTCAGATCAAAGGATGAAATACACTTAACTCTTCCTACAGGATTTCCATGAATCACTCTTTTTACATTGGCCTTTCTTGCCCTAGTTGCTTTCACCATATCATACCTAAGACTCTTTATCTCATATTCTCTGAGCCCAACTATCACTTTCACTCTGCCCTCCCAATTTCCCCTTGTACCTGTGTATTTGCCCCCTATATTCCTTTTCATTCCACACTTTGTAATAGGGAATGATGGATTCAGCATTTACTTGTGTGTGTGTGTGTCTATATTGAAGGCAAAACAGGTCCACACTTCTCAGATTCCTCAAGAACCAATTATACATAAAAAATGACCAATTCTAATTCTGGTCTGCTTCATGAGCCACAGGCAAGAAACATGCCTAAATGGTCCAGACACCTAACCACAGCTAAAATTCGCTTCCTTTTCTCTTCTTTGACACCTTCCATAAAGATCTGTAATAATTTTCTCAATTCACCCTACCATTAGTAAAGTGCACAAATGATCCTCCTGTTGGCCAGGACAGACATGAGGGTTGCTTTCTGTACTAACTTCGTCAGTGTGGAGCTCTCAATTAGGCTTCTAGGTCTAACCCAGCAGATCTCAAATTAATGTTCTGCCACATCTGTGCCTCAAGTCTTCAGTCAGATAGCTGAGGATAAACCACATGAGCGAACAAAAGCAATGCTACCACTTCCTAGGCTTTGCAACAAGCAGAAAGCCTCTTTCAGTTGCTCACTTCAGGTGAATAGTCCCATCACCAGCTTTGAAGAACCCGTGCTGAAAGGTGAACCAGGAGAGGTGTTGGCCTGGCAACTGTTGGAACCATCCCTAAGGCAGTGATAGAATTCATCTCCATCTTCCATTCAGTCTCCATTGTACAATATTTGCCTCTTGAATACTACCAACAAAGTGTGTGTTAGGCTGATTCCTCCTATACAACACTAGTATTTAAGGTAAAAAAAAAATGTATAAAGTATGATTTATCTGTCCTAAATGGCCCCTGATGGGGTAGCACCTTGGCAACCTACCTCATCATTCATGTCAAGTTTTAGACTCAACTACCAATGAAGAAACCCACTAACTAGAGAGACTGAGCAAGCAGTCCCTTAACGTCTTTCCCTTGTTATTTGAAAAATGGGAACTTTGTGAAAATTAAAATTAGTGTGTAATTGTTCTTTTTAAAGTGTCTAAAATTTTGAAAATCTATAGAGCTTGACTTCACATTGAATGTCGTTTTCTTCAAGAATTCAATTTATAAAACTACTATAATTTAAATTTAAATTGTCAAGTTGATACATGTAAGTTAAGCATTTTAATCCTTAAGAGGAAAAAAAAAATAAGATCAGTCTGATTGTCCATCATTTTGTGCTAAGTGTATATGAAAATAAACATTCACTGTCTTCTCCCACTGGTATTAATTTTCATGTATCCCCTATCTTGATAACCATAGCATAGGCTTAAATTATGTAAATTATTACATAAATTGTCTTCCTCATGGTGATTTTCATATTTCAAGAATTAATTAGCTGTACTATAGGGAAACTTTAATGTTTAATTAATAGGAGAAATTTAAATGGTCTTAATTGGGCAGAGAATAATTTCTCTTCTTCTAAAAGTTTATCCAGAATACAGAGATTTAAAGGAAAATGCAAATGATATGCAATACATTTGGCTGTGAAAAACTAGTTGATCTTGTTGTTGATATTGTTTTGGTAAATGTCTGTAAAGCATAAGCCTACTACTGTAAATTGATGAATAGGTAAATACCACCATTTCCTGACATTTACATAAGTATGCTCAAAGAATTCCTCCCTGAAGCCTTAAATAGGTCACCTGCATCTAAATCTCATTTATTACCATCCTCCGAACTCAAGTTTCTCTTAATAACCTCCTGAACTTTTTAATCCCCTTTTAACTGTCCTTATCTGGCATAGCAGCAATGCAAACAATTCTTTTTGTTCAGTAGAGTTTTGGGATGTCTGGAATCACCAGGACTAATCACAATTAGTATTCCAGGAGTAATGTGTGGTGTAAATAGTCAGGGAAAAACAGCAGTAAGCTGGAGATGATAAGGTAGGACTTTGGGTATACACCTGATATAAATTTTTTTTTGAAATTGAAAATATGTGTTTTGACTTTAGTAGATTAAATAAAAAGGCATTAACCACCCCTTTCTTCTACATTATTCCCAGATCATTTTGTGGAGTTTAAAAGAATTCCTTTGTTTTGGTTGATTGAGCTCTTTGAAGGCAAATAAAGAACATCTAAGGCTGAAATACATATGAAGTTTAGTTTAAATTATTGTAAACCCCACTTTGACCTTTAATGAAAACAAAATACCTTGATCTTCTGTGTTTTTCAAGGCATACACAAAAGCACTTAGAGCCATTCATAGACTACAGAATGCTCTTTGAGTATTTGAAACACTAGTGTTGTTTTTAATACTACTTATAATTTTATCTATTCAGAATGAAGATGTCCTGCAATTGTACACCTCTTTGTTGAAACTACAACGATATACTATTGTAGACCAAATGCTGCTTTCTATGGTGATTATAATGATGATGATGATGATGATGATGATGATGATGATGATAATGAATACGAACTAAAATAATGTCATTTACAAAATAAATTGTAAACTAGGAGTCAAGATATTTGGTGGAATGAACACTAGTTGGGAAAATATTCAAGTGAAGGCTGGAGGTAGGAAAAGAGTCACTCAAATAAAGGAGGGAAGGATCAAGACAACTAGGACCATTGACTAACATAAGGTTCATTCTTGACATAGAATAGGGTCATCACCCCCCCACCCCCAACACACACACACACACACACACACACACATTTCAAACGTATTGAGTGCATGGATCACACTTAGATGATTTCAACTTCACACTTATGCTAAATATAACATTTTATATTTGATGATACAGTTTATTATACTGGGGAGAGCTTAATAAACTTTTTTATGTGGCTCAACTCAATGTTATCATATATAGCGACTAATATGTAGAATATATGTTATTTATGTAGAATGCTATTTTAGACTTTTCAGTTATTACAATATTACATCCTATGTAACAAAGTAATCATTACCAGCTCATTTCATTTTCACATTTGCTTTGAGTTGCCTATGTTCACTTTTTCTAGATGTTTAGATACCACTATCTAAGATAGTCAGGAAATGCTATTATTGCTGTGTTTTTGACCTATGTTAACCTGCCTAATGTGGAAGCACATATTTCAGAATTGCCTTCCTGTGTGGTTTAGTAGGATTGACCACAAGGATATTTGCATGAGATTTGGAAGGCAGTGAAGTGAAGGCTGGGTAGCATTTAGTCACCACCATAACTATGCCTAATTATTGCTAATATGCGTGTTTCCCTTGTTGATTTGGCATAGCAGCTGGACTTGAAGTTTCTCCATCTCCCACCATATCCCCCCTTCAACCTCCCCAAAGGTTGGGCCAGTTGCATGTATACAGTTGACCCTTGAACAACACGATGTGAACTATTTAGGTCCACTTATAAGTGGATTTTTAAGCCTGAATATAAGTGGACTCAAGCTCAAATCTATGTTTATCAAGGGTGTACTGTAGTTCCTTGAATAGGGCTTCAGGTCTTTCTGTAGGTCACCACACTGTCACCATTAGAGGTGGTGACACAGATATGTGAGTTCTAGTTTGTCCACATGGGTTTCAATTTATCTTCACAAGTTTTAATATGTCATTCTCCCCACTTCATGTAAATTTTTCTCCAGCTGGCACTACTGAAATACAGAGATGGCAGGCCCACCACCAGATGCACAGGCCTTCCATAAACCTCTTCACATATACCCACAATTGCATCCATTCCATTCTGATCTCCTATTTCATATCACTCATAGTAATGACATGCTTCCCTGCTTCAACTCAAACTGACACAGGTGTTTTCTCCTTACTCCATGTTGAAGTGAAAGATATTTTATCCCCCTCCACTCTAAGGAGTTTTTCAGAAAATAACTGAATTCCATATCTGTGTATCTATAGATCCAAATTTTAAAAGGTGAATGTCAACAGAAATGATAATAAACATGAACACCACCACAACAGTAACTATTTGTTAAGATAAATTAAAAATCTTACATTTTAGTTTAAAAAACAATCAATTATATGAGAAACACATAGGCTTTTGGAGAATAACAGACTAGTAGACCTGGTAGGGTCCCTAGGAATCATTTAATCCAAATTCTCCATTTTACAATAGAATAAACAGAGAATCAGATACTTGCCTAAGATCACAAAATAAAGTACTAACAATGCTGGAATAAAGCAATCTCCTTTCTCTTCATACATTTTTATTATTTTTAATATATATTTTTATTGATTTTTTACAGAGAGGAAGGGAGAGAGATAGAGAGCCAGAAACATCGATGAGAGAGAAACATCAATCAGCTGCCTCGTGCACACCCCCTACTGGAGATATGCCTGCAACCAAGGTACATGCCCTTGACCAGAATCAAACCTGGGACCCTTCAGTCTGCAGGCTGATGCTCTATCCACTGAGCCAAACCGGTTAGGGCTCTTCATATGTTTTTAATTCTTTACTTAATATCAGTTTATGTAAAAAAACATAAGGGGTTTCAGTTAACTGAAAATTTATTTTGATGCAAAAGGGTTAAAAGACTGTCAAAATTCTAATATGATTAGAGGCTGTATTAATAAAATATAGTGTCTAGTATACAGAAGATTATAATCCATTGATGAGTGCCCTGGTCAGACCATATTCATTCATTTAAATACCTAAAAGAACCCAGGTAAGTTATAAAGAAGGTGAAATAATTATATAGATTTTTAACCTATCTATACTAATAAAAGGGTAATTTGCTAATTAGACCAGACATCTTCCGGACATCCTTCTGGACAAAGACATGGTGGCAGAGGTCTAGGCAGAGGCAGTTGGGGACGATCAAGCTGGCAGGGGAGAAGTTAGGGGCTGATCAGGCTGGCAGGGGAGCAGTTAGGGGGCTATCAGGCCAGCAGGCAGAGGTGGTTAGGGGCGATCAGCTCAGCAGGCAAAGGCAGTTAGGGGCAATCAGGCCAGCAAGGGAGCAGTTAGGGCCATCAGGCTGGTAGGTAGAGGTGGTTAGGGGTGATCAGGCAGGCAGGCAGGCAGGCAAGCAGTTAGGAGCCAGCGGTCCCGGATTGCGAGAGGGATGTCTGACTGACGGTTTAGGCCCGATCCCATAGGACATCCTTTGAGGGGTCCTGGATTGGAGAGGGTGCAGACCAGGCTGAGAGACCCCCGCCCCCGTGCACGAATTTAGTGCACCTGGCCTCTAGTCCTATATAATAAAAGGCTAATATGCAAATCGACCAAATGGCAGAACAACTGGTCACTATGATGCATACTGACCACCAGGGGAAAGATGCTCAATGCAGAAGCTGCCCCCTGGTGGTCAGTGCACTCCCACAGAGAGAGCGCTGCCCAGCCAGAAGCTAGGCTTATGGCTGGCAAGTGCAGCGGCAGTGGTAGGAACCTTTCCCACCTCCATGGCAGTGCTAAGGATGTCTAACTGATGGCTTAGGGTTGGTCCCCATGGGGAGCAGGCCTAAGCCATCAGTTGGACATCTCCCAAGAGCTCCCGGACTGCAAGAGAGTGCAGGCTGGGTTGAGGGAACCTCCCCACCTCGAGTGCATGAATATTGTGCACCTGGCCTCTAGTTACATATACAGGTTAGAAAATTACTGTTATTTTAACTGGAGAAGGAAAGAAGTGGACAGATATAACTATGATTAAATATTTGAAAAGCTTATAGAGAAGAGAAATTAAATTTATTCTGTGTGGATTTCCAGAGCATAAATAAAATACATGGTTGGATATTAGAGAGACTGATTAATATTTAGAGATACTTTGTAAAACATAGGGAACTTCAAATCCAAATGGGTTGTCTTATACTGCAGTGAGCTGCCAATCAAAGGAAGTTTTCAATCAGAGGCTTAGATGACAGTTTCTCGGGTAGTTTTAGTAAAGAATTCCCAACGGGGCGGATGTTAGAATTAATGACCTCCAAGGCTCCCGCACATCTCTGCTGCTGAGAGTCTATTGTTTGAATGACAACATTGTAGGAATAAAATAACAACTGCAATTATTTGAAAGTTATATTTCTGCTATAACCCAGGTAGAAGCTACAATTTGTCTTTAATACTTAGTCCTAAAGTAATGACAACTTCCTTGAACGCTTCTTTTTCCAAAGTGAGCTAGATTTAATCCAGGCAAATATATTTGCTTGAATAAAATTCAGACTGTCAGAACTAAAGGTCAGAAATACAGGTTTTAAATGGGGGAGGGGGAGTGTTAAGATCCTCTGGACAACACTGTACAATCTTCATTCTGGATTGTGCCCAAGGATCCCCTTCCACAGGGCAGAATGCTGGCCGCAAGCCACCTCCGTGACACTCAAGTTTCTCCCCAGAGAGTAATAGAGCCTTTGATATAGTATCTGAACAAGATGCCAGACCAAGGAAAGGGGGGTTTTAGCCTGCAAGCCCTGCAGGCTGGCTGCTGGCGAGGATTGTTTTACCATGGCAGTCACGGACAATAGGAGCAGGCCAAGAAACATCTTTTTTATCCAGAAGTTGACACAGCGGAGGTTGCTGAACTCAAATATCTTAAAGAAAGTTAAAGAAAAAAGGGATTTCATGGAAACTGACAATGATGCTTTTGAAAGAAGAAAACTGAGTAATCTTGTTTGACTTTTTTTTTTTAATTAAAAGCTCTCCTCCTAGAAACTCAGAGCAGAGCCAGCAGATTGTAGGACAAAGTGAGAACAAAAGGCTTCCCTTGTGCACACAAGGGCAGGGCACGTCAAGCTAGCCTGGGCCTTCTTTGGGAGGAAATTACAGAGAAGAGGAATCATGAGTGTATATTAGAAAAGGGAAAAAAAATGCTCCATACAGATTTCATAAACAACTACATGACTTACACTCAGAAGGGATCTTCGCTGTTATCTGGGGAACCCTCTCATATGTGGCAGCACATTTCAATCATCAGTGGAGCTCATTAAAAATAGAGTTAATCAAGCTCCACGCTAGAATAATTGTGTCAGAATCTGATACTCAGACAGGTTTGGAAATTTCTAATCTCAAGCATCACCACATATTCCCCTTACTTCTACCCTGATGCTGGCACAACGATAACTCCTTTGGACTTCTACTCTAGAGTGTGTGTAGTAATCAGATGTAGTGGGTAGTAATCATTCATAGCAGCACTATGGCCACATCACCTCACTTAATAATTAAAACAATTCTGAAAGATAATCAAGATTTTATTTTACCAGTTGAGAAAACCAAAATTGTAGCTGCTAACTGATCTACCTAGAATTTAAACACAGACATGACTCAGCTCATGTTCTTTCCACTATTCCATATAGTCATAGGTTGAACCATTTACATGAAATAGCCAGTATTCAATTTTTTAGTCAACCAGAGTTATGACTTTTATACTGTTAACAAAATAATTTTAAAATCTTAAAAGATAAAGTGCTGTATAAGGAATTGCTGTAAATAAATAAAGCTATATGAACATTACATTTTACAAATTAAATTTTTAAATGAATTGCATTTTGATAAAACGAGAAATAAAATATCCTATCAACTATTAGTAGGAAATTCCTTGCTTAGCTGACATCTATCTGCTTGTTTTATTTCACGATGAATCAGAAGTCTGCAGCCCGGACCTGGATGACACAAACTAGGTACCAGAGGGCACAGCAGTTAATGAGACAGTCACTCTCAGATACTGACCCAGCACTTGCATGAGCTTGAGAGGGAGTGCCTCCTTAAGTTTGGTGCTTCCTCCCCAGCTGACCCCAGCCAACCTGCCCCCCGCCACCACCTACCCCCGGTTCCCTGTTTGCCATCAGGTGATCGCCCTGGTGCTTCTTTTGCTCATCTCAGTCTTGGCTTCACACTTCATCTCCCTTTCTCCTCTCTTCTTTTCATTCCACTTTTGTGCATTCTGTACCCAAGGCATACAAGAAAAGCAATTATAATCATGAGATGGAACTCTAAGGCATCATCCATTCTTTATGCATAGGGCAAAAAGTCACTTGCATTGCTTTGGGGAGAACATGCAAAGATTGAACAGAAAAACTGGCAACTATGCTGTAAAAAGAGGGGGAAAAGCAATCTATACTAATGAAAGGGTAATATTCTAATTAGACCAGATAGACCAGATGTCTTCTGGATGTTATTCCAGATGTCCTTCCTGACAAAGCCGGGGGCGTGGCCAGCCTGAAAACACTTGGCAGCCCCAAGCCAAGGCCGGCCCCGCTCCCCAGAGGGGACTCCCCACCCTGATCTGGGGCCTCCTTTAGGACAGTCTGGCCAAGCCCCTACCTGGGCACCAGGCCTCTATCCTATATAATAAAAGGGTAATTTGCAAATTGATCCTAATGGCAGAACAACCAGAATGACCACTGGACCAGTCACTATGAGGCGCACTGACAACCTCTTGATCCCTTTCCCTGGCCAGCAGGCTCTGATTACCTGATGGCCATCTGCAGGGGCAGTGCTGGCGAGTGGGCAGGAACAACCAACCTCTTGGTCCCTTCCTTCGGCTGTCAGGCACTGATCACCTGATGGCAAATGGGGAACCAGTGGGTGGGTGGTGGGAGGGGGTGGGGCCGGCTGCGGTCAACTGGGGAAGAGGTCAGCTGTGGAAGAGGGCCATGATCTCAGGCCAGGCCTAGTCAACATACCTATGCATGAATTTCATGCACCGGGCCTCTAGTCCTATATAATAAAAGGCTAATATGCAAATCGACCAAACAGCAAAATGACTGGTCGCTATGATGTGCACTGACCACCAGGGGGAAGACACTCAATTCAGGAGCTGGCCACTGGTGGTCAGTGCACTCCCCCTGGCTCAGCCAGAAGCCAGGCTCACAGCTGGCAAGCACAGCAGTGGTGGCAGGAGCTTCTCCTGCCTCTGTGGCAGTGCTAAAGATGTCCAACTGCCAGCTTAGGCCCTCTCCCTAGGGCCTAAGCCGGCAGTCGGACATCCCCTGAGGGCTCCCAGACTGTGAGAGGTTGAAGACTGGGCTAAGGAACTCCCCCTTCCCCCCCGAGTGCACAAATTTTGTGCACTGGGCCTCTAGTTTATTTAAAAAGGGACTGAGTCCCTGATCAGTTGGCTCAGTGGTTGATGCATCATCCCATGCACCAAAGAGTTGCCAGTTTTATCCCCATTGGGGGCCTATCAGGGAGGTAACCAATCAATGTTTCTCTGATATATTGATGTCTGTATTCCTATCTTCCCTCCCTCTCTAAAATCAGTAAAACATATCCTTAGGTGAGGTTTAAAACAACAAAGTGGCCTTAGCCAGTTTGGCTCAGTGGATAGAGTATGGGCCTGCAGGCTGAAGGGTCCCAGGTTCAATTCTGGTCAAGGACACATGACTGGGTTGTGGGCTTGATCCCCAGTTGGGGGCATGCAGGAGGCAGCCAATCAATGATTCTCTCTCATCATTGATGTTTCTATCTCTCTCTCCCTCTCCCTTCCTTTCTGAAATCAACATAAATATATTTAAAATAAAAGTAATGGAGGAGGAATTGTACTTAATATCCATTAAGCTATTGAGGGTTCTGTTTTCTTTATGTCATGGTGACTCTGGCGTTATCATCACCATGACCCTCCATTGCTAACTAGCTTTATGAGCTAATAATTTATCTGTGTCAAAAGTCCTAAATGCACAGAACAGCATGATTCAGTAACTGCATAAAAGAAAAATGCAACTGAACGAGTTATTATTTTTTATTTTTTATTGTGATGAAAAACATATAACATACAGTTGTCCACCTTCTTTTTCAATTGTAGTTCACATTCAATATTATTCTGTATTAGTTTCAGGTGTTCAACATAGTGGTTAGACAATCATATACTTTACAGCAAGCATGTCAAACTTAATGGCTGCATGCCTCGTTTATTTGGCCCATTTTAGCCTTTGAGTTTGACATGCTTGCTTTACAGAGTGGTCCCCCTGATGTTTCAAGTAACCCCTCTGGCCCATACATAGCTATTACAATATTATATATTCCCCCTTTGATCTCTCCCCGGCCACTCCCATCCCCCAGTGCCCTCACCCCCCTGGACTCCTAGAATACCAGGTATGGAGAATGGCACAGCTCCTTGGAGGCTACTTGGACTCGGGGACTGGCACTTTCCACATGGTCCTTCTATGGAGAAGATAGTCTTGCCTCTGAACATCTTTAGAAAATATAAATAACCCCCCAAGAGACATCCTGCACCAATGCCAGAGAACATTCCTCCTCCATCTCTATTTTCTTCTGAGCCCAAATCTTCCTTTTTGCAGGTTTTTTCAAAATTTTCCCAGTGTCATGTGCCAACGTAAAACTGTTATACATTTTCCCCAAAAAATTTATCTCTCAAATATTAAAAGACAGGCTTGTAATATTTGTTATGGTTATACCTATTAAACAATCCAAGCTTTTCCACTGAGCTGGACCAAGTCAAATTCTGTTACTTTGAATATATCTCATTTTTCAGAGAGCTTTTAAAACAAATTTGTGAGGTAGCAGTTTGCACCATCACCACTCTTATACAACATAGAGGTGGAAGTTCTAACCAGGCATGCAGATTGGAAAAGAATTAAAACTTTCTCTATTTTCAGAAAATATAGTTGCCTACATAAAAAGTGCCAAAAACTCTTAGAACTAATACGTGAGTTCAGTGAGGTCATAGGATACAAGTTCAACACACAAAAATCAATTACATTTCCTAGAGGAACTGAATTGAGGAATAAAAGTTAAAAACACAATGCCAATCATTATGGCTTCTAAGAAAATTAAATAATTAGGGAGGGATACACTTAACAAAATATGCATAGGATCAGTATGCTAAAATTATAAAATGTTGATGCAAGAAATCAAAGAAGACCTATGTAAATGAAGAAATACATCATGCTCATGGATTGGAAAGCTGTTTTCAACATGGTGAAAATGTCAATTATTCCCAAATTGACTTACAAGTTTAATGTAACTCCTGTAAAAATCTCAGCAGGTTATTTTTGTAGACAATCTTGGGCACATCTTATAGAATAGCTAAAACAATCTTGACAAAGAGGAATAAAGGGGAGGAATCAATCTACCCAATATTTAGGCTTACTATAAAGATATATTATTCAAGACAGTATGGTATTGGCAGAGCTATAAACTCATAGGTCGGTTGAACACATAACAAACCCAGAAATAGAACCACAGAAATATGCTCAAAGTATTTTTTAAGGTAAAAGCAATTCAATGAAAGAATGATGTCCTTTTCAACAAAAAGTGCTGGAGCAGTGGAATATCCATAGGCAAAATAATGAACCTCTACCTAAACCTCACACCTCAGACTTCTACAGAGTTTAATAAAAATAAATCATGGACTTTAATGTAAAGCATAAAACAACACAAAATTTACAAAGAACATAGGAGAAAATCTTTGGAATCTAAAGCAAATCAAAAGTTGTTATACTTGACACAAAAGTAGGATTCATAAAAAGGAAAAAATATATAAATTGGACCCCATCAAATTTAAAACCTTTTTTTCTCGGAGAGCCAATGTGACAATGATGAAAAGACAATGTACAGACTGCAAGAAAATATTTGCAAACCACATATCTGACAAAGAACTAGTATTTTATATTTATACTAATAAAAACCTAGGTGGCCCTTGCGCCCTCGCACGCAATGTTATCACAAGATGGCTGCCACAAGATGGCCACATGCACAGTGAAAGTAGGGCCCAGCGGCCACTCTGTGTGGTGAGGCCTGGAGGTCCTGTGGCTCCCCGTGGTGTGGAGGAGGCTGGTCCCGGTGCAGGAGGTGGGTCACGGCAGGGGAGGGCAGTTGGGGGCAATTGGGCCGGCAAGAAAGGGAAGTTGGGGGTGATCGGGCCAGCAGGGGAGCAGTTAGGCATCAATCAGGCTACCAGGGGAGCGGTTAGGAACCAGAAGTCCTGGATTGAGAGAGGGATGTCCGACTGCCGGTATAGGCCCAATCCCTGCAGGATAGGGCCTAAACTTGCAGTTGGACATCCCCCGAGGGCTCTCAGATTGGATAGGGTGCAGGTTGGGCTAAGGGACACCCCCAGTGCATGAATTTCGTGCACCGGGCCCTCTGGTGTGTGTGTGTGTGTGTGTGTGTGTGTGTGTGTGTATTTTATATATATATATCAATATTGAGCCATAAAAATTAAATAAATAATATGCAATCCAGTTAGAAAATGGGCAAAAGATATAAACAGACCTGAAGAGGATATGCAGAGAGCAAATAAGCACATGAAAAGATATTCAATACCATTAGTCATTGCAAAACCAGAAATTAAAATCACAATAAGATATTATCTCACATCTATGAGAATGGCTAAAATAAAATGTAGCAACAATTCCAAATGCTGGTGAAGATTTAGAGAAACTGGATCGCTCATATATTACTGAGGGGAATTTAAAATGGAACAGCCACTCTGGAAAGCAGTGACAATTTCTTATAAAACTAAACATGAAATTACCATATGACCCAGCAATTGCAAGCTTGGACTTCTATCCTAGAGAAAGGAAGGATTTTTTTTCATCAAAATACTCACAAAAACAAGGATTCATAACAGCTTTATTTATAGTAGCCAAAAACTTCAAGCAACTCATATATTCTCCAACAGATATTAAACAAATTGTAGGACATACATGCCTTGGAATACTGCTCATCAATAAGGAAGAATGAATGATTAATTAAAGCAACAAGTTGGATGGATCTCTAGGAAATTACGCTGAGTGAATAAAAGCCAAT
This sequence comes from Myotis daubentonii, assembly GCF_963259705.1. Lineage (NCBI taxonomy): Eukaryota > Metazoa > Chordata > Mammalia > Chiroptera > Vespertilionidae > Myotis > Myotis daubentonii. The sequence continues at coordinate 62,672,479 of NC_081842.1, read as the reverse complement.
CTCAAAAAAAGTGAAACTGTATGATTCCATTTTATAACAAGTGAAATGGCAAAATTTAAGAAATGAAGAATGAATGATTATCAGGATTTAAGGACAGGACAGGGTATAGATGTAATTATAAAGAGACAATATAAAGGGTCCCCTTACCACTGGAATTGTTCAGTATCCTGACTGCAATAGTGGATACACAAGCCCTCAAAGATGATAAAACCATATAGCACTTCACACACACACACACACACACACACACACACACACACACACACACACGCGCGCGCGCGCGTGCGTAAGTAGTTCAGGTAAAATTGGAGAAATCTGAATAGAAGTGAATATGGCATGGCCATGATATTATTATACTTTTGGAAAATTGTCATCAAAAGAAACTGTCCCAAGGTTATTCAAGAACCTTCCTTGACTTGCTTTCCTTTCATCCTTGGGTATATTAGAGTTTCAAGTAGGGGCTCATTTATGGCACATTGAAATTTCTGAGAAACTTCAAGAAAGAAAGCAAATGATTTTTTTATTTAATATGCTAGCAACATTAGCATAGGCAGGTTTCAGCTAGAGCATCAGAAATAACTAGTAATTACCTTATTGTGGGCTACAGGGATAGAAATTGAAAACATGGTTACTAAAATCCTCAAATCCACGGGTATTCCTGAAAATTAATGAGGGAATCTTGAAAAGGTAAGATTCAATTTTCTCCAATGTGAAGAAAGGAGCCCTTATTATTTCATGTGCATAATTCATGTGGCATGGATGTAATTTTTTTTCAAAAAAAAACCCCAACAATATGCCTTTATGCAAAAGAGCAAACCATTTCTCATTTGTAAAACAAATGGATTCTCAAGTGGAACCTATGGCAATGACCAGTGGAAAAAGTTTTCCTCATGAAATTAACCACTTAATAAAAAGGGTCCTGGGAAGACGGGAGGGGAACATGTAGATGCAGAAGGTTTCTTCTAGTCTTTACCCTACAGATTGCAAGCAAGTAGCACAGGCTAACAGGGCAGTAAGATGGCAGCCATATGAGGTTACACAGGTATTTTGGAAGCAGGAAAACAAGGCAAGATGTTCATGACGTAGCAGCTCTTGGTGAAAGATGCAAAGATCTGAACCTTGGAAACAAGCTAACGCCTCTCATGGGCTAGGAACCTAAGCTTTGTCAAATGAAATTCATTTGAGATTTCTTGCTTTCTTTCTTCATTTATCTGTTAGTAAACTTCTTGACATTTCCTGCTGATCTTAACTGTACTGAAAATATTTGGTCTGAATGTGTGCCTGAGCTTTTAAGGGAGAGAGCAGTATCATTAGGGGAGAACCAGTGGCAATGGCTTCCCAGGGAAGTGCAGAAAAGAAAGATAAACCCCATGGAGAAGAAATATGGGGCCCCCAGTGGTGCCACTGCTCTCCACTTGCTAAGCAATGACGTCTACATGCTCAGGCTTAATAAGGGAGTAATGCTTTTTATTCAAAAAGCAATGAAGTTTTCTCACCTCCCTCACCTTTTACCCCCAAAAGCCTGTTGCTAAAGCTAATAACCATTTTCTCTGTGTTTCATGTCAAGGCTGCTATAGTTTACAACCTCATTGTCCAGTTCCTGCTCTCACTCTTCAGACTGAAGCACGCTACCTAGATTGCTGATGTCATAGTCTGTGCATGATCCAAAGTCATTTTCTGTCACCTGCTTCTCAAGGCACTTTACATTCAAGGTGGTATTGATTAACAGTGCGCCAGAGTAGGAGCAGGAGGCACTGGATATAAAAGAAACAGAAGATACAGTCCTGTCCTTGGAGAATTCATAAGTCATGAAAAGGGCTTCAGAAGGCTCAGAAAGCAATTTGCAAATAGACACATTCATTAATATAATGCAAACAGAGTATTATCTATAGAGCAAAGGAAGGATAATGAAAATAATAACCGAAATTATATAGTCTTTTCTAATTTATAAATACCTTTATTACCTTATTTCATTAGCTATAATCCTGTCATATAAAGGACTAACTTTATATTATCCTTTCCTTGATGCTGAAAAAACTGAGACTTAGAGTTTGTCACTACTATGGCCACACTGGGGCTTTGAGTCCTTATTCTTTCTTCTACCACTTTCCATTTTCAGAATCCAGGGAGGTGAGATTAATTTGGAAAGTAAGTGAGTTTGGAATAGAGCTTTATGGGCAGTAAAATTATGTACAATGACAGAAAAAATGGAAAGACTATTCCAGGTATACTGTTAATCTTAAACAAAACAAAACAGAAACCCACCGCAAAATGCAAAACTGTTGTTTTTAAGGATATTTTTTGATTAGTGCAAAATCCATGTTTGGTTCAAAAACAGTTTCTGTGTACTTATCCTTTCTTTTTTGCTTTGATAACTATATTTTTAAGTATAGTAAGAACCTTGAACAAACCACACAATCAATCCTTGTTCCATACATAAATTGGGCCTAATAACATTTTCATTGCTGGCAACTAACTCAAAGGAGCTCAATCCTTTTTACAAACATCAATCTTCCATACATCTCTTTGCAGCAAGGAGAAGGCAGGTGTTAATTTTCATAAAGCTGCCTGAGAAGACTATGATGCATGAATTCTTTCTGAAGTGAAAAAGTATACATATACACAATGGAATACTATGCTGCGGTAAAAAAAAAAAGGAACTCTTGCCTTTTGCAACAGCATGGATGGAACTGGAGAGCATTATGCTAAGTGAAATTAGCTAGTCAGAGAAAGATAAATACCACATGATCTCACTCATTTGTGGATTATAGAGAACAACATAGACTGATGAAAAGGGACAGACCCAAAGACTGAGAAACAGCGATCAGGCTATCAATCCCCAGAAGGAAAGTAGGGGAGGGCGGGGGTAAGGGGAAGAGATCAACCGAAGGACTTGTATACATGTATATAAGCCAAACCAATGGACATGGACAACAGGGGGATGGCAGCATGAGTGTGTGGGGTGGGGGGTGGAGGGGGAGGTTGGGGGTTAATGGGGGGGATGAGGACACATTTGTAATACCTTAACTAATAATAATAATAAAAAAAATGAATTAAGAAAAAAAAGAAGAAAAAAAAAAGAAAAAGTAGCCCAGGCAAGCTAAGAACTGTTTCACAGGCATAAAGCCCATGGCCATATGATCTGCATAATGAGGCACAGCCCTCCCTTCAAGCTGAGTTCCCTGCTGCACACCAGTAAGAGCAACATAAATAAAGCACGGAGGCAGGGGAGAGTCATCGATGAAACCAGAATCAAAGGGCAGCAATGTATGTAGGGGAAGGGTAATTTTCCCTCCCACCAATGAAACGCCATTTCCATGATCATTCAATGAAGTCCACAACCTAATATCCCATAAAGGTGAGAAGAAAGATGCAACACTGGCTTATCACTTGCAACATCCCTCACATTTCCTCGGTATAGAAATATACAAAATGTACAAACCCTACTGACAGAATTGCCAAGAGAACCTCCCTTGTCATTGTGCTGTCGCACTGCCCAACCTCAAGGCACTGCTTTTTGCCAGTGCATTGCTTGGGATTATAGCATCAGCTACTTTTCCAGGAGCTAATGCATCCTCATAATGTGCTGCCCTGGCAGAGGAGAGATGAGTAAGGCATAGTCCTAACCTCAAGATAGTGAATGGTTAAAACCATCGAGGTGGCTTTGAACAACAAAACCTTGCATATTGTGAAGGGCTATGCCAATCACAAGAATAGATATTGTGAAGAATTGCAAAGAACTTGGTTTGAGATTTGGAAGGTCTTTTTCTATTCTTCATTCCATCATATTAACTATGGCAGTAATATTATCTATTTGACCCTTAATGAACTTACCCATGAAATGTAAATAATAACAGCTGCCCTGCCTACTGCAGGACACTACCATGAAGAACACATGAGTTCATGTACTTTGCTATGAGTTACAAGTTATAAATCTGCTGTGGAAGCAGTAAAGAATGAGAATAAAAGTGAAAAGTAGTGCCCTAACTAGTTTGGCTCAGTGGATAGAGTGTCAGCCTGCGGACTGAAAGGTCCCAGGTTCGATTCTGGTCAAGGGCATGTACCTTGGTTGCGGGCACATCCCTAGTAGGAGGTGTGCAGGAGGCAGCTGATCGATGTTTCTTTCCCATCGATGTTTCTAACTCTCTATCCCTCTCCCTTCCTCTCTGTAAAAAATCAAAATATATATTTTTTTTAAAAAAGTGAAAAGTAGTTAGGTATGGGTCAGGTGGCCACCATGCTAACTGTGGGGAAATGTTATAAGGGAAAGGAACTCTAAAGTGAGAAAAACTGTCAGCAGAAAAAGAAAATTGGGAAGGCAGGCAGGCAAAATGGAGCAGGGATGCCAGGAGAGAAGCAATGAAGGTAGGGACAGAATGATGAAGGAAAAAGGAGGGTGGAAAGGGAGAAGAAAGAGGGACTCACACAGACAGACAGAGATAGAAGGAAAGAAGATGTAGAGTTGGAAAGTAGAAGGCATGCATAATGCAGTATGAAAGTCTGTCAAAATGCAAGCATCTGAAGGGGAGAGACCATTTTGAATCCACCTACAATCGTGAAAATAATGTGCTATCTATTGTACCCATATTAGATGCTAATGTTACATTTGTTGAAATAAAATTTAAAAAAACAAAACAAAAACAAACTTGCCACATTAGGAGATCTTTTGGCTCTTTCACCAAAATCATCAGAGGGGTAAGTTTCAATATTTTTCAAAATTACCTTTGTCTGTCTTTCTCCTTCAGGCTCTATCCCCATTGAGCAAATGGACTTCATTTTCTTTGAGGTGTGTAGCAAGTTGTAAACATACACATTATGAGAGTTAAAATAATATAGACTTCAAAATAATAGATATTTGATATTATAGCTATTTTTTTTAGAAAATATAGCATAATAAGCATGTGTGAGAAACCACCAGAAGATTACTGAACTTAGACAAAGAAAATGATGTATGGCACGGTAAGTTACTGAGACATTACTTGTGTGGTGTGTGTCTGTGTGCTTCTTTTTGTACTTCTCACTTTCCTATTTTAAGGAGATACATGTTGGTGTCCTCTTACATCAGGACTAATGGAAGTGTAGGGAAATGGCTGCCACCCCTCAACACATGTATCTGAGGAAGATGGGAAATAAAGTCATGCCTTTGAGGAGTAAGGCAAGTTCTTGGTAAAGAAAAGGAAAAAACGAGGCAGAAGAGCTTTCTGAAGACCAAGAGAGAAGCGAGGCCCTAAAAAAAACCACAAGTGCTTGCACTATTCCTTTGGAGAGCCTAGGGAGATAGAGAATCTTGAGAGGGAACTGGTTGGATGGTACATTCCCAGAGGGCAACCATATGAGTACAGCTTCTTCCAAGTGTGATAGAGACCCTTCTGTCCAAGTGTGACATAAAACCACAGGACCATTTCCCTTTAGGAACCATGCAGGCTTAGAAAAATGAACCATCATATGTGGACCAAAAACCAGAGTTATCTCCCTAAAAGTTATGCTGTGAGTAAGTCCCCTAGAATGATTTCATGCCCTGAAGGGAAGAATCCCAATTAGTGACAGAAAATCAATGTCTCATTAGCCTTAGGAAATAAAGGGATTTGGTGTCAGATTTTATTCAATATTAGAAAAATAAAGATTTCCTGCATATGAATCTTTAATAGCTGCCCATGTGCTTCTTCAGCCTGCTAACATTTGAGAACCCTTGCTTAAGGCAGGATATTTCCCCTAAGATACAAACAAGAGGTAAACACCAAAAGTGGCCATCTCTAATAGGCAATTTTTTAAAGAATATAATTGGAAAACAAGGAGTTATCTTCCCTACCTCAACTATTTAATGGGAGGAAGGATGAGCCGCTGCCAGAGTATTCAAGAGTAAGGGAATCTCAGAACTGCATAAAGGGTGAAGGGTGATGTTGAAACTCCTGAGCCTGAGCATGGCCAGTGCTAAGAGGCAGGCATAGTAGGACTTGTCTGGCAGTCTGATGGCACTTTCCTGACAGGCATCTATTTGCATGATTAATCAAAGACTCTTCAGGGAAGACTCATTCTAAAGGAAGGAAGGCGTAGGCAGATTGCTGAAACTAATGAAGCATTTCCTAAAAGGGTGGAGTGGATTCTGGGTATAATTTGGTCCCTATAACCTGGAGTTGCCTTCCAGCTAACTCCCAATGAACTTATGTCTTATTCTAAGGAGAATAGAAGTACAAATGGATAAACCAACTTATGTTCATTTCTTTCAAAATATCAGGACACAGGCAAGCTCTGTTTAGGAACCAATATTGCAGAGAGAACCGTGCCTTCCTGCTGAAACAACTAAGAAACTTATAAAATAAAATTCTGCACAAAACAGAAAGCAACTCTTTTCAGAAATTGTGCAATAGGCTAGGCTTTAACACTTGAGAAATGGTAAACAAATGATGGGCACCATAGGATAGCAAAGCACAGGAAAGAGGAACCCAAAGAGAACACAATAATCTTGCTGATTTGAGGTGCCAGAGATGAGAGTTGAGGGGAAAGGGATGGCTGGACTTTGTAAGGAAAGTTCCAGAGAAGAGGGCGCTACTCAGATAAAGATCTCCAGAGATTGCACAACGGTTCCTTGAGGCTCTGGCTGAATATAAGCTAACCCTGCATAGTTGTATCTTCATAAGACTGAGAAAAGGACCACCACTGAAATAAGAACTGTTACTAAAGAGTTGTAATCTGAACAATTCTCAAAAATAACACAGGCTTGGGGCCTATGTGGGTAGTCCTCATTGGAGCATTCAGTGGAGTTCCCAGAATGTTCCTGCTTTGGTAGTAGAGGTGAAAAAGCCCTGCAGTAAAGGATACGCTGGGCCTAAACTAGTAAATAAGGCTTAAGTTTAAAGCAAGCCTTAAAATGAGCAAGCTGATTGGCAAGTGTAATTGCTTGCCTAACAAATATCAGCTCTCTTTAATAGAAGACAACAGAATCCCAAAGCTTAGCAATGTAATTTTTACATCATCTAGTAGGCATTCAAAGGTTACTAGGATGAAAGAAGAAGAAAAATAACCATAATCAAGAGAAAAATCAGTTAATGTAGACAGAGAAAATAGAGATATTAGAATAGAGAACATTAAAAGAGCTATTATAAGTATAGTCGAAGATTTGAAGGAAAACATGAACATAATGAGAAAAAAAAGTGGCAGGTGTATAAAAAAATAAATTTTCCAATTTAAAACAATAAAAAATCTGAAATTAAAAATTCAATGAGACACAGCAGATGAAAAAAAGTCAGCAAACTTAAAAACATAGAAACAGAAACTATCCAAACTGCATCACAAGGAGAAAAGTGAAGATAAAAAAGAACTCCTCACAATTTGTGAGATGAAGTTAAGGCAGTGCTTAAAATAATATTTAGAGTTTTAAATGCTTATGTAATAAAAGAACAAAAGTTTAAGTTAAAAACTGGGGAAATAGGCTTTCTGCCCTCTTTAGCTCAGGACTTGGAGCCGGGTCAGCTTCTAAAAAACTAGAAACTTTCCCATATTGCTCTGACTCCTTGAAGGCTCCAGAACCTCTATCAGTGACCAGACAAGTAGACATTCCTGGATTGGAGCAGTGGAATGTTTTTTACCCGGAGCAGGGCTGGGAAAGTCTTGTTTCCATAGTAGCATAGGGCTCAACTGCAGATGGCTCACAAGCAGGAGGGTCTTTTCCTGCAGGGTTTCCCATGGGCTGCAATCCAGGTGTAGGTGTGCCTGGGGTAACTGAGTCTCAGCTGAAGAAGGAGCCGCCCAAGGTCACTCCTGTGAATCTCAGCAGGAGTCCATTCATCCTGGCTGTGGGCAGGAGGGCCTCGGTTCCTTGTGGACTTTTGGCTGGAGGCTGACTTTAGTCACTTGCTCTGTGGGCCTCTTAAAATGCCATCTTGCTTCATTGAAGTGCAAATGGGGAAGTCAAAGAAAAGAGAGTCCAGCAAAATGGAAGTCACAATATTTCTAATCTAAACATTGAAATGACATCCTACCCTTTTTGTCAGATTCTATCCATTAGAAGCAAGTGGTAAGTAGGTCTATTCCACACTGAAGAAGAAGCCATGAATACTAGGGGTGGGAATCATTGGTGCCTTCCACAGACAGGACAACAAGGAGTGGGGGAAAGGTATGTACCCACTTCGCTGTGTCATCAGGAGTCCCTCTTAGAGAGAGGTGGTCTAAATAAAATTCAATATTTAAAATGGATTAAGTTTCCCGAATGGTCTGACAACTTTGCTCAGATGTCTAGAGTCATCACAGTGAGGCTGGGGATTAATGTAAGTGGGAAGTGAGAGGAAAGATGAAACAGTAATGTTAAAGCATATGCGAAGTTTTACTTGCTTTTAAAATGTCATTTCCTTTACAATAACAATTTAACAGACAATATTTTTAGTGCTATTTCCAAACATGTGTGTGTGTCAGTGGATCTTTCTAGTGTCTAAGCCATCAGTGAGAATCTGAGGAGAAGTTTCAGAAATCCATCAAATGAATTCATTGTAGTGTTATCTCAACTTTAGCCATTCGAGTGTCTCCTTTGTTCCTTTTTATTCTGATAAAAATATTTTCAGAAAACATTTTAAATCACTGTTATATCCAGCAATCTATTATTATTGGTCATGAATACATTTCTTATAGATTTAAAATTAATGTAAATTTATTAATAGTAAATATTTTTAATGTGTTTTTTTTATGTACCACCTATAATCACTTCATCTCCAGTGGTAATTAGAGTGAATTTATAAAAATTTATATCATGGAAAGGACATGTGTTTTGAGTTTGGATAGTGACTTTGGCATTTGCTATTTATTAAAATGTAGGTAAGTATTAATACTGCGCTTACTAGAACCTGAGACTACTTTTATATAAAATTTGGATAATGGTATTTACTCTGATGTCCTTTAGGTTTAATGAGATAATAATTGTGAACAAGATCGTATTTGGTATCCAATAACAACTGCAAAAATAATAATATTGGCAATAACTAATATTTATTTCATACTTACTATGTGCCAGGCACTATACTAAAACATTGTGAATATGCTTTCAATAAAAGTTAGTGATATTAAGTAATTCAACAGTCCCATCTAGTTAGTATTGATCATCACCCTAAACAGCTCCCAGATTTCCAAGGCAATGAAAAATATTTGAGGGTGTGTTGATAGATTTGGACATTTACAGTGACTCCAACATTATATCTGGAAAAAAATAATAAAGTAAAATGATATTAACTCTATATTATAGTTAAAAACTATGACATTTAAATGCCTCCCTTTGTAATGTGTTATATGGATTATATCTAATTAGTCCTCATGGTTTACAAACTGCCGCATAAAATCCTTGCAGCTGATTATGCCACATTTAAAGGGCAAACATGTTCAAATATGCGGGGCTTCCTGCAACTTTCCAGCATAAGAACAAAAAGCATGTAAAAGGTGTGCACCATGGGTGGTAATTTTCTTTAGAAACCAAAGACAATTCGGTAAATATGACATAGTCCATATGTGGCTTGATTCCATTAGCTCAAATGTCTCAATGTTCATTTCAAAATGTTTGTAAAATCATCCCTTCTGGTTTTGAGCTCTATCTCCACTCTAGCTGGCCTCTTCTTTCTACTCAAACCTTCCCACTTAGGCATTTGCATAGAGCAGTCTTTCCTAAAGAGTTAAAGTGGCAGGTGTTTGCTTCATTCTGCTGCTCGGCAGCCTAAAAACTCTTTGTTCATCATTTTCTGGAGTTCTTTGCCATAGTGTCACAGAGAGGACCTTTCGTTTTATTTTATTATGCGGAGCCACTGAGCTCTTCACCACCTACCCAGCCCAAAGCCTGCTACTGCATACACTGCATATCCAAGGATTCACGAGGGGACTACGCAAATCAACAGACTCTTTCAGGCCCCTCAAAAGAACACACATGGACTGGGAAAATACTGAGATTTCCTTACTTTCTATCCTTACAGCCAATCTCCAAAATGGGCAAGAAAAAGTACACGGGATTATTTTATCCAATTTCCCTTTGAAGGCTGTCGTCATTTTGGGTGTGAAGTACTAGGAAGAACTTTCCTTCTCTTTGTTACTGTTGGATAATTATATGTGGAAAAAAAAGGAGTATAAATATTCCTGGCCCCATTTCTGTAGTTTCCTCTTCCAAGGAAGAAGTTTTTGACTCTACCCTCCAATATGCTTCAAATGGTCATGCACACTTACAAACAGAATGAACTAGACCTTTAGGAGAATTGAATCCAACATCCCCATTCCACAGGCAAGTAAAACTTCCTCTCAGCCATGTTCTTCATGAATTCACACCCTCCTTGACAGCTCAACACACAGGAGGAAAGAGAAGACGACAGGTTTCCGGAATTTCAAACAATACTTTTTCTCCTTGACAAGAGCTAGAATCCACTTCTTTATCTCAGAGGCCGCTTGTCACTTAGAAAGCCAAACTTTCGGCTGAAAACCCAGGAATATCAGACTAACGATTGTAGCAAAATCCTCTCTAAAAATATCAGAGGATGGAAAGATGACCCCATATGGGCTGGGGTGGATGTGATAAAATGCAAATGCGAAGCTTCCAGAGGGAGAGGGAATGATCCAGTCCTGGGTCAGAGTGTGGACTGAATTGGGATATTTTTCACACTAATGTAACTGGGGTAGGACTGCTTCCAGCTGGGAGGGGCAGCCTGTGGGGGGAGGTTTGTGGGGGCTGGGGGTGAAAATGAAGCAAGCAGATGGAGCTGTAAGGGGAGGAAAAAGGCACTAAGAAGGCAGAAGCTGTGGAAGCAGAACTCGTATTGCAGAGAACTCAATAATGATACATTGGGCCTGAAAAGACGGGGCAAGCTCAGGAAATAACCTGGGATAAATTTGGGAGGCCGAGGACCTTGAGGAGAGTAGCTGCCAATAAGACAGAGGAAAACGATCCTTGGTAGTCCAACAAAGATCCAGAAGGCTTCCCTGGCTTGGGGATAAAGCAAGGTAGTAAAGAAATGGGAGTGGGTAGAACAGTATCGACTCTGGATTTAGGGAAGTCACTCAAGCATCCAAGAAACAGCTGAGTGTCCTTCGAAGCTAAATATCGTTGGAGATAAAGCAAACCAAGCATCATGAAAGCTCTAGATCAGCGGTTCTCAACCTGTGGGTCGCGATCCCTTTGGCGGTCAAATGACCCCTTCACAGGGGTCGCCTAAGACCATCCTGCATGTCAGAGATTTACATTACGATTCATAACAGTAGCAACATTATAGTTATGAAGTAGCAACGAAAATAATTTTATGGTTGGGCCACAACATGAGGAACTGTATTTAAAGGGCCAGAAGGTTGAGAACCACTGCCTTAGATGGATCCAGGTAGTATTTTTGCATGGAGATCATGGTGGAAACAGAGTCACTATTTAGTTTTGCTCAGCTCTGTTACTTCATCTTTCTCCAGTGTCTCAATTCAAAATCAAGGAAAGGCTGGTGGGACAGGGGAGTGTCTCACTTAAGACAAGCTGCTCCAAAGCCACTCCCTGCTCTCAATTCTTTCTCAGCCTATTTAACTGATAGAATATTCAGCTCTTCCCTCTCAATCCTAAGATTTTCCCCAACATCAAAGCTTAACAGTAGGATAGGTTTAATGAACAACAAACACTTATTGCAATGTGAGAGAATGCTGAATTTCATGTGACAATTTAATTTAGTTCAGTTTGCCAGCAATAAATCATCAGATTGACAAAATATAAGCCACCTTACTCAAGTGCTGTTTAATTTCCCTAGACCCTGTACTTATGATGAATCTGCAGCAACTTGAACCAGTGATTGTGTGATCTCCAGTTCTCCACTGCCAGGTCCTAATTGTCAGCTCTCACTGTACAAAACCTATTACCACCTTCACTTTGTATTAATATTTTAGTTCACAGTATCTAATGCTGAGATCTGCCCATGTCTTCATAACACTGTATGTTCTTATGACACCACTTCCATTTCAAAATGTATTACTGGCTTTTGATGCATACACAATTATTCATGTTTAAGTAAGGCCCTGTTTAAATCCAGGCCCCTTTTCCAGAAGAGACTGATTCATATATTATGATTAGGCTATTCATCTACCTTTAACCAAACCCATTTCATTAAGGGTTTAGACTCTGAGGTTCCCTCCCAATGCAGTAAAATAATCAGTGTGCACTGACATGGCTCGCTCCTCTCTGGCGAGGAACACTATCAGTAGGAACAACAGAAGTGGCAGGAAAAGGCCAAGCGTCTCACTCACACTGTCTTTGTAGTAGGATCCCAGCTTTCTTTGGAGTTTACTGCTTTGGCAGAACACACCTGGAAGCCTTCTGTTGGAGACCTCCCAGGGATTCTTAGTTCAACACCTATGTCTGATTCTGGCCTCTGCGTCACAGGAGACAATGCAACAGAGGCACCACCACTCGCTCAAAACCACAGCAGACTCCCACTCCTCTTTGATTGCAAACTTCTAGGCAACCAGAAGTCTCCAACAAAGCCTACCTCACCTCAGAACCCGCGTCTTTCATTATGCCGCGGGTCGAACAAGCCCTTTCAGCCGCCTCCTTGTCGTCTGGCTTCGATTTTAACCTTCCTTTCAATCTTCAATTGCATGTGTTTCTCTCACTCCAAAGTGGAAGAGAGGAGATGGAGAACGCTGGGTCTTTATGGCTCTTAAAGAGGGTCTGCAGAGAGACCCCGGGATGCTGCATTTCAGACATGCCACCAGAAAGGCAAGTTCTTGGGATGCTATAGTTAGCATTTCAAAACAACACGCAGTATCACCTCTGTTTTGACCTGTTCAACCTTTTCTTTCAAGATATCATCCTTTGATGCTCTGACTCCCTTGCCCTTGTCTAAGAATAAAGAGGTTTTCCTCCCTGTCCTTTTTTAGTGCACAAATTGCTTTAGTCATTTTCAACTTATGAACTATGGGGAAATTTTCATACAGAGAAAATACTTATGATTTTTATAGATAATTCAAGTATAGTTTAACCTTAGAACTTTAAGATGGAGAATGAAATTGTTATGAGTTTGGGGAAAAAACCCTGAGCAATCAAAAATCAGTCCTCATATATTCACACTAAAATTGAGTTTTAACTTGTGTAATCATACCCCTGAGTAACATGGCAGGGATGTTATTGTTTGTTTTGATATTGTGCTCTATTTTAAAATGTACGTAACTATGCAAATAAAGTTAGGTACCTCAATCAAGGCACAACTATCCCTTTTTAAAAAACTTTACCAGCTTAGCTTCTTAAATCTAAAACACAGAGGTAGTAAATGCAAAAAAAATTAAAAAGAAATAATTGAAGTGTCGATGTTAACTCTTCAGAAGTTAAAGATATTTAAGATTTTCATCAGATCAAGGTTAATTAACATTATAGGCAGGTGATACCATCAATGAAATAAAACATTTCAAAATTGTGTGTCTCTCAAACTCTCCATCCTCTGGCCTGGGATGTCCTTTATCTCTCTGGTCTATCTGGCTAACTCACCTTCATCCTTCAAAATTCAGATCTGTTGTCATCTTATCTCCCTTACCTTGGCTGGCCCACAAAAATGTACTCTATCTCCTAATATTTTTATTTTAAATATATTTTATTATACTATAATATATTTAATTTTGTCTGACCTTCAATTTGGTTAGGAACTCTTGAAGTGAAGAATTTTATCTTACTCTTTTCTCTATTCCTAGCACTTATTATAGTGCCCAGAACATTAAAAACATCCTCAATATATTCTTGTTTGTTTGGATGTATTTTGATATGTTTCCACTATTTAATGATCTGATAAATTTGCTAAGCTGTTTGTGGACTAATATGTTACTTATTTGAAATAGCAAAATCCAGCTAAAATCATTTCTTTTTTAAAAAACCTTTATAAGGAAGGAGACTCTGGTGAATAATTTAGGCACATTTCCTTGTCCTGGTTCTTTTAAAATCTTTCATAACATAATTGGAAAGTATTAGATGAACCCATGAAATGCACATTGTTCAAAAAGAGTCAAATATTCATAATTTTATATGATAGATAGGTACTTTCTCAAGCTCCTTGGTTATCACCATGATTTTAACCTGGCAAAGCTAGGGTTATGTTCAACACCCAGGCCCTTTCTCACTCCTGTTTACTAGAGAGCAGGTTTGCTACACTGTATGTAACTAAAGTACCATGTTCCTCACTGTTGGGCATCATTTGGTCATGAAGTCTTGCAGGAGTGGGTATGAGCTAAGTCAGGGCTCATAGCAGAAGGGAATGTTACCCAGTCCTGGCTTTGTGCGCTTACGGTCAAACAGACTTTTTCAACCAGTGAGATTCCCCATCGAACATGTTCTTAGACCTCCAAATTAGGCTTCAAAACCAGGAATATGTGACACCTTATATGTCATTAAAGGATTTCCCCACATGGCTCTCTGTGTGCACTTGTGCACGCACACACACCACCACCACCACCACCACCACCACCACCACCACCACCACCACCAGCAGCAGCAGCAGTTTCCCCCTCAGCTTTCCCGACTCCCTCCCTCCAGGCCCATTTTGCATCATGTTGTATTGAGAGAATCAGGGGCTGCCTGGCATCCCTTTCCTCCCCTGTCACTGCTATTGGAAGGGGAGCTTTCCTCTTTGGCCTGTCCTACCTGTCTTAACTCCATTTTCTCTCTAGAAGAATGAATTAGTCTTTCCTGCTTCATGAAACTAATTGCAGATGCATGAATATGGTCTGAATGGTAATAGAGATAGAGGGCTTCAAATTCAGAGTTGCTTAGAACTACAAACAAAAACCTTTCTAAAACACTTAAGTTATAGTACTAACTCTCTACCAGTAGCAGTGTGACCTTCTTAGCATAGCCACAGTAAAAGAGGAAAAACAAAAATGTTGCCCTTCCTACCACTTAGGATTATAGTATCAAATGAGATAATGTACTTGAATATGCTTTGTGAATGCTTTAGCACCATGCAAATATAAAATATTAGTATTATGTGTTATTATGGGAATCTGTTCTACCCAACATTTTTATCAACCACTTGAACAAAGACATAAACGCATGATTATAAGCTTTGCAAATGATAGACATATGGGAGGAATAGCTAATAAAAAGAAGGGAAGATAGAATCAAAGTTCAAAGAAATCGTGACAGATTGGAATGATGACTAAAGCTACTAAAATGATATTTAATATGAACAGATGTAAAATACACTTCAGTTTAAAAAAATCATGTCAAGGGAGACCTATTATGACATCAGTTTATATGAGCCACAGTTATATGGCTGGGAGCTGAGGGCAATTTTAGATTTCTTTAATAGGAATATTGTGTCCAGGAAAAGGACAGATTATGCTACATGATAACATGCTTACATATGAAGCATTTAAATGCTGAAATATGAAAAACAGCACCATGTTAGGAAGCTCAAATCAGATCTCTGGAAAGCAACCAGAACTTGGAAAGCCTTAAAACCTTATCATATGAGAAGCAATTGACAGAATTAGGGTTGTTTTGCTTGGGAAGAGATGCATAAGGATGTCTACAAATGTTTCAAGAGCTTCCATATAGAAAGGCTGTAAAAATGCCTAATACAGAGAATAATGGAGAAATAAAAGAGATAACATGGCACATACTAGATTCTCAGTAAGCGACAGTTGAATCTAAATTCATTCTGCATTGCTCTAGTGGGAAGAATATAGTCTTGTAGATTGGAGAGTCCGTAAGTTAAAATGAAAGGAATGACTTTCCTGTGGTTAGAAATATCTAAGGAAACTAACATTTATTGCTGCCTAGAATGTTTCTGGAATGTGTTAGAAGTTTTGTGTATATTAGTGTTGTCTTATTGGAGTAAGTTCATCTTGATCTTATTATACACTTCCCTTCCATTCATGCCTATCCCACAACCAAGAAGGGTTAATATCTAGGAAGCCATTATATTTTCAGGAAAAAAAGGAAAGCGGGTAATTTTATCACCTTTAAATGGTAAAAAACATTCTTAGAGACAAAGAGATTATAAACTAAATATTCAATAATACCTTGAAAGCACCGTCTAAAGGCATTAGTTTTCAAACACTAGTGCGTATCGCGCCAGTCAGAGGGCTTGATTAAACACAGAGGGCTGTGACTTATCCCCAGAGTTTCTGAATGGGGAGATCTGATGTGGAGCCCCACAGTGGGCATGTCTAATAAGTCCCCAGGTGGTACTGATGAAGAGCCACTGCTCAAAGTAAACATGCCTTGTTCATAGCTCTTGCTAAAAAGAACAACACAAAGTGTCCATGCTTTTTGTCAAGTAAATCATCCCACCATTCTCAATTGATAATTAGGGTTAGAACCAAATTCATTCATGGGCTGTTCAGCGACCTATTCTGTGCCTTGCCATGCCTGTTTAAATGCCAGGCAATTCATGTAAGAAACAGAAGTAGAAAAACCAACAAGTATAAAGGAAGGAGTGGAAAAGGTAAGTAGGTAGAAGAGCAGAGAGAATTCAGAAAAAAGTAGGAAGCAGCTGAATCAGGTTAATGGGGAAGCTATAAAGAACCTTCAACTTCTTTTGCTAAAATTCCAGGAGCTCCTAGGGTCTGGTTTCCTTATCCACAAGTGGCTATACTAAAGTTTGTGTTCTTCCTGTTATCTAATTATTGGACTTTTTCTGTGTTCTTGTTTACATGCCTACATACAATGCATCCCACGCTTACTGATAATTTTGTGGGTGTAGAATTGGAAAGCCTGTATCAGGAAATTTAGAAGAACAGTATCTTGCTTCCAGAGTTAAGAAATCTGTTCCTGCTACATTGATTCCCTATCTTTTGCTTGAGACTTAATATTTTAAGTCTGGAAACCCTCTTGAAATGTTGAGAGACTTCTCTTTTCCTAGTGCTCTAATATTTCATGATAATATGTCTTCCTATGGGTTGTTGTTGTTTAATTACTGTCTGGGTACTCAGTGACTATTTTGTTCTGAAAAATTGTGTCTTCCATCATGGATTTTTGTTCGTTGCATTCTTTCTTTAATAATCTTTTGTTCTCTATTTTTTTTTGCGTGTGTTAATCCTCACCAGAGTATATTTTTCCATTGATTTTTAGAGAAAGTGGAAAGGAGCGGGAGAGACAGAGACAAACAGCAATGTGAGAGAGACACATCCATTGGTTGCCTCCCATATGCAGCCATGGATGGAGCCTGTAACTGAGATATATGCCCTTGACTGGAACCAAACTAGGATCCCTTCAGTCCACATGCCAATGCTCTATTCACTGACCAAACTGGCTAGAGCTGGTCTCTATTTTTGTTTTTATTTCTGTATGGGAGAAAACTATCCCTCCAGCCCTCATTGGAAAATTCAGTTCCTCCCCATATGTCTCAGGTGCCTTTCGAGTGCCTGCCCTAGCACAGGAACTCAGAGTGAGTGAGTTCGAGTAAGTCCCTGTGTGGAACTTTTAAGAGGAACTGCTTGGGCCATGACCAGTTTGGCTCATTGGGTGGAGCGTCAGGCTGGGGACTGAAAGGTCCCAGGTTTGATTCTGGTCAGGGGCATGTACCTTGGTTGCAGGCACATCCCCAGTGGGAGGTGTGCATGAGGCAGCTGATCGATGTTTCTCTCTCATAGATGTTTCTAACTCTCTACTCCTCTCCTTTCCTCTCTGTAAAAAATCAATAATATATATATATATATATATATATATATATATATATATATATATTTTTTTTTTAAAAAAGAGGAACTGCTTGGGACTCCAGCAGTCTTCCATTTCACTCAACCACAATTCCCACTGGTTTTCACAGTCAGAAATTATGGAGATATCTTTTCCTGGCACTGAACCCTTGGCTGAGGGGCCTAGTGTTGGGACTGGGACCCCTGCTCCTCAGAGAGGACTTCCAAACTAAAATATCCCTCCCAATTTTTAATTGTCATTTGTGGGTGTCTCAATATGACATCTTCTTTATATGCTCAGTTGTTGGACTTCTGTTCAGCTAGATTTCAGGCAGTTCTGAATAATGATTGTTCTATACTTAGTTGTAATATTGATGTGGTCATGGAAGGATTCAAGTACTGCCCTCTTTCAAATTCCAAGTGCTTTTTGGTGTTGGTCTCTGATTTATCTATTATCATCTATCTATCTATCTATCTATCTATCTATCTATCTATCTTTCTATCTATCTATCCATCTGTCTATCTATCATCTATCTATCTATCATCTCTCCCTCTTTTCTTTTTGTACTCTTTCCCTCCTTTGTTTCTTAAAAACTTCTTGCTTCTGCCTTGTGACTGCAAATTCTCCTCTTAACACTGGCTATTTAAAAATGTTTTCTTCTCATTTCTCCATCACCTTACAATCCTGGTAGACACAGAATTGGTAACAATACTGTAGAAATTTGGGATCTCTCAATTACAGCCACAAACAGGTCTGGTGACTTTTGAACCCAAAAGTCCAGAGATGGCATACTTCTCCTCTAGCACTTCGGTATATTTATCAGCAACTAGTCCCTTCTAAAAATTATTTTCTGCTTAAAATGTCTTACATCATTTCTGTTTCCTGCATTAGGACCTGATTGATGCCCCAAATATAGACTGAAGTAGAAAGATAAGATGAAGATACAAGAGTGTTTAGGAGTGAGTGCTGAAGACTGAGGTAGAGAGAGAGATGACCCTGAATTATGGACTAAGACCTGGTGTGTTTGTGTGTGTGTGTGTGCACGCATGTGTGTGTGTGTTTCTTTTTTTTATTATTAAATCTTTATTATTCAGATTATTACATTTGTTCCTCTTTTTTCCCCCCATAACTCCCCTCATCCGAGTTCCCACCCCACCCTCCGCCCTCACTCCCCACCCACTGTCCTCATCCATAGGTGCATGATTTTTGTCCAGTCTCTTCCTGCATCTCCCACACCCCGTTACCCCCAAAGAATAGTCAGTCCATTCCCTTTCTATGTCCCTGATTCTATTATAATCACCAGTTCATTCTGTTCATCAGATTATTTAGTAACTTGATTCTTAGATTCACTTGTTGATAGATGCATATTTGTTGTTCATAAATTATATCTTTACCTTTTTCTTCTTCTTCCTCTTCTTAAAGGATACCTTTCAGCATTTCATATAATACTGTTTTGGTGGTGATGAACTCCTTTAGCTTTTCCTTATCTGTGAAGCTCTTTATCTGACCTTCAATTCTGAATGATAGCTTTGCTGGATAAAGTAATCTTGGTTGTAGGTTCTTGGTATTCATCACTTTGAATATTTCTTGCCACTCCCTTTTGGCCTGCAAAGTTTCTGTTGAGAAATCAGCTGACAGTCATATGGGTATTCCCTTGTAGGTAACTGAGTTTCTTTCCCTTGCTGCTTTTAAGATTCTCTCTTTTTCTTTTGCTCTTGGCATTTTAATTATGATGTGTCTTGGTGTGGTCCTCTTTGGATTCCTGTTTGGGGTTCTCTGCGCTTCTTGGACCTGTAAGTCTATTTCTTTCACCAGGTGGGGGAAGTTTTCTGTCATTATTTCTTCAAATAGGTTTTCAATATCTTGGTCTCTCTCATCTTCTGGCACCCCTATAATTCTGATGTTGGTACGTTTGAAGCTGTCCCAGAGGCTCCTTACACTATCTTCGTATTTTCGGATTCTTTTTTCATTTTGCTTTTCTGGTTGCGTGTTTTTTGCTTCTTCGCATTTTAAATCTTTGACTTGATTCTTGCGCTCCTCTGGTCTGCTGTTGGGAGTCTGTATAATATTCTTTATTTCAGTCAGTGTATGCTTAATTTCTAGTTGGTTCTTTATCACAACATTGAGGGTCTCATTAGATCTCTTGAGGATCTCATTAAGTTTATCAGCAGCTTCTAGACAGTTCTTGAGAGACCTTAAAAGTGTGGTTTTGAGCTCTATATCCTCCATTTCTGTCATTTCTGTCCTGTTTCTTTGTCTCCGCATTTTTTATGCTTTCTTGGTGCACGCCCTAGTGGTCTTTGCGCGCAGTCTTGTTGTAGTTAAGCCTTGATTGTTGTAGGTATTACTGGGGGGCGGGGGGATTTGGCCTCCAGGCCAACTGGCTGTGAGAATCAGCTGTGTCTGCAGTGAGAGAACTGCTGTCCTCTGGGGAGGTGCTAATCTAGCCTTTGCCTGAGGCTATCCGGCAAATGCCTCTGTGCAGGGCTTAGGCGGGGCGGGGCGGGTCGCAGGGGATCAACAGGGTGGGTGGAGCAAGCAGTTAAGGCTGCTCTCAGTCCTGTCCCCAGAGGCTATGCTTCTCAGAGTCCCAGCAACTGCAGCAACCCTCTGAGAGAAAGCGGCCCCTGAGTTCCGACCGATGCCAGACAGTCCCGCTTCTCCCGTTTGAGTCTGGGTCCCTAGAGACTAGCCCAGAACTGGAGCTCAGAGCCTGAGGCTCCCTCCTGATTGAAAAAGACAACCGCGCCCTCAGCTGCCAGCCCACTCCGCGCGCACCTCCACACCTTTGTATTTTCCGCACTGAGCCTCCTCTGAGTCTCGGTATGCTTTTCTCTTTCCTTCTAGTTAAAGAATTTCCCCTCAGCCAGCCTTCCTGTGGTTCTGGGTGATGTCGGTTCCGTCTTTTAGTTGTATTTTTGAAGTGGTTGTGCGCGGCAGCAAACTCCGGTGTTTACCTATGCCGCCATATTGGTTCTCAGTACAGTTAATTTTTTCTGTGTTTCTTGTTTATAAGACTACTAGAGGCACAGTGCACAAAAATTTGTGCACTCAGGGGGTCCCTCAGCCCAGCCTATGCCCTCTTGCTGTGTGGGACCCCTCAGAGGATGTCCACCCCAGTGGGGACCCTCACCCCATGGAGGTTTGGCCAGCCTGGGTGAGGGGCTGATGGCTGTTTTCAGGCTGGCAACACCCACTTTAGGGTGGGGGGTCCCCACTGGGGTTCCTGGCCAGTCTGGGTGAGGGGCTGAGGGCCGTTTTCAGGCTGGCCAAGCACCCTGGCGACGTAAGCTCCGAGCCTCTTCTTTTTTTTTTATTCTGAGATTTATTTACCTTCTATAATTGAAACTTTGTTGCCTTTAGTGGAGGCCTGCGGAAAGCTTGGCTTCCTCCATCACCAGGGGCAACCACTCCTGGTCGCTCCAACTCTGTGGCTATGGCTGGCTGAAAGCAGGTATCTGGGGTTCATTTACCTTCTATAATTGAAACTTTGTTGCTTTCAGCGGCGATCAAAGCCGGGTCATGGCAGACGGGAAACCTGGGCTTCCTCCATCAATGGAGCAAGCAACACTTCTGCTCGCTCCAGCTCTGTGGCTGCCAGCCGCCATCTTGGTTGGGTTAATTTGCATATAGTTGCTCTGATTGGCTGGTGGGCATGGATTAAGGCATAGTGAAAGTACAGTCAATTTGCATGTTTGTCTTTTATTAGTATAGGATGGTAAATTTAAAAGAAAAGTAGGAATAAATATTTTTACAATCTTGAATTTGCTTTTTGTAGAAATAGCAAAATATAAACAAATAGAATGTGTTCATGCCCAGAATGTTGGGCATAACAATAAATTTTTAAAAAATGAGAGCTTCCTAGTGACTGTTATATTGCTAAGGAGATATTTTTCTAAGTATACCTCCTTTGGTTATTTCTAATCATTATGCATTTCAGGTAAAATGTAGTGTCTCCTCCTTTGTTTTATAAACAGATTCTTTCAGCATTTAAATAACATTATTGAAGTAGAATGGGAGACAATTATATATATTCTAGAGGCCAGGTGCACACAAAAATTTGTGCACTCGGAGGAGGTCCCTCAGCCTGGCCTGTGCCCTCTTGCAGTCTGGGACCACTTGGGGGATAACCACATGCTGGTTTAGACCCACTCCCTGGGGAGATTGGGCCTAAGCTGGCAGTCAGAGATCCCTCTGGCAGCCCAGGAGCACTCAGAGGATGTCCACATGCCAGTGGGGAGCATCCTTAGCTCCAGTCAGACATCCTTAGTGCAGCTGAGGAGGCGGGAGAGGCTACCACCACCACTGCTGAACTGGCAGCCGTCAGCCTGGCTTGTGGCTGAGCAGAGCTCCCCCTGTGGGAGTTTACTGACCACCATGGGGCAGCTCCTGCATTGAGCATCTGCCCCCTGGTGGTCAGTGTGCGTCATAGGACCAGTGATTCCCAGTTGTTCTGCTGTTAGGGTCAATTTGCATATTACCCTTTTATTATATAGGAGTGTCTGGCCAGCCTGGGTGAGGGGCTGATGGCTGTTTGCAGGCTGGCCACAACCCCCAGCCACCCAAGCTCCCAGTGGAGGCTGGCTGGAAGCAGGTATCTGGGATTTATTTGTCTTCTATAATTGAAACTTTGTTGCCATGAGCAGAGGCCACAGCCAGCTCTGGGCAGGTGGGAAGCTTGGCTTCCTCCATCGCCTGGACAGCCAAGCCTCCTGCTTTCTCCAGCTCTGTGGCTGCTGGCTGCCATCTTGATTGGGTTAATTTGCATATTGTCACTCTGATTGGCTGGTGGGTGTGGCTTAGGGCATAGTGAAGGTATGGTCAATTAGCATCTTTGTCTTTTATTAGTATACTAGGGGCCCGGTGGACGAAATTCGTGCACTGGGTGTGTGTGTGGGGGGAGTGTCCCTCAGCCCAGCCTTCCCCTTTCACATACTGGGAGCCCTCAGGCATTGACCCCAGCCCAGGCCTGACGCCTCTGACAGAGGCATCAGGCCTGAGCTGGGGGCAGAACCAGTGATGGGGGGAAATGAGGGTCCCCTGCTGGGCGGGAGAGCGGGTTGGGGGCGAGTCGCCCTGCTGGCCTGAGTGATCGGGTCCCGGGCGACCACTGGCACTCACGCCCCCAACCCGCTCTCCGGGGTTGAGGGCATGAGTGCAGGCAGATGCAGCAGCTGCCCCACTGGCTCGCATCCCGGTTTGCCGGCCGAATAGGGTCCCGGGCGACCACTGGCACTCGCGCCCCCAACCCACTCTTGTGGGTTGGTGGCATGAATGAGGGCGGACGCTACAGCCACCCCGCCTGCCCCGCGTGATCGGGTCCCAGGCGACCACCGGCACTCACGCCGCCAACCCGCGAGAGTGGGTTGAGGGCGTGAGTGCAGGCGGATGCGGCAGCCGCCCCGCCGGCTCGCGTCTGGGTTTGCCGGCTGGGTCGGGTCCCGGGCTACCGCTGGCACTCACGCCCCCTACCCGCTCTCGCGGGTTGGCGGCGTGAGTGCAGGCGGATGCCACAGCCGCCTCGCCGGCCCGCGTCTGGGTCTACCGGCGGGATCAGGTCTCGGGTGATTGCTGGCACTCACACCCCCAACCCGCTCTCTGATGGCGCTGTACCATCCTGCCTGCAATATGCAAATTAGCTGCCATCTTTTTTGGCGGTTAACTGCCATCTTAGTTGGAAGTTAATTTGCATATCTCACTGCTTAGCCAATGAAAAAGGTATCGGTCGTACGCCAATTACCATTTTTCTCTTTTATTAGTATAGGATATATATATATATATATATATATATATATATATATATATATATATATATATATGGTGATAAGTATTTTAAGAAAAGATGAGGCATGTGAAAAGATGGAGCATGATCATGATGATCATGATTCAGGATGATTTTTTAAAGAAGGTTGATCATAGAAGTCCCCTCTGAAGATATTTTAAGCAGAGACCAAATGAAGTAAGGGAACACTCCATGAAAATACTTGGAAGAAGAGCATTCCAGGCAAAAAGCACAGGAAATGCAAAAAAGTCTTAGAAGAATGCCTTTGTTTGTGTTGACAAACATCTAGAAGTCCATGGCAGGAGGGGCCTGTGAGAGGAGAAGGGGTGATAGGTAATCAATTTGGAGTCACTCAAGGAACAGCACACATAGAGCTTAGTTGGCCATGGAAAGATTTCAGTTCTAGCTTTAGTGTGATAAGGAATCTATTGAAATTTTTTGTGGGATAACTAACATGATCTGATTTAGGTATTTTAAGCATCATGAAAAATTAAGAGTAGCACAGGAAGATACCAGTAAATTAGGAGGCAGTAACCTTTGTGGTAGTGAGAAGCAAAAAGAGTTAGTGAAGTGTTTTATGACAGAACCAACATGTTTTGTTGAATGATCAGAGGTCAGGTATGAAAGAAAAGGAAAAGTCAGGATGACACCAGAGGTTTTGATTTGAGTAACCAGATGACAAGTGGTGCCATTTACTGCATTAGTAACTTTTGCAGAGAAGGAGTTTGGTGAAAGAAGAATATGACTTTTTTCAATCATGTTGATTTTGATATTTGCTTATTAGATGCTCAAGTTGAAATGTTAAGTAAGTAGGCAATGATATATGAGTCTGCATCCTTAATTTATAGAGACAGTAGTTTTCCTTCTGAGGTATTTATATTTAGTAAAATAACAAGTATTCTGGATATGCTAATGGCAAATAAGAGAGAAAGGATCATTTGCCTTATTTGAATATTTGTACATTTTTGTCTAATCATAAAATTTTAAGATATGATTATCATAGAAAATTAGGAAGCTGTAGATAAGCATAATGCTACCATCCTAAGAATATGACCATTTGTAATTTTGTATATTTCTTCTAGTGACTTAATATTATATGAGGAGCATTTTCTGAAAACATAAAATTTTATCACTGTATAATAAAAGCTACAGTGATTCAATAATTAAAGGTTTAGTACAATAATCAATAGTTAGTTCAATGAAGTGAATAAAGACTTCTGAAATAGGTTATAGTTTAGTATAAAAATTTAATAAATGGCAAAGGATCCTTGCATACTAAGAATAAATATATTCAACAAATCAAGGCATAGTCTTAATCTTATACCACAACCCAGCATTAAATGTAAAATTATTAAACCATAAATATTTAACCCTCTTTGAGTTTACCATACCTTGCCTACCTAAGCCTTTTCTTGCTAGTTATTTTCTATATTTGTTTTTATTTTTTACTAGAGCCTGGTGCACGAATTCATGCATCAGTGGGGTCCCTTGGCCTGGCCTGTGGGATCGGGGGGAATCTGGCTCTCCAACATCCCTAATGGGGTCCCGAATTGCAAGAGGGTGCAGGCCAGGCAGAGGTACTCCACCGGTGCATGACCCAGGCTGGGGAGGGATGTGGGAGGTTGGACAGCCAGAAAGGGACCATGGGAGGGCCCAGGGCGTGTCTGTCCCATCTCGCTCAGTCCGGATTAGCCAGACCCCATCAACAAGCTAACCTACAGGTCAGAGCATCTGCCCCCTGGTGGTCAGTGCAAGTCAGAGCAAGCAGTTGAGCAGCCTTAGCATATGATTAGCATATTACACTCTGATTGGTTGAATGGATGACTGGATGACCAGACACATAGCATATTAGGCTTTTATTATAAAGGATTTGTCATTGTTGACAGTACTACAGATATTCCTTTATAATATGCCAGATTACAACACTCCTTAGTTCAAAATCCTAAGGGCTTGTCATTTCATTCATATTAAGGCTAATGTTCTTCAAATGGTGCATTACATAATCTGAGTCCTGATCTCTGCCTAACCACTTTCTTCCTCTACTCTGCTCCAGCTAATCCTAGCCTCTCCTTCCCTCACATACTCTGTGCATTGCCCCACCACAGAGTCTTTGCACTCTCTGTATTCTCTGCCTGGAATGTTCCCCCAAATGTCCACATGACTTTCTCCATCAGTTCCTTCAGATCTTTCCCTCATTATTTTACTTAGACTAGTCACTGTTAACTTCCATTCCCTCCCACTGCACCCTTCTGTCAAGATTCTCTGTCCTTCTTAACCTCCTTAATTGCTCTATATCAAGTTTATTGCTACTTAATCAACTATGTATTCATTTATAAATCGTCTTCCCTCATTACAATATAAGCCTCATAAGGATGGGGACATCATTTTTTTGGCTTTATCCCTGATACAGACCCTGACATATATTAGGCATTCCATAACATTTTATTGTATGAATAATGGACTAATGAGAACAAAATAAAAGCCAATATTACCCAATATTTTTCTAGAAAAGTATTTTCTGAATATAAATGAAATTAAAAGAGAAGGTAAGAATTTCTTTTAAAAGCCCAAGAAGTTTTAGAAATCAAACAGAAGAGAAAAATTCTGTTTTCTATTTTTTTTAATTTTCTTTACAACCTCTCCCCCCAAAAATAAATAAAACTAAAGAAGAAAAAACAATAGAAAATTAATTACAAGCCTACAAGTCTAAAAAGGTATTTTGTTTGTTCTCTGTTGAAATTTAGTTCACTTGCTAAATTCTCAGGAGTTAAACTACAGAGTCCAGAGTAGCAAACAGAGTGAGAAAATAAGTACTAAATGGATGAAAGGATAGTGATAAGAATCAGAGGATAAAACAAAACAAAGCCATGCTATAGCTGACCAGCCAACTCCTGGTTGCATATCTGCAAATACCATTAGTGGTGGAGAGAAGGAAACTGTATTTTAAACCCAACTGTAACTCCCCTATATTTTCTGTCACTGTGGAAAAGCAGTGCTTACAATAGCTTTCTCTGTGCTTCCCACGTGGGATTTAGCCACTGTTGGAACTTTGTGTTGTTCATTGTGAAGCTAGAAAAGTACAATTCTACTACATTTAAGCCACTTTGTAAGGGGAAATGCAACTGTCAGCTCAGGTGGCTTTAAGCTGCCAGAGTTTGGGGAGTAAAACCAACTCATCTCTCTTCAAAATCCCCACGTGAGAAGACAAGCTGACAGATATTAGTTCTGTCTTCCTGTAATACACTGTTCGCATGCAATGCAGTGGTGTCATAGGAGTGCACATCAGAAGCAACTGTGGAGCCTTAGAAAGTATTGTGCTTTTCCCCCAGCCCTCCCAAGATTCTGATTTATTTGGCCCAGGGTTCTGTCCTAGACATAAGGATTTGGAAATGCTCCCAGGTAATTCTAATATGCAGCCAAAGTTGGAAACCATAAGTTTTTCTTTTTTTCTTCTTTCTTTTATTCTGATTTGCCTACTCAGAATCATTTTTCTGTTTCTTATGACATCAAAATTTTTTTCAGGCTTCAGTTCGCATTCATTTAGGAAACTGAGGAAAACTGACTCCTCTCGGCTTCAAGGTTGAGCCTTCTTGGCTTGTGGGCATCAGCTCATTCCATTCCCCTATCCACCATCATTGGTCCAGGATGAGCAGTCAGGGTGGATCTCAACACATTTGCTTAAAAGTCTGTGACAAGAACATTTTTTTTTTCTTCCTCAGACATTGAAATGTGTAGATGTGAAGTCGGGAACCATTGCAGGCATTGTTCTCCATGATGGAAGCAGTGTGAGGATGTGATCATCACAGAGAAGAGGACACAGCCATGGGAAATGCAGAGAAGCAGCTAGTCCTGAGCTTATGGTTATCCTCAAGCCTATTCTATTTCTGAGATTCCACTTAGATAAGTCAAAAATGGGTCATTTTGTTTAAGTCAATTGGAATTGATATGAAGCGAACATGCTCCAACAGATATTCCCTGTGTGCTGTTTTTCTTTCTGCCTCTCTTAAACCTGGGCCAGTCATTTAAGGAAGATGCCCAAATTCTCATTCAGTATTTACAGGGGACTGAGAAAAAATCTTGCTGATGATTTTTCATGATCATCTTCCTAGAATAAGGTAAATCTTTTTTTTAAAAAAAAAACAAAAAACAAAACTGATTTCAGAGAGGAAGGGAGAGGGAGAGAGAGATAGAAAATCAATGGTAAGAGATAATCATCTATCGGCTGCCACCTACATGCCCCACACTGGGGATTGGGTCCACAACCTGGGCATGTACCCTGACGGGGAATCAAACTGTGACCTCCTGATTCATACCTTGAAACTCAACCACTGAGCAATGCTGGCTGGGCGAGGTAAATCTTGATGTAAGCAGGATACCATTTTTGTAATTTGAAATGAAAGTGCTATCTTCTATGACCTGAATGAGGTCAATTGAAGTAAGGATTGCAACAACAAGTGTTCATATTCCATATGCTACTTTCTCAGAAGCCCCATGATAAGCAGGCTTCCTATCTGTTGGCAAATCAATAATCATTGAGTAGATGATTCACAGGAACATCATTAGGAAGTGTAAGTTGGGTTAGAATACAGAGTAATGAAAGAAAGGCATGACCCATGGCCTCAAGTAGTCTACTATTTATTTGAGCATTTCTCCATGCACTTCACTTCCAGGTAATCAGAGCCTGCTTTCCTAGGGGAAGAAAGGTCTGGGGATCAGGACTATGTCTTACCTTATGTCTTACCCTTTCTATCTTTAGAATGTTGATCCAGAACAACAGTAGTGAAGACAGTCATCTTTTCACTAGAGCCAACAAATCCATAACCTTGCCATCTTGGAACTGAAATCAAAACCAGAATGGGTACTGGAATATTCCCCTTCAGTTTTTAGCTTATATCATTTTTTCCAATTCCAAAAACTAGCATGTTTCAAGTGACCAGACATAGATCTCCTGTGTGTGACCATCTAGTGATGTTTCACTGTCTAGCCTTCATCTCAAGCTGACTTCCTCCAGCTGGGGATCACATTTCCCCCTTTATATTCATAGGAAACTGAATTTTTTTTATGATTCCACAAACTAATCTGACAAACAAACCATAGTCTTCCAGGAATTCTGAATTTTGATGAAAAAAAATACAGCCTTCAAATATTTTTCCTAGTTTCTGATAGAATAAAATCATTTGGATTTCATAGGCTGATTTCAGTCAAATTGACAAAGAGGCAGAAGTCTTAGAGATATATTGAGTTTTCTTGTAGGCAGCCACCCATGAAGTTAAAATCCCAGGGAAATCAAATTTCTTTAGTTCAGTCATTTGCCTCAAGTAATGACTTGCTTTTGCACCAACCATAACATTTCTCTACCATTACAGCGATTTAGAGCATTTCTGTGTATCACATTATTTTCACTTGGACACAGTTTTCCCTGCTTCACTGCTGAACCATCCAGTGCTCAAGGTGCTGTCAGTGCACATGAAGGGACAATCTGCAGGCTTTACTGAGCAGGTGAAGTGCTCCATCATGACTGGTTACACTCAAGTTATGAGCCTTTATCTTCAGCTCAAAGTAGCACTGCATTTTCTCTTAAAGCTTGGGAATCACAATCTAGAGACCTTAGTTTTTATATTGTGGGTATGGGTGAGTATAAGAAGCAGGAACAACAATTTTCAGGGAGATCAATTCTGACACACGGATAGTGCTGGAGTGGGCTTAAAAATGCATATACCAACCCCAACTCAATTCTTTTGCTCATAGGCCCTATGATGCCTCATAAGAGACTAATATCAAAAGGTCTGGCCTGGGAAAGGAATGAGCCCAAACACCACTCACTAAGTTTTACAAAGACTGGTGGTATTTGCTTTTGAAACTCTTTTATTATGAAATAAAACATATATGCATCTACTGAAGTGCATGAAATGCATTTTCAGATTAATAAATAGTTATAAGCAGCACTCATGTAAATATAAGTCAAGCCAAAGAGTACTATTAACATTCTGGAACCCCCACGTGTCTCCTCCCACCATTCTCTCCCTTGGGGGTAATTATTAACTTGACACTAATAATAGTCGAGTCCTTTTTTTCTTTAGTTTTCGTTTTTGTTTCCGAATCCCTACACAAAATAATATTCAAAATGTTTTGAAATTATATAAATGGAATCATGCTGCATATATTTCCCATAACATGTTTTTTTTCATTATTGTCCACTGTTAATATTGTAAATTTCAGCCATATTATTGTACATAGAATTAGTTCACTAATTTTCAGTTCTGTTTATGGTTTATTGACATCACAGTTTGTTTATCCATTTTACTATGAAAGAGTTCTTTTAAGTTTTTGGAAATTTGAAAAATGCTGCTTTGAACATTCTTTTTTTAAATTTTTGTTTATTGATTTTAGAGCAAGAGGAAGGGGAAGAGAGAGAAACATCAATTAGTTGTTCCACTATTTCTGCATGTTTTGCTTGATTCTTGTATGTTCCCTGACAGGGGAGTGAACCCACAACTGTGGCATATTGGGACAATGCTCTAACCAAGGGAGATACATTCTTGCATCTTGTTTCTTGTTGCATATAAACATGCAGATGTATAGGATATACACTTACAAATGGAAAGACTAGGTCATAAATGTGTGTGCTTTTTCAACTTTGCTAGTTTTTTTTTTCAACTATAATATTACTTAATAATCTATACTAATTTGCAAAATGTACTAATTTACATTGCTAAGTGATACATGAGTTTATTTGTTCCATATTCTTGCTAGCACTTGGAATAGTCAAGTATATTTGAGTGTCTGCCAACATAGAACATTGTATTAGAATCTTATGTTCATTTTAATATACATTTCTCTCCTTACTAATGAATACTCACTCCAACATTTAGCGTTTTTACTGGTCATTGTCATATTTTGCTCAGACTGCTGTAACAAAATATCATAGATTGGGTGGCTTAAACAACAGAAATGTATTTCTCAGAGTTCCAGAGACTGGGAAGTCTAAGAAGTGGCCAGCCAGTTGGGCTCCTCATGAGAGCCCTCTTCCTAGTATGCAAATAGCTGTCGTCTTGTTGTATCCTTACATGAGGAAGAGAGATCATTCCTTTCCTGACTTTTATTATAAGGGCACCAATCTCATCCATGAGGGCTCTGCCCTATTGACTTAACTACCACCCAAAGGCCCTACTTCTAAACACCATTACACTGGGTATTAGGGCTTCAACAAATGAATGTTAGGGAAGCACAACAATTCAGTCCATAGCAGTCATTTAGATAGCCTGTTTTGTGAAGTACCTCCTCAAACTATTAGGCAATTTTTCAGTTGAATTATCTGACTTTTTTCACTTTGATTTATTGGATACTGTTATAGATTTTGAATCCTCTTACATATCCTAGATACTTTGTTAGTTATAAGTGTTGCAAATATTTCCTCCCACTCTGCAGTTTATTTTGTCTCTATAATAAAGTTTTTTTGATTATTAGAAAT
Organism: Myotis daubentonii; assembly: GCF_963259705.1. Lineage (NCBI taxonomy): Eukaryota > Metazoa > Chordata > Mammalia > Chiroptera > Vespertilionidae > Myotis > Myotis daubentonii. Next base: position 62,641,615 of record NC_081842.1, on the reverse strand, counting down.
TATTAACTTAATGCATTCTTCTTTGTAAATCTTTATCATTATGACTGTTACTTGTAATTTTTTTAAATCAATAATTCCTAGCCTGAGGTCAAAAGATAGTGTCCTATATTCACTCTTAAACACTTTATAGCTTTTTGCCATTAAAATTTAGTGATGTTTCTTAATATGGTGTGAGTTAGCAGTTTACTTTAAAAAATATTGCCTGCATGGTTTATTGAAAGTTTGTCTTTTTAAAACTTATTTGCAGTAACAATCTACACTAATAAAAGAGAAACATGCAAATTAACAATCACTCCACTACACCAACAAGCCAAGCCCACCAGCCAATCAGGAGCGAGTATGCAAATTAACCCAACTAAGATGGCGCTGCCACGGAGCTGGAGTGAGCAGGAGGCTTGGGTTGCCCCTGGCGATGGAGGAAGCCAAGCTTCCCACCTGCCCTGGCCAGTCCTGAGCTCCGCTCAAGGCTACAAAGTTTCAATTATAGAAGATAAATAAATCCCAGATACCTGCTTCCAGCCCTGCCTGGCCTCCGCTTAAGGAGGCACTGAAAAAAAAAAAAAAAAAAGAAGAAGAGTCTGGGAGCTTGGGTCGCCGGGGGGGCATGGCAGGCTGAAAACAGCCATCAGACCCTCACCCAGGCTGGCCAGGTACCGCATCAAGACACCTCCACCCTGAAGGGGCTCTGGGCAGCCTGAAAATGGCCCTCAGCCCCACATCAAGGCTGGCCACACCTCCGTGGGGTGAGGGTCCCTGCTGGGGGGCGTGGCCAGCCTGCAAACAGCCATGAGCTCCTCACCCAGGCTGTCCATGCACCCCAGCCGTGACCCCCACCCTGATCCACAACACCCTTTACGGCAAACCAGCCAGCCCCCAGCCATGCACCACGCCTCTATCCTATATAATAAAAGGGTAATATGCAAATTGACCCTAACAGCAGAATGACTGGGAATGACTGGTCACTATGACACACACTGACCACAAGGGGCAATTGCTCAATGCAGGAGCTACCCTCTGGAGGTCAGTGCGCTCCCACAGGGGAAGCTCTGCTCAGCGTCAAGCCAGGCTGATGGCTGCCAACACAGCAGTGGTGGCAGGAGCCTCCCCCACCTCCTCAGCAGTGCTAAGGATGTCCTACGGCAGCTCAGGCCTGCTCCCCGCTGGCAAGTGGAAATCCTGCGAGGGCCCCCGGGCTGCCAGAGGGACCCCACTTGTGCACGAATTTGTGCACCAGGCCTCTAGTTTCTTAATAAATCAAGTAACCATTTATATTCATTGCTAGTTCTATGCTCTCTTTTTGTTGGCATTGATCTATGTTTGCCAAACCCACACTGCCCTTATGACTGCAGGTTTATTATAACAGAGGAAATTCTCCCATCTTGTTTTTCTTCCAAAATGTCTTGGCTATGTTTAGGTCCTTGCAATTCCATATAAATGTAAAGTTGACTTGTTGAGATTATGAATAAAATTGTATTAAACAATTTTATGAAGAATCCATGAAATATAGATATGTAGATAGATATCTACATATATATATAACTATATATATAATATATAATATATATATAACTATATATAGATAATATATATATATATATATTATATATATATATACACTAGAGGCCCAGTGCACAAAAATTTGTGCATTGGCGGGGTTGGGGGTTTGTCCCTCAGTCCCACTTGTGCCCTCTCACAGTCTGGGACCCCTCAGGAGATAACAACCTGCTAGCTTAGGCCCACTCGTGGGTGGCAGAGGGCAGGCGCAATCCCTAGGTGCCTGCCCCGCAGCTCCTGGTCGGGCTCAGAGAAGGGCCGATTGGGGAGTTGGGGCACCACCCCCTGTCATGCACAGAGCAGGGTGAATCAGGAGGTTGTGATGCCACCCTGTCACGCTCAGGGTAGGGCCAATTGGGGGGTTGGGGCACCACCCCCTGTCACACTCAAGGCAGGGTCGATGGGGAGGTTGTGGTGCCACCCCCTGTCATGCACAGAGCAGGGTGGATCAGGGGGTTATGGTGCCACCCCTGTCACACACAGAGCCAGCCCATCAGGGGGTTGGGGAGCTCCCCCCTGTCACCCACAGAGCAGGGCTGATCAAGGGGTTGGGGAGCTCCCCCCTATCAGGCACGGAGCAGGGCTGATCAGGGGGTTGGGGTGCCTTCCCCTTTCAAGAACAGAGCAGGGCGGATAGGGAGGTTGTGGCCCCGCCACCTGTCACACATAGAGCTGCAGGGTGATCAGGAGGTTTGGGCGTGGCCCCCTGTCATGCTGCTCGAGGGGCCAGGAGGCCTCATGGCTCCACTGATCCCAGTGCTAAGAGGCCTCGCTGCTCCGCTGATCCCGGTGCTGGGAGGCATATTACCCTTTTACTATATAGGATAGAGGCCTGGTGCACGGGTTGGGGCAGGCTGGTTTGCCCTGAGGGGTGTCCTGGATCAGGGTGGGGGTCCCGCTTGGGTGCCTGGCCAGCCTGGATGAGGGGATGATGGCTGTTTGCAGCTGGTCAACCCCCTTCAGGGTGGGGGTCCACACTGGGGTACCTGGCCAGTCTGGGTGAGAGGCTGAGGGCCGTTTTCAGGCTGGTGGGTGACTGAAGCTCCCAGCCTCTCCTTTTTTCCTTTTTTTTTTTTAAATTCTTGGATTTATTTACCTTCTATGGCTGTCACTGGAGCTGAGAGCCGGCTTTAGCTCAGATCTCGGCTGCTGAAAGCAGGTTTCTGGGCTTTGTTTAGCTTCTATATTTGAAACTTTGTTGCAACTCCAGCTCTGAGATCCCGGCCGGCTGAAAGCAGGTTTCTGGGGTTTTGTTTCACTTCTATATTTACAACAATGTTTCTTAGAGAGCAGCTCAGAGCCCAGCAGCGGCGGGCCGGGAATGTCAGCTTCCTCTGTCACTGGAGCAAACAAGCCTCCTGTGCATGTCAGTTGCCTGGCTGCCGGCCGCCATCTTGGCTGGCAGTTAATTTGCATATTGTCCTGATTAGCCAATGGGAAGCATGTCGGAGCCATGGTTAATTACCATGTTTCTCTTTTATTAGATAGGATTAGAAGCCCAGCATGTGAATTCTCATGGTCCTGCCCACTCATGCAGCCTTGCTGTGCTTACAGCCCCACCCACCCACAGCTACCCCACCATGCTCACAGCCCCACCCACTCACACTGGTCTTTGTTCATTATGGTGTTAGGGCCACTGGTGTCTTATCATATAGATATATATATTACATATAAGTTCTTATACATTCTTGTAATTCATTTGCAGGATTTAGATAATTTACATAAATATGTAAATGATAGATTTTTAAAACTTATTAACAAAGGTTTTGCTGGTATATAAATATACAATTGAAATATACATTTTTGCATATACTGAACCTGCTAAGCTCTCTAATAAATTTTTATAGCTTATTTATACATTTTTCTACATTCACATCATTTCCTTTATGAATAGCAAAGAATTATTTCTTTCTTTCAAATTTGTTTACCTTTTCCTTTTCTTTCTTTTTTTTCATTTCATTGGTTGAGGCCATGAGAATAATGATGACAGTGAGGATCTTTGTTTGATTGACAAACTTAAAGGAAAGCTTATAACATTTGATCCTTAAATAATATGTTGGTGAAAACTTTTATTATATACTAGAGGCCTGGTGCACAAAAATTTGTGCACTCGGGGGGGGGGAGGGGGTTCCCTCAGCCCGGCCTGTGCCCTCTCGCAGCTTGGGACCCCTCGGGAGATAACGACCTGCTGGCTTAGGCCTGCTCCTGGGTGGCAGAGGGCAGGCCCAATCCCTAGGTGCAGCCCCTGGCCGGGCTCAGAGCAGGGCCGATTGGGGAGTTGGGGCGCTGCCCCCTGTCATGCACAGAGCAGGGCGATCGGGAGGTTGTGATGCCACCCTCAATCACGCTCAGGGTAGGGCTGATTGGGGGGTTGGGACACCGTCCCCTGTCACACTCAAGGCAGGTTCAATGGGGAGGTTGCGGCGCCACCCCCTGTCATGCATAGAGCAGGGCCAATCAGGGGGTTGGGGCACTGCCCCCTGTCACTCACAGAGCAGGGCCCATTAGGGGGGTGGGGGCTCTGTACCCTGTCACACACAGAGCAGGGCCAATCAGGGGGTTGGAGGGCTGCCCCCTGTCACTCACAGAGCAGGGCCCATCAGGGGGTTGGGGCACCGCCCTCTATCACCCACAGAGCAGGGCCGATCAGGGGGTTGGGGTGCCGCCACTATCACACTCAGGGCAGGGCCGATGGGGAGGTTATGGCTCTACCCCGTCACAAACACACAGAGCAGGGCCGATCAGGGGGTTGAGGCGCCGCACCCTGTCACACACAGAGCCGCAGGGCGATCAGGGGGTTGGGGAGCTCCCCCCTATCAGGCACACAGCAGGGCTGATCAGGGGGTTGGGGCACCTTCCCCTGTCACAAACAGAGCAGGGTGGATAGGGAGGTTGTGGCCCCGCCCCCTGTCACACACAGAGCCACAGGGCCATCAGGGGGTTTGGCGCTGCCCCCTGTCACACTGATCCCGGTGCCGGGAGGCCTCGCAGCTCCGCTAACCCCAGTGCTGGGAGGCATATTACCCTTTTACTATATAGGGTAGAGGCCTGGTGTATAGGTGGGGGCCGGCTGGTTTTCCCTGAAGGGTGTCCTGGATCAGGGTGGGGGTCCCCACTGGGTTGCCTGGCCAGTCTGGGTGAGGGGCTGAGGGCTGTTTTCAGGCTGGGGGTGACTGAAGCTCCCAACCGCTCCTTTTTTTCTTTTTTCTTTTTTATTCTGGGCCAGCTTTAGCTTTGAGGCTTGGCCCCAGCTCTTAGGCCTCTGCTGCTGAAAGTAGGTTTCTGGCCTTTGCTTACAATGTTGCGATCCTGCCGGCTGAAGCCCGGCGGACTAAAGCAGGTTTCTGGGGTTTTGTTTAGCTTCCATATTTGTTACATAGTGGCTTAGAGTTGCAGCTCAGAGGCCTGCAGCGGCAGGCGGGGAACGTTGGAGTCCTCCGTCACTGACGAAAGCAAGCCTCATATTAGGTTCAAGCTGCCTGGCTGCCGGCCGCCATCTTGGCTGGCAGTTAATTTGCATATTGCCCTGATTAGCCAATGGGAAGGGTAGCGGTCGTACGCTAATTACCATGTTTCTCTTTTATTAGATAGGATTTCCCTGATTCTTGATTCCTAGGTTTCCAAAGATTTAGATTTTTTAAAAATAAAAAATGGGTGTTGACTTTTGTCAAATGCTTTTTCTATATATATTGAAAATTAATAATTTTTCACTATAATCTCTCAGCTTGAATATAATGTACATAATGTATTACCTTTTTATATAGTACTATATTCTTAGGTTTTGCTTTTGCTATTATTTTGTTTGCCTTTCTAGTCCATGATTAGTGTTGAACTGTAAATTTATAGTCCAGTCCTCAGAAGTTTTCAAAAATTTAGTACAGTGTAAAATATATAAATTAATAAGTACATTTTGTTCAATGCATGTAAATGTGTGTGTATGTTTATACAGTGAAAGACACACACAGGCTATTGTACTGTCACTACAATTAAGTTTGTGAACATACCCATTACCCTGAAAATTACTCTCTTGTCCCTTCAAAATGTCTTTCTTCAACCCATCCTTAATCTCACTTTTAATCCCCTGGCAAACACTGAACTACTTTCTGTCACTATAGATTACTTTGCTTTGTCTAAATTTTATATAAATTGAATTATAAAATCAGTATGTACTTTTCATGATCTGGATGCTTTCACTCAATAATATTACTTTGATATTCATCAATGCTCTACATATCAATGTTTGATATTTATACTGCTGAAAAATATTTCATTATATTGATATGCCACAATTTGTTTATTCATTCACTTCTTGATGGGCATTTGGGTTGTGTAGAGTTTTTTACTATTACACATACAGCTACTCTGAATATTGGTGCATGTGTATGAATATAAATAAATATTTGAATTTCTCTAGGGTAAATACCTAAAACTCTAAAGTTGGGGTCATATGTAGGTATACATTAAATATCTAAGAAATTGCCAAATTAGTCTTCAAAATAGTTGTACAATTTGACTTTCCCACCAACAGTATACAAGAGTTCAGTTGTTTTATACTCTTGCCAATACTTGGTTATTGTTAGTCTTTTTAGCATTAGTCATTATAATAGGTGTGAGTATATATCCTTGGTATTTAGTTTTGAATATTTTAATATATTTTTTACAGAGAGAAGGGAGAGGGAGAGAGAGAAACAGCGATGTAAGAGCGAAACATTGATTGGCTGCCTCCTGCTTGCCTCCTATGGGGTATTGTACCTGCAACCCAGGCATGTACCTTGACAGGGAATTGAACCAACAAATTTTTGGTGTATGGGATGACAACCAACCTACTGAGCCACACTGGCCAGGGCTATTCTTGGTGTTTTAATTTGCCTTTCCCTAATGGCTAAAGATGATGAGCATCTTTTCACATGCTTATTTGCAATCTATATATCACTTTATAAAATACATTTTCAAATACTTCTCCACTATTTTTATTGAGTTTATTAAATAAACTAGAGTGGAGGGGTCCCTCAGCCTGGCCTGCACCCTCTCCAATCTGGGACCCTTCGGGGGATGTCCGACTGTCTGGCAGTCAGATATCCCTCTCATAATCCAAGACCATTGGCTCCTAACCGCTTACCTGCCGACGAGCCTGATCACCCCTTACCTGCTTGCCTGCCTGATTGCCCCTCACCTCCTCTGCATGCCTGCCTGATAACCCTAACTGCTCCACTGCTGGCCTGATCATCCCTAACTGCTCTCCCATGCCAGCCTGATCGCTCCTCACTGCTCTCCCCTGCTGAACTGATTACCTCTAACCACTCTCCCCTGCTGGCCTGATCGCCCCTCATTACTCTCTCTTGCTGGCCTGATTGCCCCTAACTGCCTCTGCCTTGGCACCCACCACCATGGCTTTGTCTGGAAGGACATCCAAAAGGACGTCCAGAAGACATTCGGTCTAATTAGCATATTACCCTTTTTATTAGTATAGACTAGAGACCCAGTGCATGAAATTTGTGCATGGGGGGTCCCCTCAGCCCTGCCTGAACCCTCTCCAATCTGGGACCCCTCAGAGGATATCTGACTGCTAGTTTAGGCCCGATCCCCAGGATTTGGCCTAAACTGGCAGTTGGACATCCCTCTCACAATCCAGGACTGCTGGCTCCTAACTGCTCACCCTGTCTGCCTGCCTGATTGCCCCTAACTGCTGCCTCCCCCATGCTAGCCTGATCACCCCTAACCACCTCTGCCTGTTGGCCTGATCACCCCTAACTGCCCCTCCCCTGCCTTCCTGGTCACTGCACGCAGCCTGCTGTTCAGTTGTTTGGTTGTCCCCAACTGTACCCCCCCTGCTGACCTAGTCGCCCCATGCAGCTTGCTGTTCAGTTGTTTGGCTGTCCCTCACTAACTCCCCTGCCAGCCTTGGCGCCCATGCAGCTTGCTGTTCGGCTGTTATGGCATCCCAGACAATTTGCATATTCCTCTATTATTAGTATAGATATTTATTAAATTAATATTTATGTATATATTTGCAGGTCTATTCTGTACTCAGTGAGTTTCTATTTATCTATTTGTTGATTTTCATCCCTAAACAATCTATCTTGATTACTATAGCTATAAAGTAAATCAGAATACAACTCTACTGCTTTATTTTCTTACAAATTTTGTTTTGTCTACTCTAGATACTTTACATCTCAATGTGAATGTTAAAATCAGCTTGTCAAAGAATTCCTTCTGAGATTTTGATTACTATGACACTGACTCCTTAGACTAATTTAAAGAAAAATGACAGGTTAACAATATTGAGTCATATAGTCTATGGACATTGTATCTTCATTGTTTTAGGGCTGAATTCCTCTCAGCATTTTCTGTTTTTTCTTATAAAGGCTCTGTACATTTTTTGTTAGATTTATCTCTAAGTATTTAATATTATTGATGCTACTGCAAATAGTATTTTTAGTATTTCAATTACTGATTGCTAATACATAGCAAACAAATTAATTTTGTATGTTGATCTTATATCCCACAACTCTGCTAATCTTACATATTAGATTTAGTGGGTTATTTATTTTGGATTGCATAAGGTATTTTACATAAACAATTGTGCTTTCTGAAAATAAAGACAATTTCACTTCTTCCTTTCAATGTCATTTAACTTTTTTGTTTTGTTTTGTTTTGTTTTGGTTTGGTTTTTCTACCTTTGTGGACTGATTGGAACCTCCACTAGAATGTGAAATAGAAATTGTGTGAGTGAATATCCTTACTCTGTTCATGATCTTAGGAGGAAATATTCTTTTTTTCCCAACCATTAAGAATGATGTCAGCTGAAAGTTTTTCATAGATGACATTTATCAGATTAAGGACATCTATTCCTTGCTTTCTGGGAACCTTTTATCAGTAATGGATGTTGGGTTTTGTTAAATGCTTTCCTTTTATCTGCTGAGACTATCACTTCATTTTGTTATCGTGTGTGTGTGTGTGTGTGTGTGTATGTGTGTGTGTTTAGTCTGTAAATAACATGAATTACATGAATTGGTATTTAAATGTCAAACCAATATTGCATTCCTGAGATAAATCCAAATTGGGCATAATATGTTATCTTTTTATATATTGTTGGGTATGATTTACTAAAATTCTGTTGAAAATATTTACATGTATGTTCATGAGAGATATTGTTTTATTGTTTTCTTTTCTGTTGGTCTGGTTTTGCTATCAGAGTAATCCAGTCTTATAAATTGTATTACAAATAGTTTCTTTAATATTCTGGAAGAGTTTTTGTTTATACATGTGCTAAATACTTATAAATGATCTGTGCATAATTAAAATTAATGTACATTTTTCAGTTGTTGAGTCAATTTTGTTAATGATGCTTTTTAAAAAATTTATATCCTGATATTTTTAAATGCTTTTCTATCACTTTCTAAGATAAAACTGTTGAATTTTCTGAATTTAGAAGTTTATCAATTCTTCATTATATTTCTGTCAGTTTTTGGTTTGAATAATTTGAGGTTTTGCAAATAAAGACATACAATTTTAAAATTGTTATATCATTCTGGTCATTGTATATTTTATCATTTTTAATGATTCCTTTTAATTTTACTAATTCTATTTGCCTTAAAGTCTCTTTTGCTTCTTATGAATATAACTAGAAGCCCGGTGCACGAAATTTGTGCATGGGGGGGGGGTCTCCTCAGCCCAGCCTGCACCCTCTCCAATCCGGGACCCCTAGGCGTATGTCGGACTGCCAGTTTAGGCCCGATCCTGGAGATCCCTCTCACAATCCTGGACCATAGCTCCTAATTGTTCACCTGCCTGCCTGCCTGATCACCCCTAACTGCCCCCCACTACCAGCCTGGTTGCCCCTAATCGCCCCCCCGCTGGCCAGGTCCCCTCATATTGCCCCCCCCCACTGGCCTGGTCGCCCCACGCAGCCTGTTGTTCAGTCGTTTGGTCATCCCTCACTAACACCCCTGCCAGCCTGGTCATAGGCAGCCATCTTATGAGGGTGTGATGGTCAATTTGCATATTACCTCTTTATTATATAGGATTATATCAAATTCTTAAAACTAGAACTTAATGACATCATTTTCATCCATTGACTTAACACTTTCTTTATCCATGTATTTTAGGCTTATTTCTTGTAAACAGTACAAACTTTTTCTTCCAAGTCAGATTCTCTCTCTTTTTTTAAACTAGAGCATTTACTCCATTTGTATTCAGAATACTGACTGCTATATTTGGATGCCTTTATACTATCATATCACACTTCCTGTCTGTCATCTTTGTTTTTATCTCTTTTCTTTTTTATTTATTGAATATTGAATATTTTAATAATGTTTTCATCCATTATTATTATAAAATTTCATCCCTCTGTTTCCACTCTTATTGTGGCAATATTAGAAGTTGTAACATGCACAATGATCTTATTAAAGTTCATAATTATTTAATTCTTTTAACCTCTTCTTTGAAAATGTATTTGAAATGTTACCCCCATTAATTCCACCCATTCCAATATATAGCTTATAGTTCTGTGATTTTTTTTTGTTATCTGAAATTTTAAATTATTTTTTCTATTTATATTACCCCCCCAAGATGTTATTATTTTTATTTTATAGATTCAGTGTTCATTTATATTGACCCCATATTTGTACTTTCTTTGATCTTCATTTTTTTCTTGCAATTCAACCATTCTATCAGAGATCACTTTCTTTGACCTGAAAATTATTTTTTTTAGATTTTTCAAAAACTAATAGTCTTCTGGTGACTAATTATTCCAATATTTATTTTAGTAAGCATGTCTTTACTTAATCTTTTTTAAAATTGACATTTTGCTGAACATAGAATTGTAATCTTGCCATTATCCATGAGACTATATTCTCTTTCTTCATAGCATTTAAAATTTGTAACTCTGCACTTATTTTTTTCAATATCTGTATTTCCAACTAGGATAGTGGGCCATAAATTTTATGTGTATGGGGACTATGCCCACTTTAGACACTAATGGATATTTAAACCTAGGGCCTGAAATATAAAGGTTAAACAATATAGATTTAAATCCTATATAATAAAAGCCTAATATGCTAAATGTCCAGTTGACTGGTTGGCCATTCAACCAATCAAAGTGTAATATGCTAACGATATGCTAAGGCTGCTCAACCGCTCGCTATAACATGCACTGACCACCAGGGGGTAGACCGTCGACTAGTCGACCAGTCGACCAGTTGCTATGACATCCACTGATCAACAGGGGGCAGGCACTCCAACCAGTAAGTTAGCTTGTTGATGGGGTTCAGCCAATTAGGACTGAGCGAGATGGTCTGGACACACCCTGGAGCCCTCCCACAGTCCCTTCCTAGCTGGCCAATCTCCTGCATCCCTCCTTGGCCCTGATCATGCACCAGTGAGGGTCCCTTGGCCTGGCCTGTGCTCTCTCGCCATCCAGGACCCCTGGAGGGATGTTGGAGAGCCAGTTTCAACCAGATCCCACAAGCCAGGCTGAGGGAGGGACCTCACGGGTGCACGAATTCATGCACTGGGCCGCTAGTAAATGAATAATAGAATAAATTAATTAATAAGTATAATCCTTGCATTTGTGGTATTTAAAGGCTGGTGGATGTCTATCAAAAATCCAAATATCGTTCTTGGTGATCTGATAATTCAGGCCTGTTTGTCTGATTCCCACCATTAAAAAAAATAAATAAATAAAAACATGGACTCAGGAGGATCAAATTCAAGGTTGCCTATGATACTGCTAGACCCTTAATTGGCCTTAATGTCAGGTATCATATCCAAAGAACATAAGGAAATCATGAAGATAACAGCAGATATTTAAGGCGAGATTTGAAGGGTCAACGTCTGGGTATATTTCTAAAGCTGACTAGTATACAATTATGACTTTTATGCCCTTAAAGATGTAGGTGAATCTGGTCCTGAGAAATTTAACAGAGCAACTTAAATGTAAACTTTCTCTTTGTCTAACTTGGACTTTGCTCATATGTGCATATCATTGCCTGCTCCCTCACCTACCTTAGGGCACATTCATACTTCTTAGTACAAGAATGGTATATCTCTATATTTCCCCAGCAAATGTCTCTTCATCCAAATTGCATTACTTGGTGAAAGTCAAGCTCACATGCATGATCCCTTTGACATACTCATCGAGCAGATCTAGGGAACAGTGTTAGCAATGGTATTACTAGGATCCATCACAATTTTCACTGTGTACTGTATTTCTTCCGACTCATTGGGGTGAATTGATGACTTATAGAGACAGTGGCATTCTCAGTGTGCTAAGCATATAAAAGAGTTATGAAAAGAGTTTGAGGGCACGTAGAAGAGGTGGTTGAATTTGAAACTCTGAAGCTTGGTGGCCTTTTTCATCAGCAGCAATGACAAGATCTATAACAATAGATACTGACATCTGCATTTGACTTTTACTGGGGCAATGATTACATGTCACCTACCATTTGAGAATCACCCCCAGAGTTCCTGTCTCTTCTTGCTATTTGGCATACCTCTGAATGTATTTTAGTCTATTTTTTCAGCAATAAGTCTTTTTTTATTAATTTTTTTTAAAGTCAACACTATTGCAGATGTCCCCATTCTTCCCCCTTTGCTTGCCTCCACCTATCCTTGCCTCCCCTTTCCTTGGCCTTCACCATACTATTGCCTGTGCCCAAGGGGTATGCATATATGTTCTTTAGCTAATACATTTATCTTCTTTATTCTGTCACCCGACCCGCCCTCCCTTCTGGCACCCAACAGTCTGGTCCACATGTCCATGCTTCTGTTTCCTTTTGTTCATCCGTTTATTTTGTTCATTAGATTTCACATATTAGTGAGATCACATAGTATTTGTCTTTCTCTGACTAGCTTATTTTGCTTAGCATAATACTCTTCAGGTCCATCCATCCTGTTGCAAAGGGTAAGAGTTGCTTCTTTATCACATCTGCATAGTATTCCATTATGTAAATGTACCACAGTTTTTTTATCCACTTATCTGGTTATGGCCACTTGGGTTGTCCCAAGATCTTGGCTATTGCAAATAATGTTGCTATAAACATAGGGGTGCATATGTTTTTTTTTTTTTTTATGATTGGTGTTCTGGGATTCTTAAGATATATTCCCAGAAGTGGGATCGCTGGGTCAAAAAACAGTACCAATTTAAATTTTTTGAGGAAATTCTATACTGTTTTCCAGAGTGGCTGCACCAGTCTGCATTCCCACCAACAGTCACTAGGATTCTCTTTTCTCCACATCTTCGCCAACACTTGTGGTTTATCCTATATAATAAAGAGGTAATATGCAAATTGACCATCATGGCCTTGCACAAGATGGCCACCCCAATGTGGTCACAAGATGGCCTCCACAAGATGGCCAGCAGGGGATGGCAGTTAGGAGCGATCAGGCCAGCAGGGGAGGGGTTAGGGTTGACCGTACCAACAGGGGAGGGCAGTTAGGGGTGATCAGGCCTGCAGGGGAGCAGTTAGGCATCAATCAGGCTGGCAGGGGAATAGTTAGGGGATGATCAGGCAGGCAGGTGAGTGGTTGGGAGCCAGCAGTCCCAGATTGTGAGAGGGATGTCTGACTACCGGTTTAGGGATCTGGCCTATACTGGCAGTTGGACATCCCCTGAGGGGTCCCAGATTACAGACAGTGCAGGCTGGGCTGAGGGACTATTCCCCTCCCTCCGCACCCAGCACCAGTGCACAAATTTCATGCAGCAGGCCTCTAGTCAACAATAAGTCTTAAAATATGCAAGGCACTTTGCTATTAGTTGGTTGTAGAATGTGAGTAAACACTGCCTTTATGAAAATCATGGAATATTCAAGGAGGCAAAGAAGTAAAATAACCAATTATACTACAATGTGACAAGTACCATAAATAGGAAAATGACAGACATTTAAGTGGAACTGGTGTTGAAATAATACAAAGGGGATCATCTACATCTTGGTTAGATATGACACCCCTAAGTAGTCAGTGTAAGTACCATATTGCTCAACTCCATCAGAGGCACTCATATTACCATGCAAATGGTATCTCCTGGAATGTTCAGCATATACTACATGCAGCTCAGCTATCATAGGGAAAAAGCATCCATGATTATTTTGAAAAGGCCATTTCTCAAGGAGAAGACTGAGTTATTATAATTGACCTAAATTATGGGGAGAATTTCATCAGTAGGAGGTAGTTTTCCAGCTTTTGGTGGGTAGCTGTCCCATCAATCAGAGAGTAATATCCTGGATACAGGAACTCCAAAGGCCTTATGTAGTGCTGCCAAATCAAGACATAAAATGGTGCCAGACCATGATGACTTAGTAATCCTTTAAAGAAAGGGTGGTGATGGAATAACTTCTAGATATTCATGAGGTTGTAGACTTCTGAAGAATGCTATCCATAGGTCAGTACTTCAAATCTACTTCAGAAGATCAATAGAGGTAGGAACAAACAGTCATGGAGGTGACAATTTGAGGCCAAAGCAGTCCTGGCAGAAGTTATCTCTAATGAAGCTGGTGTCCTAGCAGTGGGAGTAAGGTCCTTAATAAGCCCCACTGCAATGCGCCACCTGTCTATTGCACAGATGTCTGTATTTTGTATGCTAGCGAAAGCACCTCCTCACCTGAAAGCAACTCACTCTAGACAGCTCTGTGTCCATAATCCAGGACACAGGAGTGACAGACATGGCAGCATATGGCAGGAGTTACAGAGATTACTGTAGAGCTGACGATAATATTCTCCAGTCAAAGTCAAGGGCACTTTGTGCAACTGAGCTGATTACTCACAAGTTTCTCAAAATGTAATCAATGCATTGGCTCCTCTTTTTTTTTTTTTAATCCTGAGGCATATGTCAGTGTGCAGCAGGACCACGGACTTTCCTCTGGTAAACCTGCCCCTCTTGGATTCTCGTCTAGCTCTGATATTCTTACACTCTTTTAAGATAAGGAGTATTTGGAAATTTTATTAAGCAAAATATGCCATCTGTCAATAAATTTTTCTTTAATTTAGTTCCAAAATATTTTGGAGAAAAAAAAATTATAGTTTTTTAGCAAGAACTTAATACACATTGCAAAATAACTATTTACCAGTTATGTGTAGTCAGTAAGTTTACCTATGAAAAATTAAATATGAATATAAGAGCTCTCACAGTTAGAGAGAGGTCATTTCTTTTGGAAAATCCACCATAAATTGTTCTGGGTGCTTAGTGTTTGCTTAATCATGAGTCATCTCCTTCTTTTGATGAAGTAATTCATATCTGAATGCTTTCATCACAAAAATAAGAGCCCACTCCAAATTCTCTTTATAAGAAAGTGTGCTTTGGACATGAGATGATCATTTCTTTTGAGGAAATAGCAGTAAGAAAATTAAAACTTGCATTTAGCACAGAAATTGCACTCTAAATTTGTTTAAATGTGTTGTTTTCCATTTCAATTTCTGTGTCAAATGCAATTGTGAGAAGAATTTTTAATGTTATAGGTGATCTGGGAAACAATGCTATCATACATTGGGACTGCAACAAAATGGAAATGCTATCCCTTTTTAAATGTACCTCTAATTTGAGTAAAAAATATATTTGAACTTAAAGACTTACAAAAAGCTATATTTTTAATATAAATTGTAAGATATGATTTAGAACATTCTAATATGAAGCCAATGAGTTGGAAACTTGGGAATTTAGACAAGAGCTGAAGAGATACTGAAGATGAGGCTTATTTCCTGGGCCAACTAACTTCATTTTTCCCCTCTTTTTTGATGTATGGATGCCTCTTCCCCCCTTTAAAAATGTTACCAAATGATGTGTAAAATTCTGTTAACAATAGTTATCTTGAGAGGAGGGGCAGGTGAGCAGAAGAGGAAGGCTCTCATTATAAACTTTTTGAACATTTATTTAAATGTTGCAATAATGTGCATGGCTTATTTTTTCAATGTCAATAGGGCCTGGCTGGTGTGGCTCAGTTGTTGAGCGTCAACCAGTGAACCAAGAGGTTGCCAATTTGATTTCTGGTCAGGGCACATACATGGGTTGCTGTCTCAATCCCCAGTAGGGGGCATGAGTAGGCAGCCAATCGATGCTTCTCTCCCATCAGTGCTTCTATCTTTATATCCCTCTCTCTAAAGATCAATTAAAAATACTTTAAAAATATCAATAGGTATTTTCTACTGGGAGAGATTGTGAACTATATAGGTTTTCTTTTTCATAGTTTGTATTCTAAAAGCACTAATACTGTTTTTCAGGTATACTCATATATTCATTCCTTGTTGAAAATTAGAAATTACTGGTAAACAAAATAATACTACTGAAACATTTTCAAAATCAGTGATCCATTCAAATACAAGAGTTAGTTTTTAGTTGTTTAGTGTTTCAGGTTGTTTTCTCAACTAGATTATGCTCATTTAAGACCTAATATATCACTTTCTACATTACTTAATATATTTCTGTATCACTATTTTAAGGACCACATTTAATGTACCATAATTTATTTAATGAATCTATTATAGTTGGAATCATAGACTATATGATTTGAATTCATCTATTCTCCCTTCATATTTGTGCATTTGCCTCATTATTTCTCAGGGTAAATTTCTAGAAGAGCATTGCTGGCCCTCCCAAAAAGGCTTATATTTAAGGCATTTGATAAGAGTTGCCAAATTGCCTTTCAGTAAAGTTGGACCAATTTAGATTACCATTAGCAGTGTAGCAGTGTTTCTTTTAACCCATGCTGACACTCAATTTGTCTGTTATTTTAGAATTTGTCAATGTAATAGACTAAAAATTAAATCTCATTAAATCTTCATTTATTTGAATATATATATATATACATATATATATATATATATATTACTGATATGTGTGAATTAGCTGTTATTACCCTGATTACTTTTTATTGTGATGTTTAATAATTTGTTTATAAGTTAAAACTCTTTTTATGATAAGTATATTAGCATGTTATTATATGTCATCATATGTTTTATAATTATTTTTCACAGTCCAATATTCTTTTCAACTTTGTTTATTCTTTGTGTGTGTTGTTCTCATAGATAGGGGAGTGTTACATTTTTTTTCAAATCTATTGAGAGATTGAATATACAAACAGACAATGGTCTGACCATACATAAAAACAGAAGTTTGATCCACAACCTGCAGCAGCCTGCTCAGGAAACCAACTATAATCTATAATCAACAACCCAGGAAGTCATCCTGCTATAAGTCAAACTTGTAGAAACAGAGATTGCTATCTCTAGTGGCAATCCTAGAAGCTAAACAAAGATTTCTGTAACAATTGGCCTAAAATGGGTAGGGCTTGAATAAAAACTGATAGCTTCCCTAATTTGTGTCTCCACTTTCAACTTAGACCCAACCAGAAAAAGCCAAAAAATGTAACCCTAGCCAATCACATAGGTTGTTCAACTTCTAGTTAGCCTGCTTATGTCATCCCTATGTCAACAGCTTCCAATCAGTCCAAACATAAAGCCTTCCCTTTTATCCATTATAAATATTTCTCACTCACATTATACATTTTGTGATCTCTTTCCTCCACCTTTTTCTACTCTCTGAAGTTGAAGTCAACTCGCACCCACCTGCACCTCACCCCCAACACTATCTGAAGAATATAACCCTATAACCAGACGAAATGCCTGAGCTAATATTGCAGAATATAGACTCTTGGTTCACACCCTTATTAGTTGTATAATCTTTCTGTGATCCAGTTTGCCCAATATGTAAAATTGGGATAAAAGTAATATCTACCTTATAGGTAGATATATTGCAAATTCAACCAATTTATAGGTTGAGTTTAATTATATAAAATATACTTGGTACAAGGAACATAAAAAGTGCTAAATAAATGTCAATTATTATCATTGTCATTCCAATTGAGACACCGTGTTAAGATATCTCCACATTTAACACAGTTGTTTTGTTCATTTACAAAATATACTAAAAATATTATTTAATTCAAAGTTCTAAGAATGATTTAATAATATCTCAATTTTGTGAATAAGCAATCTTAGTATTGACATATTAATGTAATACCATCAAAGTAACAATGTTAACAAGTTGCACACAATTTTTTAAAGGAATATAGTATTAGCAAATATTTGTTAAACACA
Source organism: Myotis daubentonii (assembly GCF_963259705.1). Classification (NCBI taxonomy): domain Eukaryota; kingdom Metazoa; phylum Chordata; class Mammalia; order Chiroptera; family Vespertilionidae; genus Myotis; species Myotis daubentonii. Next base: position 62,623,975 of record NC_081842.1, on the reverse strand, counting down.
TATGTGTTTAGTTTTTCATATTTATTCACTTCATTTATTCCTCAAAATAACCCCATAAGGTCAGTATCATCATCATTTAACAGAGAACTAAACAGGCTTAAAATGCTAAATAAATTGCTCAAATTCACAGCTCACAAATAATTGAACCAAGAATCAAATGCAGCTATTTTTGGACCTATACTCATCTTTCTCTTTTCGGAGAATAATCTAACCCCAAATCCAAGCCTCTTTGCATGATATCATACTGCAATATTATGTTGCAACTCAGTTTCTATTCTAAGGACATGAGTGAAATGTATACCTATCCTACCTAGGAAGGATAGTCTCCTGTCTGCCAAAAATAAGAGAAGTATACTAGCTTCAATGACCCCTGGCATGAGAGAAAAAATACTATGATTTAAAATCAAATATTCTCAAGAGGATAAAACAGACTTGAAATGGTTACCTTTTATGTATACAATTGATTCACTTACAAACATGTATGCCAGTCAAGGCACAGGCTGGAAATAAGATATTAATAATACAATCCCAAGTATTTGAGCTCACCCAACTAGACAATACTGTCTTGAAAGTTTTATGCCTCTATATTTCAAAAGCTAAAATTGTCATCATTTTTAAAATGGGTAATGTCCAAAGGAAATATCAGTCTCTAAAGATTATGAAACCCAAGTAACACATAGTGATACTGAACAAGTCTAATTCAAACTCATTTTCTTTCATTTCTTTATATTATTGAAATTAATATTAGATTAAAAACTTTAATGAATAGCAAGAAGAATATAAATTCCTATGTCTGAAAATCTGTTACAAAACAGAAGAGAGTAACCAGGTTATTGTGTGAAAGTAAAGGTCAAATTACCTACCAATTCTTTAACTTCTTTCTACTATCACCATTCTAGGGCTATTCATACTCACTCTCATTTGGATTGTACTGTTGCCTTAGATGGAGAAAATTATAATGTTAATGTTTTATAAGCATGAAAATCTATAACATTAGAAAGCATATTTCTCTTTATAAAAATGTTAAATAAACATTGATCAAATTCCATATCTGAATGAAAAAATAAAAGAACATCATGAAGTCTAGAAAAGTAAAGCATGCTATTCGTTCCTGGTGTGTGTGTGTGTGTGTGTGTGTGTGTGTGTGTGTGTGTGTGTGTGTGTTAATATATTTTTATTGATTTTAGAGAGGAAGGAAAAAGGAGAGAGAGAGAGAAACATCAATGAGAGAGATCATTGATTGGCTGCTTGCTGAAGGTCCCCCTACTGGGGACTGAGCCCGCAACCCAGGCATGTGCCCTTGTTAGGAATCTAACCCAGAATCCTTCAGTCCGCAGACCAATGCGTTATCCATTGAGCCAAACTGGCTAGGGCTGTTCATGTCTGTTATAACAATTTTAGGGTCAGTGTGGTCATTTTATTTTCTAAAACCTTACCTGTTATTTCATTCTGTTACTAGGTAGCAGCATGTATGTATTGCATAGTTTTCCTCAAGAACAAAGCTTCTCTCCAGACATTGCACAAATACTGAAGTATTTCTGGTCATGGATTACCAATACCATTAAAGTTCAAATACAGCTTTCTCTGTAAAAATAGCCAAACTTGAATGATGTTTAGCAAACCTTAAATGGACAACACTTTTTTGGAAAGTATATTTTAGAGCAAACCAGTAAATGAAGGGTTGCTGTTCTCAATGGTATATAGTTTCAGTTACACAAGACAAATAAGCCCTAGAGATCTAGTATGCAGTGTTGTGCCAACAAAATAGCTAATAACATAATATGGTTAATAATACCACATTGAGCAGTTAAAAGTTTGTCAAAAGAGTAGATCTTGTGTTAAGTGTTCTTATCACAATAAACACAAAAACAAATAAAATAAAATATTGTGTGTTTTTCTAAATTATTTCCTAGTGACCTATAACTCATTATTCTTTCTTAAGGAAATCACATATTTACTTTCAAACTGAAATTCAAGAACTTATTTATTTACCTATTTGATGTTGAGTTTAAAACACCTTTAGCAATTTACTTTAAACTATCCCTGTTGCAGCCTAACTGAGTATATGTTTCTCCAGCTTTGTTCCTAGTGGAAAATATTTTCTTTATGGATCATCCTTTTTCAGTCAGTTGGTAGAAAAAAAAATAAACTTACAAAGTTTAAAAAAAAAGGAAAGAAAGATGACATATCTCTTCACCTTCAGACTCTGAGATCACCTCCACAGACAAAATATAAAACACACATTTTTAAAAAATGTTTTCTAATATGGTACCCTCCAGAGAGAGAGAACGAGTACATATTTCTGCTCTTTTTGGTAATAGTTATAGTAATTAATAATGTAGTTTTATTTTTATATGGAAACATTCTGTAATGATTTAAAGTTAATTCTTTCTACTAACCTTCCAATATAAACCTAGAAACTTACTTCAAACATTTCAAACTAAATTAGAAATCAACTACAATTAAAAAAATGAAAAAAATCAAATACTCGGAGGCTAAAAAGTATGATATTAAACAATGATTGGGTTACCAAAGAGATCAAAGAAGAAATAAAAAACATTCTGTAAACAAATAACAATGAAAACACAACAATCCAAAATCTATGGGACACAGTGAAAGCAGTCCTGAGAGGGAAGTTCATAGCATTACAGGCCTATCTCAAAAGAAAAAAAAAAAGATAATAAATTATCTAACACCACAACTTAAAGAATTAAAAAGAGAGCAACAAGAAAAGCCCAGAGTAAGTAGAAGGAAGGAAATCATAAAGATTGGAGCAGAAATAAACAACATAGAGACCAAAAAACAAAAACAAAAACAATAATACAAAAGATCAATAAAACCAAGAGCTGGTTCTTTGAAAGGACAAACAAGATTGATAAACCTCTAGCCAGTCTCACCAACAAGCAAAAAGAGAGGACCCAAATAAACAAAATCAGAAATGAAAGAAGCAAAATAACAACAGGCCCTACAGAAATACAAAGGATTGTTAAAAAAAAAAAAATACTATGAACAACTCTATTCCAACAAACTGGTCAACCTAGAAGAAATGAACATATTCCTAGAAAAAATACGACCTTGCAAAACTCAATCAGGAAGAATCAAAAAATCCGGATAGGCCAATAATTATGGAAGAAATTGAAGCAGTAATCAAAAAAATTCCAGCAAACAAAAGCCCTGGACCAGATGGCTTCACAGGGGAGTTTTACCAAACATTCAAAGAAGAACAAAACCTATCGTCCTCAGACTATTCCAAAAAATTCAAGAGGAAAGCACACTTCCAAGCTCATTCTTTAAAGCTAAAATTACCCTGATCCCCAAACCAGATAAAGACACTACAAAGAAAAAGAATTACAGGCCAATATCTCTAATGAATATAGATGCTAAAACCCTCAACAAATTCCTAGCAAATCAGATCCAGCATTACATTAGAAAGATCATACACCATGACCAAGTGGGATTATCCAGGGATGCCAGGATGCTACAATATCTGCAAAACAATAAACATGATGTATCACATAAACAAATTGAGAGACAAAAATCAAATAATCATATTAATTGATGCAGAAAAAGCATTTCACAAAATCTAACACCCTTTCTTGATAAAAACTCTCAGCAAAATGGGACTAGAGGGGTCATAAATCAACATAATAAAAGCCTTATATGGCAAACCTATAGCCAACATCATACTCAATGGGCAAAAACTAAAACCATTGCCCTAAAAACAGGAAAAATACAGAGATGCCCACTCCCACCACTCCTGTTTGACACAGTACTAGAAGTGCTAGTCATAGTAATCAGACAAGATGAAATAAAAGGCATCTAAATTGGTAAAGAAGAAGAAAAACTGTCATTATTTGCAGATTACATAATATTGTACATAGAAAATCCTAAAGATTATGTCAGAAAACTACTAGAATTAATAAATGAATTTGGCAATGTAGTAGGATACAAAATTAACACCCAGAAATCTATGGCTTTTTTATATACCAATAATGAACTCACAGGAAGAGAAAACAAAACAAAACAAAAAAAATCAATCCATTTCCCATTGCAATACAAAAATCAGGATACCTAGGAATAAACTGAACTAAGGAGATAAAAGACCTGTACTCTGAAAACAACAGGACATTGAAAAAAGAGCTAGAGGAAGACATAAACAAATGGGAGAATATACCATGTTCATGGATTGGTAGAATCAACATCATTAAAATATCCATACTACCCAAAGCAATCTATAGATTCAATACAATCCCCATTAAAATACCAAGGGGATATTTCACAGACTCTCCAAAAATCCCTATGGAATAAAAAAAGACCCTGAATAGCTGCAGCAATCTTGAGAAAGAAGAACAAAGTTAGAGGGATCACAATACCAGATATCAAGCTACATTACAAAGCCACTGTTCTCAAAACTGCCTGGTATTGCCTAGCTGGTTTGGCTCAGTGGATAGAGCATTGGCCTGTGGACTGGGGGGTCCTGGGTTCGATTCCAGTCAGGGGTATGTGCCTTGGTTGCAGGCACATCCCCGGTGTGGGGTGTGCAGGAGGCAGCTTATCGATGTTTCTCTCTCATCGATGTTTCTAGCTCTCTGTTCCTCTCCCTTCCTCTCTGTAGAAAGTCAATAGGGTATATTTTTTTAAAAAAAAAGCTGCCTGGTACTGGCACAAGAAAAGATATATAAACTAATGGAACAGAATAGAGAGAATAGAGAACCCAGAAATTGACCAAAGCCATGATGCTCAATTAATATTTGGCAAAGGAGGCAAAAGCATACAATGGAGTCAAGACAGCCTCTTCAATAAATGGTGTTGGGGAAAATTGGACAGATACAAGCAAAAAAATTAAACTAGACCACCAACTTACACCACACACAAAAATAAACTAAGAAGGGATAAAGGACTTAAATGTCAGAAGGGAAACCATAAAAATCTTAGAAGAAGCCATAGGCAGCTAAGTAGCAGACATTTATTGTAACAATATCTTTACCAATATACCTCCTAGGACAATGGAAACTAATGAGAATAAACAAATAGGGCTACATCAAAATAAAAAGCTTCTGCACAGCAAAAGAAACCATCAACAAAACAACAAGAGAGCCCACTGCATAGGAGAATATATTTGCCAATGTTATATCTGATAAGGGCCTAATCTCCAAAATTTGTAGGGAACTCATACATATTAACAAAAGGAAGATAAACAATCCAATCAAAAAATGGGCAAAGGATTTAAATAGACACTTATCAAAAGTGGACATACAGAAGGCCAAGAGACATATGAAAACATGCTCAAGGTCACTGATCATCCAAGAGATGCAAATCAAAATGACAATGAGATGCCATCTCACACCTGTCAGAATGTCTATCATCAACAAATCAACAAATGACAAGTGCTGGCGAGGATGTGGGGAAAAATGAACCCTTGTGCACTGCTAGTGGGAATGCAGATTGGTGCAGCCACTGTGGAAAACAGTATGGAGTTTCCTCAAAAAATTAAAAATGGAACTTCCATTTGACCCAGTAATCCCACTTCTAGGAATATAGCCCAAGAAATCAGAAACACCAATCAGAAAGGACATATGCATCCTTATGTTCATAGCAGCACAATTTAAAATAGCTGAAATTTGGAAACAGCATAAGTACCCATCAACAGATAAGTGGATTAAAAAACAGTGATACATCCACACAATGGAATACTATGCTGCTGTGAAAAAGAAAGAACTCTTACCATCCGCAACAGCCTGGATGGACCTGGAGAGCATTATGCTAAGTGAAACAAGCCAGTCAGAGAAAGAGAAATATCACATGGTCTCACTCATTAGTGGAATATAATGAACATAAACTGATGAACAAAAATAAAGACAGAGACATAGAAGCATTAAACAGACTGTCCAACCTCAGAGGGAAGGCGGGGGTGGGAGGGGCGTTGTGCAGGCATGAGGTAAGAGATATGCATGCATATAAACATGGGCACAGACAATAGGAGGGGTGAGGGCATGTGCTGGGAGGTGGAAACTGCTAGGGAGAGGTCAATGGGGGGAAAAGAAGATATATGTAATACTTTAAACAATAAAGAATTTAAAAAAACTTCTCAAACTTCTACAATGTATTACACTAAAAATTATTTTTACATAGCTATATTCTGTATTCCTTTTGTACTGTATTTTTATACATATTGCATCTATGTATGTTACTAACACAAAAACATATTATTTTAATAATTACTTTACTAGAGGCCCAGTGCACAAATTCGTGCACGGATGGGGTCCGGCTGCCCTGCGCCAATCAGGCCGGGCTGGCCGGGGGGAGGGGCCGTGGGCGGCTGGCTGGCAGCTCACCCCTGATCGGGGTTGGGGGGTCGATCGGGAGCAGGGCAGGATGGGGGAGGGGCCGAGGGTGGTTGTAGGCCGGCCTCATCCCCTGGTCAAACTCCCAGTCAATTTGCATATTAGCCTTTTATTATATAGGATATAATTTTATGTATTTTAAAGAAGCTGAGATTACAAAGGAAAGAAAATATAATGTGTTCATTATATTGACTTCTTTATTTACCTTTTTTGGTTTCCTTAATTAGTTCCTATGGATTCAAGTTACTATCTGGTATCATTTTCATACTCTAACACAGCTTTGATCCCACCCACCTGCACTTCTTTTCTGATGTCATTTCATTTCTAAATGTTATAGGCTTAAAATACACTTATTTATTAATTATATAATTACTTATAGCTATATATTATATACTAGAGGCCTGGTGCATGAATTTGTTCATGGGTGCGTCCATCCAGCTGGCTTGCCCTGATCAGGACTGATTAGGCTGGCCAGCCGGGGGAAGGGCTTAGGGGGGTGGCGAGCCAGCCCTGCCCCCTGGTGGAACTCCCTTTAGAAATCCCAGCTGAGGGGACAATTTGCATATTAGCCTTTTATTATATAGAATATGATCTTATACAATTGCTTTCTAAATAAATTTGTACTAATATATAATGATACAAATTGCCTTTATTGATGTTCTTTGTTTTATCATGTTTATTCAACATAGTCTTGGTCACTTTTTTTCATCCTAAAGAACATTTTTTAGTGTTTCTTGTAAGGTGGATCTGCTGGAAACAAATTCTTGCTCTTTTTCTTTATCTTCATTTTTAAAAGACAATTTCCTGGATATATGATTCTTGGTTGGCAGTGTTTATCATTGTTTTATTCATATTCAGTACTCTAAATATATAATCCCATTCTCTTCTCCATTGTTTCAGATAAAAAAAAAACTCTGTTAATCCTATAGAGTTCCCTTATGTCTTTTCAAGATTTTCTGTTTGTCTTTCAATATTTTTACTATAAAGTACCTCCATGTGGATCTTTTTGTCTATATCCGACTTGGAGTATGTTGATCTTCCTGATGTGCAAATTGATATTTGTCATCAAATTCCAAAAGTATTCAGACATTATTTCTTTAAAGATTTTTTCTGCTCCTTTCTCATTCTCCTCTCCTTGTATGTATGTTGGTTTGTTTAATGGTGTCTGTAGGAACTCAGTTCCTTCATCCTGCTCCACTATGCCAACTGTGGAGTCCGAGCCCCTCTGCCAGAGACTGGACCTTCTTCAACGCCAGGTATTTGACGATGGAGAAGCCATGGAAAGTTGTGAGTATATAAGAGTCTTAATTGTAGAAGCCATGTAGCCATTGCTAACAAGGAGCTACTAGACAAAACAGCTCTTCAAAGCAAAGTCCCATACAGTAGCCGCACACCAGCTTAGTAACAATACATCTTTCCCACATAGCAGTAATAGCCTCTGTACCCACAGTAGCAGCCTGCTGGTCAGTAAAACATCTTCCCCATAATGCAGACCTGCATAACAGCAGCCTGCTTTACATAGGAGCAGCCTCACCAAGCAGCCATTTATTGCCAGCTGGTCATTAACAACTTTATCCTACTTAGACAAAAGAGGCTATTTGCCAAAAGAGTAACATCAGTCTTTGGGGTTATAGAAGGGCATGCTTGCACAGTGTGCATACAGATTGCTGTGGCCTTGCTCTTGCACCTGTGTATTGTCCTTGGACACTATGATTAAGATTTCCACACTCAGAATGGCCTTGAACATCCGGTGTACTCTGAACAGAGCCTCTATACTCCAATTGGACTTGAGCATCCAGTGTACTCTGAATAGGATCCCCACAGTGTCCCACATTTTTTGAGGCGCGTTCAATTTTTGTTAATTCTTTTTCCTCTCAATTCTTTGAATTATATATAATCTCTATAAGTTCCCCTACTCTTTATTCTGCCTGTTCAAATATACTGTCTACAAGTTCCCCTACTCTTTATTCTGCCTGTTCAAATATACTGTCCATCCTCTCTAGTAAATTCTTTATTTCAGTTATTTCCAAATTCAGAATTTTTATTTGTAATATTTTTGTAATTTCTAACATTTTATTGATATTGTCTATTTAATGAGGCAATGTGATCATACATTACTTTTCTATTATAAAAAAAATTTACTTTGCCTTTTTAAACTATTTATAATCACTGCATTACATTTTTATCTCTTCAGTCCAACATCTGGCTCCTTTCATTGGCTGTTTTTGTTGCCTATATTTATTTTTGTGCTTATCACCTTTTCCTGCTTACTTGCATATCTCATAATTTCTTGCTGACAACTAGACATTTTGGATAATAAAATATAGCAACTGTGGATACAACAAATTCCCGTGGTTTCTTATTATTTTCTTTTTATACTAGAGGCCTGGTGCACAAAATCCATGCATGTGGGGGGGAAGGTGTCCCTCAGCCCAGCCTGCACCTTCTCCAATCTGGGACTTCTTGGGGGATGTCTGACTGCCAGTTTAGGCCATCAGTAGTCAGACATCCCTCTCACAATTCGGGACTGCTGGCTCCTAAGTGCTCACCTACCTGCCTGCCTGATTGCCCCTAACCACTTCTGCCTGCCAGCCTGATTGCTCCCTAACCGCTCCCCTGCCAGCCTGATTGATGCCTAACTGCTCCCCTGCTGACCTGATCACCCCCTGCCCTCCCCTGATGACCCAATTGCCCCCAATTGCCCTCCCCTGCTTGCCCAATCATCCGCAACTGCCCTCCCCTGCTGGCCTGGTTGCCCCCAACTGCCCTCCCCTGCTGGCTTGTTCACCCCCAACTGCCCCCTCCTGACAGCCTGATCACCCACAACTGCCTCCCCTGCTGGCCTTCTGGTGGTGGCCTTATGGTGGCGGCCATCTTCTGATGACATGAGAGCATCGTGTGAGGGCACGAGGACCACCTAGGCTTTTATTGGTATAGATATTTACTGTGTAGACTAGATTTAAGTCTATTTCTTCTATACTGTGGAGTCTCTAACATCACCCTACAAAGGAAGCAGGCTTGGACAAGTGTGCAGTCAACCTGATATGGCAGGGATTTTTACTCAGCTCTCTTTGACTGTCTCTTTCTCTGATCTCTTATTTAAACTGTCTGCCTCTGTTTGTATCACACCCTAATGTTAGTCTCCACTAGTTTTCAGCTGATCGCTCTATTGTTTTCATTAGTGCCCTGGGAAAATGTTCTACAGTCTGCTTTAATTAAATTGTGCTCCTTAGCAGGGATGTTTTGAGGCCATTCTTTGAAGTTTGTTCTGACCCTAGGATATATTCTTAGTTGTCTCTTTCCATGGTTATTTCTAGTAAACTAACTGTCCTTTGTTTGGCTGTGGTGGTCATGAAGTTACAAGACTCCTCTTAATTGTTTACTACAAAAATCTCCACTGTTTTTGAGAGCATCCTTAGGCTTAAACATCCCTGACCTTTGTTTCACAGGAAGACATTTCTTTAGAGGGAGCTTCAGAGTTCGCTGTTCCTGTGAATGGTCTCTTGCTGGGCAAAATCTCTAACCCACTATTCCAGACCTGGGACAGGGACGGTGGCCAGATTTTCTGAGTGACAGTTCTGTTTAATAAGCACAGTGCTTGGAAAGAATAATAGCCTCTGGTCTTCTTGGAGTGACTCTCCTCTGATAAAACCTCCACCTTATAAGTGAGCTTGGGCAAGGGCTCCTGAGGCCTCAGTATTCTGGGGTAGAATTTCTGTCCTATGACTGTGGATTGAGTGGAGGAAGGGAACTTGTGACTGATTTGTGGGTTATTTTTCACCTATAACTTAACTTTTGCAATTCAGAGCTGATGAAGGGGAGAAATGCTGATGGCTTGCTCTTCCTGTGGAAATACCAGGGCCCTTGACTGGGAGCTAGAGGGAGATCAACTTCTTGGCTAAACTTGCTCAGAGTGGAGGTCTCATAGTGATTAGCTGGGAGGTAGAGGGAACAGTTTTAGGGTTAAGTGAACTGAACTTCATTGTTCTTACCAATATTTGGTAGATTGTCTTGAATAAATATTTCTTCATTTGTTCTGTCACCTTAGGACAATTTCCAGAGACTTTAAATTCTTCTTTATTTTTAAACAATTTCACCAGTGATACTTTTACCATAATTTCTTCCAAGTTTCACTGGGCGGGTGTCTGCAAAGGTCTTTATGTTGCAATTCCAGAGTTTGAGTATTGTCATTCTATAATTATGGTTTTAAATTTGTTTTCATGATGACTAATGATACTGTATACATTTTTCAAATCCCAGAATATTGTTTATCACTTACTACAAAAAAATATATTTCACCCTGGCTGGGTGCCCCAGTTGATGGGGGCATCATCCCGTACAAAAGGTTGTGAGTTTGCTTCTCAGTCAGAGCACATCCCTGGGTTTCAGGGTCAATCCTCAGTCAGGGTGTATTTGGGAGGCAACCAATTGATGTTTCTCACATTGATCTTTCTCTTTTTCTCTCTCTCCCTCCCTCCCTTTCTCTCTCTCTCTCTCTCTCTCTCTCTCTCTCTCTCTGTAGATATACTTCAGTGAAGATTATGGCTGAAATTATTTTAACAACTTTCTCAAAATGGCTGAAATTATTTTAACAACTTTATTGGATGTATAATTGACCTATAATAAATTGTACACATTTAGAGTAGATAAATTGGTGCTTTGAAATATGTACTGCAATGAAACCATCACCACAGTAAGATAATTAAACTATGCATCACTCCCCCAATTTTTCTCATGTCCTTTTGTAATTCATCCACATTTCCCCAACTCTATTCTGCATAAAAATTGATCTGCTTTCCATCAATATAGTTCACATTTTTCTAGAACATAATATTATATTAATAAGACCATAAAGTACATAATCTTATTTGGTCTAACTTCTTCCATTCAATGCAATTGTTTTGAGAGTCATTCATTTTGCATTCATGTAACAATAGTTTATTTCTTTTTATTTCTGAATGCTATTACATCATATTCATTCATCTATTGATAGAAACTGAATTTTTTCCTCTTTTAGGCTACTACAAATAAAGCTGCTATGAATATTCATGTACAAGTCTATGTATAAACATAGTCTTTCACTTCTCTTGGATAAATATCTTGGAGCGAAATAACTATATCATATGGTAGAAGTATGTTTAATTCTTTCCTCAGAAACTGCCAGCTGTTTTCCAAAGTAGTTGTTCTCTTTTACATTTTCACTAGCAGTATGAGAGTTCCAGTTTCTCCAAATCCTTCCCAATAAAGGTATAGTTGGTGTTTTTATTTTTAACAGTTCTAATATTGTAGTGATATTGCATTATAGTTTTTATTTTTATTTACCTTATAGTGAAATGTCTGTTCAATCAGATTTTTTACTAATTTGCTTTTTACCCTGTTATTTAGTTTTAAAAGTACACTTTTTTAAAAAAAATCCTCACCTGAGGACATGCTTAGAGAGAGGGAGGAAGAGAGAGATAGGGAGGGAGAGAAAACGTTGATGTGAGAAACATCAATCTGTTGCCTTTTGTACCAGCCCCAACCAGGGATTGAACCACAATCCAGGTATATGCCCTGACCAGGAATCAAACTGGCAACCTTTCAGTGTACAGGACAATGCTCAACCACCTGAGCTACTCTGGCTGGGCTTAAATGTTCTTTATATATTCTGGATATGAGTACTTTATTATATACTAGAGGCCCAGTGCACAAAATTTGTACACTCGCGGGGGGATGGGGGGTGTGGGGGTTGGTCTCTCAGCCTGGCCTGCACCCTCTTGCAGTCTGGGAGCCCTCAGGGGGATGTCCTCAGGGAAGCCACCTGTCGGACATCCTTAGCACAGCCATACGAGCAGAAGAGGCTCTCTCCACTGCTGCTGTGCTTACCAGCCGTGAACCCAGCTCAGGGCTTCTGGCTGAGTGGTGTTCCTCCTGTTGGAGCTCACTGACCACCAGGGGACAGTTCCTGCATTGAGTGTCTGCACCCTGGTGGTCAGTGCACGTCATAGCGACCGGTTGTTCCATTGTTCAGTTGATTTGCATATTAGCCTTTTATTGTACAGGACAGTGATGGTGAACCTTTTGAGCTTGGCGTGTCAGCATTTTGAAAAACCCTAACTTAACTCTGATGCCGTGTCACATACAGAAATTTTTTGATATTTGCAACCATAGTAAAACAAAGACTTATATTTTTGATATTTATTTTATATATTTAAATGCCATTTAACAAAGAACAATCAACCAAAAAAATGAGTTTACGTGTCACTCCTGACATGCGTGTCATAGGTTTGCCATCACTGGTATAGGATATGATTACACAAAAAGTTTCCAATTTATATGAAGTTCAAATTTCTAATTTCTTTTTATATGGATTATGCTTTTAGTGTTACATTTCAGAAATCTCCTAAACTCAAATCACAGAAATTTTCCTATATTTTTAGAACTTTAGTTTTAGAATTTTACATTTAGGTTCAAGACCGTTTTTTGTACTAGCTTTTTTTATATGGAGTGAAGGTAAATTGAGGTTTTTAGTATTTTTAGCATGAATATTAAATCTTGAAAATACTACTGTTTCTTCACTGATATGGTTTTACAACTGTGTCAAAAAGCAGTTGTCCAGGAGGAGAACCAAGATGGCAGCATAGGTTAACGCCGGAGTTTGCTGCTTTGAACAACTATTTCAAAAGTGAAACTAAAACACGGAACGGACATCACCCAGAACCACAGGAACGCTGGCTGAGTGAAGTCCTACAACTAGGAGGAAAGAGAAACGCATACGGACACTCAGAGGCGGCGCAGTGCTGAAGTCAAATTCTGAGGTGCGGAGTGTGCGGAGCGGGCTGGCGGCGGAGGGCGCGGTTGGCGTTTTCAATCGGGAGGGAGTCGCAGACTCTGAGCTCCAGATCCGGGCGAGTCTTTAGGGACCCAGACTCAAACGGGAGAAGCGGGACTGTCTGGCTTCGGTCAGAGCGAGTGCAGCTTTCTCTCCAAGCTTTGCTGCGGGTGCTGGGACTCAGAGAGGCAGAGCCCCTGGGGACAGGACTGAGAGCCGCCATAACTGCTCTCTCTGGCCCACCCTGTTGATCCTGTGCGACCCGCCCTGCCCACGCCCTGCACAGAGGCATTTGCCGGATAGCCTCAGGCAAAGGCTAGATTAGCACCTCCCTAGAGGACAGAAGTTCTCTCACTGCTGACACAGCTGATTCTCATAGCCACTTGGCCTGGAGGTCAAACCCTCCCTGGAATTTGCTACAACAATCAAGATTTATCTATAAGACTTCGAACAAAGACCACTAGGGGGTGCACCAAGGAAGCATAACAAAATGCGGAGACAAAGAAATAGGACAAAATTGTCAATGGAAGAAATAGAGTTCAGAACCACACTTTTAAGGTCTCTCAAGAACTGTTTAGAAGCTGCCGATAAACTTAATGAGATCTACACGAAAACTAATAAGACCCTCGATCTTATATTGGGGAAACAACTAGAAATTAAGCACACACGGACTGAAATAACGAATATTATACAGACACCCGACAGCAGACCAGAGGAGCGCAAGAATCAAGTCAATGATTTGAAATGCGAGGAAGCAAAAAACATCCAACCGGAAAAGCAAAATGAAAAAAGAATCCAAAAATGCGAGGATAGTGTAAGGAGCCTCTGGGACAGCTTCAAGCGTACCAACATCAGAATTATAGGGGTGCCAGAAGATGAGACAGAGCAAGATATTGAAAACCTATTTGAAGAAATAATGACAGAAAACTTCCCCCACCTGGTGAAAGAAATGGACTTACAGGTCCAAGAAGCGCGGAGAACCCCAAACAAAAGGAATCCAAAGAGGACCACACCAAGACACATCATCATTAAAATGCCAAGAGCAAAAGATAAAGAGAGAATCTTAAAAACAGCAAGAGAAAGAAACTCAGTTACCTACAAGGGAATACCCATACGACTGTCAGCTGATTTCTCAACAGAAACTTTACAGGCCAGAAGGGAGTGGCAAGAAATATTCAAAGTGATGAATACCAAGAACCTACAACCAAGATTACTTTATCCAGCAAAGCTATCATTCAGAATTGAAGGTCAGATAAAGAGCTTCACAGATAAGGAAAAGCTAAAGGAGTTCATCACCACCAAACCAGGATTATATGAAATGCTGAAAGGTATCCTTTAAGAAGAGGAAGAGGAAGAAAAAGGTAAAGATACAAATTATGAACAACAAATATGCATCTATCAACAAGTGAATCTAAGAATCAAGTGAATAAATAATCTGATGAAAAGAATGAACTGTTGATTATAATAGAATCAGGGACATAGAAAAGGAATGGACTGACTATTCTTGGGGGGGAAAGGAGTGTGGGAGATGTGGGAAGAGACTGGACAAAAATCGTGCACCTATGGATGAGGACAGTGGGTGGGGAGTGAGGGCGGAGGGTGGGGCGGGAACTGGGAGGAGGGGAGTTATGGGGGGAAAAAAGGGAACAAATGTAATAATCTGAACAATAAAGATTTAATTAAAAAAAAAAAAGCAGTTGTCCATATAGGTGTGTAATTATTTCTTAACTCTCCATTCTGCTTCATTTCCCTACATGTCTAATGGAAAGCAATACCACTCAGAGTTCATCACTATTACTTTATTATAAGTTTTACATTTTGGCATTGCTAGTCTTCCAGTTCTTTCTCAAAATTTTTGGCTATTCAAGTTCCTTTATATTCCAAATAAAGTTTGGAATCCATTTGTCAATTTCTATATTTTAAATTTAGATAAAGGGATAGATTTCCCAAATGACACACTCTAAACCTCTGTGAATCATTTCCTTAATAAAAATCAATAAAAGTTTTAGAAAAAAATAGTCAAAATTAACTTTCTCAAGACTCTGGATATCATCCATAGGCTTGTGACAATGAGAGGAGTGTTTTGTTTTGTTTTTTTAAAATAAAACAAAAACCTTTGTACCTTGGAAACCAAACCAGGATTTTTGACTTTTATGCTTGGCCTATTTTCATTCCCCTCTCTATAGATATATTTAATAATGTAAATTAGAATTTTCATAGTAACCTTAAAAACAGGTAGCCTCACAACCAAAATAGTGGTAAAAAACAGGGTGCTTAGAACACAGACAATAAAGATAAACAAAAAAGTGACACTTTTCCAGATTATTGTCAATATTAGATTTATATCGTAGCTATCTAGAAAAGCCTGATTTACAGGACATTGTCATTATTTAACCTGACTTATAGCTCACTGCATTATAAAATCTCTAGCCTCATGGCCTTTGCTGAAAAAAAAAAAGAAATCAATGGCAATTTTTTATCATTGCAGCTTCTTAAGTCTGCAATACCAACTGAGGCAAATAAGAGTTTGACAACAACTTAAAAAGAGACTTGTGAAACAAAAATGTCCATAGGAATCTTTGAAAATCTCTAACATAACTGTAGCTGAAGTTGTAGAAGTCTATGTGCATGTGTGACTTTGTGCACATGCCCACGAAAGACCCCAAAATCTAGATGTGGCACTATATAAACAGGCAGAGAAGGATAAGGTAGGGTTGTCAATAGCCTAAATGTTGAAGTCATGTTTTAGCCACAACATTCACAGAGCTCCTCTTTAACATATAGAAAATTTATTGGTTCAAGGTA
Source organism: Myotis daubentonii (assembly GCF_963259705.1). NCBI lineage: Eukaryota > Metazoa > Chordata > Mammalia > Chiroptera > Vespertilionidae > Myotis > Myotis daubentonii. The sequence continues at coordinate 62,608,015 of NC_081842.1, read as the reverse complement.
TTTAAATAAATCTCTGACTATTAGCTGAACACTAAGTCAATCAAGTAGAAATTTCAATGGCAGTATATGATAGGGAATATAGACTTCATAAAATTAGTCTAGAAAAATCACTAAACAGCAAAACAATGATAAATCTGAGTAAGAAGAAGAATGAAATTTTAAGAGTTACCATAGTATCCCAAACATTCAGTTTTCAACAACAAAAAAAACTACAAGACACATGACAGTATTGCCCATTCACATAAAGAAATTCAATCAATAGAAACTATATCTAAGGGTATTCAAATGTTAGACTAACTAGACAGAGACTTAAATCAGCTAGTATACCTGTAATAAAAAATGAACAAACAAAAAAAACTAGAAAAACATGTCTAAAGAATTAAAGCATGGAGGGACATGGAGAGCATTATGCTAAGTGAAATAAGCCAGTCGGAGAAAGATAACTATCACATGATCTCACTCATGTGTGGCATATACCAGTAATGAACAACATAAACTGATGAACAAAAATAGATCCAGAGACAGAGAAGCATTGAACAGACTGTCAAACTTCAGAGGGAAGGTAGGGGAGGGAGGGATGGGCAAGAGATCAACCAAAGGCCTTGTATGCATGCATATAAGCATAACCAATGGACACAGACACTAGGGGGGTTGAGGGTATGTGCAGGGGATGGGGGTGGCCAGGGAGAGGTCAATGGGGGAAAAAGGAGACATATGTAATACTAAATGTAATACTTTAAACAATACAGAATATAAAAATAAGAATAATTCTCATCATTGATAATAAAGAATATCAACAAAGAGATACAAATTATAAAAAAGAACCAAATAGGAATCTGGAATTGAAAAGTACAATAACTAAAATCTGAAAATTCACTATATGGGCTCTAGAGTAAACATAAAGTGGCAGAGAAATAATGAGCAAACTTGAAGAGAGAACAATTGATATAGTCCAGAAAATGGGACAGAAAAAAAAATAATTAAGAAAAATGAACAGTACCTCTGAGACCTGTAGTGCACCATCAAGTTGTACTAACAAATGCATAATGACTGTCCTAAATGAGGTGAGAGGAAGAAAGGGCAGAAATAATATTTGAAAATATAACATCTAAAAACATCCCAAACTTGGTGAAAGACATTAATATACAGATCCAAAACGGTCTATAAACTCCAAGCTGGACAAATTCAAAGAAGTCCACACATAGACACAGCCTGAACTGCCACTTTCTGCCAATTTCCCAAACACAGGCCCCCTAATACTGATTAGAAACCTCTTATGCTAACTCATCTTAAGGCAAGATGACTTGAAGAAGGAGTCAGAGGACAACTGTACATTCACTGAAAATGGATCAGAGATCTACATATAGGAGCAAAAATGATAAAAATTTTAGAATAAAAAATAGGAGTAAATCTTTGTAACCTTGAGTTAGGTAATGCTTTATTAGACATGATACCAAAAGAACAAGTGACAAAAAATAATAAAATTGGATTTTATTAAAATTAGAACCTTTGTGTTGAAAATTGTATCATCAAGTGAGCTACAACATTAATACCTGGAGAGTATTATGCTAAGTGAAATAAGCTAGTCAGAGAAAGATGAGTACCATATAATTTTATTTATATGTGAAATATAATGAACAAAATAAACTAACAAAATAGAGACAGACCCATAGATACAGAGAACAGACTGACAGCTGTCAGAGTAGAGAGGGGTTGGGAGTCTGGGTGAAAAAAGTGAAAGGATTAAGCAAAAAATAAAAAACCAAAAAACTTTATAGACAGACAACACTGTGATGATTACCAGAGAGAAAGGGAGGTGGGGGAAGGTAGAAGATGGTAAAGGGGGAATAAATGGTGATGGATGGTGACTTGACTTTGGATGGTGAACACACAATACAATATACAGATAATGTATTATAGAATTGTACACTTGAAACCAATATAATGGTAGTAACCAATGTTGCCCCAATAAATTCAATAAAATTTTTTGAAAATAGATAAATAAAATTTAACAATGACCTCTTAAGACCAGCAAGAAGAAAAAGAAAGCCTAGCTGGTTTGGTTCAGTGGATAGAGCGTCAGCCTGCAGACTGAAGGGTCCTGGTTTTGATTTCAGTCAAGCGCATATGCAACATGTTGCAGGCTGATCCCCAGTGCTGGGGGAGGGGATGGGGGGGGGGGAGACGTGCAGGAGGCAGCCAATCAATGATTCTCTCTCATCATTGATGTTTCCATTTCTCTCTCCCTTTCCCTTCCTCTCTGAAATTAATAAAAATATGTATTAAAAAAAGAAGTAAAAGAAAAAAAAGAAATTTATATCAAGCATAAAGACATCCAAAGAATGAAAGAAAATATTTGCAAATTATATGTCTGACAAAAGATTATATCCAGAAAATATGAAGAAATCTTACAACTCAACAATAAAAGACAAATAACCCAACTTAAAAAAATAGACCAAAGCTTTGAATCAATATTTTTTCAAATAAGATAGATAAATCTTGCCATTTGAGACAACATGGATACATGGATGGACTTTGAGAGTATTTTTGCTAATTGAAATAAATCAGACAGAAAAGGACAAATTTTAAATGATCTCAAATATATATGGAAACTAAACAAAGTAAAACTCACACTCATAGATACAGAGAACAGGTTAGTGTTTGCCAGAGACTAGAGATAGAGGAATGGGTGAAATGAGTAAAAATGGTCAAAAGACACAAATTTCCATTTATTCAATAATAACTCATGAGGATATTATGTAAAGCATAGTAATACTAGAAATAATACTGTATTGTATATCAGAGATGCTAAGAGAATAGATTTTAAAATATCTTTTCATCACAAGAAAAAAAATGATAATTATGGTTATGTTTAACTATACTTATATTTTATAACATGTACAAATATTGAATTATTATTTTGTAATTATTTTTTGAACAATTGAAAGACTTTGGTTGAACAGTTCGTGCATGAAATTCATGTACTCGGGGGGGGGGGGGTCCCTCAGCCAGGCCTGTGCCCTCTCACACTCCAGGGGGCAGGCCTAAGTTGTCAGTTGGATATACTTTAGTGCTCCCACAGAGTTGGGAGAGGCTCCCACCACTGCTGCTGCGCTCGCCAGCCGTGAACCAGCTTCTGGCTGAGCAGCACTCCCCTGGTGGGAGAACACTGACCACTAGGGGGCAGCTCCTGCATTGAGCATCTGCCCCCTGGTGGTCAGTGTGAGTCATAGCGACTGGTCATTCCACCGTTCAGTCAATTTGCATATTAGCCTTTTATTATATAGGATGATATCTCAATTAAAAAACATGGTATAATATAAAAAGGCTCTGCTTATATTTGTAAATGTTAAAAAAATTTTGTTGTGAGAAAAGAGCAAAGGACCAATAATACCAAGAAAATAATAAAACAAAGCAATACAAACTGCAGCCAAATTACATGCATGCAACATTGATTTAGAAGACAAAATAAGATTCTTCCTACAAGAACCAGAGGTCTCCAGTAACATGGGCAGTAGTCTCAAAAAGTTAAAGAAAACCTTCCTAAAAAGAACAAAGTCAAAATAATTCCACTCAGGAGCAGTCCTCAAGGAATGATTCTCTACTTCCTCCATCTCTGACAACTACATACCATTATTTTAGATATTCCCACATAATAAGTAAAGAAGAGTTATATCTCACTTCAGTATACATATTAACATTTCAGTTTGCATATCATTCCTAGAGTTAAATATTTATTTATAGGTATTTTTAGAATACAAATATGCAGAAACCTCAACTTACCATTCATTAAGTTTTGCCAAATGTGTTCACCTGTGGAATCCAAATCTCTACCCAAACAGAACATTACTATCACTCCAGATAGTTCACTCATATTCCTTCCACATCAGCCAGACCCCAAGATGCAAATACTGTCCTACTTTTGTGTTTACCATAATGTAGTTCTGCCTACTCTAGAAGTTCAAATAATGGAATCTTAGAATATGAACTCCTTTACATTTTCATTCACTCAACACAATGTTTTTGAGATTCATCTATGTTGTTGGATATATCAGTAGTTAGGTGTTTTTATTGCTGAGGTGGACAATTAGGATGACCAATACCTCAAAAAACAGGTAAAGACCTTTAATAGACATTTTCCCAAAGAACATACCTAAGCATATAAAATATGCTCAGCATCATTAGTCAGTAGGGAAATACAAATCAAAACAATAGCCCAGTTGGCATGGCTCAGTGGTTGAGCATGACCTATGAACCAGGAAGACATGGTGCAATTCCTAGTCAGGGCACATGCCACGGTTGCAGACTCTGATAGGCAGCAGATCAATGATTATCTCTCATCATTGATGTTTCTATATCTCTCTCTCCCTCTCTCTCTTCTCTCTGAGAGCAATATATACACACATACACTGAGTGGCCAGATTATTATGACCAGCCAGATTATTATGACAACCCCATCAGTACTTCATTGACACTTCCAAAAATACTGAATATTGAAAACTTCCTAAGCAAATACTCTCAAGGTTTTATTATTATTATTATTTGCATAACTAATTCACTTCATTGTACTGATGAGGTGGTCATAATAATCTGGCCACTCAGTGTGTGTGTGTGTATATATATATATATATATATATATATATATATATATATATATATTTATCCTCACTTCATATCCACAAGGATAACTAAAATCAAAAAGTCAGATAATAAGAAGTGTTGGTGAGAATATAGAGAAATTGGAACCCTGAAGCATTGTGAGTGGGAGTGCAAAGTTATGCAGTCACTTCAGAAAAGTTAAATGCTAAACATGTTGTTACAATATGATTGAGGAATTCCACTCTTAGATATACATCCAAGAGAAATAAAACCATATGGACATGCAAATTTTTTTAAATGTTCATACAGCATTATTCATAGTAGTCAAAAAGTGAAAATAACTCAAATGCTCATCAACTGATTGATAAATAAAATATGATGTATTCATACAACAGAATATTATTAGCAATAAAAAGAATGAAGTACTGATATATGCTTTAATATGGATGAAACTTGAAAACATATTGCTAACTTAAAGAAGCCAATCATAAAGGACCATATATTGCATAATTCATTTTTAGGAAATGCCCAGAATAGTCAAATCTATAGAAACAAGAAGCATATTAACGGTTTTCTAGGGCTGGTGATGGAAGAAATTTTGTGACTGCTAGTGGGTAGAGTTACTTTCTGTGGTGACGAAAATGCTCTAAAATTTGTCTTGGTGACAGTGGCCCAACTCTGTAATATACTAAAAATCTCTGAATTATACACTTTAATTGGGTTAATTTTATCTATAATAATAAAAGCATAATATGCTAATTAGACCAGAGAGCCGAGCGACCTTCCAGACGTCTTTCCAGATGAAGCTGGGGCTGTGATGGCTGAGGCAAGCGGCCATGGCTGTGAGGGCTGAGCCCCTTGCACGAATTTCATGCTTCAGGCCTCTAGTGTTATAATAAATATCTCAATAAAGCTACTAATCCACTTGGTTTTTTACAATGATTATACTTACTATGTAAAGCAATTTGAAGAGAAATTATATCTGAACAATATTGAGTCTTCTTACTAATCTCCATTTATTTAAAGTTCTTTAATTTAGTTTGGCAATGTTTTGTGGTTTTCAATGTATATGAATGACAGATATTTCTTTATGTTGTCATATTGTTCAGGCTGGGGCCTCTATTATAATGTTGAATTAAAAAATGCAGAACAAAAAAAAAAATTGCAGAACAGCCCTGGCTGGTTTGGCTCAGTGGATAGAGCGTTGGCCTGCGGACTGAAGGGTCCCAGGTTCGATTCTGGTCAAGGGCATGTACCTTGGTTGTGGGCACATCCCCAGTGGAGAGTGTGCAGGAGGCAGCTGATCGATGTTTCTCTCTCATCGATGTTTCTAACTCTCTATCCCTCTCCCCTCCTCTCTGTAAAAAATCAATAAAATATATTCAAAGAAAAAAATGAAGAACAGATTTTTTTTTCCTTTTTTTATCATCTTACAGGGAAAGCATGTAGTCTTTCACATTAAGTACATTGGTCCCTCTAGGTTTTTGTAGATTTTCTTGACCATGGTAATAACCTTCCATGCCAGTTTGATGAGTGTTTTTATAACGAATGTTGAGTTTTTGCAAATATCATTTGCACTCAATGGGCTCATCATATGCTTTTGATTTTTAAATGATGAATCAAATTTATATTCTGTCCATAGACCCCATTTGCTCATAATGTATGATTTGTCTTATATATTGTTAATTTGTCTGTTGCTAAAATCTTATTAAGAATTTTTGTGACTACATACATGAGGATTGCTCATCTGTAGTTTTATTTATCTGTAATATCTTTGACTGCTTTTTATATCAGAATAGCATACACCTCATAAGATAAACTAAATAACATGTTTTCTCTCTTCTGTTTTCTAGAAGAGCTTGTGCAGATAGGATTTATGTTTTTATTTTTCCCAAAGCATTTAGTTGAATTCCACCAGTGGAAGGAACCATGTGGGTTTGGAGTTTTCCATTTTGGAATTTATATATTATATGCAATATAATACAATGGTGAGTATTTGTATCTAAACATATCTAAACTAGAAAAAGTACAGTAAAACTATGATATCAAATATAAAAATGGTACAGCTGTGTGGTGCACTTAGCATGAAAGGAGCTTGCAGGACTGGAAGTTGCCCTGGATGAGGCAGTGAGTGAGTGGTAAGTGAATATGAAGGTCTAAGATGTTGCTGTGCACTATGCAGGCTTTATAAACTGGACTTTATGAAGATTTTAATGTATACTTAGTCTACATTAAATTTATAAAACAGTATGAGATTAAATCAAGCACAAGAGAAAATGATGGTGTCTAGAGATGTGGTGAGTACAAATGGTATGAGGCTGTGGCTGGTGTAACACAGCATGCTCTTTTGCAGCAAACTTTCTTTTTATATATAAGTAGAAAGAGTACACTCTAAAATAATAATCAAATAGTATAGTCTAGTAAAGACATAAACCAGTAACATAGTTGTTTAGTATCATTGTCAAGTATAATGTGCTGTACTTTTATATGAATGGCAATGCAGTAGGTTTGTTTACACCAGCATCACCACAAACACGTGAGCAATGAATTCATTGAGCTATGCTGTTAAAATGGCTAGGGCATCACTACGTGATAGGAATTTTTAGCTCCATTATAATCTCACTAGAGGCCAGGTGCACAAAAATTTGTGCACTCGGGGGGGAGGGCGGGGGGTCCCTCAGCCCGGCCTGTGCCATCTTGTAGTCTGGGACCCCTCAGGAGATAACGACCTGCTGGCTTAGGCCTGCTCCCGAGTGGCAGAGGGCAGGCCCAACCCCTAGGTGCAGCCCCTGGTCGGGCTCAGAGCAGGGCCGATTGGGGAATTGGGGCACCGCCCTGTCATGCACAGAGCAGGGCAGATTGGGAGGTTGTGATACCACCCTCAGTCACGCTCAGGGTAGGGCCAATTGGGGGGTTGGGGCACCGTTCCCTGTCACACTCAAGGCAGGGTCGATGGGGAGGTTGTGGCACCACCCCCTGTCACGCACAGAGCAGGGCCGATCAGAGGGTTGGGGCGCCGCCACTCTCACACTCAGGGCAGGGCCGATGGGGAGGTTGTGGCTCTACCCCATCACACACAGAGCAGGGCCCGTGGGGGGGGGGTTGGGGAGCTCCCCCCTATCAGTCACAGAGCAGGGCTGCTCAGGGGGTTGGGGCCCCGCCCCCTGTCACACACAGAGCCGCAGGGCGATCAGGGGGTTTGGCCGCTGCCCCCTGTCATGCTGATCCTGGTGCCGGGAGGCATATTACCCTTTTACTATATAGGATAGAGACCTGGTGCATGGGTGGGGCCGGCTGGTTTGCCCTGAAGGGTGTCCTGGATCAGGGTGGGGGTCCCCACTGGGGTGCCTGGCCAGTCTGGGTGAGGGGCTGAGGGCTGTTTTCAGGCTGGGAGTGACTGAAGTTCCCAACCGCTCCTTTTTTTCTTTTTTCTTTTTTATTCTGGGACAGCTTTACCTTGAGGCTTGGCTCCAGCTCTTAGGCCTCCACGGCTGAAAGTAGGTTTCTGGCCTTTGCCTATAATGTTGTGAATCTGCTGGCTGAAGTCCGGTGGTATTTGTTACAATGTTTCTTAAATTGCCCGCTTAGAGGCCTGCAGCCGCAGGCGGGGAACGTTGGTTTCCTCCAACGATCCTCCATCACTGAGGCAAGCAAGCCTCATGTTAGTTTCAAGCTGCCTGGCTGCCGGCTGCCATCTTGGCTGACAGTTAATTTGCATATCTTGCTGATTAGCCAATGAAAAGGGTAGCGGTTGTACGCCAATTACCATGTTTCTCTTTTATTAGTGTAGATGGGACCACCATCATATATGCGGTCCATCATTGACCAAATCGTCATAATGTGGCATATGACTGTACTCCATAATTATCCTTTTAATGATCTTCAAGAATGATCTAAATCAGTGGTTCTCAACCTGGGGGTTGAACGACCCTTTCACAGGGGTCGCCTAAGACCATCCTGCATATCAGATATTTACATTACAATACATAACAGTAGCAAAATTACAGTTATGAAGTAGCAACTAAAATAATTTTATGGTTGGGGGTCACAACATGAGGAACTGTATTTAAAGGGCCAGAATGTTGAGAACCACTGATCTAAATGATCTTCAAGAATGTCACCTCTCTCACTTTAATTACTGGAATGTCTTCTCTCATTTTATTTCCTAATCAGTCTTGCAATAATTTTTCTTTACCTCTTCTATTTTATTTAACTTCTCAAAGAACAAACTTCTGACTCCACTGATTTTTCCTTATTATTTTTCTGACTATACTTTAATCAATCTATGCTCTTTATGATTTATTTTCCTCTGCTTACTTTGTGTTTAATTTGCCATCACTTTCTAGTTTCTAAGATGAAGGCATAGGCTATTGATTTGAGACTTTTCTACTTTTCACTGTAGGTATTTGTACTAGATCTCTAATGCTGTGTAACAAATTACCAGAAAACACAGCAGTTTGAGAACATTAATTTTTTCACAGGGTCTGTGGGTCAGGAATGCAGAAATGGCATAGGTAGGTGGCTTTGCCTCAAGGTCCTTCATGAAATGGCTGGAACTGTAGTCTCACTTGGAGGTTCAGCTCAGACAGAATATAGTTCCAAGCTCTCTCACATGGTTCACAGGCTCTGATGCTTTGCTGGCTGTTGGCCAGAGACTTGTTTTTCACCATGTGACACTTACTCTCCATAGGCTGCCTGAGTGAACTTATGGCAAGGCTCTGGCTTCTCACAGAGCAAGTGAACTGAAAGTGAGAATGTCCATGCCAGATGGCAATTGCAATCTTTTCATTATCTAATCTCATACATAATATGACACATCATAGTTTCTGTCATGTTCTGTTTACTAAGTCTATCATACCCTCAACAGCAAGAGAGTGAAGATCTTTCCCTTTAAAGAGAGGAGCATAAATCATTTTGTGAAATTTTTATAACAACCACAGTCCAAGTTTTTAAAAAATCTTTACTTTCCTTCTACATGCAAAACACATTCTTCCTCTCCCCACCTCCCAGATGCCCCATTTCTTTGTCAAATCAGCTCTAAATTCAGAATCTTGTCACTTACATCAGGGCAAATTGTGGATATTCAGACTTGGTTACAGAAGGTGTAACTGGATTTGAGTGTATGGTGGCCAAGTTTATTTGGTTGCCTGCATCAGAGGCAGTCTACCATTGCCCGGCCAGTAGGAAATATTTCTCTGGAGCACAGGTAGGCCCAGGTTGGCAGATAGATGCTCAGAGGGCATCGAGGCCTTGGGAACCTGCTTATAAGTACAGTAATGAAAGGCCTGAGGTACAGTGCTCATTTCAGGAATGTTCAGTGAGGTGTTCACTGGGCCTGGGCGAGGGCTACCAGTTTAATTTTTTAAACTTAAACTATATAGGTAGGTACATTGTTATTAACTTAATTAGGGTACTCCTAAGGCTTAGGAAGAGCCACACTCAAGGGGCCAAAGAGCCGCATGTGGCTCGCGAGTCACAGTTTGCCGACCACGGCTAGGCGAATTGTTTGGGCAGTGTCATAAACATCCCTACCTAATGTGCCGCTGGGAATAATGCAGTAGAAGCAAGAAGAAACAAAATCAAAAGCACATTGGATGAGAAAGACAGTGTCCTTTCTCCTGCAATGGCCCACCAGCACCCTCTACTCTTAAAATTCAACATCTTGCTTTCTACATAGGAGAAATGCTTAAAGGATCAATCTCCATTATTGTAGGTTATTAAAGGTGAATTTTTATCCAAGAGGCAGTAAATTGACAACTGGCACAAATAATATATGAAACTTATGTTGGAATTATGCTAAAATAAAAATATCAGTGTGGTTGGTCTTAAGGAGAGCCTGATTTCTAGGAACTGAACTCTAAACACAGTTTCCTCTGTTATATCTGGTCAGGCTGGGTAAGATCCTAATCACATCAACTATCCTAAAGAAAATAGTTATTTACTCTGAAAAATACAAAAACAGTTATCTAAGAGTTTTGGAGAGGAAAAATTAGGAGTCACATTCAGAAAAGGAGTTCAAATTTGGCAGAAGGTATCATCACAGGGTTATTTTTCAAGAGCAGATCTTATTTTGGCCTGAGAGCAGATCACAGTCACATCCCCAGTAAGGACAGTTATAGAATGTCTAATACTTCTGGCTTGAAGAAAGAGAACAGAGTTTGGAGCAACCAAAGAAGATCTGAGAAACACAGTCAATCATTTAGATTCAATTGATATTTATAAGAATAGTATAATGAACAACTTCAGAATATACATTTTTTTTGGAGTTTACATGGTACATATGATCAAGATAGAGCATAACCTGGGGCATGACATAAGTCTCTATAAATTGAAATGAGCTAATATCATACAAAGTATGATATTACCACATTGTGTTCTATTACCACAATGGCATTAAATTAGAAGTCAATAGCGATAAGATTCTATCCCATAAGAAATTGAATGACACACATCTAAATAATCTATCTAGTCAAAAAGTAAATCACAGGCAAACTAGAAAATATTCCCCACTGAATTATAATGAAATTACAACATACCAAAACTTATGAGATGCAGCAAAAGGAGTTCTTACAGGAAAATGTATTAATCTTGCATGATTATAATAGAAAAGAAAAAGGGTAGAAAATCAATGGCCTAAGTTTTCACCTTAAGAAACTAGAAAAGTAGAGCAAAATAATATCACAGTTAAGTAGAAGGAGAGCAATAATAAAGAAATTAACAAAAGAAAAAAACAATATAAAATAATATATTGTTTTCCTTGTTGCCTCTGCAGCTGAAATCTTTAAGTTCCTTCGGTCTTTTATTTGTTTTCCCTTTGGTAATTTGGAGTTTTAATGCCTATGGTTATATTTTAGAAATCAGCCTAGATTTTGAGGATGTTTTTTATCAATATTTTTATCAACCTTCTTCTATAGCTCCCTACTTTGTGGAATTTATTAATTTCCAGCTATGGTGGCATCTCTAAACTCCTTAGGATTTCAGTTTTCTGCCTGACCTCTATTGCCATCACACTGTGTTGATTGAATAGTACCTTCAGAAAAAAGTTGTATAAATGCAGTGGTTCTCTTCAATTAAGAATCTTATTACCCAAGAAAGGGACAGGGCCTGACTGAGATGGGTGAAGGGATTAAGCAGAGAGGAAAAACAAAGAAAGACTCATGGACACAGACAACAGTATGGTGATTGCCAGAAGAAGCAGGTAGAGAGGGTAAATGGGAGATAAATGCTGATGGAAGAAGACTAGACTTGGGGTGACAAACACACAATACAATATACAGATGATGTATTATAGAACTGTATACCTGAAACTTGTATAATTTTATTAACCAATGCCATCCCAATAAGTTCAATTCAAAAGAAAGAATCTAATTGCTTTAGTATCTCCCTGTGTCTCCAGACTTTTCAGTCACCATATCACCTTAAAACAGTTTTCCAACATTTATTATTCTTTTAAGCATGAGAATTATTCTCATTAAAGATCCTCTGCCATTAACCAGAAGCTGGAAGTCCTCCACATAATTTTTATCTTTGGACAAACTAACATTATAGATAAATGCTTCTCAAATTTTAGTGCCCAAATGAATTATCTGGGAATTATGCTAAAATGCAAGTTTTTTATTTCAGCAAGTCTGGGTTGGGCCTAAGATGCTGCCTTTTTAACAAAGTGATATGGATGCTCTGTCCACAGACAACACTTTGAGTAGGGAGACTCTAGACTACTAACATAGTGAAGTATTGGCAGTAACTTTTAGTGTGATATCAGAATTTTAGAGTTTGAAACCACCGGGGTTAACACTGTTGTTAATGAAGAAGCATTGTGATTGGAAATTCTTATTTTCCTGGGCCAAGGGATCTGAACAAGTGTCAGTATTGATAAAACCTACCTCTATCTTGTTAGTGCTAATGGATTAAACAGCACTATAAGCCTGATTATCTGTTAGCCAATTAAGATAGGCATTGAACTTGTCTTTATAGCATATTTATTGTGATTGGAAATATTGATGTATTCCGTATTAAATGCTGGCCAATATATCAAGAACACAATTTTGCCATGAGCAGATTCCAAAAACAACCACTACAAATACATTTTTAAAAGGACAGTTGCTAACTTTTCTTCATAAAAAAAACAAATGGACATATATCTGAATGGGTGATAACAATGAAACTTCATCCAGGGATCTGAAAGGAAGTTATCTCTAGTCTTATAATAACCATTGTTAGTCACTACCACATGCAGTTATCTTTAGATAACCCCTCCCTTGGCTCACCAAACCCAGCCATTAAATTGTACAGATTTTTTTATCTTCTAAGTAATACCCTGATCCAAATCCTATCATCTTCACCCTTGCTATCACTGCCCTAATTTAAATGTTGAACACATCTCATGTCTGCTATATCTTTTCCTCTGGTCTATGGCTAACTCTGCCACCCAAGTAATCTAATTAGTCCCCTCCTTAAAGTATCTACAGTATAATGGTCAAGATACTCATGGTGACCTAGGAGGCACTCCATGAGTTAATCTCTGCCTATCACTATGGTTTCTTTTCCCATGAGTCCTTTCCTCCCAAATTATATTTCAGTGACAGAAAGCATTTTTACATATAGGGTTTAGTTTTATAGTTATACTTCAGATAAATCAAACATTAGAGATGATTTGTATACTGGTTTTGGGACTAAGAAGCACCACTATGAAATAAAGACATGACACTCTTAAGATCAAATACTTCACTATGTTAGTAGTCTAGAGCCTCACTACTCAAAGTAGTACAGCATGGCTGTACTTATACTGGCCATGCTGTTTTTCCCCTTTACTGGTTCTATTTGGAATATTTTTTTCATATCCCTACCAAAACCTTGCACCTCTTCCTCTGGATAAGTCTTAATTTCCTTTTAGACTTAACTCAGTTGTTACCTTCTCCAGGAAGCCAACTAGATGCTGCTGCCAAGTTCCCTTGTGTACACAGAATGCCCTGGGGATATTTTTACTACCACTGTATCATATATAAATAAGCTATCTCTTTTTCTTTTTGCCTTTTTTCTTAAAGTATAACTTGTAGGTCAGTCTTAACATCTTTTTCATCTTTGTGTGCTAAGAGTTCAGCCTAATGACTGGCGTTAACTTAGAGGTCACAAATGCTTGATAAATATATTAATGAAGAAGTTCTCTTAATTATTTAAACAATGGTATCAGAGTTTTTCTGGTTTTAATTTGAGAAATTGCCTTGATCAACTCTATTGAGTGTGCAAGGAGTAAAATGATAAGGGCATGGTCTAATAAGAGAGGAGATAATTAAACTACTCTTCAAGAGAAGTAAAAAAGAATTTGTGGTGCAGTGAGTAGAAAAGGAGGAAAAGAGGAATGAGAGAAGGCTGAATAATATGATGGGAGGCTAGAGTCCAAAGGCTGGGGGGACAGATAGAGAGAAATTCCAAAAGGAGCTGGGGGGAGGGAAGGGACAACCAGGCAAAAAAGCTAAAGACAAAGAAATTGTTTATGAGCCCTCATGCTTTTGCAGTTCTTGAGCTTCATGAGCATGTAAGATTGAAATCCCCCAACTTGCATGCTTATCATTCTATTTGTGCTTCTCTCCATTCCCAGTTTATTGATTAACCAATATTTATTTATTCTGTATTTCTATGTGCTAGTTATTGTGGTTGGAACTATGGATACCATTGTGACCTGAATATAGTCTTGCTCTAAAATGCTTAGTATACTAGGAAATACAGAGGTAAATAAATAGGCAGTTAAATATGCTATTATAAATATTACCAGTGGACTAAAAATGAACTTTCTTGCCCTGGCCTGTTCCCCTTCCACAGGTCAGGAATTTATACAAAAGCCAGATTCTAGTGCATTTGTATTTGGAAAGCACCCAACAGAGCTTCCCAGAGAAAGTTGTTGATTTTCATTTTGTTTATACATTCATTATAGTCATAGACACAACTCATAATCTCTTCTTGGTGGACTTATCTCATCATACTACCCACCAAACAGATGATTAGGAAAGGTAAGTCAGTCATTTCCACTGTGTTATACATGAGAAGGGTTCTTGACATCTTTTTTTGATGTGAAATTTTATTTGTATCTATTTATTTATAAATGTATCTTTATTGTTGAAATTATTACAAATGTTCCCCTTCCCCCCATTCGCCCCCTTAACCCTGCTCCTTTCCATCCTAAAAATGAAGCTCAGAAAATTTTTTCTCATAAAGCATTTTTACATATAAAGTTTAGTTTTATAGTTATACCAGGTATTTCAGATAAATTAAACATTAGAGATGATTTGTATACTGGTTTTGAGACTAAGAAGCACCACTATGAAATAAAGACATGACACCCTAAAGTCCAAGGAAATGGTTTATAATGCATTTATAGTCAGATACTTGTATATCTCAGTTTTACATAGAGAGAAAACTTACAATCAAAGTTACCAAGTAAATTTTGATATTTTTTATAGTCTTTATTTAAAAATACTATTTTAAATGGCTTATATTAATGACTGGGTAAAAGTAAAATAACAACAAATAAGAGGTAAAATAAAACATTTGTTCCATAAATTACCTAAAGCTATCTAAACAAAGCAAGATTATTTCACAGTCCATGACTCAGTATACCTTCAGGGTAGGAACACAGAAATCTCAGCAGCTCTGGCTCATGTTGATGAAAAAGTTAAGCCACTGGAATATGAATGCAAGATAAAAAGAAGAGAGAATGAGCTACTCTAAAAAGACCCAATAATTTCTTTAAAAGATCATGAAATTGTGAACCCTTAGACAAGAATGCTCATGTTAATGCTAATGAAAATTAAAGTCTTCTTCAAACTATTTCTCTCGGCCAGGATCATAGTTAACTAGTGGCAACTGGAGAAAGATTAGAAGTAGGGATCTCCTCAAGGTGACCAAGAGTTCAATTTGTCATGCATGGGATTTAAAGTGAAGCTGTATCTGCAAAGCTAAAATTCATGACTCTGGTACAACTACTTAGTCCTCTATCTTAAGGGACCCAGATTTCCACCATTTCAGAGCACGAGCTGCCATGTCACTCTTGTTTTTACTCATTTATTTTTCATTCTGCTTCATATGGCTTATTGGAAAAAGAAGGAAAATTAACTATAATGTAAGGTAAATTCTGGGAGAACAAAGCATTGGGGGTATATCCTACTGTATCCACTATTACTGCTATCAAGGTATACCTCTCTAGACTAAGTTTTTTGAGAGAGTAACTCAGAAGAAATAATTTATAAAGAAATGCTGAAAATAACGCTGCTTCTCTGGTTCTGCCTCCTCATAACATACACTAGAATCGCTTCTCTGAATATCAAATGTGCTCCAGATATTTATATACAGAAACAATAAAGTTGCGTGTGGTTTGTTTGTTTTTTACTCAGAGTTTTAGGAGGATGAGAAATTTGATGAAAATGCTTGCACCCATAATCTGAAATGAGAAGTGTGCAATTCCTTACATACCCAAAGAACGTGAGTGTATAATGCTTTCTGAGAGTTCTTTTCATTCTCTACATTAACAAACTGGGAATGACCCTTTAATAGTTTAGCGGAAGGACTGCATGGTCCAGCTGCAAGGCTCCCAAGTATGACAGTCTGCAGTGACCCTTTCCTTAATTCTGAGCTTCAATTATGACTTATCTCTTCAATAGCTAAAATATAAAATTTGAAGACTAAATATTTATTAAGTTATTTTACAGAAGGCTTTGTTTGCCTCACTTCAATATGCTCCTCAAAAGAACAAGATGTGAGAAAAATGCTGCCTTTTTCCCATGCACATTAAAAAATTATATCTGTGCTCTCTTTTACCATAATTTGTATTTTTGTGTGATCTGTGGTGATTAGATATATATTTTGTATCCACTTTGGAGGAAAAGTCCCTTCTCTTGGAGTCAATGACCTAAAATTTATGCCACAACATATAACCATGAATATCATTGGCTACCCCTGTGGTAGCAGTGGCTCAAGGAGTAGCTTGGTATCATTACTGTCTATTTTGGCAAGTCTATGTATATTAGGTTATAGAAAAATGAAAACAGAACATTCTGTTGAGACAGAGGGGAATCAAGAGGAATGTCTAATATCTGAGATCATTAAAATGCGATGTAGATGTAAAAGATAACGACAAGAAATCTGATCTTGGAGCCTTAAGTTTCTTTGCCAAAAAGTTAAATGTAATCCTTATAAGGAGCCTACATTATGCCACATTTCATGGTACAGATGAGAGAGCCACAGGTAGAATAAATAAGTATTATAAATCTTTCTACAGATTCTAAGAATCAGAGATATGTCATGGTGGTAGTTAGTGAGACCCTGCTTCAATAGAACAGATTTGTCTAGTACTGATCTATTTTTGTTGCTTTTTGTTGGTTTATTTGCTTTCCCGTAATCCCTTCTCTTTTCCTTTGATAATAATAACTGTGTCTTCTACTGGTGAACCACTCCCCTCCCTCTCCTAGATCAGTGGTTCAAGTGGGACTAAAATTATCGCCTGCTTCCAAGGATGCTCATGCAACCTAGATATGGGCAAACAGAGCATGACATCTCCTGGCTACAGTATCACTTTGCGGGACTTTTACTAGACTTCTGAGGAAAGAGGCACTCTCTCTTGCTTTAAGAAACCCCTGGAGTCATAGTGGCTCCCATATGGAGAGAGCCTGCTGAGCAAATCCAAGGAGTGGGGAGAGTGTGAGATCTGAAAATACCATTTGGCCTGAAGCCAGATGTGCGGCAAAATTTTTCAGCAGTAAATAAATTCCATTTATTTTGTTTTTAACTTGAACTAGCTGAGTTGATTTCTATACTTTGAATCTGAAAGAGTCATGGTTAGGACATTATGAGGCAAACATAGTTTTCTCCATTTCACTTCATCTTTGGAAGTTTAAATAAGTTACTCAAAACTATGCAACTAGGAAGTGGTTAGGAAAAATCAGAATAAAAAAATAATTGTAAAGTATGCTCTCTTTTAAGAACATATATCTGCTATGCTATGAGGAGCTTCCCCACATTTATTGACTATTACTCACTTCTGCTGACGTGCAGGGAATAACAAACAAGGTTACCATTTTTATATTATAGCACTTTCACAATCATTAATTTATTTTGGTCTTCAATCTCACCACTCTATTCAATATTAAACTAGAGATCCTTGTCATTAAAATAGGGCAGGAAAATAGGGCAGAAAAATCATAAAATTGGGGGAAAAAAGTAAAATGACCTTTATTCACAGATGACATAATCATATATGTAGAAAACTATAAGGAATTTTAAAATAGCTATTACTACTAATAATTAACAGTAAAAATTATAAAAAAATCACACACAAATTTTGTGGAAACAAGCTATTTTCTACATACTAGCTACAAATAATCAGATAATTAATATTAAAATGACCACATACAATAACATCCAAAAACATGAAATACTTAGAATAAATTTAATAAAATATACACAAGACCTGTAAAGTGAAAGCTATTGCTAAAATAATTTAAATACCTTAGTAAATGGAGAGATCCATGGGTGAGAACACTAAATAGTAAGATGTCATTTTCTTTCAAATTGATATCTAGATTTATTGCAATCTCTATCAAATTTCCAGGAGACCTTATTTTTATAGAAATTAACAAGCTGTTTCTAATATTTGTTTGGGAATACATAGACCTGGAATAGCCAAATTAATTTTTGAAAAGAAGAAAGAATTTTGAGTACTTTTACTACCTATTTTCAAGACTTACCATAAAGCAATAGTAATTAAGAAAGTGTAATATTGGCATAAAAAATACACATGTAGATCATTAGGACATAATAGAGAGTCCAGATGCAAACCTATGCATGCATGAAGAACTGTTTTTGGACAAGGGCACTACAATAATTCAATAAGTAAAGAATAGTCTTTTCAATACATTTCCAATAAATGTTATTGAAAGAACTGGTTATCCATATGGGATAATGAATCATATGCTTACCTCATACCTTACACAAAACTAACCAGAAATGGATGATGGTTCTCAATAAAAAAGCTAAAACTATTAAAAGTGTAGAAGAAAATATAGCTGAAAACCTTTTCAACCTTTGGAAAACAAATATTTCTTACAGACTACACTAAAAAGTTAAACCATTTTTTTTTTTAAAAAAAAAGGTTAAATTGGACTTCATCACAATTAAAAATGTATGCTCTTTGAAAGTCACCATTAGGTAATTGAAAAGACAAGCCACAGAATGGGAGAAAACATTTGCACTAACCACAGCCCCAATACACATTAAAAACCTTCCTATGTAGCCTTCAGAAAGTGCTTTTTCCCATTCTTTCCCACAAAGTTGTCAGACCTA
The DNA here is from genome assembly GCF_963259705.1 of Myotis daubentonii. NCBI lineage: Eukaryota > Metazoa > Chordata > Mammalia > Chiroptera > Vespertilionidae > Myotis > Myotis daubentonii. Next base: position 62,589,085 of record NC_081842.1, on the reverse strand, counting down.
ATATCTAAGATATGTGCCCCCTTTTCACTCTGTCTGCTATTTGAAATGTAGTTAAGTACTGTTTCATATTTCAGATCAGAAAGAAAAGGTTGAGAAGTGATGTCTTAGAGGCATATCTTAAATAGTCCTTTGTTTTCGAAGGTGTAGCTCAAATTGGAAAAAAAAAATTAGTTGGATAGTTTAAGAGTTGCACACATGCTTCTGAGGATTAGGTTCTAGCTCTGACACTGGTTAGAGAACCCCTAAGGACAATATCGGCAAAGAAGGCACGGAACCTTCAATAGGTCACCACAACTTTAAATGACCTATGCAGACAAGCATGTTCTATAATTTACAGGTACAAACTAGAGCCGTTTATGCAAGCACAGAACCCTATAACCTATATCTAACCTCCGTTGAGAGAAAGTAACCAATATTATACTTCTTACCAACCTTGGAAAGTGATTTTGCAACCAAGATTTGATTTGATTTAGAAAAAAATATATTTGGCACTTAATACTCAAAGTGCTAAGAAAAAGATAAAACTTGTGCCATTCTTTGATGAGTTCTTCAGAAAGTGTTAAATGTGATCATTTAAAAATTAAATCTAGAACATGACTTTTCCTTGCTGAAAATCTTTCAATCACTTTAACACAATTGCCAAAATCGATACTTTGACTTATAACACCCTGTAAGTTCTGGCACCTGCTTATTTCATTATGCTTGTCTCACCACCCTCTTTCTCTTAATCTCTGCCCTTCAAAACATAGCATTTTTAAAATATTTTATTTCTTCAAATGAGTTACACTTCCTTCCACCTTGGGAAGATCTAACATTCTGCTACCTGAACCTATGGAGTTTCCCATTCTCCACATCTTTTCCAACTTAACTCCCAGTTATCCTTTAGACATCAACCGACTGTCTCTTCCTTACAGAATCCCAGGGTATGACATGCACATGCTCAATAAATATATGAGTGAATGAATGAATGAATGAATGAATGAATAAAATTTCCCCAGGAACTCTCATTCCATTAAAGTCTTCCTGTATTTGTTTTTCATGTATTTTATTCTTTTCCTTTATGACAATGATCACAATAATTAATCAAATGTGAAGTTATCTGTTTAATATCTGCATCCCCTGCTAGATTATAAGCTCTGTGGGGGTAGAGACTATGTCTGTGTTGTGTTATTTACCATATTATCACCAGTGTTAATACATATTTGTTCCATGAAAATGTACCAATGATAGGATAGATATAAAGCTTTCATAATAAAGACTCTAACTTGACAGCCACAATTTGGCCAAGCTGGATAAACTTGAACTATCTTGACATTTGGTAGAAGTGTTATTTTACCAATGGGAAAACATCTGATAAAGTTTTAACTTATTTTTAATATAATTTATTATCTCAAAAGATAAAATCTGTAGTGAGAAGAATAGTTAACTGAACCTAATGATAACACAGAAGTCTGATTGGTAAACTAGAAACAGTGTGAATCAAAGATGAAAATGGCCATGTGAGGACTGATCTTTTTTTTCTACCCTGACATGCTGAACATCCTTAAAATTGGATGTTAAATGAGAGCTTTTCCTTTATTTTGTTTTTAATATGTTTTTATTTATTTTTTTAGAGAGAGAGGAAGGGAGGTGTAGAGAGATAGAAGCACTGATGAGAGAGAATCATCAATCAGCTGCCTCCTGCATGTTCCCTATTGCGAATAGAGCCCATAACCTGAGCATGTGCCCTAACCAGGAATTGAACCAGCCACCTCTTGGTTCATGGGTCAATGCTCACCCACTGAGCCACACTGGCTGGCAGAACTTTTCCTTTGGACTGAAGCATTGTAAGTGAGAATAACAGATGACAATATAGATACCTGCTAGGCATATTTACAGGACTGTTTTGAGTTCACAAATGTTCTGTGATCCTTAGCCCTTAACTTCTAGTCTATATGTAAGAAAATGCCAGAAATATTTTATTTCTTAAAATGAGTTACACTTCCTTCTACCATGGGAAGATCTGGAGTGTTTTGATGTTTGTATGTTTTTAAAAGAGAATTGTTATTGTGTGCATTTCTTCATTCAAGCAAAATAAGAGAATCTTGTAGACATCACAGAGTGAGGACGAGAACGCTGGCCTGCAGTAGAGCTTGGCATCTGCCTCCGTTGGTAGAAACCTGCTCGTGTAGAATCAAAGTAGACAGAGAGAGTATTCCTAAGAGACATTAACCTATTTGCCCAGGAGTTTGATGGTATGGGATAGCAAAAGAAAAAAGATGCTATTTCCTAGAGAATCTAAAGAAATATAGTTAGCTGGAGTGGCCAGAGGCAGAAGAATGGAGAAAAACAGCTACGAGGGGAATAGTCAGGGCTTAGAGAACTGAGGGAGCAAAGGTACTTTCCTTTATGCCTATAAAAGCAGCCATGTTGCAGACATCTTGTGAAGACCCCCATCCCAAGCAGATGGCCTGCTATGACAATGTGACCCCATGAAAAGGTTATGGGCCTGCTTTCTCCCCAAAATAGAAGCTGAAGGGAAGTTAAAAAATAAATAATTAATGAACTGGAGCGTTTATCACCTGTGCCAGGTGTGAGCAATGTGGTTTCAATTGTAACCTGGGCAGAGTGCTGAACTCACAAGAGCACTCCAAGGAGAGAAACAGCATTTGGGCTGTTTGTCCCAGAGGGAGAACCAATACCAGATGTCAATAGCACTAGTCATGTATGACCTTCAGTGCCCTTTTCTCTTCCCTTCGTCTACCCCGAACCTGTAGTAAAACCGAAGCAGCTTCATGAGCAGAGATATTTTTAAAGATCAAGGTGCAGACCCTTTCTTCATAGGTTTCTAAGACTGAATTTTTGTATTAGATTGACTAACGCTTTCATAACCCAAAAAGCTCAATTTTGATACGTGAAAGTGACTTAGAAAACTATTTGATCTTGCCACTCTAGCATACAGGTGTGTGGAATAAAGTTCTAATTGGGCTGAACTGAAGTTACTCTTTGATAGCACCTTACTCAATACAGACAGTTAAACAATATGTTACTGAAGAAGTTTGCAATTTGCAGGCAAGGTGCTGTACAGAATATACTCTGGTGCAAGGGCAAGAGAGACATATAACTTTCAGAGGCACCAGTGGCCAAGATCCTAGAGACCCAGTTCCCAGTATCAGGTGTGCAGGACAGCCAGATTCTGTGCCCATCAGTCTTGGTTCTGTATTTTTTCCCACTAGAGCAGTCTTAGAAAATCATATCTGGTATCTAGTCTCTGAATATATATATATATATATATATATATATATATATATATATATATATATATATATATATATATATATATTTCTAGAGCCTGAGACTTAAAAGGGAAAATAATTGAAGGGGATTTAGTGGACCCTTGAAACCAATTTAATAATTACTATGATAGTAATAGAAAGCCAACAATGATCTCAACATTGGAAACGATCTAATGGACACCTGGCTATTACCCTGGTTATTATGAGAGCTTGAATTCATAAGGAGACTATAACTTTCCCCTCAAACACATAGAAATGCTAGATAAAGGGGTAAAACAAGTAGTTAAAATGTTACATACAGATCTTGAAAGAAGGGAGGGAGGGAAGAAATGTTGATTGTGAGATCCACTCTCATAATATTGCATTGCTTGTTTTCAAGTAACCCCTATATTACTTAATAATGGCCTCTAAGCACAAGAGTAGTGATGTTGCCAATTCAGATATGCCAAAGAGAAGCCATTGAGTGTTTACTTTAAGTGAAAAGGTGAAAGTTCTCCACTTAGGAAAAAATCTATGCTGAGGTTACTAAGAGCTACAGTAGGAACAAATTTATCTGTGAAACTGTGAAGAAGGAAAAAGAAGTTTATGTTAGTTTGCATTGCATTTTACACTGCAAATAATATGTTACTGAAGAAGTTTGCAAAAGTGGCAGCCACAGTACAGGATAGGTACTTAGTTAAGATGGAAAAGGCATTACAGTTGTGGGTAGAAGATATGAACATATGTATACATACATACATATGCATATCTGCTGTTTCAGCCATCCACTGGGGATCTTGGAACATATGCCCCATGGATAAGGGGTAACTACTATATAAAACTGAAGATTCTAGCACTTAGAGATATCCAAGAGTGGATAGAGCTAGTTCTACGTTCATGCAGAAACTACAGAACCCATTACAAGAGATAATGTTGAGGAATCTTATACATTAGACTGGAGGCTAACCTAAATTGCTTATGAGAAAATCTAAGTATGCAAAGGAGAATAAAATGAATGGAGATAGTTCATGAAAAAGAATGGAATACCCATTGGGTTCTGAGTGTAGGAAGAAAGGTTAAGTAAGAATAGTTGCTTTGAAGTTGCTAGACTTGAAAATTTTTTGATAATAAATTGATCAAATCCAGAAGAGCTTGTAAATCAAGTGAAAAACTGGAGGTTAATATGACATTTAAAGTTTTTAAATGCAATAATTCAATTAGCAAGTACAACCTTCCACCTCCCCCCCCAAAAAAAAAGATATGACTACAAAGCTGACATATGCAAATTTTTGTACTGATGATTACAATCTGGCTTCACAAGTTAAAATTTTTGATAAGTATAATAATTAGAAATGGCAAAACTAGAGTTCAGTGCACTCAGGTAACTTGCCTATGTCAATATATCCAGTAAGACTGAAAGCTGCCCTTCAGCCTTGTGAGACTAAACTACTTCCTTCTCTATGCTATAAATGGTTTGAACTACATCCCAGGTGACCATATACATTTTCATGCAAAGTGGGACCTTTTGTTAGTGAAATAGCCTATCTATACTAATAATAGAGGAATATGCAAATTGTTCAGGATGCCATCACAGTAACAGTAATGACCGAATAGCAGGTTGGCAGGTTGCATGGGGCGACCAGGCCAGCAGGGGGGTTAGTGAGGGATGACCAAACAACTGAACAGCAGGCTACATGGGGCAACCAGGCCCACGGGTGGGGGGGGGCAGTTGGGGGCAACCAGGCCAGCGGGGGGGGGGGCAGTTGGGGGTGACCAGGCTAGCAAGGGGGCAGTTAGGGGCGATCAGGCAGACAGGCAGGTGAGCAGTTAGGAACCAGCGGTCCCAGATTGTGAGATAGATGTCCCGAGGATCGGCACTAAACCAGCAGTCGGATATCCCCCAAGGGGTCACAGATTAAAGAGGGCGCAGGCTGGGCTGAGGGGATTCCTCTCCTGTGCACAAATTTCATGCACTGGGCCTCTAGTTATTAATAATGCTGGGAAACATACTGGCTGCTTTTGCCCAGGACTATGAGATTGTGTTCTGTACCCCAGCAGGCAAGAGCAGATGAAGCACCTGCATCTGCCACATGATTCTATTCTGACACCCATCCTCTGAGCTACTCACATGTACCTGGAAGCAACACAATCGAACTTTTATATTTACCATTCACATACATTTGTTCTCTTGTATTCCAAAACTGCATCATCCTTTTTCTCTCTTCAAGTGCCTGAAACCCACATTTTCTTGCCCTGCTTTTTGTGTCATTTGCCACAGTCGTTTTGAAACATTCTCCTTCATCGCCTGCCAGCTGGAACTATCCTTCAATGTGTAACCCTTCAGATCTCTATTTCTTTGTGAAACACATTGCATAGTATAATTAAAGTGGGTTCTGTTCTGCTGTATGTCGGCTAACATTTTGTTTAGTGCCTGAGAGAGCTATTTATTTTAGCGGCCACAGAATCTTTGGGAATTGGTAGCTCCCAATGAGGGTCAGTAGGCAGCATGAAGAACAGATGACAGCCTGCAATACCTCCTTCGCATTTCTGTAAAGAGATTTGACATTTACAAAATACTGCATGTTGCCTTTCCCCACAAATCTCTGAAGACTTCATAAAAATAAAGGGCTTAATGATTATTCCTTCACATTTGATATGCTTTCAAAAGTGCAGGATAAGCTATTCTTGGTTGAACTGGAAGAGGCCTTACCATTGCAGGCATGGTGGAACTATCTCTAAGAATATCTGAATGAAGGAATAATGCACTTCAGAGAAGCCTTTCCTACAACCTGCAGTGCCAGTTCTGGAGCTGACAACTGCTATTCAGGGCTGGTCTTTGTGTTCAGAGGAATCAATATACCTCTTCCTACAGTGCACTTAAATTTAGATCTGGTGGAATCGGGTAGCATTTAAACCACCTAGGAGTTAATTAATCTTGCATTTTCTCTGTTCATGAAAGAAAAATTGAAAGCACCTGACGTCCACCCTTAAATAACAGATAAATTTCCTTTAATGATAAATAACACCTTAGAGTGAAGATTCCAACAAACCCCCAAAGTTAATCTACACTGGGACCTTTTAAATTGCACATAAAAACCTGCATGCATTAATAAGAAATGACTTAAGTTTATTAATGCTTTATTTGAAATTTTTGGTAGAAGTACAGATGACCAGAAAAAAAGACATTTTCAGTAATATTTCCTTCATGCAAAATTTAGGGAAGTGCTTAGATTAACTAATCCTTTCTATGGTCAATAATTTAAGTGGGGGAAAAGTTCATCAATAAAAAGTAAAAGAGCTTTAGTGACATTTTAAAGCAAAACCCAAGGACAATTGTGATTTGAATGGATCAAGTCTCATATCTCCCTCAGGGTCACATACAAAGTAAGGGAAAGCTAGTGAATAAATCAGTATTGGATTTGGTAGGACAGGGAAGAAAGGACTCCCTGTGCATGAGCGGAAGAAATAGCCATTTCCAAAGAATATTTATCCACAGTGGATATTGCCACAATGAGTTTAAGGGAAAGAAAGGTGATTGCTTAACCATGTTTCATTCTCCTACTCTCTGCCCCAGCCAGTCTCCCTCTGAACAATTATCAGTACAGTTAATGGCCAGGAAAGTGAAGAATATGAGCACTCTTCTTTAAAATAATGGCTCTAGCTAATCAAACCCCATAAATCACATTTTCTATTTCAATTATTATGTCTCCTAAACTTCATGAAATTCCTGAAGTTTTATAAATTATTGTGAATTATATCCTACCTATAAAAAGTATATTAAACAAATAGTTTAGAATAAAAGTAGCATGAACACCTATATACCCCCTATATAGCAGAATGCTGCCCAGCCGGCATGGCTCAGTGGTTGAACCAGGAGGTCATGGGTTTGGTTCCCAGTCAGGGCACATGCCCCGGGTTGCGGGCTTGGTCCCCAGTGGGGGGCATGCAGGAGAGAGCCAATCCATGCTTCTCTCTCTTCATTGATCTTTCTGTCTCTCTCTCCTTCTCCCTTCCTCTCTGAAATACATACATATATATATGAAATAGAATGCTGCCTGTACCTTAGATGCTTTCTACATGGCTCTGCATGACTGCATGGCATTGCCCTTCTCTCTCTTTTTGTAGTTCTGTTATGTAAAAATTAGTATATAGCTTACTTGCTTTTGAATTGTAGAGTAGTAAGCTCATGATGTGCATATTGTTTTGTGACTTTTTCCATGTTTTAGTAATTTATCCATGTTGATGCATATACCTATTAATTTATTTTTACTGCTGTATATCATTAGATGATATATCATAATTTATTTATCCATTCTACTGTTAGCAGATATTTAGAATGTTTTAAGTTTCTAAAATTGAATTATTTTTTCTATTAAATTTTATTTCTTAAAAAGTTAAATGTCCCTCAAAGTTGCAAGAGAAGTACAATATACCCTCACCTAAATTAATCCAATGTTTAACATTTAGCCACATATGTGTGGACTGAGTCTCTGACTTTCTCCACACTAAAAGATAATTGGATATAGAAAAATATGTATTTGAAGGTAAATTTATACCTCAAAAATTTCACCAAGAATCTCAATAAAGTTGTCATGTACTGTCAGCCTCTTTGAATCTAGAATAGTTTCTTAGTATGTTGGAGAATGTCGCAATTTTGATTTGGTTGACGGTTTCCTCATGCTTGTATTTAGGTTAAATATCTTGGTAAGAAATACTACATATGTGAAGCTGTGTCCCATCTAGTGCATCACATAAATAGGCATATTTTATCAACTTATCCCAATATTAGTGATGCTAATTTTGATTATTCAGTTAAAATCTGCCCACCAAATTTTTCTACTATAAGAGTACCCCCCACTTCACAATTAATAACTAATGTGAGGTAATAGTTGAGACTCTATAAGTATCTTTTCCCCCAACATTTAACCCAATGATTTTAGCATCCATTGATAATTCTTGCTTTATTCAATCACTACCATGCTGTTTGTAAAATGGTGATTTTTAAATTACCATCATTACTTCTGCATTTAGGAGTTGGGATTCTTTTGCAAAAAAAAAAAAAATATATATATATATATATATATATATATATATATATATATATATATATATATATATATTTTCCTTTTCTACCCCACCTCTTTTTAATGTTTTAATTGTATAAAATTTACATATCAATCATGATAAAATTGCCATAACCATAAAGATATTCTATAAAGTAGAATCAAAGGCAATAAAACAAAAAAGTTCTAAGGTATGATATCTTAAGGGTAAAAAAGTAAATTTACTGGGAATATTTAATAATTATAAATGTGTATGCACCTAAGAACATAGTTTCAACATATATAATAACAAAACACATAGAACTAAAAGGAGAAATTCACAATCTCTGGATAACTAATAGGATAACCAGACAAAATGCCAGTAAAGATCAGGAAGATCTGACAACATCACAGCAAATTTGATTTAATTCAACCCACTAAATCTCATTTAACCTCATCCATTGATCAACTGTAGAATATACATTATTTTGAAGTGAACCTAAAATATTTACCAAAATTGGGCAATATGCAGGGTAATAACTCTACAAACCTCAAAAAAATTCTTAATAAATGTCAAAGGAATGAAGTCAACTTGTACTATCTGATCACAATAAAATTAAGGCATACATAATAAATAAAGGAGTTAGAACAAGGAAGTTCTTAAATATTCAAATTTAAAAAAGCACACTTTTAAATAACAGCTAGCCTAAGAAAAGTACTTACTAAAAAATAAGAAAGGCTGAAAATCAATGAGCTATATACCCATCTCAAGAAGTTAAAAAATATAGCAAAAAAATTCTACATAAAATTGGATAAAGAAAATAACAAAGATAAGAACTGCAATGCAGGAAATAGAAATCAAAGGGAAAAGCAACAAAGTCCAATGATTTGTAGTTAGAATGACTATTAAAATTTATATAACCCTAGCAACACAAAAGTGTACACAAATATCTGATATAAGGAATGAAGAAAGTGTGACCACAAAAATTGTTTTTATTGCTAAAAGATAAGAGGAAATTTAAATAACTTTATACCAAAACCTGTGAAAATTTATATGAAATGGACAAAATCCTTATAAATACAAATGATCAAACTTAAGCAATGAAAAAATCAAAATACATATTCATATATATGATTTTTTGGAGATTGCTCTCAGAAAAAGATGAGTGAAAAAAACTAAGGTAGACTAGGAAAAAGGCAATACAAGAATATGATCTCAATTGAGACTTGCTTCAATCTGATCTGACAGAGCAGTCCTGGCTAAGAAATTACACCATCTAGTCTCACCATGAGCAAGGAGGGGCTGACCTTTTGTACTTGTGTCACTTCGTTCTTGGCCAATGTCTGTCCCAAAGGGAATGGAATTGGAAATGTACTCTACCAAGCAAGGTGGCTTGTATTGAGCTGAGAGCAACCCTCTGGCAGCTGTAAATAGTCAATCACAGCAGGTGAGGAATGGGTACACCAGCCAATAAGGGGGATCTGAGCATTGACCCACTTACTATGGTCTAGCTCTAGCCCATGCACTATTCAGATTCACTTGTTTATCACAAGATGCTCACCCTGTACAGTCAAAGCTTCTTCACGATTCTAATTGGTGACAATTTCTGCAAATACAAGGTATCCCCCAAAAAAGCTATCACTTAAACAGCTGATAGCTCAATTTTGAAAATGAAGTGTTTTTTAATAAATACTGCCTTTATAACTATTCAAAGTGTATGCACACATTTTGAGGTGAACACCCTATATTATAAGAGTAGATTTAATAGGACCAGTTACAGTTCTGCTGGTATAGTTGTTCCTGAGCTCATACTTTATAATCATCTTCTCCCTCTTCTGAAGCCCATTCTAGGTTTTCCTGAACTTTGGCTACCATTATGTTGAACTTGATAGCTTGACCAAAAAGATGGACCTAGATCAGTGAGTCCCCAAAGGAACTGGCAGTCTCTAGAGTCATGTTTGGTTGTCAAAACTGGAGAAGGTGCTATTGCCACTAGAGGGCAGAGGGCAGGGAGGCTGCTAAACCTCTCACAATACATAGGACAACGCCCACCAACAAAGACTAAATGTCAATAATGCTGAAGTTGAGGTTTAAGGTTCTCCAATTCTGCAACATGCTAGTAGTACCTTGAGCTTTTTCCAGGCAGGCAACTTAGGAAGCATACACCCTAGATGGCCTACCAAAATGCCCCTTTACCTCAAGTAAAGCCCCACTGGGAAATAAATCAGAAGAATTCATTTGAGAAATGGCTTTTCTCTAACTAATCCTGTATTTTTAGAGAAGTCTCTTCAATTCTGGGCTTAGGTTTTCTCATTTATAAAATTAGGTAATTATCTGATCTTCATATGGTCCTTTCAGTTCTGACCTTCAGTTAGTGTGGCTAAGTACTTCTTGGAGGAGGGAGATTAACATGGAAAAATCACAACCATTTCTTTGCATCTGAGCCTGAATTTGTTTATCAGCTCCATTTATAAAAGACAGTTGCACAAGAGAGCCAGTAATAATGGGTGTTGTGGGAGGGGAAGGCATAACCCTGGTAAACTGGAAGTCAGCTGGACAGGAAACTTATGAAGGGAGGGGAAAACAATGAACATGAAGGCAAGAAGGTTCAGAAGTCCAACCACAGTTAATCTAGAGCTGATCGGGTAACCACTACAACCACAGCAGAAAACGTTTGCACAGGGTTGTCTTAAAGTGTCTTAAGGTAGACATGTGGGTGCGTGAGTTCATGTGTTGTGTGAGAGGCAGAGTCAGGGCTTAAATTTGCATCTTTGGATACTAAATCCTTCAGACTATCAGAAAAAAAATTGGAACGAGTGGCTGGAGACTGGTTTGAGTATAATTCTGGCCTTTTCTGGCTATGTAAGAGCTTGTTTCTCCATATACATTTTTTTTTTTATTCCAATGTTAAGGGAGGCTTTTCCATCTTCTCTGCACTCATTAATTACATCCCCCTGAATTTGAAAGGCGTGATTCTCTTTCAGCATTTCTGAAAAATAAATGAATAAAGTCTTGCCAAAGCACAAATATTCTGCCACATTATTCTTCAGGTCCATAGGCCATGTCTCAAAAACCTAAGAGAATAATGCTTATAAATTAACTCTGGCTGTGAAAGGTTTTGAAGGAATTATTTTCTCATAAAAGCTTTAGAAACCATGGGTTCTATGTCAGTATATTTGTGTGACCCTTACTGTGTACTAATTATCAGTTATTTTAAAAGTCATTTTATACTGAGTTTCACCAAACAGCAGCTTAAAGAACGATTCTTGGAAAATATCCCGGATTTCTATCTGTAAAATCCTGTAAAATTCTGCAACACATTTAGTGTTATTATAAATATTATGGTTTTAAATTTACCCAAACTAAGTAAGAGATTTGGAGATATAAGAGTTTTGGGGGTCCAAATTTTGGCTTGGGTCATTGGAGATATGTATTATATACAACAGTCTGATGTCTCAGCCCTAAAGCCAAACAAGGCTATGTTGGAATCCTCTACCAGAGGCCTCTTGTGCCCCCATTGTATACCCTTATGTCCTTACCACTAATTCTAGCCCCAGCTATAACACACTTTTCTGGGTAGGCTTGGACTCATTTTGAAGTTACAGCATTTCATCTTCACAACAGGCCATGCATCTTTATTTATTGCCCATGACTTGTCCATTGCCAGAGCACAGGCCTACGGTGGGAGGTTTTTCAGCACAACTCTCACACAGATGCACAATGTGGGGGATTTACCTCTGGGATAATGCTCAATCAGTCTGGGATGGGAGCCAATGGATAAATACTCTTCATTGCCAATCCCTAGAGTCACAGTTCTCTGAGGGCTTTTATATGACTTTAGAAGATCCCAGCAATACTGAACTTTAGTTCTCAATGATGGTAATTGACGCAATAATGCTCTTGTATATTGACTTTTTGTCCTTCCCTCTTAAGTTCATCACCTCCCAAATAAACTATCTATTTTTAAGTCTTTGTTTTAGAACAGTGGTTCTCAACCTGTAGGTCGAGACCCCTTTGGCAGTCGAACGACCCTTTCACAGGGGTTGCCTAAGACCATCCTGCATATCAGATATTTACATTACAATTCATAACGGTAGCAACATTACAGTTATGAAGTAGCAATGGAAATAATTTTATGGTTGGGTCACAACATGAGGAACTGTATTTAAAGTGCCAGAAGGTTGAGAACCACTGTTTTAGACTTTTTCTGGAGAGAGAAGTGGGAGGGGGTGGGGCTAAATGGTTAGAACCCAGGCTGAGACAATTCATATTAGAATTAGCCCTGACCACCAAGATGATTCCTGACCTGAATCACTCACTAACTGCTGGAGACCAGTGGGGTGGTGATAATACCAGGCATGCTGTAACCTCACAATTAGAAATAATACCACCTATATTGTGTTGGAATGATATGAAGGTGGAAAGTGAAGTGGGTAATGTGCTATCAAGAAGAATAGGTGGCAGTGATAATTATAAGGCAGGGTTCTATTGGCTGCATTGGAAACACTGAAAAAATAAAATGATTGGTCTGGCAAACCAATTACTAATTCAGAGCGAGCTGAGAAAGGTCTTCATAGAAGAGTTTAAAGCAAACCACTTCTCCAGCAGACACAAGGCAGCTGATTTGAAGATCAGATTCAAGATTTATTTAAGAGTGAGAGAACTTCAAAGGGGACTGATGTGAAGACTCAACATGACTCCTATATAAAAGGAGTTAGGATAGAGAAGGGATACAACCCAGGAATGGGAATATTTGGATGGACAAGTCTAAAAAGGCTGAACTCCAAAATGTTCCTAAATCTTCTAGGCCAGAAAAAACAAATTCCCCAATGCCTCCTTAGAGAAGACAGCAGCCTCCCTTTGCTGAAGATTATGCAAAGAACTTAACCAAGGCAAATGCTTTGCAAGGTTATGTTTGTATTCCTCAAATCCAGCTCATCTCTACTCATTTCCACAAATCAGTAACTACAGTCCAATTGCCAAAACCTAAGTAAGGAAGCAAAGTTTCTGCTCCAGAAGGTAATAGCTTACTCCCTAAAAGAATTGCAGATTTAGGTTAATATAAATCATGAGAGCTTTCCTTGGATTGAAGGACAGAATATAATAAGACTGGATGGAGAGAAGTTATTCACATAGATGCACTCTCCATGACACAGATTTAATACAGTGGGGCCTTGACTTGCGAGTGTCCCGACTAATGAGATTTTTGAGATACGAACTGTCTCTCGGCCGATTTTTTGCTTTGAGTTGAGAGTTAAAATTCGGGTTACGAGCCAGCTTCAGATACCCCACCGCTAGTTGGCGCAGCGAACGTCACAGTGAATGCCACAATATCAGCCCAGCATCACGTGTCTCACTCGTTCACTTTTTGATTTGACATATGAGTTATTTGAGTTATGAGCTCTGTCACGGAACGAATTAAACTCGTAAGTCAAGGCCCCACTGTATTCTAGCCTGAATAACTAGAGTCAATTCTAGTACGTGAAAGGGCGAGGACTACACCCTCCACCTTGCCCCAGGGTAAGGGCTACGACCTCCATCTTACCTTGGCCATGTGCTCTGCAAGGCTTCTTCCCGGAAGCCAAGCCTCTGCTAGCCACACCCAGGACTTCTTTAAACTAACCAATGACAATCAAGAGAAGTCGCCATAGATATGACCACATCCTGTGTAACAAGACACCAACTTGCGCCTGGCCAATCGGCAGGGCCCACAGTCCTTTCTCCTCCCCTTACCCCAACCCCCTGTAAAACCTCTCTCCACACAGAGTTTTCCCTCTCTCGGCCACTTGGCTTGCCATTGTGTCGGTGAGTGTGGTGAACGGGGAGCTCAAGCTAGCTTGAAATGAAGGACTCTTTGCTTTTGCATCGGACTCGCTGGCTCCCTGGTGGGCCCTTGGGAATCTTGAAATCTGGGCACAACAGTACACTGCTGAAATGGTTCTTTAAGTCTCTAATGTACTTATAGTCTACAGTAATTTAAGCAAAATGTGGGAATTGTGAAAGTTTTAATCAACTTTATTAAGGTACAATTTACATACAATAAATGCACACATTGTAAGTGTATAGTTCCAGGAATTTTAATAAATTCAGACACCACATCAACCTGATTCATCACTATAAGAAGTTCTCTTGTGCCCTTTGCAGTAAATTATCCCCACCCTGAACTCAGGCAACTGCGAATCTATCTATCTCTATAAATCAGTTTTCCCTATATGAGAAGATCATATAAACAAAATTCACATTTTATGCGCTCTCATGTGTGTGTGTTTTAACTCAGCATAGTACTTTGAGTTTCAAACATGTCATCCCAGGTAAGAGTAACTCATGCTTTTTATTATTACTATTACCTCATTTTTCAAACTTACCACAATTTGTTTACATAGTCACCTGCTGATAAACATTTATGCTGTTTCTAAATCTGAACTAATTTGAACAAGTTATTAAGAATATTACTGTCAAGTCTTTATATGCAAGTATATTTTCATTTCTATTGGAGAAAATACTTAAGAGTAAAATTACTGGGTGTGAAATGTACCTATATAGAAATAGGTACATGTTTCTTTTTAAGAACTTTCAATTTTATTTTTAAATTACAATTTACATTGAATATTATTTTGTATTAGTTTCAGGAGTACAACATAGTGTTTAGATAATCATATACTACACAGCAAGAGGAGAGAAGTGAAGTAAATTAACATGACGGACCATACTACTCAAGTCCTGGGTTATTAATGTACATTTGTCTTGTCTATCTCTCAGTTCTATCAGCTTCTTGCTTTTTGGCGTCACTATAAGATCCAGGGTTGAAGTTAGAGCTATGGGGTTTATAGACAGAAGGTATCTTGGGCCAATGAATTATGCTTACTCTATCAGAAAAATACAGGAAGAAGAACACCTGGCTATAGCAGGAAGTTGCCAGTTAGCCTGTTGAGCAACCTTGGGTTTTATTTGCATTTCTTCCATAGAGTGCATATGGTGCTGTCAATTCAAATGAGGCTCTTTCTATCCCTTTTTATCTACAAATAGTACTTATATTTATTCCTTCATTTTGGCTATGTATTCTATGCTTGGCATGTCTTTCAGGTTACTAATTCATTTGCAGGCTATATTTAACGTGTCTCATAAATGTTGCCTAGCTTCGCATGCTCCTTATTTACTCACTATGTATATTTAACATATCCTAGGAGCTTTACCTATGTATCATAAGCTCCCAGTTTACTTACAGTATTAAACACTTAGAAGTTTCATCATCCCAGTAATTATCTTGCTTTGCACTGCAGAATGACTATTCTCAAACAATACAGAGCCCTCACTTTTTATTTGTGCATGTGCAGCTCAATCCTCAGCGAAGCACTCATCAAGTTCCTCTATCGTATCCAGAGCCCACTGATTGAAAGGGAGATATGTCCCCTTGAAGAATGTCCCTGGAATGCCACTGAGATATACATGATAAATATTCACCTAATCCTTACCCCAAAAGTACTATGGTCATTTACCAGAGTAACTGTGTATTAGTGAAAGGAGTACACCCCAAACACTTTGAGGGCTATTGGAAACAAGGCCCGAGCTAACATTAATACAAGGGAACCAAATACCAGTAAAGGAGGTTAATGGAGAACAGGTGATTGATGGTATGTGACAATGGGTACAAACTAGTCTTGCCCACTACCTAGAGAAGTTAGAGTAATAGAATAATGGAATAGGCTAATGCAAGCTCAGCTAGGGTACCATTTCAGAGTCAATACCTTGTAGGATTTGATAACTGTCCTCTTGCAAGAAATATAAAAGTAAACCAATAACCATTATATAGTGACTCATCCTCCAAAACCTAGAATAAATAACTGGGCCTGAAAACCAAAGGGTGGAATGTTGGTGCTTATCACCACCATTTTTAATTATCCCTTTGAGAAATGTACATTTTTCATTGCTAAAACACTAGGTTTGATGGATCAAAGATCCTGGTTTCAAAATGGGGGAAAAGTCAGCAGAGGGACACAATAAGGGTTTCACTAAACAAATGCTATAAATACCACCTAGTTATAGGGGCCAGAAGCTGAGCAGACAGCTACTATAGCCACCCTATTGGGCAAGCAACCTAGACTAGCTGAAGTGCTAATAGAAGATAGAGACATCTAGAAAGAGTGATGGGGGGAGAAAGATAAATATCAGTTATGGCCTTGGGACACTAGCAAGTAGCTTGTTCTGTTAATCATTGAATACTTTTTTTCTAAATTAATTTTGAGGTATAATTTATATATAACATATTCATTTCAGCGAATATTAAGTCTTTTGAAAATTATAATTAGCCACTACCCTGAAGAAGTCATGATTTTAGGTTTTTATGTAAGGGACAAGCTCTTAGCTAGCAAGTGTGAACTATATTAAATGTGTCCTCTGGCTTCATACCCTCTCAACCTCATCTCTGATTCTAATGCTAGCTTGATAAACAAATTCTGTGTGGGCTCTGACTTGTTCTTCCACTTTTTTCTCTTTGACCTGGGCCTTTTTTAATGTTAAAACATGGGAATCCAGTTGGAACTCAGTAGCATGAAACTTGTGCAGTCCAGAAGTGGGTGTGTTTGTGTGAATGTGCGTTGGGGTGAGGATTAAATGTCCCTGGGGTATACTCAATGAAGAGTGATGGGAGCCAGTGAGTAAATGCTTGCCTCTGTCCATCCTTTGGAAGACAGTTTTGAGGATTGCCTGACCACCTCTCTGTTGGTAAGGAGCTCCTAATGGGATATAGCTTGACTGTGGCAGTGACTTGATATTAGACTCTTAAATTGACTTGTCGTCCTTCCCAGTTTTATTCTCCCCAGTGCCTCAGCCTTGATCCTCACAAATCATCATCCTGAAATCTGCTTAACCTAAAAGAGGAAACAAGACTAAGATAAATACCATTCCTGTAACCTTCTCACTGTGTGAAGATGAGAAAATTACTTAACTTTTCTTTGTCTCATTTGTATTAATGTACAATAGCAATATTAATGGTATATAATAGTCATGAGGATTAAGTAACAAAGTATAATGACTGGAATATAATACAAAATAAATATTAGCAGTTTTATTACTGTTATTATTGTTACTAAGCTTTTCCTGAAACACAAAATTAGGGTCTTAGAAATAATTTAGGACAAATTCAGTGCTAGAATAAGAACAGTCTGATTTGAAAATAAGATCAACATATCCCTAATTTTTTTTTCCTTTAATATGTAAAGCCTCAAAAAATAATAGGGTCACTAACAAAGTCCCACTGTCTGCACACATTTTAAGAGACCTACATAAAGTTGAGGTTCCAACAGCTTTAAATCTTCTTTTTAAGCCTTTAAAACTTGTTATCATGAAAAAAATGCAAACATACAGAACAGTAGAAAGAATAATAGTGTATCATCAATCTACCACACAGATTCAATAATCATTAACTTTTTCCACATTTGCATCATCTCTCTCTTTTTTTTATTGCTGAACCATTTTAAATTATAGATGTTATAACACATTACCTCCAACTACCTCAGTATGCATCTCTAAGGATATTTTCCTACTTTTAATGATATTATCACATATAATAAAATTGACAATATTTTCTTTTTTAATATGGAATCACAATATGGAAAGGTGTGGTAGGGGATACAGAAAAGAGTAAAGGGGGAGTAAATATTGGTTGAAGGAGACTTGACTTGGGGTGGTGAACACACAATAAACAGATAACGTATTATAGAATTATACACCTGAAACTATATAATTTCATTAACCAATGTCACCCAATAAATTTAATAAAAAAGAAAATAATTATTATTCTGAATGAAAGAAGCCAGACAAAATATTGAAAGCAGCTTTAACTCTTAAAAGTACAAATGCTCTAGTCTCATTTGCTTGCTCAAAATGCTAATCTTAGCACAAGTTTAATTTATAGAAGACTCATATATATTATACCTATAAATATACATGTTTATGGCATATATACATGTATATAATATATACATATGTATGTATGTGTACATCTTCTATTTCTAGTTTCAATTTGAAATTTTAAAGTAAAATTATAATATTCATAAAACTTTTACTTCAAAACACAAGATTATTTTATTTTTTTAAATCCTCATCTGAGTATATTTTTCCATTGATTTTTTCCAGCGCGTGGAAGAGAAAGGAAAGATAGAGAGAAATATCAATTTGTTGCTTCCTTCCAGGGCCCAGGGCCATGGGGAGCCTGTAACCGAGGTACGTGCCCTTGACTGGAATTGAACCAGGGACCCTTCGGTCCGCAGGTAGTATGCTCTATCCACTGAGCCAAACCGCTAGGGCTCAAAGCACAAGATATATTAAAAAATTCTGCTTTGAGGTTCTATTGTAGTGCATTCTATATAATCTTAGATCACTTAACCTCTCTAAATAACACACTCTTCATTTTTTTAAATGGATATAGAAGTAACACTTCCTCCACGGAGGTGTTATTATGATGAAAGAAGATGTATAAGAAAGCTTTGTGAGTTGAAATTTTTTACAAATATTAAGCACTAATCCTAACAATTTTACCTGCACATAAACTTGCAAGTACCTCCTGTTTGGATTTATGTACCCATGAAGTGAATTTCAAAATGGAAGAGCTTCCTTTCTCTCCCCTCCCAAATCCTCTGGTGATTTTGAGTTCATGTTTACAGGATGGAAACTGCAGCCATCTTGACTATAAGCAAGGTCTGCTCTCTCTTCTATTCAGCCAAAAGTGTGGCTGCCAGAGATTGAGAACCATCTCTGTTTTAGTGCCTCATGCATACTTATCCTCCTAGACACCTTACCTTTCTGCATAGTGTGAGAGACCTACTGCTCCTAGCAACAGCTACGAGTAAGTACATGGTACTCTTCCCCACTACCTTCATGTTCCTTCTCTGAGCTTAGACACTTATAGGACCCATGCTTATTCTGAATCAATACAGTCTCACACATTGAGAACATTCAGGAGGGGACTGACTCTTTGCAGGCAGAATCAGAGGCAGCTTCAAAGAAGAGGCAGCATTGGAGCTGGGCTGTGTAGAACTTCAGAAGATAAAAGTAGTATAAAGGCATTCTGGACAGTGAAAAGAGCATGAGTAAAAACACAAGGGCATGAAATAATATTCAGGAAGATTGATTTAAGTATGATGTGCATTGAGTGTTGAGGCCAAGAGAGATTAACAAGCAAGCGGTATATGTAGGTTAAGATCAGCTAATGAAGGTCAAATATGAGCAGCACTTTCTATGCAATACAGAGCCATTTGGAGTTTAAATTGGTTTGGGATGGTGTAATTAGAGCTGAATTCTAAATAATTAGGGTTTGAATGGGACAGTGTCATTGAGAAGGGCAAGGAAGGAAGACCGTTTGAGACATTGTAGAGGAAAAAGATGGTCTTAGGTGTATTTTCATAATGTATTTTAGAAAAAAATTTTAAAAATGACTGAGGCCCTAACCGGTTTGGCTCAGTGGATGAAGCATCGGCCTGCGGACTGAAGGGTCCCAGGTTCAATTCTGGTCAAGGGCATGTACCTTGGTTGCTGGCACATCCCCAGTGGGGGTGGGGGTGGGGGTGGGGTGCAGGAGGCAGCTGATAAATGTTTCTCTCTCATCGATGCTTCTAACTCTCTATCTCTCCCTTCCTCTCTGTAAAAAATCAATAAAATATATTTATAAAAAAATGACTGAGGAGTTAAGCCTTTTGGCTAGAGAGGTGGATTGACCAAGATAAGGAAGACTGGAGAGAAAACCTACTTTGGGCATAGAAATGAGGAGAAGCAAAATGCTGGGCTCAATTCATTGATTCATTGAGTCATTTTTTTCTTTCATATGGAGGTATAACATATGTCTAGTTAACTGCATAAAAATGCATTAATCTTAAGTGAATTTCCACATTTACATAAATACATGAAGTCATAACTCAGATCAATATAGAATATTCCCAGCACACCATAAAGTTTCATCATGCCTGCTTCTAGTCAACAAACAACCCCTTTGGTGTATATTGAATCAGGTTCATTTTATATATTATATATTAAACAAATATTTACTGAGTTCATAGCAGTGCCAGGAAAATATGGGGAATGCACACAGGAAGAATAGACACAGTTGCTTTCTTGGTCCCAAAGTTTGTCTTTTTTCATGGTCTAGTGCAGTGGTTCTGATTTTCCTACATGCAAAAGTCACCGGGGACTAGTATTTAAAACTAGAGGCCTGATGCACGAAATTCACGCAAGAGTAGGCCTTCCTTCCCCAAGCTGCTGGTACTGGCTTCCTCAGGCACCCGGGACCAGGGCTTCCCTCCAGCCCTGGCTTCATCCGGAATGATGTCCAAAAGGATGTCCAGTATAATTAACATATTATCCTTTTATTTTTATAGATGTGGATTTGGTAGACCACTCCCCCAAAATCATAATTCAATGCTTTTAGGGTGAAACCCTTCAGTACTCCTTTTAAATAAACAATTAGATTTACTTTGAAGCAGATGATCTTAGGGTCAGCCTTGAGAAATGCAGGCCTATTGATTGGAACAATACAGCCTTGTAGTCTGTGCTAAAGCATGGGACATAATCCTGTGGGTTTCAGGGAAGCACTGGAGCATTAACAAAGGAATAACAAAGTCATGGCTTATGTATTTGGAGATGACTCTGGTAGCAGAGTAAAGATGGATTGGAGGGTGGATGACTGCTGCCAGAAGGTCAATTGTATGAAGGTTATTGCAATGGTTCTGATGAGGCAAGAAAAAAGTCTTTCTTCTATAAATAAGGCAGATTAAAAAGGCATTTAAGAGGAACATTTACCGTAAAAGCATATGCGACCAATTAGAGGCATGTGCGTGCGTGCGTGTGTGTGTGTGTGTGTGTGTGTGTGTGTGTGTGTGTGGCGGGGGGGGGAGGGGGGATGGACAGGGAAGCTAGGAGAGATGACAAGATGACTAGTGATCTGTAATAATGTAGATAAAAGGATTCATCCAGATTTAGGAACCATACTGACCTCATGACTAATTACCCATATTGGAATGCAGAAGAAATAATACAAGTCCATTTGTCCTGACTCACAGAGCAGATTTTCAGTGCCTAGAGCTGACTGGCATTTATCATAATACCTAAGGAAGTGTCGAAACAGGAGACTGTTGAGTGTCCACTTAATGAGGCCTTCTTGGACTCCCAAAGTTCTGGTCCTAAAGGCTTTCAGCAATGCGGTTCCAAGAATGCTCTTCCTGCTGGGTAATTGGTATGTTCTCAACTAAGTGGAAACACTTCGAGTTGGGGTCTAGGGGGAAATAAAAACAAAGAAAACCTGGTGTTTGACATCGGGAAGAAAGCCTGGGAGGGGAGTGGGATAAAGATTAATTGCCAAGTATCCTCTTGACTGATTTTGCCACAAAATCTTTAGTGGTAGCAGCTGAGAAGTGATGCGGATGGGATGTGACAAACAAGCTGTATGTCAGCCCCTGCTGCCCAACCCATCAACTTCCTAGGACAACCTTGGAGAGTAAAACCAATCTGTACACAGGAACCCCATGCCTCTTCAACCCCACGTCCCCCTTAGAGGGACTTAGACCCGCGGTTAAGTTATGATACCAAAGGAGAGTTCTATGGCAGCACTACGGTTCATTACAGATTACTAAGAACTTTCTTCAAGCCACACAATTTGAGTGTGACTGCAGTCCTGGAAGTAAGAAAGTGAAGATGTTTATCTTCCTTTTGCAGGTGATACTGAAAGAAATATTAACTGGAGACAAAGGGACACAAGGCAGGATTTTATTTTTCCTCATTAGAGAGAGAGAGGAAGCAGGCTTTTTCCAATTTGGGGGGCTCCTCCCCAAGGAGTCCCCTCTGGGAACACCCCTGCCCAGATGGAGTTTGTATATGCTTCCAATAAACATCTACATTTTTATTAAAGCAATATGTTAGTCCATGAATTTATTCTTCATCTTTGTCAGAGAAGAACCCACGAAAAGAAGTCTGTACCCTGAACCCCACATTTCAATACCACTGGAGCTTAGGAAGATAAATGACCCTCCCCAACCCCCAAGGTCATGCATACAAATCGTGCTAGAACTGGGACCAAAGCACTGCATATCAAAAGACCTGAGTTACCAGTATTTCTCACAAATGAGCAGTCTCCTGAGGACCAATGTCAACCTGCTAGCCTATACTGGGCCTACTTTTCCCTTCTCCTGAAATAGCAGCGTTTCTCCACTGAGGATGTGCTTTGCCACAGGGACCCTTGGCCTGAAGCATAGTAGAGTGAGAGCACAGTATAGACAAGGGATGGACACCACAATCCTCTCCCCTGCCTCGTGTACACGCAGAGCATGTCTCCCAGACGCCATAAACAGACATGGAAGTTGAATAATGGAAACCTCTTTTTGTGTGTGCCTAATAGTGATGGCAGTGCCTAATAAAACAATAACAGGGGAATCCAGGTAACACACTGTTTATTATTTTTCTTTAGGAGCTCTTCACATCTGATTCCAAACACGCTCTTAGCATTTACATGGAATTGGAAAAAGATGACAATACAGATTCCTGAAAAATGCTTCCTGTGTCAAATATATAGCTGCCTTAGCTGTCAGCATTTGGCTTTGCCATCTGTCGTTTGTCATAGAAATCCAAACCTCGCTAAACTGAAATTCATTGAAAATAATTCTAACTATGAAGAATTATTTAATTTAGCAGCAAACTCAGCCTATGGGCCAGAAAAATTCAAAATTAAAAACCTGGAGAATTCGAATTATCATGCCTGCCATCTTGATACTGCTGAATTCCCTTACTGTATGAGTTTGGGCAAACTCCAGAAATGAGCAAATGTTTAAGAAAAAAGAAATCATCACCGAAACCATATGCTGATATTTTAACATCTAACAATTAAACAAACCATTAGGTATTGACGTTCCTGACATGAACCACACCAGTCATGGCCCTGAACCCGGTGGAAAAGGAGCAGACTCAGAGGATTTGCCTCTTATGACAGGTCAGGCACAGCTGGGGCAGATACAACAGCAGGCCTGGGGGTCATTGTGTCTGGCAAGCAGGGCTGAGAAGTGGAAGGGGTGGCAAGGGACTCCAGGGGTACCCAAGCAAGCAGACAGTGCTGTTGGAGGGGGTGAAGGGATCCAGTGTAGACACAGATGCATGGATGAGCAGATCTTACATTAGCCTTCTGGCAGAAAAGTAGAACTTAATCACAGGGAGCCCAGGAAAAGGCCACTTTACCTAACCGGGGCTTTCTTCAGTTGTCTTTCTGGTTTTATCTTTTATTTGGGGGGAAGGGGGGCAATTATAAGCAGTTTTACCTTTTACCATTTCCTTCCTACTCCAGTTATTTGCCTAAAACTCGCAATCAGTTTTCAAGTCAACATACTACTTGTAGCTTTAAGATAATCACGCCTGGTACAAAGCTTTCTTTTCATAAAGAAATTATGCCTATTTGACTTCCCCTTCTGGGCATGCAACTACCTTTCTGGAAAATGGTGAGTGCAGAGAAAATAGGACTCAGCAGTAGGACTGCCTGGACTGTGTTGAGTAGAGAATGACTCACCAGGGAAGCAAGAAAGCAAGCTTATGGTCTAGTTTACTCTGCAATGCAATGCTGACTGTCGTCAACAGTGATCCCTGTCATGGGTGTGTGTCTCTCTGACCATCCAACCTGAACATTCATCCAGAGAAAACAACAATGGGTTGCAGCACTAAGGAAGATCTCAAACTTGGATTTAGATAGTTAAAACAAAACTTCCCCTCTCCTCCTTTTACCAATGTCCTGTCCCAAATCCCTTAGGACTATCTTATCCTGGGACCATGTTAAACAGGTACCTGTGTGTCCTTTTATCATCTTGACATTATAATATGGAGAGTGGTTTGGCACCCAAGGCTACTTAGTTTGGTACAGTCCTTTCCTGTTGATAACCCTAATGTAGTTTGTCTTTCTTTCAAGCATTTTTAGTCAGTAAAATGCTCCTGTAATCAAAACTATATTAGAACTAGCCAAATTTTCCACATTCCACTTCACTGATGCCAGCTGGTACTAAACTGTCTGTTTTCCATGGTCTTTGTATTTTGTTTCTGCTTTTTAACAATATGTTTTGTTTGGCTGATATCTTCCTATATCTGAAGTTCTATTAGGAGTATTTTATATTTTGTTATATTCCCCAACAAACCATACATTATTTTCTGCTATAAAACTAAGGGTATTGAGGCATTACTTAAGAAAACATTTAAGCAGGATTTAATGAGATGTTAAACCTAGATTCAAGGTGAACACACGCTATAGTTATTCCTGCTAGAACAGAATTATTGTCCCAATTTTTGCATAGTGAATTTTTATAAATTGAAGCTGATCCTTGGTTTCCCTTTAATAACTTTAAACATGCTAGGTTGCTATTGCTTTATCTTTGTGGTAAGAAATGCCAATAATCAACTATTAACCCAAGTTAATCCTTTCATATCCTTTTTCTTCCCAAGTTTAAACACTTAGTCCTATATTTACCTCTGTTTTTGCAAATAAACATTAAGAATCAGTCTCTGAATTCTCCAAACATGCTTCTTCTAATTCAGATCATTCTGAGCCAAAATCAGCTTGGGCCTTAGCAATCAGAACTCTGTTTTCTGTTCAAAATGTTATTTCTTTCCAAATAACCTGTTTCCTGTCTTCCTACCTCCTCATCATTGTACTCCTTCCCAAAATTCCTCTTCCCATATCCTCAATCTGAGATGACTTCCTGCCACACACTGCACCCTCCTGTAACTTCTATGCACCCACCCCCGTGCATTCCGCCCCTCACCCCCACCTAATTTTCTCTTCATCTCTTTCCAATGTGGCATTACCCACTCTGTTTGTAACTAGGGCTTTGGCAATTATAGAAGGTATGTTATTAACTCTGCCAGCTGCTTCATCACCTGCACTCACTGCAAGCCAATTTTAAAATCTTTGTTCTTGGATACTCTGCTTATTCTCATTAGAGAGCTTATCATAGGGCTGCAGCAAAACTCTGCGTTGACAATGATCTTTCCTCCTTACTTCCATAATATGAAGTAGGGAGCAGTTTGTGTTTAAGACACCAGACCTCATATCATTAATTTTTCATAGTATTTTAATCTGTGGCATTCACTTAATAATACAGAGCCCTTCCTTCTGGACCTCGCTAAATATATGTATGAAATTGGGTGAGAGCTCTGGACATTAAAGAAGGTCTGAAGGCACACAATACCTGTTGTTTTTTAAAAGGAAATCAGAGAAACACATTTTGCTAGCTACTTTTTATCCTCGCTTTCTCTGTGCTATTTAAGAGACCTCTTTTACTGTCATTTTTTCAACTCTCACAAAATAGGACAGGAAACTGAAGGTGATGACAAGCAGTTGCTGTTGAGGGAGAGTAAATTTACAGTGCATTGCAGGGAGCAGCCAGGGAAGGGTTACTGAGCAACAGAGATAGTGTCTTCCAAGCATTACTGAATCCAGGAGTTTGTTTGTTCATTGGTTTCTTTCCAAAGCCAAAAAGATTTCTAGTCTCCTTTCATACTAAGCCTACCTATTAGTATACAACTGTACTTAACATACTAATTATTTCATTTATTCATCGCTTCATGCATATATTGAATCATTTATTCACTCACTCATCCACTCACTCAACAAATATTTATTGGAACAACATGCAAAGAGTTGTGAAAGGCCAGGTTTCTGCTGGCAAGTCGCTTCAAGCTAATAGGGGAACCAAATAAGTAAAGAGACAATAAAATATGTAATGAGCACTCTGAGCACTATCCGTGGAGCTGAGAGTAGCAGCCTTTTCCAAAATCTTAAAGGATGCATAATTGTGAAATACATGAGAAGGCTTTCAACTGTGTACATTTTTACTGGGCAGACTGCACTAAAAGCAGTTCAGCATTGCACATATCTGTATAGTATCTTTTTTTAAAAATGTACAAGTATTCCTTGGGAGTATCATCAGAGTGAATTATTGCATGACATCCCATGCCAGGAATACAGGTCAGGCATGGCGACTGAAATAGCCATTGTGGGGCAATCACTGTAATTATCTTCCTATGGCCAGACACATTCAAAGGAAAATCAAGTTGGTCTAGGCAGGTTGCAAAACTGGAAGAAATAGGGGGAAGTAGTCTCTCTTAATTGATGAAAGAGACACAAGATCACCTTTTTTTCATCTGAAAAAAGAAAAGAACAAATTTGGAGACAATGTTATTTCAGGCTTTTTCTGAGACTAACAAGAACTTTCTTTTTTAAGAGAGGGATTGCCTATCTAATGAAGCTAAACGAAGACTTGAAGAAGCCATGCCATCAATAATTCCTAATTAATTCTAACAACAAGAAAAAGTGCAGTGAGGGCTTGAAAGGAAGCTTTCCAGTGCCTGAAAATACCATGTAAATACAGAATCTATCATGAGAAGAAACAAGAAGATAAGCTTCACTTAAGAAATATGTGACAATTCTAGAAATTATTAGCCGATGTTTTTATTTATATCATTATTTGTATTTCGGTCAAACTTGCTTAATATTGAATCTAGCCTTCAACATATTTTCAATGCAATCACAATGTAATTCACTAAATGGAATCCATCAGCTTTTGCTCCAAGTAAGCAAACTCAGGTCTGCATTTCTCTGGATGTGTTTATCTCTTCTGATATCAGGATGGCAATTTGCCTTGTGACCTCAGTTCTCTGAAGGAGCCAGGAAAATTCATTAATTTTCAGTTATTCCAGCTTTTTTTTTTTTTTTTTTTTGTAGGACAAGAATGATATCTTTCTTTATACATCATACCTAAAACCCAACATCTTTCAAAGGGCTTAAACAAGAATGATGGTGTGATTCTATTTTCCTTTTGTAAAATATTACTCTAGTTTGCAGAATACATTGGAGGAGAGCCATCATGGAAGCAAGGAGATGGGGCAGAAGGTCATTATTTTCAATGACTTAAGAAATGCTGATGGTTTCTAATGACAACATAATCTAATGTAGTTAAAAAGATGTGAGGAACAAGGCTAGAAGATATCACGACATCAAAGAACTAAGATGTTTTGGATGGATGGTCTTCTACTATGACCTTGAAGTTATTCAGGATAAGAGTAGGACTTGGTTCAAAGAAAAAGACTCTCAGAACCCGAAAGAAATGTTTCAATAAGTAAAGTGGTGAAATGAGAAAATACTGAATGACAGAATGAAGAAAGCAAGAACCTAACATATTTAAAAGGCATGAGACTATAACATAATTGCATTTCCATGCTTATTTTTAACATGAAGCTGAATGTATAATTGTCTTACAGTAAATTGGAGAGAGAACACAACACCTCTTCCCCATCTTTACCTTTAAGTGCATGGGATAAGGGAAAATGAGCAGCCTACACCTGACATAAATGAAGAAAATGTGGCATCCGCAGAACCCCAGAATTCAGTTAAGGCCTTTAAGTGGACGGAAAGAATGCAAAGATTAAGACTTAATGGAGTTTATTAATCTGGAAATACATTCTAAAATGCAAAAGAGCTTTGAGAAAAGTGAGGAGTGAAATATTTGGGGTGATACAGAAAACAGAATATTGATGGATAAGTGCAAAAGAGACTCAAATCTTTCATCTTATGTGAGAAGCAAGGAAATAGGGGCATGGGCAAGGTGACTGTAGCCAAAAAACTCTTTTTTTAAAAATATATTTTATTGATATTTTACAGAGAGGAAGGGAGAGGGATAGAGAGTTAGAAACATCGATCAGCTGCCTCCTGCACACCTCCTACTGGGGATGTGCCCACAACCAAGGTACATGCCCTTGACCGGAATCGAACCTGGGACCCTTGAGTCCACAGGCTGACGCTCTATCCACGGGGCCAAACCGGTCAGGGCCAAACAACTCTTAAGGTTTGTGGACCCTCTGACCTCACCAAATTCCACTGAGCTTTAGCAGAACCTGGGTGGCTCTGGGAGCTACAAGGCAGGCAGGCGGCAGCCGTGCTGGGCAACCGTAATTGGCATGCATGTTGCAATTTGAAGGCAAGAGAAACAGCTAGAGGCAGAGGAAAGAGGCTAGACAAACACAAAAGGTGTGGACAGTAGGAGCATGTGGAGTTGATAGAGAACATTGGTCATTGGACAGAAATAATTGACATGGAATCAGACCAT
Source organism: Myotis daubentonii (assembly GCF_963259705.1). Classification (NCBI taxonomy): domain Eukaryota; kingdom Metazoa; phylum Chordata; class Mammalia; order Chiroptera; family Vespertilionidae; genus Myotis; species Myotis daubentonii. The sequence goes on along the minus strand of NC_081842.1, from coordinate 62,560,671 downwards.
TCATTCATCTTGAGGCAGCCAGCGAAACTGAGAGGCTATAATCATTTACTCTCCTTTTCTTGTTTTTGAGGCTTGCCTTATCCTGCTCCCAATCCTAAGGTACTATGGTCCCTTTCCAGACTTCTCTCCCTTAAGCTGGTCTCCCTAGTGTCCAAATTCTCAACAGGAGCATCACTCTTTGGGCATCTCCTTTTGTTCATTATTTCTCCAGCCCTTGAAAACTCTCCCTCTTGTGTATAACCAATGCAGAGTTCCCGATGACAAAATTATAAGTCTTGTTAGAAAGATTTTGCCTTATTTTAACTTTGTCTAAAAAAGAATAAAGAATTGTCTGGAGAGAGAAGTGTCTGATAGTTGCACAGCACTAATTAAAATTTAATACATTTATTAGAACAGAAGTCTTTCTCAGAAAAAAAAATTCTTGTTATTTTTAATTTATTTTTTTCTAACTTTTCTAGGGGCATCAGGGTTGCCATTTAAGAGTGAGATCATGAGCCCTAGCTGGCGTGGCTCAGTGGATAGAGCGTCAGCCTTCAGACTGAAGGGTCGCAGGTTCGATTCCAGTCAAGGGTGTATGCCTGGGTTGTGGGCTCGGTTCCCAGTTGTGGGGTGTGCAGGAGGCAGCCAATCAATGATTCTCTCTCATCATTGATGTTTCTGTCTCTCTCTCCTTCTCCCTTCCTCTCTGAAATCAATAAAAATATATATTTTAAAAAAAGAGTTGGATCATGAGCCCTAGCCAGTTTGCTCAATGGATAGAGCACCAGCTTGCGGATAAAAAGGTCCCAAGTTTGATTCTGATCAAGGGCATGTACCTCGGTTGCAGGATCCTCCCCAGCCAGGGCCCTGGTCAGGGTGAGTGCAGGAGGCAACCAATAGATTTTTCTCTCACATCAATGTTTCTCTCTGTCTTTCCCTCTCTCTTCCACTCTCTCTAAGAAATCAATGGAAAAATATCCTTGAATGAGGATTAAAAAAAAAAAAAGAGTGGGAGCATGAGTGAATTACACCTAAACTAAGATTTCTGAGAGAGCCCATAAGAGTAAGTTATTTCCTGACAAGATCTATAAATTCTGATTAAATTTATATAATGTTGCAAAAGGTAAATTTTCTTTTTTATAGAGTGCTTTGATTAATTAACCAATATATAAATGAGTAATTCATATATTTTTCAATCATCCCACAGGAAAATTTACATAGTTTCCAGAAAAGGAAGATGCAAGAAGACTATTTTCTTTATAACAATTTATTCTGATGGAACCTTTCTAAGTGCCAGTGAAATAGGAATGTGAATAGGAAAAAAAAGTCATTATAAACTAGACTTCCTGTTAACATATAATTTAGAAGTCAACTGATTAATTGGTTTCATGTCATATTTATTTTTAAGCACAACAATGTCACCACTACAGGATTATACATCAGAAAGATCAATCACAAACAGCTTTGCTCAGATTAGGGTGACACTGTAAACCTCTTTGTCAGTAACCTCTATGAACACCGTGGTAGAATTTAATGTGTATAACTCTGGCTGAAATAAAATACAGTATTTATTTGTTTTTTTATCCCACTCATTGTGTATATCAAATTTAGGTTCATACATGAAAACTTCAAATAATTAGTTTCTGAAGATAATAATGACCCAATCTAAAAAGCTCAAAAAATAAAAATAATTTATTATTAATGAAAGATAATATATTATAGGCCACTCTATTGGTTTTCTATTACTGCTGTAATAAATTACCACAAACCTACCAGCTTAAAATGATACAGATTTATTATCTCAGTTCCATAGGTCAGAAGTCTGAGTTGGCTCAGCTAATTTCTCGGCTCTGGGTTTCACCAGTCCCTAATTAAGTTGTGACCTAGCTGGTTTCTCATGAGGAGGCCCTGGAAAGAATATCCTAGCAGGGTTACTTAGGCTGTGGATGGAATTCATGTCCTTATAGCTAAAAGACTGATGTCCTTCTTTCCTTGCTGGCCGTCAGCTGGGGGTTGCCCTTAGCTCCTCAAAGATTTTTCGAGTCCTTGTGTTACGTAGACAATCAGTTAGAGTGTGGGCAGCTGGCGGCAGGGTGAACATGGGCCGGGCTGGCCACTTCAGAGGGGTGGGCTATGCCTATGTCGGCTCAGAAAATGTGGACATTCAGGGATCCAGGGGTGCCCCAGGGACTCCGACCAGCTCCCCTAGATGTTCCCATGCAGTGTCCAGTGTTGGGAGGTAGGCTGAGGGTTGAGAAATCTCCAGGCTTTCTAATGGTTGGTCTGCAGAGCCCTCCTCCCCCCTGATCCTGATATCATAGATAGCCAGGGAGAGCCGGGGAGTCTCCTCCATTGGCCAAGATGTCACAGGGGGAGGTTTTTACACCCAGTGTGCCACAGACTAGAAAAATGAAAGGATAGGGCCAGAGCTTGCAAAAAACTAGCAAGATAACTAGATCGGAAAAAAGCACCTCCCCTTCCCTATTCCTATAAGAACCCTGGGCTTGAGCAGGAAAAGGAGGGGTCTTAGAGATAGGAGTGCACTGTTCTCCCAGGTCAGGGCACCTGAATAAACTTCTTTCCTTTTGCACCAGGGTCTGTCTCATGAGTTTGGCTTTCATTTCAGCAGGCAGCCAAACCTGCATATCAGTTATACTTTTACATGGGTCCCTACTTTTCAGAGAGTGCATGTTAAATCCTTCTCATGATTGGAATATTTCAACTTCTTCTCCCCAATCTCTCTTTTGCTGGCAGCCAAAGAAAGTTCTTGGCTGTTAAGGGCTCACGTGATCACATTAGCCCACCTGAATAATCCAGGATAATCTCTTTATTTAAAGTTCTTAACATTAATTACATTCACAAATTCCCTTTTGCAAGGTAGTATAAGATATTCACAGATTCCAGGGATTTGAGGCATGGATATCTTTGGGGGGAGTCTTATTCTACTTACCGAATCCTCTAAAAATAAAAAGAATTATAAAATCACAAAACAGATCTATGAAAAGGGAGCAATACATAGCACTTGATTTAAAAAATATTCTGAGAGAACAGCAAAATAAATCATGGCGTGTCTAAACTATAGAACATGTGGTTTTAAAAAATCCTGCTTTAAAGTGTATCTAATGATAGCAGAGATTTATACACTTAACTTAAAAACAAACTACTATGTATACTGTAAAATGATCTATATTTTACATATATGAGTATATACACATATATGCAAACATATTTATGTCTTTTTATGTATACACATATTTGTATATGTATATGATAAATACATATACCCATATGTGCATAATTTATGTGGTACATATGATATCTTTATATAGAAAGTATACAGAATAGAAATATTATCATGGCAATCTCTGGGTAATAATATATTTCCTTCATATGTTCTGTGAAATCATATTTTACAAAACACTGTTGCAAAAAAATAAAATGTCATGTTTAAAAAATACATTATGTGTGGTTTCTCATATGGGATGAAATTTTCTAGCAAGAGAATCCAATGGGTTTCATACTATAGATAGATCTCAGTTTATTTTGAATTAACCAAAAAAGGAGATCTGGTACCCTGAGACAGGTGGAGATGGGGGAGGATGATTCATACCTTATTGACAGATCAATCAGAGAAAATAATTGAAAGTTCACAGAAACATCTCTGCTAGATAAAACCTTTTCTGTGTTCTTTTCTCTCTAACCTGCAGCATAAAAAGATAGTTCTCTGACCCCACTCCCCAGGGGTATCTTAATTTTTCATGTCTGTATTTTTAATAATTCTGAAATAGGTTTCATTGCAGGGTCACCTCTGTTTCAAGAACCAATGCAGAATTCTGAGGCTCCTGAAGCAACATCATTCTCTTTCTCCCTTGATGAGGGACAAATGAAACAAAGAAAGCAATGATCCTTTTCTCACCTTAGATGTCAAGTAACCCCATACTATGAGCTGGGGGAATGAGCTACAGCCCTTTGACAATAAAGAACATTTACCTGTGCTCTTCAAGCATTCCCAATGTCAAAAACATTTCAAATGGATTTCTACTATCATCTTTTTCTTAGAACAGTAAATCACTGCCAAGACAGTTGAGCTCACTTCCGAACCCTGATCCATGCCTTTCTATTTTGTTAATATCAATGAAGCTGCTTTAAATGGGAAACACTGACACACGTCATTGCAAGGGTTATTACTGTCATTGCTCTAATTTTGTGAATTTCACCAAGAAAGCAGTCACTCCCCTTTGGTCTGAAGGGTGTTCTTCTTCACAGAGGAGAAAAGTTAGCATTCCTGCAAGCCTATAATTGGAGAAAAGGTTTTTCAGAGGTTGAGTACTCTTAGATATGATAGACAAGCCACATGCCATCAAGACTCAAAAATAGCAGGATAAAGGAACAGAGGATTTGATTGTTCATCTTCTTTCCCTTAGGAAATCTGACCTAAAAGAATTATGGTGCTACAGCTGTCACTTTATGTGTTTGCTTTTCCTAATTCAATGTTTGAGAGAGGCAAGCACTGCATAGAAATTACTCTCTCATTAAAATGTATTGTGACAAATTGGAGATGGTGTCTTGGTCACATGCCACAAATTGGACTTGAATCTCAGCTGCCTGTGCATTGGTGGAGTGGAAGTCTATGGCAACATTCCATCTGGGATATAAAATATGAAACCATAATCTCACTCATCAGAGTGTGGATAGTCTCAGTCCTCCAACAGTCTCTTGCCTGTTCTTCAGTATTCCACGTGTCTTTCCTTCCAGGAGAGAATATTTTATTTAGAGAGCAGGACTGTTTCCCTAAGAGTTGTATTTATTATTGGATTTCTTGTTTATAGTCTATACTAGAGGTCCGGTGCAAGAAAATTCATGCACTGGAGTGGGGATCCCTCAGCCCAGCCTGCCCCCTCTCACAGTCCAGGAGCCCTCAGGGGCGGAAGGCGACCTGGTGATCAGGGAAAGGCGATGCCCCATCACACCTCTGCTGCTGCCACGGCTGGGCAGCCGACATCCAAGGCTTACCTGTGCCTCAGGCCGGCCCTGGGGGGCTGAGGGGACTGGGGGACTCTGGAGGCAGGTGTGTGGAGCGGCCTTGCCTTGCTGCGCACCTGCAACCCCAGCAGGGCTGAGTGGACTGGGCACCATTTTGTGGCTGTGGGCACTGCCATCTTTGAGGTTGTGGCAGTCAGTTAGCATATTCCCTCCTTATTGGCTGTGGGCACCACCATCTTTGATGGCATGGCAGTCAATTAACATATCCCCTCCTTATTGGCTGTGGGCGCCACCATCTTTGTGACAGTGTGAGGGTCAATTAACATATTCCCTCTTTATTAGATAGGATGTGAGAGGCCAAGCTGTGGGAACCTGCTCTTTAGAGATAGACCTATTTGCTATGGGCTGACCAGTTGATACCAACCCTTGAGGCTGCAGAGAACAGAGCCTAGATTACAATAAGTAGGTCAAGGTGATGGTTGTCACCCTTTGGGGATCTAGGTAAGGCAACAGGCCTTCCTCATGGAGTACCCACTGCATTGCTATACCAGGGTCATTTTTCTTCATATTACACAGTGACCTATTTCTTCAAAAAATAAAATTAATTAAATTAATTCCTCAAAGCCTAGCATGGTATTTAATAAATAAGTGTGGAATAAATGATTGAAAGGAGAAGTTAAAGCAATAAGAAAACACATATACATACATATATATATATATATATATATATATATAGAGAGAGAGAGAGAGAGAGAGAGAGAGAGAGAGAGAGAGAGAGAAGATGCTAGTTCTTTAGGAAGAAATGACCTCATTTTCTTTCTTTTTTTTTTTTTTTAAATATATTTTATTGATTTTTTACAGAGAGGAAGGGAGAGAGATAGAGAGTTAGAAACATCGATGAGAGAGAAACATCGATCAGCTGCCTCCTGCACATCTCCTACTGGGGATATGCCCGCAACCCAGGTACATGCCCCTGACCGGAATCGAACCTGGGACCCTTCAGTCCACAGGTCGACGCTCTATCCACTGAGCCAAACCGGTTTCGGCATCATTTTCTATTCTACTCCACCCTGACTTACCCCAGGTTAAATGCTGCATTTTATTACTCTTCTTTTGTTTTTAGTCACATAAATACTCCCCCCAAAAAGTTTGCAAAAATAGGACATTTGGTTTATACCACAAAGAAACCCTTCTACATATTTATATTACTTATTTCCTAAATCTCTTTTATTTCTTCCTTAGAAACCCACTGGTGAGTTAGTGTTAAAGAACTAGGAGTAGAAATGCTTTTTGAAGTCTAATATATGTTCTGTTTGAAAGAACTGCTTCTGGTGTCTAAGAATAATTACCAACACACTTTAATTTATGAATGCCTGTGCTTAAAGGTCTTTTGTTGGTGGGAGGGGTACAGAGAGAAAGACTGAGAGGCGAATGGAAAACTTTCATGTCCTTGTGCTTTGCTCTGGTATAACATCCAGGAGTGGTATTGGAGAGGCCAGTGGAATCACTGCTGAGCTCTGCTGTACATGTGTGCATTATAAATTGGTAACCTCCATATTTTGGATCTTAGACAACCCTCTCTTCTCTCCCCTGGCTATGATTTAAGAATAACAATGTGACATGAACACTAAGATGAGAGGATAAGTGAATAATAAAAAAGGATGGAAGTGAATAATTAAAAGGAGTGGGGAGAGAAGGAGGAGGAAAAATTGACTCACAGGGGAACAAAATGTATTCATTCTTTTTGTCTGTTCCATGTACCTCTCCAGGAAAGCAGATGTCTTGACTCTCAAAGGAAATAAAAGTGGCAATTAATACAAGAATGATAATAAAAGTAAAAAGGAAGAAAAAGAACTGAGAGGAAAGACTGCCTCCTCCCTTAGCTGTATACAGTGATCCTGACAATCTTCTCCCATTTATCAAGATGTAAAACCTTAGAGGATCTGATCTTAAGGGCCTGGGCAGTGGATTTTTGAATGATCCAACCTCTTCACCTGTCCTATTTTCCACTCCCCACCCATCCCTATGAGTATGCTGCTTGTCTTCAGTGAACTCACATGCCCACTCAGGAGCTCCATTAGGCCGGACCAGCTAACCAGGTTGGCCCCACCTCATGAGCACAGCCTCTTCTCCATTGACAACTGCTTCAGCCAAGGCTCCCCTGGTCTCTGACTGTCTTTGTTACTGCGTCACCCTAAACCTCCATTAACCCCCACTACCTACTGTCTCTACTCCTCCCTACGTTCTGACTGCTGCTAGGGGGAAGTGCCAATCCTAAAAGACGTGGTCTTGAAGAACATTTTCTTTACTTATTTTAACTTCTACTTTCCAGTAAAACTTTTATGCTAAGCTACCTTCAATAATGCTTTGGGCAATTCTTCTCAGTCCCTCTGAGAATATCAAAAGATGACCTGGCCTTCTTCATTCCCTGGGACTCAAAAGAGGATAATCTTTCCTCCTACTTATCTGGGAAACTCAAGACCATGCAATTGGTGTTCTGAAAGCTACCCTAATTCCCCCTCTGCCAATTTCATATCCTTTGTTCCCAAAAACAAAGGATGGCATGCCTCTTTCTCCTCCCTAAACACACCCAACTCATCCACCTCACCACATTCCTGCCTAAACCCACCTCTCTCTCTAGTTGGCCAGCTCTACCCTTCATTCAGTTACTCCCTCCCTCAAATACTTGACCTTAAGCTTCCGTTTAATACTAATTTCATGACCAGGCCTCTGATTGGCCAGATGGACTCTTCTGTAGCATCATTGTTCACTTAGAGCAGTTGGCCTCTTGTCCTCACTAGGTTTTTACAAGTTCACAAGCAAACGTGCACCCTCCAATCCTTACCACTTTTTGCCAGAAGTAATATTTATCATTTTCTGTCTCACATTTGACACTGTTAAAATCTTAACTATCTTTGAAGGCCTGGTAGAACTTTTCCTACCCAATTCTTGCCAACTTTCTTTCATTTAGTTGCTTATATTACCACCATTCTATGTTCCTCAGCACCCTGTTTGTACCTCAGTGTTTGCCTCCTTTTCTCTTACTGGATTGTTACCATCAGAAATTAAAGTGCACTGCTTTGCGTAGAATAGAATTTCAATATGTAAGAGCAAATGGTGTTCAACATTTCTTTCTTGAACTTTCCTCCTTGGCTATTCTGGTTTCCTTCTCCCTGTAATAGGCCCTTCATTGTCTCCTTTATGAGCTCCTTCTCTCCCCTTTCTCAATGTGCATGTCCAAATGCTCAATACTAATCTCCTTGTTGTCCTTTTTAATATTCCATTTCTCTCAGCGATCAGAGCCTTCTCATTATAGCACTTGATATTTCTTCTAGGATGTGTCATTATCACACCAGTAGGTCTATAACTAAAGTCAACTTCACTTCTTCCTAGGCAAAGACCTGTCAGGAGATCTCTTTTCAGTTTCCCTGTATATCATCATCTACATTATGCTTCTGCTACCCAAGTTCAAACCTAGCAATTATCTTTGACTAAGTCCCTTCTTTTACCACACCACTCCCCCACTAATCAGTTATAAAATATGAAATGCTTTTACTTTCTCTCAAATGCCATGAATTCATGAGTTTCCCTTTTCACATCCAATATCTGCTCCAGGCCCTCCCCTTTCTGTGGCTAGATTATACAACCATGTGCCCCATGTTAACCTTGTCCTTTCCCTTCCAATTTCTCATCACAATAATCTTTAATTATCTTTTATACACTCTGCTCCAGATCTAAAGCATCCAGGGGTTCTCTGTTTCCTCCTCTGTCAGGTTTAAAATCTTCTGCCAGATTAGGTGCAGACTCAAAAATAAGCAAAATATTTCATTGCTGCTTCAGTTTCTGACTTTTTACAACACCCTATCTCGTTATGGTCAACCTAGTTCCCTCCTGAGTCATGTACATTCAAAGCATATCCTTATCTCAGGGCTTTTGGTTTCACAAAACTTTAGATTGAAATCCTGGCATTTCCCTTTACTAGCTATTACCTTGACAAGTTATTTATTTCTTTAAATCTAAGATTGCTCATTTATAAAATAAAGACAAAAGTACTTGCCTCACAATCATATCACAAGAAAATGGGGAGTTCCTTATATTCTTTCTCTAACATTACAGCACCTAGTCCAAAACTGAGCACAGCATAGATGCTCAATAAACTCAAACAGTGGTTAACAGTGCTTAGCTCACCAATGAGAAATGACCTCAACAATACATAGAAATAGGATCAAGTATAGGAATAAGGGAAACATAGAAGGTTGAAGCAGCTCTTTACAGAGATTTTTTTTTAAAAAATAAGGTGCTCTGTTAGCACAGTAGGTAGCACCTCAGTCTCATCATAAAATAAAATAAAATAAAATAAAATAAAATAAAATAAAATAAGAAAAGATTTGAAAAGTAAAGGCTCTCTAATAATCCTGGGTGAAGGCCCCAAGTAACAAAGGTTTACATTAAAGTAGCATAAGATGAGTCAAAGGAAAGTTTCCAATGTTTTGTGAGAAATTCAGGGAGAAGTTAGGGAGAGCCTGCTGCCTTCTATTATTTGCCTTTCAACTTTATTCTTCTGTCCCCTTCACCAGGAGTAGGGCCATTTTCTGCATTTGTCCCTTTAGTTTCAAATGAGGCAAAGACAACAGTATGACAAAGGAGAGTGCTACCAGTCTGCTTTCTGTTTCCCACAGCTTTTAAGCCTATAATTCTGTTCTTGATCACTGCATAATTATCTTCATTATATTAAATCATCGTATTATCCTTCCTTCATAAAGGAGGAAACTGAGGTTCAGGAAGATTAAGTGACTCACCTCCTTAAGCAGTCTTCTTAAGATATTAATGTGATTAAATTCCTGTTCCTACAATAGGCCAGTTGCAAAGAGCTGTTGCATCAGGCTGCTCTGTCAGATCTGTATAATACAAAACCACCATAAGAGCCTCTAGACCTGACAGTCCTACGTGTTACCTATTTGTCCCTCTGAAACATGAAAGTCCTTTCTGTTGATGTGGCTGAAATGGATGAAGTCAGGATCTTTCTTTGAGGTGATAGCTTCCATACCATCTTAAATGGGGGAGGGGGACATCTAAAATAATTAACTGCTGCTTCAACTGTGATGAAGTGATAATTCTTTAATGTCAGCTCGGGAAAAAGAGCTGACAAGAAACTAGAAAGACTAGGACCAGGGAACTTAACTTTTCAGGTTTGATCTTAAAGGGATTAACCAACACTGAATAAATGCTAACTCCTACCTGCTAAAAATAAGTAAAGATAAAATGCTTAAGTATCTTTCTCAAGGTTATATAAGTGTTTACTGGTTTGATCCACACAATGAACCCATCTTTATCTGGTTCCAAATGCTGAGCTCATAAACACTGTCCAGTCACACCCATGAGTATACATATTGCCTGGATGGGTTGAGGGCATGGTAGTAGTAGCTGTAGCTCAGTGGACCTGGAGCCTAGAAGATCATCCAGACACACAGTAAATAGGATTTTGAGCATCAAGACATCTGGGCTCTACTCCACTTAAAGATGATGCTCCTAACACATGGACTAAGGTGGGTTAAGGCTAGGCTCTACACCTGGGTATGGCTGACCTGCTGTGTGAAGTTTGACGGCATTTGTAGCTAAAGGGACATGAACCATTAAAAACTGTTTGAAGGATTTATGAGGAAAAGCAAGGTAATGGTTCCAGACTTCTTGCAGATAGTAGTGGGTGTAGTGGGTGGAGGGTTTGGAAAAGATTTTGAAACAATTTTATGCACCCAGAAGCAAATTCTTTAAACCAAATTTTATAATCTCCAGGTATAAATGTTGACACACTCCTGGTCAATTGTCCAATCTTCAGCCTTACATGAACTACTAGGCACAAAAATGGCCTCTATTAGGGCTTCTCACTAACCCCTACTGAGTTAATAGTTTGTGACTTTATATGAGCTAATTGTCTGTAAAATATTGCCTCCAACTTTGCAAATGCTTAGCTTGACCTGCATCTATGGATGTGCTTAATACAGCATTGTGCCTGATCGGCCAAAGATTTAATTATGAAAGTTAGATGTTGTACAGAAGGAGGTAGCTCTGCCACTTTGTCTTAAGAAAGACCAGAGATATAAGTAGGGTCTTAAATCAGACATTTAAATAACTCAAACAAATATGTAAAATACCCCAAAATCTAAAAGTATTGTTCTTCATGTTTGACCTGCCCATCCTATGTGGCAGTACACATACATAATAAGCAATGCAACAGAAAAAGAGTATAGGTGCAATCAATACCATGATTGTTCAGATATTCTTTTTTTTTCTTCTCTGCAAGTGATGCTAGCTCAAATTCTTTTGAGATGGAAGTTTAAAAAGTGACAATTTTTAAAATAAAACAACACCTTCCATGGAACTTAAGAGACTATGAATAATTTAAATAAATATAAAAACTTAAAAAACTGTATTTTTATGTAAAATTAGATGAAAGTTTAATTGTTTCAGACAAAAAGGTGTGTGTGTGTGTGTGTGTGTGTGTGTGTGTGTGTGTGTGTTTAATTATTGACAGACCACTATTATGTTAGGTGAGCACTGCAGCAAATAATGATATTTCAAATTAAGGAAATTTTTCCATTTCATTGACACCAATTTTAACATTTCACAATAGGTCTTTTTGGCATTCTAATTATTGTTCTAATTCTATTAATGCTTTCATATAGGATTATATTGGCTCCTCTTTTAATGATCACTAAAACTTCATTTGGAGTTGTATCACTTCATTAATCTTGATTTCTTATAATTAATCAAAAATGTCTTTTCTTCACATTTTGATCTCAGAAATGTTGATCTATATGTGTTTTATGAGTACTTGACTAAATCTATGTTGTTATTAATTTTTAATCTGAGAACTGGATAGGCTTCATCATCTGAGAGATAACATAGCTTAGCAGTTACAATTTTGGATGCTGAAGTCATACTATTTGTATCAAAGCCAGTTCTTCTTCATTCTAGCTGAATGTGATGGAGCCAGTTATTATTTAATGTCTTTGTTCATTCCTTCTTATTTTAATCTATAAAACTAGAGTCATGGTGATAACATCTAACTCAGAGTAATTATAAGTATTTAATACAATAATATGTGAAAAACAGTTATAACAGGACCTGGCACATAATATTCACAAGGTTAAATTTTCATATTATTTGTATAATAGAAATAATTAGTAAACTATGGTGGGTATTGGCCTTTGGAATCAGACAAGCCAGTCTTTTAAGTCTTGTTTTTCTGACTATGTGATATTGTTCAATTTCTAAATTTGCTTCATTTTTCTTATACATAGGAACAGATATAGATATAAACACCATTTCTCAAGTTTCCTGGGAGGATTAAACAAAAAATGTGATTAACATAGTTAGGACTTGTATGTTTGTTGTTTTTTATATAAATGGAAACATTTTTTCTTCCCTCTACATAAAGCAAAAAATTATATGAAATACTATCTGCAAACAATTTATAACATTTGACTTAAATTTTTAATATGGATAAAAATGCCAATAATATGTATATAGTATCCATTCATTCATCCACTGATTCATTCAAAAATACTAGAATAGCTAATATATGTTAGGCATTATACTAACAACTGGAGATAAAGTATTAAAAGACAAAGAACCCCATCTTCTAGGGAACTTTATGACTAATAGCTGAGGCAAATAAATAACAGGCAATAACCAAACCTTCTACATACTGTGATGAAGACATTTGTAGAGAGTTGGAAGAGGAGTATTAAGAAAAGCTTGACATACATGTGAAATTTAACCTGATTCTTGAAAGCATAGGTGTTCGCTACACAACAAACAGAGGAAGAGCATTCTGGTGGGAAAGAACAACCTATGAAAAAGAATTTAAGAATAATACTGCCAAGCCTGCAGGTGTGGTGCAGGGATTGACTTGAAGAGTCAGCAACAGGTCACTAGGAAGCACTCAAAAAATAGGGATCTTGCAAAAAAGTTCATCCAGGGGACTTACATGAGCTTATTTGAGTTTATGAAAGATCACTCAGGTAGAAGTGAAAAGTGGCCAGAGGGGAACAAAAACTAGAGATGAAAAGTCTGGTGAGGAGGTTGTTGAATTTTAGGGGATGGCAGTCCATTGATTTTCTGCATTTTGGAATTTTTGAGTATTTACTGTGTCCTAATGTTGATATTATTTTAATACTAGACTGGAAGCTATACTGCCATATTTTCTGTCTAGAGATGATCAAATTAGTTATCTATACAACTATGTTTTATCTATCTAATTACCCTCATTAATTATATTATTGATATCATCATTCCTTATTTTTCTTTTTAAATCTTCACCTGAGGATGTTTGTTGATTTGAAAGAGACAGAGACAGAGAGAGAAATGAGAGAGAGAGAGAGAGAGAAAGATAGATGTGAGAAACATCAATCGGCTGCCTCCCGTACACACCCCCACTGGGGATTGAACCCACAACCAGGCATGTACCCTGATGGAGAATCAAGCTTGCAAACTTCCTGTGTGAAGGATGACTCTCCCATTAACTAAGCCACACCAGCCAGGGTGATCATCCTTTATTTTTATTTTTTGGTCTATAAAGTATTTACAGAGATATGCTATTGCCAACTTCTTTTTGTTTACCCAATAGCTTTGATTTATACATTTTGATATAATAGTATTTAGGACATAAATCTTGATGATTCACATCTTTATTGAGGACTGTATCATTTATCAGAATACAATGATATTCTATGCACTTTAGTGTCTTTTGTTTTGGGTTTGATATCCACTGAGAACTCCTTGGTAAAGTTTTTGCTACTGAAGTATATACAGTGTTGTTAGTGAAGAAATAATTCTCCTTTTTCTTTGTTTAAATTTTAATATTTCTTTCTTTTCTGAGTTTGTCTGATATTAATTTATACTTTTATCTTTCAGTATCATTATGCATCTCTTTTAAGCATAGGACAGTGATCTGAGCCAAGATAAGCAAATATGTTTTTTATCATCGCCACCATGAAATAGTCCTTTTTTATTCTTTACCCCTCATGATATTCTTGTTACCTCTGTCTGCTCTAGTAATAACCTAACCTTGGCAGCATCCCTTATGTCCAATGTGTACTAAATACAGGAAAGTATTCTAGCTTGGTTTAATAGATACCATCATAATGACCATTTCTCTCTATAACACATTTATTTCCATATTTCAAGTGCCTGCTAATACCAGAAATTTGCTTATCTGGTTAAAATGATGCAGACATCCAAAAACAGTGATTATTAGGCCATACACATATAACAAATGTATTATTTACTGCATAAGAATATGAGCACATAATGAAACTAATAAGATCTTTTAGTAGCCCCATTAAAACTCCCCTTAGCATGATACATCTTCCAGCCTCTGGAAGTGCTGATGGTGGACTCAGCTCAAAAACTACTCAAAAAGCTAAATCTTATTGAAAATAATGTTGACAGAATACAGCATTCTTATAGCGCCTCTCCCCAATAATTAATTTTATGCCCCATTATCTGTAATCCAACTTAGAAATTCCTACCTGATATAACTAACAAGAAATTGCTTAAATGCTGTTTGTACACATGACACATATCAACATTTTCATCCTTTTTTAAAATCAATATTTGGGTATCTCCTAGTTAAATTTCAGGTAAACACGATCTAAATCCACATCAGTAAGAATAATGTTGACAAAGACAAACATAGAACAGTGATTTGAGCCAAGAAATCCACCTCCAGGTTGACAATAATCCATTAATCAACATGCCTTCAGTAATACAGTTGCTTACTACACTTTTGAATTTACCTCACTGTGGTCAGGGGTGGCTGGGAGTCAGTAAGAGCTAAAAGTCTACTTACTTTATGATTTTATTCTATAAGTTTTATCCAACTTTTTATCTGGATAGCAAATTTTGTCATATTTAGTATGGTGGTCAAAAATAATACTTTCTGCCCTAGCCGGTTTGGCTCAGTGGATAGAACATTGGCCTACAGACTTGGGGGTCCCAGGTTCAATTCTGGCTAAGGGCACATGCTTGGGTTGTGGGCTCAATCCCCAGTGGGTGGGGGGGGGGGCGGTGCAGGAGGCAACCAATCAATGATTCTCTCTCATCATTGATGTTTTTATCTCTCCCTCTTTCTTCTCTCTGAAATCAATAAAGAAAACAAAACAAAATAACAAAAATAATACTTTCCCAGCCTTGTACTGTGTCTTTCTAGCATTGTCATAGAATGAATAACCAAGGCTCCTTAGAGAGAGAAAAGAAAAGAAAAAAAAACAAAAACACATTGGTTGAATCTAACAAGGGAAGAGGGCTTTTCAATGAGGAGGGGTCAACCCCTCACTTCTAAAGAGGTGCCCAACATGCAGGCTGGGTAGACTCTTCTGAAAAAAGATGAGTCGGGGAAAATGAGTATCATCTTAGCAGAGAGGTTGATTTTGTCTGGAAAAGATGACTTCTCCATGATTTTGTATATCAGTGAAGCAGTAACTGGGAACACGTTTCAATATGCCCTATAATAAAGAAGGTAAACATCTAAGAGAGTAAGTTTAATTTAAACCATTCTAATTCTAGAGGTACTGAAATAGTGGCCTAGCCCTCTTTCTGGCAGCCTCATAAGGACTGTAACACATGGGAATGAAGTTTTCTTCTATCTCAGTATGATAACAACCTTGTTAATGGAGAAAGGAGGACCAAGGGCTTAGGAGACCTTTAACAGCCAACAAAGACAAACAATGGGTGTCCTGGGAAATAAGGTTGCCAGATAAAATACAGGACATTCAGTTATATTTGAATTTCAGATAATATAAATAGCTGCTAGTATTTGTATGTTCTGTGCAATTCTTCATTCATCTAAAATAGGGGTCCTCAACTATGGCCCGTGGGACACATGCAAATACAAATATTGTATTTGTTCCCGTTTGTTTTTTTATTTCAAAATAAGATATGTGCAGTGTGCATAGGAATTTGTTCATAGTTTTTTTTAAAAAAAACACTATAGTCCGCCCCTCCAATGGTCTGAGGGACAGTGAACTCGCCCCCTGTTTAAAAAGTTTGAGGACCCCTGGTCTAAAACAGTGATGGTGAACCTTTTGAGCTCGGCGTGTCAGCATTTTGAAAAACCCTAACTTAACTCTGGTGCCGTGTCACATATAGAAATTTTTTATCTTTGCAACCATAGTAAAACAAAGATTTATATTTTTGATATTTATTTTATATATTTAAATGCCATTTAACAAAGAAAAATCAACCAAAAAAATGAGTTCGCGTGTCACCTCTGACACGCGTGTCATAGGTTCGCCATCACTAGTCTAAAATTTAAATTTTACTGGACATATTGTATTTAATATTGCTAAATATGAAAACCTTACTCAGGAAGTTTTCAGAGAAAGAGTGGTCTCAAATAGCTTGGAGTCCTCATTCTTCTTCCAAATAAACTTATTTTTATTACGTTGCATGTTTCCAACCATATATCTTAACTATCACTATGTAGTTTGATTTGTCCTAAAAAAGCAAGGTGTTATTTTTTCCCCGAATTGACAAAGTATTCTTAAATGCTTCTGAAATTTCCTTTTATTTTACTAGATTATTACTTATTCCCTCATCAATATCTTAATAATATGCACCACTGCCATAACTTAAATCCCTTGAGTTCTCACTAATACCAAATTCAAGTACTTTTCAAAGATATGATGTATAAAGGAATACTGGATAGTAAATGACAAAATATGTAAGGGAAAATAAGAAGAAGGAAAAAATCTAGTAATTAAAAAATGTGTTTAAATCTGATCATCATAGTGTTTGGTTTCTCTTGTAAGTAAACCACCATTGAGTAAACTCACTGCATTTGCATTTTTAGCTCAATCTAAGGATTTCATGGCTTCTTTCTAATTCTTACAGAAATCCATTCCCTTGTGTATTTCTCAAACTTTAAGATGAATGTACCCATTTATCTTGTCACTTCGACAATTTCAATTGAAAGGCCTTTTAACTGATGTCAGTGAAAAAACTACTGCTATTTGTACAAAGAATCTGAGTAAGGCAGTTTGGAAGTTAGAGATATATTTCTCCTGCCCATTCTTTCCCCAAAAGGAAAATAGTAGCCACCATTTTAGGAAAAGGAATTGTGAGACATGCTCAAAGGATTATAATGTAAATCTGAATAATGGCCTCGTGGTGTGTGTGTGTGTGTGTGTGTGTGTGTGTGTGTGTGTGTGTGTACCCTTAGGCTTGGCATGTAGGCTATGGCATTAGACTCCTCGAGGAGGAGGCTTGAAACATAAAAATTATCTCACTAAAACTTCCCAGCAGAAGGGTTCAGCTCCTTTATAGGTTTCCTTGCAGAGGTTTCTTAACCAGTAATTGTAAGGGAGGGTGTGAAATGTCCAGATAGGGTTTACTACACTCCAGTCAGCCAGTTAAATTTCAGCCCTCACACCATGGATTTGTTCTCAGAATGCTCATGCTGTGTTTTTCCTCCTGAAACTC
Organism: Myotis daubentonii; assembly: GCF_963259705.1. Classification (NCBI taxonomy): domain Eukaryota; kingdom Metazoa; phylum Chordata; class Mammalia; order Chiroptera; family Vespertilionidae; genus Myotis; species Myotis daubentonii. The sequence continues at coordinate 62,543,226 of NC_081842.1, read as the reverse complement.
AAGCCCGCCTGCAGTTTCAAAGAGCATCTGCTGAGAGTGAAGCCAGCTGGTTTGCCAGTTGCTAACCTCCTGGGAAATGGAGGGAAGTTTCCTGGCTACCCTGAACTACTACCAGTTCTGGTTTTTGGTATACATATATGCTGTCTCTCCGCAAGGCTGTCCACAATTCAGTGCTTCTGGGTTTGGTTCTTTTTAGAAAGCACAGGGAATGTCAACACAATTGGAGGTCAATTGACTTCGGCCTATGAAATTAGAAGTGCCTAGAATGCTGGAGGTCATATTCACTGGGGCAGAAACATGCTGAGAATTCAGGACTTTGGAGCAAAAGGTAGCTGTGCTGTAAATCCTGTGCATTAATTTTTTTTAGGTTAATTCACACATAGGTCTATGGTTCCAGCCCTTGGATCACAATGTTGAGACCTCCAGCTGCCTGATCTTAAACACATCACTTTACTTTTTTACAACTGTTGTTCCGTTCACTGTAAAATAGAGAGAGGGGTTGATTAAGTGATCTTTAATGACTTTTCACCATTTTCTGAGCAAGGTGATACATTTCGTAGCAGAAATCCAATTACAGAAGCTGAAACACAACCAGGGGTTTATTTTTTTTTTTCACATTGATAATAGGTATGCAAGTTAGATAATGCAAGGCTGGTATAGAGGGTCCCCAATTCCAACAGAGAGCAATGGTCTGGTATTTCTGCTCAGTGAATGGCTGTTGATTTCATGCTTTTCACCTATGATTTAAAGATGATTGCTCTATCTCCAGAAATTGTATCCAGGCAGGAAGAGCCACAGACAGGTTTCAGTTGAGCGTACCCCCTTGTTAAGAATTTACTTAATGATAGAACTTGGGCTGTTTCCAAATCTTGACTATCTCCATTAATAAAAGAGAAACATGCAAATTAACCATCCCTCCATGATGCCCACCAGCCAATGAGTGAGTATGCAAATTAACCCAACAAGGATGGGGGAAGTTCCCACCCTGTGGCCGCTTGCATGCACGCAGGTGCTACGGAGCCAGGGGTGGGGCGGCGCGTGTGGATGCGAGGGAAGCTCCCGCCCGGCTGGCACGTGCATGTAGGCGTCAGGGAGCCTAGGTTGGGGCGGTGCATGCAGAAGCCAGGGGCAGGGCTTGGAGCTTCCCCCCCATTGCCATGGCAGAGGTTCTCACTCCATGGCAGCTTGCGCTCGCCGGCGCCAAAAGGCCTCTGTCCCCAGGACAGGCATCCTCGGGAGCCAGGCCACCTCAAGCCTGTAGGCCTGAGCCTAGGCCCGGAGTGGCCAGGGTCCTGGAACGTGACAGAGGGTGCACGTCTGGCTGAGGGAACCCTCCCTCCCCCCCCCATGCACGAATTTCATGCACTGGGCCCCTAGTTGTAAATAATGCTGCAATGAACTAAAAGTACACATAGTCTTTCAAATTAGTGTTTCAAGTTTCTTAGGATAAATTCCCAGAAATGGAATCCCTGGGTCATAGGCAGTTCCATTTTTAATTTTTTAGGTAACTCCATACTTCTTTCCATAGTGGCTGCACCAATTTTCTTTCCCACCAACAATGCATAAGAGTTCCCTCTTCTCCACATCCTCACCGACACTTGTTGTTTGTTGATTTATTGATGATAGCCATTCTGCCCAGGGTGAGGTGATATCTCATTGTGGTTTTAATTTGCTTTTCTCTAATGATTAGTGACATTGAGCATCTTTTCATGTCCATTGGCCATCTGTATGTCCTCTTTTGAGAAGTGTCTATTCAGGTACAATATTTTCTCTCTTTTTTTATTGGATTGTTTGTTTGTTTGTTTTATTGGTATTGAGTTTTATAAGTTTTTTATAAATTTTGGATATTAACCCCTTATCAGATGTACCATTGTTGAATATAAGTGTCCATCAGTAGATGAGTGGACAAAAAAGTTGTAATACATTTACACAATGGAATGCTACTTTGCAGTAAAAAGAAGAAAAATTTACCCTTTGCAACAGCATGGATGGACCTGAATAACATTATGCTAGATGAAATAAGCTAAACAGAGACACAAAGTATCATATGATTTAACTCATGCGGAATTTAATGAACAAACTGAACTACCAAGAAAAATAGAGTCAGACTCATAGCAAGCAGGCAGACAGCTCTGATGTGTGTGTGGAGGTGGAGGGGGGGGAGCGAGCAGGAATGTTGGGGAGAATTGATCAAAATAAAAAATGAGAAAGAACTCATGGACATGGACAACAGTTTGGTGATGGGGGGGGGGGCATGTAAGAGGGCATAGAGGGGATAAATGGTGGTGGGGAAAATAAAATAAAGAAAAAAGAGAAAAAAGATTCATTCAAAAACTTATGTCTAACCAGCCATAACTGTGTAATAGATCCATCCCTAGCTGCAAGAGAGGCGAGAACATATACATTTTTAATTGAGCACATTGCTACCCACATGAACATTGTATTCTCTTGGTAAAAAGGAGATAATAGATATTGGGTAGTCAATCCAACAGAATATGCTGTAATCTCTAAGATTCTATATTTCGTGTCATTGTACTGCCTTTAAGCAATGCATGTTTTAAATCACTGAGAACAGACAGAAAACATTAAACAAAAGTCTGTGAACAAAGTACCTCGACAATGTAGATGTCAGTTACCCTGAATTAGGAAGTAGGGTTCTGGAATTTTGACCTCCTGAGCCCCCAAAAGGTTGTTCCAATTTGTATGTCACTGACATAGGTTGTCACTTTCTAAATCAAATTTTTCTTATTCATTCTTCCTTCCTTTCTATGCTTATTCTCTCCTTTCTTCTTGATGTTATATTTGCCAGATAAACCTTTTGGGGGAAATTATTTTCTTAATAACTTGTTCATTCACATCACTTAATTGGTTCTGTCTTCTGTATAAGACAACCTCCTTGTAATCTATATCCACCTTTCCAAAACTGAATGACTTACATTCTTCACATTTATAATTTGATTGTTGAATAACGAATACTTTCCTCTATTCCATTATTTGAGGGAGAGTCCCTTCCAATATTCTTCACTGGTGTGGAAGATTAAATCATCGTTCACAACTCTTCATGCCCTTACTGTATTATAATTAATTATGTATGTCTTTTGCCATGAAACTTTGCGGTACTACTCATAAGATTGGGCAGAGTATATCACCTCCTCATTGATATTGGGTTTAGACACATGTTTGGCTTTTGCCAGTGGAATGCAGATACAAGTGAATGCTCCAGTCCTAAGATGAGTCTTAGAGAGGCTACATGTGTTTCCACTTGAGCTCTTGTATTCCAGCCATTCACCATGGAACTATTTCCTAATAGCCATTCGCCCAAATAGGATTAGCAGAAAAAGTGAGATGACCTGAAGTCACCCTAAAGAAAACACAGCTAACTGCACCTTGAAACCGAGCTGCTCCAGCTGGCCCACAGAATTTTAAGTAATATAAAGCTGCTTTAGCAAATTATTAATATTTTAGAATTTTCTGTTACACTGGACACTATTATGGAACTCTTGGACAAATTCATTTGGTGCAGGGGAAATCTACCTACTCAGAGGTATCCATGGCTACAATTAGTGGTAAGAAGCGGGGAGGTGCCTAGAAGGTAAATCGGCTTTAAACTCTATGGTAATTCCATAGGGATTCTAAGTAGTTTTCTCTGACTTTTAAACTTTGTTCCAGAAGTAACCACAAAGGGCAAAGATGCTCTTCAAAACCTCAATAAGCCATAGAAGGAGAACCATTGCCCAGATTTTGTTCACTCCACTAGTTTGATTGGAGTAACTCTCTAGGTCTGTGTATCTGTTTTCCTGTGACACCGAAATCCTATGCCTGCTCAGCCAGCACAATTTAAGCATGCAAACGTGGCAATACATCTTAGAAAATGTGAGAAGGCCTTAAAAGAAAGGTGATGTGGAGGCTTAAGGTATTATAACAATGAATAATTCACCATAGTACTTAGCTTCCCAAAAAGGGCAGTTGAGGATTCAGGAAGAAATTGCAGTTACTCTCCTCTATAATTGACAAGTGGTATCTTGGAACAAACATAAGCATCTTCTCAATTAGCACAGGTCCTGGCTATACTTCTGGGTACACAACAAAAACAGGACTTCAACCCCAGATCTTTGCTATTTATGGCAGGTCCTTCTAGGACAGGGTTGGAAAATGTCTGGCCATGGGCCCCATAAGGCCAGCAAAATCATTTGGTCTGGCCCTGCCAAGGCGTTTGGGGTAAGTTATTAACTGTTTGACCAAATATAGCAGGTTGATTTTTAAGTTGATAATTTTGTATGGCCCTTGAATTATGTTATAAATATCTAAATGGCTGTGGCAGAAAAAAGGTTCCCCACCCCTGTTCTAGGGGAGCAAATACTCCATCCATTCCAGTGTTAACAAGAAAGGCCAAATAGTAGGTTACTGGCAGGAGCCTGGAGAAATTTGAGGAAGAGACATTTCCTCAGGAACCCAAATTGGCTGCCTATGTTGGTTCCATAAGGGAATCCCAAGAGACCCCCCCACCCCCTCCCCTCAATGCCTTGTCACTACACTTTCCCTAGCTGCAGTAAAATGAACTAGACAGCAGCTGCATCTGGTCATCCTCAGAGAGGCAGTGGCTGCAGCTGGTTTCTCTCCCATAAGACTTTGCAGGTAGACAGTGCCCACTCTGGCACCTTGTCAGCTAGCAGCCCTTCCCTGAGATCATAGAATTCTATTTTCTGTGCTCTGAACACTTGCTGTTGTTTAGATTATTATCCAGTGATCAGTGAAAGCTATAGCGAGGAAGTATATGTGGTTCAGTAAACCCTCTATAAGCATGAGCTCCCCTTAAATGAAATATGGCTTGCATGCATTGAACAGGCTGACCTACTCTGAGGTTGAGGTAGCTGGAGAGCCTACTGAGAAATGGCCTGATGCTCTGTTTTTTAACATACCAGGAAAAAACACACCAAGAAATAATGGGAGCATTTTTCTTTTCCCACTAAAGGAAAGTCAAGCTTCTTTTGCTTCTAAGATCTGAACTACTCTTAACCTTGGGGCTAGAAGGGCAGTAATCAGCTATGTGTTTCTAGACAAAAGAGAAGTCACTAAGTAAATGTGAGTCATTCAGATGATAAATAGGCTTTTTTGTATTGATGAGCCACAGTTTACAAATTCAAAGCCTTTCTGGGAAAAGGCAGGCCATGGAAATGACCAATGCTGACCTTGTGGGATAAATTCTAATTGACCTTTGGCTTTCCAGGGGACAATAGGAGGTGGTGCAGGCTGAGCAAGCTGGAGAGGCCATGACCTGCCTCAAGAGAAATGCTGCTCTCAGTTCCAGCTGCCTGGGCTATTGGGAAACATAGACCTCTTTTTTGGAACAAGGATCAACAGCAACAGCAGCACCTAAGGACATAAAAGAGAAGGGCTTTCTTCACCTCCTTTTGGGGGATAAATAAGCCTCCCAGATTCTTCTATGATGGAAGCAATGCATAGAAAATCTTTGCCTAATGACTGATGTTGGATGGTCCCACAAATTTGAGGCATTTGAGGACTGGATTAAAACCCCACAATTACATCCAATAAAATATCCAATGAACTTTCAACAATATTACTGTTCTAGGATATGGAAATTATGTGAATGTTCAGTTGTTTCTATCAGAAAGAATTATCAAAAGAGGAAATTGGGGGAAAGGTATAGAAAAAAGTAGGTACAATGTGTTATGTGTTGCAGAAAAAGAATAAAATGTTTTGCAATCATACTCTAGGAAAAGTAAGGGAAGAAAGGAGAAAGCAAATATTTACATTGGGCCTATACTCTGCTGCTTTGTAAGGTCGGAGAGAGCTGAGCAGTGCGTAAGAGGTGTGCCTGGATAGATGCTTAGTGAGAGGAACAACAGAGTTGAGAGCTTCAAAGGACAATCAGGTGGCTCTTAGATATGTGGCTGGAGAATCAAATAAAGGGGGAAAAGTCTTGTTTGCTATATTAAAAATAAGTATAGGAATCAAATAAATCTAGGAATTATTAAATCTGGGAAAAGTAACCCAGAAACAAATGTGTGATGTAATGTTACAGAATTTACCAGGTGACCGGAAAATAAATGAGTACTGGAGATTCGGGAAAACCCTTTATGTAAAGCAGCGCTGCTGGTTCAGGGGATTTGAAGATACAAAGCCTGAACAACTTATACAATGAGATTACTACTTATATATATTTCTAAATTCTTTGTTTCCTTACTTCCCGGCTTTTGCAGCCCTACCTAAGTTAGTTAGAATGGGAAAGTAAGATTACAGCTAAAGGCCTGGCCTGGATGGTGCTAGTGACCTCCCATCTGCTAAACTGTTAAATTATTGGTTTGTGACCCTTGTAAACTGGGAGTATTTAGGAAAACAGATAATTGACTAAGGAAGGGGCAATGACTTAATTATAGGCTAACAAGAATGTGCACTAGGACACTGGTCACTGGCACAGATTCAGATTGCTAGCACACACCCCCACCCCCCGCCAGGTTGCTCCCTATATTCCTCCTCAGTAAGAGCTCACAATTGAAAATTAAGAGCACATACACATCATTCATAATTTAAGAATTTTTAATATCATACATTTGACTTATTTAGAGAACTATATTGATTTTTTTCTATCAGTAGCTGTGGCAAACCACAGAAACCAAACTATATTGGTTTTATTAGAAGATAATTTATTTGAAGGATATTGAGTAGCTCACAAAATCATCAGGAATGCCACAGAGCCAAGTTCAGACAGAGAATAGAGAAAAGGGGAGGTAAGAAGCTGCCAAGATCCTACTGAAATGAGTTTTTAGGCGTGATATAGACAGGTTTAGGAAATTTTTAAAAATTAAAGGGCCCATAGAAAAAGCACAGGGTTACAAAGCTACAAAAGGGTACATTTTCATAAGACAAGGGAGCTGCGAGTAGCAAAGGGTCTATATAATAAAGGAGGAAGAAAGCCCAAAGGGAATAGGAGAATAATAAGGGAGAAGAAGGAGGGAACTTCACTTGAGGCTTAAGCTCAGGAGTTGCTATAGTGACCAAATCAAAGAGGAATCGTGACCAATCAGAGGGGATATCAAGGCACAAAGATCTGTAGCCTTTATAAACTGTAGGGAAAAGGGACTCAGTGGGACTCTTTCCCCCTCCCTATGAGGGAGTCTGTATTTGATTTTCAATAAATGTCTACCTTTACTATACCATCTTCCATCCATGATTTCATTTTTGACTCTGATGGACAAAGAGCCGAGGAAAAGCCATCCTGCCCAGGGGAACACTGCACATTCCAGTCCAAAATTCCATTTCACTACCAGAGCAACATCACCCTGGGATGCCACTGCCCATGAACACTCACTGCTGGGATATACAGCTTATGATTCCTCAGCACTGTCCATACAATCTCTGGGAGTGTCTTTTAAAAAGAAAAGTATGCATTGTTTTTGTGTTTGTTTGATTTTTTTAAGAGAGAGGAAGGGAAGGGAGAGAGATTTGTTATTTCACTCATTTATTCACTCATTGGTTGATTCTTCTATGTGCCCTGACTAGGGATCGAATCCTGAACCTTGGCTTATCAGGATGATCTCCAACCAACTGAGCTATCCAGTCAGGGCAGCTGGGCATATCTTAATCTTTGTTTCACTTCCTCAAAATCCAAAGTGTTTGGAGCAGTATTCTATGGGGGTAGTTTAGGGTGAGTTCTGTATTTTAGCTGCCTCCCACTTGTGGATCCCATAATTGGAAGCAGACTTTTCACAGGATTCCCTCAAAATAGGAAGGTTGTTTGAAAACAAGCATACAAAAAGAACAAGTGCCCTTTACATTTATTAAAGTGTACTTAGATTCTATAGTTTCTACTGACTTGTGTACCAGTTAATAATGCAGATTTCATAATCAAAGAAAACATGATCAAGAGAAACATCAAAAGTGCTTTATTCAAAGTAATGTCCATCGCTAGCTACAAATTTCCCAATCTTTCAGGTAATTTGTGGATACCGTCCCAACAGAACTTTTCTTGTTTTGAGGCAAACCATTCAGAGAACTAATTTTCTACTTCTTTGTACGTTTTGAAGTGCTGCTCAGAAAGTGCATGTGCCATTGATCGGAACAAGTGGTAATCTGAAGGAGCAAGTTCTGGTGAATACAGTGGGTGGGTTAATACTTCCCAGGCAATATCTTTTAATGTGTCCTTAACTGGTTTTGAAGTGTGTGATGGTGCCTCAGCATGAAGCAAAATTACATCACCATGTCTTCTGGAACATTCTGGTCATTTCACGATCAAAGCGTGGTTCAAATTGACTATTTGTTGTCAGTAGTGATCAGTATTAATGGTTTCACCTGATTTTAGAAGCTCACAATACACCACACCTTCCTGATTCCACCAAAGGCAGAGCATTGTCTTCTTTCCAAAGCAATTTGGTTTTACAGTGGATGTTGATGGTTGACATGGATCAACCCATGATTTTGTGCATTTGGGATTCTCAAAATAAATCCACTTTTCATCGCCAGTCACAATTTGATGCAAAAAAAGACTTTCTTTAGTGCCCTTGAAGCAACATTTTCCTGATGACTTTTCGGTTTTCCATTTGTCTTTCATTCAGTTGATGAGGCACCCATTTTCCTTCCTTTAAAATTTTTCCCGTTGCTTGTAGATGACCGGAAATTGTTTGTTGAGCAACTTTAATCTTTCTGCAAGTTGTTTTTGAGTTTGACATGCATCTTCATCCAATAATGCTTGTAATTGTTGGTCTTCAAACTTTTTCGGTTGACCTGGACATTCTTTGTCTTTCACATCAAAATCATCAATTTTAAAGCGTTTAAACCAGCATTCACAAGTATCTTGAGAAGGAGCAAAGCTTCCACCATAAGCTTCCCAAAGTACATGATAACTTTTTCTTCAAAATTAAGTAATGAATTAAAACTTCTCACAAATGCTCTTTTTTATGGCGCAAAATTCGACATTTTTAAGCGTAAAAATATCTATGATGTTAACACCTTCAGCAAATTTGACATATGCAGTTTTGAAGCTTGCTGTCAATACAACAAAATAGCATACATGTCAATTCACATATATATCAACATATGTGTAACTCCATCTATTGAAAAAAATCTGCATTATTAACCAACCACTGTACCTAGTAAGCCGCATGACAAGGAAAGATTACCATATAAATGTGTGAACTGAAGTGGAATTGTAAAGATGTAGTAAAGCTGTTGTGTAGCCAGTGACTGCTCTTTCTGTTAAGCTAAGGTCAATACCAGTGTTAATGAGTCTAAATTACAGAGCACCTCTGTGGCAATGGAAAGCAGAGGAGGAAAGAAGTTAAAAGAGAGAGACAGAGACAAAGATGAGATACAAAGTGCAAGAGATACATAGAAAGCATATCTCTATCTAAAGGAGCAAACGTAATTAAATAACTTAAAAACACTCATAGTACTTATGCCTGAAACTAAACACGTAAATCAAGAATTGTGTAAATTGTGCATTGAGCAGAGTCACTACTGCCAATGAAGAATATATCTGGAGGGAGTGAATTTTGACCGAGTTCATTAAAAAAAAATCCAGTAATCTATTCTTATCAAGTTAGTCATTTATTCACTCACTACTTCAACAGATATACACAGACACCTACCATGAATAGAAGATCAAACAATTGAGAAAAATAAAGAGCAAAAGCAAAAAATCAAGATAAGTGAAAAAGAGGAAAGATAGATAATTTAGGTAAAAAATAATGTGTTATAAAAATATTTTAAACTAGTCTCAGTCTCATGCTTCAGAGAAATTCAAGAAACTACAGTGACTTGATAAGTTAATCATAAAATTCTTACAGAAATTCAAGGAAGTATGAAAACAATCTTGAAAAAAAAGTTTGGAGGACCATCCAATTTTAAAAGTTACTACAATGTTACAATAATCAAGAATGCCTAGTACTGGCACGGGATAGCATATAGACCAACAAAATAAAATTGAGAGTCCAAAAATAAACCCATACATTCTTGGTCAATTTATTTTCAATAAGAGTGACAAGACACTTAAAAAGGGTTAAAGAATAGTCCTTTCAAAAAATGGAAGCTAGAAAAATTAGAGGCCCATATGCAAAATAATGAATTTAAAACTCTATCTTATACCATATACCAACATTAACTTAAAGTGGATCAAAGACCTAAAACTAAGAGCTAAAGCCATAAAACTCTTTGAAGAAAACAGGTGCAAATCTGTCACCTTGGATTAGACCAGTTTCTTAGGTATAACACCACAAGCAAAATAACCAAAGACAAAATAAAGTGAACGTCATCAAAATTAGTGTCCTGTGCATCAAAGGACACTATAAGGAAAGTAAAAAGTCAACACATAGAATGTCAAAGCATATCTATACTACTAAAAGGGTAATACACTAATTAGACTGGATAGACCAAACATCTTCCAGACATCCTTCCAGACAAAGCCATGGTGGCGGGGGCCAAGGCAGAGGCGGTTAGAGGAGATCAGGGAGGCAGGGGAGAGCAGTTAGGGGCAATCAGGCAGGCAGGTGAGCAGTTAAGAGCCAGCAGTTCTGGATTGTAAGAGGTATGTCTGACTGTTTGTTTAGGCCTGATCCCACAATCAGACCTAAACCGGCAGTCGGACATTTCCCAAGGGGGCCTGGATTAGAGAGGGTGCAGGCCAGGCTGAGGGCCCCTCCCCCTGCCCCCAAACAAATTTCGTACACTTGGCCTCTAGTCTATATTAATAAAAGCGTAAGATGCTAAAGACTGGGCAGCCGAACAACCTTCTGGATGTCATTCCGGACATCATTCTGGACATCCTCCAGACAAAGCCTCAGTGGCAGGAGCTGAGTTAGAGGCAGTTAGGGGTGATAAGGCAGGTAGGCGAGCTATTAGGGGCGATCAGGCAGGCAGGCAGAGGCAGTTAGGGGCAATAAGGCAGACAGGCGAGTGGTTAGGGGTGATCAGGCAGGCAGGTGAGTGGTTAGGGGCAATCAGGCAGACAGGCAAGTGGTTAGGGGTGATCAGGCAGGCAGGTGAGTGGTTAGGGCAATCAGGCAGACAGGCGAGTGGTTAGGGGTGATCAGGCAGGCAGGTGAGTGGTTAGGGCAATCAGGCAGACAGGCAGAGTGGTTAGGGTTAGGCCGGCAGATGAGCAGTTAGAAGCATCAGGCAGTCCAGCAGAGTGGTTAGGAATGATCAGGCAGGCAGGCAGGAGAGTGGTTAGTAGCCAGCGGTCCCGGATTGCGAGAGGGATGTCCTACTGCCAGGGATAGGGCCTAAACTGGCAGTCGAACATCCCCCGAGGGGTCCTGGATTGCAAGAGGGTGCAGGCCAGGCTGAGGTCCCCCCTTTCCCCCATGCACAAATGTCGTGCACTGGGCCTCTAGTATTAGGTAAGTGTCTAGTATCTAGAATATATAAAGAACACTTAAAACTCAATAACAAAAAGACAAGTAACCCAATCTTAAAATTTTGCAAAAGATTTAAATAGACATTTCTCCAAAGAAGAGATACAAAAGGCTAAGCACATTAAAACATGCTCAACATCATGAGTCATCAGGAAAAAGCAAACCAGAACCACTATAAGACACCATTTCACACCCTCTAAGATGGCTAGAATTAAAACAAACCCAGAAAACAAGTAAAGAGAATGTTAAAATATTGGATTCCTTATGCATTGCTGGTGAGACTATAAAATGGTACAACCACTGTGGAAAATAGTTTGGCAATCCATCAAAAAGTTAAACATAGGATTTCTATATGACCCAGCCATTCCATTTATTTTTTCCTTTTAAAAAAATATATTTTTATTGATTTCAGAGAGGGAGAGAGAGATAGCAACATCAATGATGAGAGAGAATCATTGACTGGCTGCTCCCTACACCCACTCCACTGGGGATCCAGCCCACAACATAGGCGTGTGCCCTCACCAGAAATTGTACAGTGACCTCCTGGTTTATAGGTTGACACTCGACCTCTGAGCCACACTGGCAGGACTCTATATACTTTTTTTGATCATCTTATTTTTAATTTATCCAGTTGTTCCCATTAGAACCTTTACCCATGTTTCTTGATTTATTGACTTTAGACAGTTTCTATTTATTTTCTAATATTAAAATGAGATAGTTAGAGCAATTGGCCTTCTTTTCCATCATTCTTCTCTTACCTGTTAAGTCAGTTTTTGTCATTTATGTTATATTTACACTAAGATCCTTAATACATACCAGTTTTATATCCATACATTTTTCATACTTCAGTTGATTTCTGAAAATTGAAAGCAAAACATCATTCACAATATAAAATTATTTGCATATTGTTCCCTGTAAAACTAAGAAGTATGCTTAACTCTGAGAAGGAATTGTTACTCAATGTCATTTAAACTCTGTGGTAGATAAATTTTCTCAGCATCTCATTTTAATGGATTCTTTTTTCAATGCTTTTAAGCTTTCCTCCCTTCTTCTGGGTCATACTTGAATATATATTCCAGGTCATCCTCCTTCTTGGCTTCTTTTTTTTTTCGTTTTGTTAGAATTCTCTTGAGTAATTTCTTTTTTTCATAAAGTGTGTTGTAAACTTTCTAAGTTCTTGCCTGTCACAAAGTGCCTTCATTTTTCTATTGTAAATGATTGATTTTTTTTTTAGGCATCGAATTTTGATTTAGATTCTTTTCTACTTGAAAAGGTTGAGGATAGCACTGCATTATTCTCTGCCCTCTAAGATGTTGAATATATAGAATTATCTCTAAAAGTGTGCAATTTCACCTGGATGTGAATGTTTTATTTGTTCTGCATTTATTTGATTGGCTCCTCAATCGAATAGATTTTGTGCTTCTCTTCAATATGAGGGAATTATTTCTTCTTGTTTCTTTGCACTGGACCATACATTATCCTTATTCCTATCTGATTGATATTTTATTTTAGCACATTGACTATCAAACATGTTGTCCACAATTTAAAACAAGAACTACATTTTACATGCTATTCAATATATACATGCATATTACTATATGTAGTACATACTAATCTATCCCATTTCATTATTTACATGTATAGCACTATCTTAATTTTGTGATTCACTAAAGAGATAAACCTGCAGTTTGAAAAACAATATATTTCATCAATGGTAGTCTTTGAACTAGTCTTCATATCTCTTAAATATACTTTTATTTTTAGTTCATTCCTTTTGCTATGTAATTATATTTTTAACTTTATCTTTGTGCTAATAAATTGATCTTAATCTGAATCTAATTTATTATTTTGCCAGTCCTTTAGATTTTTGTTGTCTTTCCTTAGTAATGCTTTTAATTTCTAAGAATAGTTTCTTACTTTCTGAATATTATTTTCAAAGCAGCAAATTCTTTTTAAAAAGTGAAATATAGTTCACATAATAAAAAATTCACAATTTTTAAGTATACAATTCAGTGTTATTTTTGTCTATATAGTCACTATATTGTGTAACCATAACTATTATCTAATTCTAGAACATTTACATTATGCAAAAAAAGAAATCCTATACCAAGTAGCAGACAGTCCCAATAACCCACTTTCCCTAGTCCCTGGAAACCAATAATCTACTTTCTGCGTCTAAGGATTTACTTAATCTAGGCATTTCATATAAACAGAATTATAAAATAAGTGGCCTTTGGGTCTGGTTTCTTCCAGTTAACATGTTTTCCAGGTTCATCCATGGTATAGCATTCAATATAGTATTTCATTCCTTTTTATGGTGCAATAATACTCCAGTGCATGAATGTGCCATATTTTATTTATCCATTCTTTAGTTGGTGGACATTTGCGTTGTTTCCAATTTGGGGCTATTGTGGATAAAGCTACTATGGACATTTGTGTACAAATTTTTAAACATGTAGTCCTCTCTCACACTGAGCCTGGGTTTAGACATGTGACTTGCTTTTGGTCACTAGTGTCTTAGCAGAGTTGATGGAAGCAGAGGCTTGAAAATGCATTTCGCCTTCCCCTTTTCTCTCTGGCTTCTCTTTAATTATCGCAAGAACATGCTCTGGCTAGTCTGCTTCTACTGGATAAAATATATGCTGTCAATTCCAACCCAGCACTTCGGGGTTCTTTCTTGCCTTTTCTTTTTCCATTTGTATAAATCCCTTCTCTGCAGTGAGTACCTTATCCCGCTGTATGTCACCAATCTCCAGACCACACTGGACACCTCTGTAGACCTTGGCCCTGTGCTTCTAAGCAATTCCACCTCCTCAGGACACAGCACTATTTGTCCCTTAGCTCTGCCACTCACTCCTGGAATATGAGGGCACCTCCTTAGCCCCGCACCCACATGCCACCTTCTCACCACCTCAGGCCACACTGCTGCCTCCTAGGGCAGAGAAAAGAATGAAAGGGGAAAGAGTAAAAAAAAAATAACAATGTGCATTTTTTAGTTAAAATAATTTATTTGGTAAAATTATAACTTAGGAGAGATGCATATTTCACTTCCCACTTAGAGATAACAGAAGAAAATAATTTCTTAAAGCTTATAATGAAATTCTACTTTGGATGCCCCATTATTAGTGATAAGGATCATATCTTCTCCCTGATATGCATAAAAGCTGAATTCTGAATTCTGGTGTTAATATAAAAGATGCAGTAGTGATACAATAAAATATGGCTTTTTGTCTAATGTCTACCATATTTCAAAAATACAAAGAGACTTTAGAGCAGTAAAATACTATTCCACAACCATCAGATGGATATATCTTAAAATTTTGACAATGTCAAGTATTGGCACAACTACTGAGAAAAAGAAAAAATACTCTCATGTGGCAGGGAGTAAATTGGCACATTTTGGAGAACATTTCAAAAATCTACTACATTTGAAAATGAGCTATTTTTGACACTGCACTTTTACTTTGAGCTATTTTTCCTAGAGAAAATTTGAAGATGTTCATAAGGAGACATGCCAAACAAGTTCATTACACCTTGTTAGAGAGAGAGAAACATTAGAAATGACTTGTATTCAACAGCAGGATAATAAATAAATGCAGTGTATTTACTAGATTTTATGCTGTATATTGGCGATAATGAATTAAGTAGAGTACTAATATCAACATGGTCAAATCTTTAAGATATAATATGCAGGAAAAAGAATAAAAAGAATACTGTAGTATGCTATAGACACTATAGTGAATTCTTTGAAGTTTACAAGTAAGGTAAATAATGCTACAAATTCTTTAATATGTTTACCTGTAATAATAATATAATAATATGCATGGAGATAATAAATAACAAATTCAATACATGGACCATTTCTGGGTAGGGAGATGTCTCTTCAACAGTAACTAATCTTTTTATAATAAAAAACGTGAAATAAACATGGTTAAAATTAATAACATTATGTAATAAGTGCATAGGTATTTATATTTCCCACAACACTTTCTTTATGTTTATAACATTTCATAATAGAAAGTCTGTGTCTTTCTCTTCTCTCTCTCTCCCTCTCTCTCTCTCTCTCTCTCTCTCTCTCTCTCTCTCTCACACACATCAAGAAGGGTCAGATTCTTTAGAATGGTAGAAATTCTGAGGAAGGATGTCTATAAATAAATAAGTTCCTTTCTGTTTTCCACACAGTGTTGCACAAAACAGATATAGTCTCTATTCTTATAAGGTTAACAGTATATTGGGAGAGACAGATATTAAGCAAGTAAATATAAATAAATACCTAGTTAACACCTGTGGGAAGTACTATGAACTATAGTTGACATTTGTTGGAGGCTAGGAGGCTGAGGGAGTGGTGTAGTTAGGGATGTCTTCTCTGAGATGAAATATTTAAGCTGAGGCCTGAAAATTAATAAGAATTAATCAAGAGAACAGCGGGGGAAATATTATTCCAAGTACAGAGAACATCATGTGTAAAATCCCTGATACTGTGAATAGATTGCCAAGTTCAATGAACTGAAGGGATTACTGTATTGCTAAGCAGAGTGAGTGAGAAAGCAGAATTCTCAGACACAGGGAAGAGGCCAAGATTAGGAATTTTGACTTATCCCAGGAGCAACAGAAAGCCATTGAAGTCATTTAGGAAGAAATGTGTTATGATCTGATTTACAGATTTAAAAGATTATGTTAACTGCTAGGCAGAGAATTAACTGGATAGAGACAAGACCTTCAAGACCACAGTTTCAAACCACCATATTTATACAAGTATTGGGTATAATTGCTCATAAATCATCTTAGGCTAATTAGTTATCTCTGGAGGTATGGTACTATAAGGGAGAGAAAAAAATTATTCCTCTACCCTGTTATGGTCAGTGACCAGGGCTCTGCAAATTAATCTGACAAAGACAGGTTAACAAGAGAAAAGACATTCAAATTGCATTTTATGTTAATATTTCTATGCGGTATGGGAGACTTCACAGAAAAGAATCACAAATTCCTAAAAAGCAGTTAGGCTTCAGAGTTTATATATCATTTTAACAAAGAGTGATAAATTGTGGAGATTTTACAAGATAGAAAAAAGGATTTGGGTTTCTAGAGGTGGTGAATTGTGGGAAGGTAAATATATGGTAGGAACTAATGTAAGGTAGGATTATTTTATTAATTTTTGTTTATGCAGATTTATGTCTGTGCCATACCTAGTGATAATGGTTGCCTCTACTTTCTGAGACAGGAGAAGGAATTAGGGATGCCTTCACAAAGGGAAATCAATACCCTGCTTTTATACATAAAGGGGAGAGTAGAGAGATTTTTCTAAATGTGTTGTTTCTCAATTGCTTTCAGTTCAAAATAATGCTTATGCTTAAGTGTCATATTTGGGTGTGGCATATTCTGATCCCCTTCAGTAGTCTAGGAAGAGTAGGAACTTTTGAGAAAAAGAACATTGAATATGAATTTCAGTTCCACCACATAGTAGCTCTATGATCTTGGACAATGATAATAAGAGACAACATTTACTGAACCAGACATTATAGCACAGTTTTATACTCTTTATCTCGTTGAATCCTCAGAATAACCCTACAACATTATGTATCATATTATTTCCATCTCAGTACATATGAGAACACTGAGACTATAGCATTTATTAACTTATCCATTGCACATAACTAAAAGTGGTGAAGTCAGGCTTGAACAAGAAATCTCCAAAAACCAGCTCCACTGTGCAACCTTAGCATCTCCATTTCATCTGTACACTGAGGGGAAGGGGGCCAATTCATAAGATTAACACAACATCAAATGGAATAACATACATGGAGTTTTAAGTCCACTATTAGCATAAAGTTGCTATTTTTAAATTTATTGTCAAAGAAAAAACATAACTTTGCTTTTTAAAAACGTTTTAAAAATTTCAAAGTGCTTAGGTGCTCATGAATTTCATAGTCCAGTAAGTTAAGAGAAATTGAGAACATTAATGTCATGCACCACTGCATCATTTTCAGCTGGCTAAATTCATTACTTTTCGTTGACATTAATGCTCAAAAATCAGTCATCAACAAGCATATCTGGAAAACACAAAGTAGACATGAAGAACTGGTAATCATTTTGGCAATCTTTAACCTGAGAACCATCATAGTAGAGCTGAAAGGAATTGAACCAACTTGGAAGCTGACAAAATTAAGGCTGCAAAAGGTAAATGTAAGGTAAGTGACTGGGTATTTTCCTAATTCAATATTGTTATTATCTGAGGATAGATTCACAAAATATGACAAATTGATTTTTCCATGAAATAGAGGGGATAGAGTCAAACTTTCCCAGCCAAAATGCTGGCAGAATAAATTATGGTAAGTATCCCCAAATCTCTTTCTTTGATATCTGTACAGTAGGAATAGCAACCTAGATCTACCACTTCTATAAAGGTGCCACCTGCTTTCACATGAATATAATACTTTATGAATGCAGAAACGCCTCAGAAAACATGCTGCAGCTTAATAATGATGAAGAAATAAGTATTGTTATTTCATGAGCACTAAAAGCATTTTAAATTATGACCATGTCTTGGTGTACTCTATTCTTTCTACACAACACAAAAGTCAAATAATGTATCAATTACTCCAACTCTGATTCTAACTGCAACCCTCCTTGCTGGACCATCCTTTGCCAATTGCCAATCTTGGGGTGTCAGACTGGCAGACAATGTAGGTAAACCAATTTTTTATTCTGCACTTTAACAAATGCCTTAGTTCTCCATTTTATTCTATGGGAAATCCCACCCTTGTTTCAAGCCAGATAGGTGTGAGAAATCATGAAGGGGAGAGAGAGAAAGAGAGAGAGAGAGAGAGAGAGAGCCTTACTTTTATTTGCCTCATTCTATGTTATTGCATTACTTAGAAAGAAGAGAAAAAATTAAGATAATAGATGAAAAATATCAAAAGAGCAAAAGTGAAAAACAGTAGAGCGGAGGGGGGACAAACTGCCTTATATTTCATTCTTTCCAGCTGGTGATCTTAGCCAAGTCACTTAACCTTTTCAGCCTCCATTACCATGTCTATAAAAGCACATGTACTTCATGGGGGCTTTTTGAGGATAAAATGAGATAATGTATATAGTGTCTATAGCAGGAGTGGGCAACCTTTTTGTGAGTGCGTGCCAAAACCAGCAAAATCTCTGACTCAAAATTCTTCTGCATGCCAACCCTAATTTTTTGAGAACATGTTACGCCTACTTGAAATCTCTTAAGGTGTACATATGTGAAGAATCTTCAAGCAATAATAAAATTCATTTGAGCGACAAAAACACAGTATATGATGATGAAAAATACATTTACTTTTTAGTGTATACATGTACACTGATAGTCTGACAGAAAACTTTATGACTCCGTTTGATATTATCAGTGGGACTTTTGCTGCTGCCTCACTGATGACAAAGATTTTACATCAGGTTTATATTTCGTGACCTTCAGAGATATGCACGAGCTACTATTTTCATCCATCAGGCTACTCCTATTACAAGACTTAACAAAATTCATCACTGAGAACAAAGATTCACAGCGTATGTGGATGAAACCAAAACACTGGTCAGATCCAGGAAGGCAGGGAGAGTTAAGGCAGAGGCATAGAAATAGCTCTTCCCCTCTCTTGTTAATCCATGTCTATGGTCTTTAAGATAATTTGTTATGTAAAATTATTTATTTATCTAAGATGCACCTACACTGAATTTATCTGAAAAATAAAAAAGTTGATATTAAGGAAAAAATTGTAAATGGAAGATTATAAGAGAGGGTTTTGCGTGCCAGCAAAAGTTACTGGTGTGCCATGTTTGGCACGTGTGCCAGGGGTTGCCCACCTCTGGTCTATAGCCATGCTAGGTATATAGTAGATGTTCAATAAATGGTATTTATGCCCTGGCTGGTTTGGCTCGGTAGATGGAGCGTCGGCCTGCCGACTGAAGGGTCCCAAGTTCAATTCCGGTCAAGGGCATGTACCTTGGTTGCGGGCACATCCCCAGTGGGGGGTGTGCAGGAGGGGCTGATCGATGTTTCTCTCTCATCGATGTTTCTAACTCTCTAACCCTCTCCCTTCCTCTCTGTAAAAAATCAATAAAATATATTTTTAAAAAATAAATAAATAAATGGTTTTTATTATGTTTCAGTTACTATTATTAAAATAATTACTATTATTAAAAGTCATAAACACTAAAACCATGCAATACTACTTTTTAGCCTCTTGATACTACCAAACTGCAAACTACAAAGTGTAATGCCCTTAAGAAATATTTAATGAGTTGTTGAAGAATTCAACATTTCAGTAGTTCCCAGGGACAGCATCCAGTGTGGAAGGAGGCATGGCATTGCTCCTGTGCATGGTTACGCATAAAACTATAGCCCACCCCTAAGCTCCCCAAAGAGAAGGTGGGTATCTTGACTTGATTACTGGGAAAACTTTTTAGCGTTCATGATCCAAGACATCAAGAAATATTTATCTGCCAAGAACCCATCCTGGAATCTTTTTCTTTGTCTGAGTTATCTTCTCCCATAGCATTTGATACAGTTTATACCATGATCATCTTCTGCACAAGACTGCTATTCAGTGTAAACTATATGATCATAATGTGTAATCTCTTTAAGGACAAACATGCTTCATATTTATCTTTTCATTTCCAGCCAACATAGAGATATTCACTTGGCTGAATCCATCTCTCTAAGACAATATGTACTTAAAATACACCATACAGCACAGTAAATACTTTACATGGATAATCTCATTTGATACTCTTGAGCACCCTATGAGGTAGCACTATTATCATTTTCATTATTCATATGAGGAAACCAAGGTTTAGGTAATTAAAGTAACTTGTTCAAGATAATAAGCTACTAACTTTTCCAGCCAAGATCAGGCTATTGAAGTCCAAGTCCCCAACTTTAAACTGTGTCTCTTCTCTGGGATAGTGTGTTGCCCTTCCCAGGGGACTCTTTCTTGCCCATTGATGTTAAGTGCTCCCTTCTGTTATCCCAATAATATTCTGTGCATTTCCTTCAGAGCACTCACCCTAATTTGAAACTATATGTTTATTCACGTAACTATTTTATTTGTTTCCATCCACTGAACTGTAAAGTAGGGTTGAATGGTTTTATTTGCTAACCTACATGTGGTACCTCACAAGGTTCTCAACACACAGCAAGTATTCAAGACTATGTCAAAGAAAATGGAAGAATAAAGGCCGCATAAGTGAATAAAGGTCAGAGGAACTATAAGTTCCTTAAGAAAAGACTTTGATGATTCGTCCTAGTTTCCCCAGCATCTGGCAAAAGCCTAATACAACAGGAATAAAATAGCTGTTTGTTAAATGAATTAATGGATATGAGTAAGTTATATATATAAACAGATTCATAGTCCTGAATTTAAGTTATTATTCTTCCTTTCAGTCATTCAGCAATTAGCAAGAAAAACATGAATTTTAACTTCATAGCATTTACTTTTTAGGAGGGAAGCAAGGTGGTAAACATATTTAGAAATAAATTTAAGCATTTCTGGTTAAAATCTTTGCACTTACCTTCTAGTGGTGCATTTCTGAGCCCACATTCTCTTCTTTGCCAGTTAATATTGTCCCTAGGCTCTTGAAAAGCTACAGTCTCTTTCTCTCTCTATGGTCTCCTACATCTAGACCTGTGGCTTCAAAGTCGGGTCTCTGGTCCCACCCAAGACCTACTAAGTCAGAAAACTCAGGAAAGAGGCGAAGTGTTCTGTTTTAACAGGACTACTAATGAGACCCTGGTCTTCAAAGGCGTGCATCTGAGTCACCTGAAGTGCTGGTTAATACAGAAATTCCTGAGCTCTACTCTCAGAGTTTCTGATTCAGGAGGTTCAGGGAGGGGCCTTAGAATCTGCATGTCTAACAAATTCCTGGGTACTGTTGATGCTGCTGGCCCAGAAACTGTGATTCAAGAAATATCAGTCTAAAGTCTACATATATAATTGAATAATCTTGGAATTTAATGACCAGGTTGCAGTACAAAATAATTAAATCAGAATATCTCTGTGGTGATCCATATACAGGGGTGGGCAAAAATAGGTTTATAGTTGTGAGTATGCAAAACACAAAGTTTATTCTTGTATTATTGTTGTACTAGAGGCCCAGTGCACGAATTCATGCATGGGTGGGATCCAGCCAGCCCAGCCCCAATTGGAGTGGATAGGGGCTGGGCCTGTTAAAAGGAGGAGATGGTGGGAGGTTGGCCTACTAGCCCACCATGATCAGGGCCTGATCAGGGCCAGGCTGGTTGGGGGGAGGGGCCTTAGGCAATTGGCTGGTGGGCCCTGGCCCTGATTGGGGTGGGGGGGGATGATCGGGGGTCAGTGGCTGGGGGAGGTGCCATGAGAGGTTGGCTGGACAGCCCCACCCCCAATTGGTGGGGTGGATGATCAGGGGTGGAGCTGGTGGGGTGGAGGGGCTGTGGGCCAATTGGAGTGGTGTGGGCCCATTGCGGGCAGGGCTTGGCTGCAGAAAGGGGCCACCGGAAGTTGGCCAGCCATTCCTGCCCCTGATTGGGGTGGGGGGGCCGATCTGGGGTGGGGCCTAGTGGGGGGAGGGGCTACAGGAGGTTTACCAGCTAGCCCCACCCCCTATTGGGGTAGGGGGGCAATCAGGAGTGAGACAGCCTGGGGGAAGGGCTGTGGGGGGGTTGGCCGGCTGTCCCACCCTCAATCGGGGTGGGAGAGGCCAATCAGGGGTGGGTCAGCTGGGGGAAGGGGCCAAGGGAGTTTGGCCAACTGGCTCCACCCCCCGATTGGGCCAGTTCGCTGGCCGCAGAGGGTATCATAGCGAGTGGTCATTCTGGTCATTATGGCGTTCTGGTTGCTGGCTTTTTATATATATAGACTAGTGGCCCGGTGCATGAAATTCATGCACATTAAAAGGGAATTAATTAGAGGAAATGTTTTAATATTGCTATTTGCCCTTCCTCTATAATAGACCTGTGAGAGATGAAATAAAATTAGTGAAATGTACATGAAAATCTCCCTCCTGTCAGAGTCTGGGGCATATCACAGGACCCAGAGTCAAGTCCCCACCCACCCACGCAAACCTCAAAATCGTGTGAGACCCAAACCCAGCCTGCCCCACCCCCATCAAGCCCTGCTAGGAGGGGGCCGTGGCCTCAGGTCCTCTGCCCTGGCCTCAGATCCCCCGGCCCCGGCGCAAGGGCATGAGGTGGTGAGGGCATGAGGACGTGATGACCATTTGCATATTAGCTCTTTATTATATAAAAATTATTGTATAGTTATTGTATTATTTTTCATATGAACAACTATAAACCTACTTTTGCTTACCTCCTATATTAAGTTTCCCAGGTGATTCCAATGTATAGGCTAAGTTTGAGAATCATTTAAAAAAAAATCTTTATTGTTGAGAGTATTACAGATGTCCCCCTCCCCCCCCCCCCGCCACCTCCCCTCCACCTGGCTCCTGCCCTGCCCCAGGCCATCACCACCCTATTGTTTGTGTCATAGGTAATGCATATATGCATGTAAATTATTTGGTTAATCTCTTCCTGCCGCCCCCCCCCCCCCCCGTTCCCCCTTCCCTGTGAGAATCACCCTTGATCAATGCTTTTCAAATTTAATGGGAACACTATTGCCTAAGGTCTGGGCTGGTTTCCTTGCTCATAAAATGTGATCTACAGAGCAGTAGTTTAAATATCCCCTGAAACTTAGAAGAAATACGAATCTCTGCCCCCACCCCCCAAGTTTTGCTTTATAATCTAAATTTTAACAAGATCATGAATTGATTCTTAGGCACCTTAGAATTCAGACAGGTATCCATGTACACAGTGCATGCTTCCTCCAAGTCCTTCCACGCTTGTTCTATTGGTGTCCATATTTTCCCCTGGGTTGTGTATCATACTGTTCTCCTTTCCATCCACTCAAGGTCTTCACACTTCCTGAACAATAGAGAATTTTCAGTCCTTTCATGTTGTGATTTCCATAATTTTAGATGATCAGGGCATCCCAGGAAATGAGGTAGTGGGTGGATGCACTGACAGGGAAAGCAGATGTTTAAAGATGGGATGGGTATTCCTTCCTAATTCTACTGATGACTAAAGTATGAGAACCACCAGGCTCTTTATGCTTTTAGAGCAGATGGGGGAAAAAAATTTAAACTGCCTCTGATGAGTCAGAAATCCAAATTGTATTCTGGGTTCTTTGACTTTGGAAAGCTTGTTTTTCTCAGCTCCAACTAGTCAAGTTGTGGAATAACTTTGACTTTAAATAAATAAATAAATAGATAGATAGATAGATAGATAGATAGATAGATAGATAGATAGATAGATAGAACTCATAGAAAGCAGTAGTGTCAACAGCCAAGTTCACATTTTCCCTGTTATTCTGTGGGATAAAGATGGATGGGTTTATCATGAACCTTCAGCTTTGGAGAAGAGGATAGAAACACTAAGCATTGCTCTTTGGATCAAAAACAAAGCATGGAAAGAGTGAAGGAGAATATAGTCTCTGCAGCTCACAGAAAACACTGTGGCAGTGTTATTAAAATGACAACAAAGGAAATAATTGAGGATCAATCAGAAAGTCTTCCCTGGAGAGATGAAGCCCCAATAAAGAAATGATACTAATAACTAATATTTATGTAAGACTTTGCTCTTTGTCTCCTTTGGTCTCACAATCTTATGAAGGACCAATTATGTGATTATTCTCATTTTACAGTACACAAAATTGAGGCATAAAAGGCCAATGTCCTAAACAAAGTCACAGAGATGATCAATGTCAGAACTAGGCCTTTGATGATGTCTGCTCGCATACTTTCACTACAGTGGCATGATGATCCTCCTAATCCAAAAGAGATCCTATGACAACCTATAGGGACAGACAACAGAGGCTGATGAGATTATCAAGTCACCACCAACGCAGTGTCTTCCAAAAATCACTCAAAACTAAAAGTTACTTGGGTGCCTGAGAATTGTATTTTTAAGCATGTGTATCCATATTTTTCTTTCATTAGAGAAGACAGGGGAGAATTGATCTTCTTAACTCATGAGCCTACAATTGGGAATGGAGTAAAAATTAAATAAAGATGCATGTCCTTTTAATATTTCTAATATCTGCCTCTTCAATCCAAGTGAATCCAAGCCAGTCCTATATAAATCCTATTTTGTTGTCTTTGTTTTAAGAAAACCATCTTAAAGGGATGTCAATTAAAGGGATGTTTTGATATGATCTGATCCAACTAAGGGTCCTTGCTGACTGTAGGTCTAAGCTTTCTGCCCCATACTCACATACTACTTGGACACAAATATGTGAGCCTAAAGCTCTGATATTTTAAACAGTCTGGCAACCGCCTCTAGCATTCAATAACCCTTGCTCTTAGGAAAGAAATTTAAGATAACAATCTAAATCTTTAATATGGCAATTTAGCTCCTTTTTAAAGTGTTGCTAGCTTTCTGATACTGATGTTTACTGCCTCAAATCCTTTATTTTTAAAAATAGAGTACAAATTCCAATAGGTCAATAACCAAAAAGTCAGGTTGGAAAAACTATATTGAAAACCAGATGGGCAGGGCATAGGAATTTATGCTGTTCACTGATGAGGATTTATGGATTAGAGTGAAATTGATTCAATGTATAGGCATTGAGTGAGAACATATGCAATGTTAAGTTGCCCCATATGTGGATTATAGAAGTTGTCAGAAACAGAACTACTGTAGTGATAACATAACAGTCTAATATATATATTAGATTTATATATATATATATATTGAAAAGCTATGGGCCAAATCAATCATTGCAATATAATTTAGGTTGGCTTTAATAGGAAGGGGTAACAAGAATGAAGTATATAGCAATAATAATAACAAAAATACTGATAGATAGCATTACTCAGCACATACTCTGTGCCACAAGCTATTCTAAGCCCTTTCATGAAATATTTCAATCTTGAAATAAGCACTATTGCTATCTTACTTCACAGATATAGAAACTGAGGCAGCGAACAATTAATAAATTTGACTAAGGTCAAATAGCTTATACGTGATTGAGGTAATTGGATTCATAGACAAATAACACGTGATTTAAAATTGTACCTCAAGGCAGCTCAACTCACATACAACATATCTTTGTGCCATATCCCTCCAGCCTTGATCCCTGCCACTGTCTTAGAAAATCTTCTGTTACTGAAATCTTCAGTTTCCACATGATTGCTAATTTGTGGCTCCTAATAAAGCCTCTTCTAATATCTTCAGTCTACCACCCTGAAGGATAACTCAGTCCACAATGAGATGATAAAAATTCTAAGTCACAGAAACACACCCAAAAAGAAGTAGCGCAATGGCAAATTCCCACCAGATCCATAAAACATAAACAACCAGTCTTTACAATTTAGAACCAAACAAGTCCATGTCTTGTATAGATTATAGTGATTAAATCTAATCAAGGGTAATAACTACATAATCCCACGCAAAGTCCATACACATTTTTGAATGTGTTAAAGTCTTGCCGAGGCAAGCTCTTGAGTCCTCTAGGGATTACTGTTCATGTCCTGGATGCTGCTTGAAAATGTATACAGGCCTGTTTGAGGTTAGCTCACCCAAGGTCACAATAAAGATCCTGTCTTCCACAAGCACCTACAGTTACGAAAGCCTAGTTTGCCTTTCTGTTCACCTCCCCTGCCCTGTCTGAAAAGGAGACAAAGACTTCTGGTAAATAAGGAATCCTCTTTACTTATTACAGAAGCTCTCTTGCAACCAAAAAGAAATCCCCCATGGAAATAACTGTAATGGGATTTGAGCTATGATAAGATATGCACATTTATGTGGAGAAGTAAAGATTGATTGACCCTTTTGTTCTATGAAGAGAACAGGTTATTTATCGATTAGATGTTTTATAGCGTCTTTCATTTGAAATGTTCAATGTATGCACAGTTGGGGAAAAGTTTGTCCAAGGGATATAATTTATGGGGGGTGAGGGAAGCAGGTGAGAGAAATAGTAAAAAATCATTAGGAAATATACAACCTCTGAAAGACCAGGTATAGGAAAATGCATGTGTCAGGGAATATGCTATCAATGGACTTGGAGAAAAAGCTGAACCCTAGCTTATCACGAAGCAAATAAAAAAACAAGATGCACATAGAAGCATGCACATGTACACACACACACACACACACACACACAATTTTAGAAATAATTAACTGAAAATATTTTTAATTAAAGTAATAAAAGCACCTGGTGTCTTGTGATCTCCAAGCAATATTGCCAAGAAGCAGGGCCCAGATCTCCAGAGCTCTGTAAGCCCACTTTCCCAATTTCTCCTTCTCCCAGCATGAAGAAATCTCTTTATAGATGAGAGAGGAAACAGCAGGGGCTTAATTCTTCTCTCTCTTCTGCTTTCCCAGACACTCTACTCTACTCAAAACTTTTCTCCCATTCTGAGCTTTTTCATCATGAATAGGATCGAAATACCAGTAAGAGTTAGCCAGAAGTGAAATAGGTTTGGGAAATAAAAGCTAGGAGGTCTTTAAGGCCCACATCTAGGTTCCTTGCTGCCATACAACTTCCTGAGGAAATAAACAGAACATCAGTTACTCATTTGGAAAGGAAAAAGCTAGGGAGCAAGAAATAAAAATAGATAGGTCAAAATATTGTCCATCCACCCACCCACGTGCACCACTATAACATAAACACAACGAAAGACAAAATTGCTAGATAGATGTACAAGCAGAGAGCTAAAGGGCTGAAGAAGGAGCAACTAGCTTCATTGAGGGATTACTTTTTTCATTTCAACAATGCACTGGAAGACAAATATCTGAATAACCAAAACATCTCAAGGGTTTACTTATTTTATATACAAAGAAGACAAAATTATTTGCAGCAAAAAATGCCATTCAGTGCCAAGCAATATATTTATTGTATTGCAATGTCTTTCCTCAACTAATTGACTACAACAATGTAAAATACTTCACCTTATTTTTTAAAACTTAATTGTCTATGTTAGGGAAAATATGGACTTAATGTGACCCTTTGTAACTATAGAATTGATCTTTCTCATAGATGGAATAGGCAAAATAAAATCCAATGATCAAGGTTGCCAATAGGCTGAAATGAGAAACTACATAAGAAGTTTCTTTATAAATTGTAAACTACACATTAGTTATTCTTTCTTCCTTTTCAACATCAGTTCAATGTGCACATAGTAGCTACCAGCCCAAATTTCTCTCTCCACTCTCTGCCCCTGTAGACTTTTCTTAATGCACCTGAAGTTCATGTCTGTTCTGTCTATTGTCATCAGGTGAGTTGTTTCTCCTTGATGCAAGTCTATCTTACCATTGTTTCCCTCTGCCCACATGGCAACTCCAGCCTTTGCTACTGATTG
The DNA here is from genome assembly GCF_963259705.1 of Myotis daubentonii. Classification (NCBI taxonomy): domain Eukaryota; kingdom Metazoa; phylum Chordata; class Mammalia; order Chiroptera; family Vespertilionidae; genus Myotis; species Myotis daubentonii. Next base: position 62,515,498 of record NC_081842.1, on the reverse strand, counting down.
GCTGCTGTTACAGGTGATGGAGGCCGATACAGATGGATTCCAGCAGTTCTCATGAGTATTTTATGTGCATTTGCTGATTTACAGCCAGTTCAGCATTCCTTTAAATGGCCATAAATTGGATTGATCTCATAAATCATATCTGGAGAAAGTGCCTGAGTCCCAGCTCAGGCAGCTATGCTAATGTCTGTGAAAATAACAAAGAAACATCCTCATTCCGGCCTGACTCTACCACATTAAAAGGCCAAATTCTAAGGAGCTGTCAGTTACCCAGAGGGGACAAGGCAAAAGGGGGAGAAAGGTCTTTGTAAGAATATTAATAACACAGCCAGGAAGAATGTATAGATGTGTGCCAATGAGAATAAACAAGGAGTGAGGTAGGGGGGTGGGGAGGAAGGGGCCTCTGAAAAAGTGATAAAAGAGAGGTCTGTATATGGAAAAGATAAATGCAAATGAAATATACTGTATGGCAATGGATTATATCACTGGCTGATATATGGGATTGAGTATCAGACTGTTGAGCTGGCAGCCATTAATATGATATAGTGGATGTGATATGCTGGGTGATGGCAGTCCTGGTGCGGGGAAAATAAAGCACACACTGCAGTCTTTCAAAACAATGGTTCAAAGAAAAGACAGAAAATTATAGCACTACAAGTTTATAAAACTAAAATCGTGTGAGATAATTATGGATTCTGATAGGGTTCATTATTCTTTATCTATCACCTCTCCAATCTCATCAGGAGGAGAGAGGACTATCCGTCCTGCTCCACAGGGGCATTAGCATGGCAGGTTTGCCATTCCATGAGGAATGGCCAAAGTGACCTGGATCTTTGCTCCGGTGAACATACTTCCCCTTGACATTGTAGCCAGAGGTTGACATCCCCAGACTTCCTCAGTAGAATTGTTTTGAGCTGGCACTCATCTTTAGGATTCCTAGGAATTTAGTTTACTCCCAGAAATTATCTGCTACTCTTGATTCATTCACAAATTCCTTTATCTGACCTTTGTTGACAACCTACTATGTACCAAGCACGGTAGTACTGAGGATTTAGAAATTAATGCAAGGAAGTCTTTGAAACAGTTACCTTGTTTTTTTTTTTTTATCCATCTCTTGACTTTTGCATTTGGCTAGCTTGCTCACACAGCATGTTGCAGCTGGCACATATAAAGAAAGTCGCAGGGCACAATGTTTAGCCTCATGTCTCCAAGCCAGTGAGCTGTAGGTACACTCTAGTTCTCAAAGTGCTGGTCCTTGGGTCCTGACGGTAGTCTGGCATTCGCCACCTGCTGTAGGCACTGAGGCTTTCATAGTTGGTTAGACTCTTCTTGGTTTATTGGACATTAGTTATCCACCCAGCTTTTGGCTTTGCCCACTGCCCTAGTTTAAAGCTAGCGGGAGATAAATCCTTACCTGAGTACTGCCACACACACTCCCCTCCTATTCCATCTCAGTTACCACAACACACAAACCTCATGCTGGCACTTCCACAGAAATATTTTTTCTTGTTGATGGACCCTTGACCTATATTTCCCCCTTTAGCTTGTGCCTCTGTTCCCATCCTTGATTTTCCATTATTGTGCATTCCCTCTAGGTCAGCGGTTCTCAACCTGTGGGTCGCCAACCTGTGGGTCACGACCCCTTTGGAAGTCGAATGACCCTTTTACAGGGGTCGCCTAAGACCATCGGAAAACACATATATAATTACATATTGTTTTTGTGATTAATCACTATGCTTTAATTATGTTCAATTTGTAACAATGAAAATATATCCTGCATATCAGATATTTATTACAATTCATAACAGTAACAAAATTACTGTTATGAAGTAGCAATGAAAATAATTTTATGGTTGGGGGGGTCACCACAACATGAGGAACTGTATGAAAGGGTCGTGGCATTGGGAAGGTTGAGAACCAGTGCTCTAGGTTATCTTACCCACTCTCCCAGGGATCCAATTACCCCCAATGGTCAATCTCTCTGAATCCTTCATTTCCTCTTCCTCACTCCTAAACTCTACTCTCAGTCACCTGCTGAACTGTCCGCTGAACAGGCCAAACTCCAGGTCTCACCGGCATTTCAAACTCAGGAGAGAAAGGCCTCCCCTCCTTAATGTAATTTCAGTCTCTAGAGCATGATCATTTCCCCAGTCACTCAAAGTGAAACGTCTGAGTCACCCTTAATTCCTCCTTTTCTGTGACCAGTCTCCCTGAATAGTCAATTAGAAAATGTTTGCCAGTCCTACCTAAAAAATTACTCTGAAATCTCTTCCTGATTCTGTATTCTGATGGCCACTGCACAGGTTTCCCTTTTCACCATGGCACTGGCTACTAACTGATCCCCCCACTCCCAATTTTTTTTTCCATTCAAATATATTCCATCCCACTCAATACAATCTGGATATCATTCTAAAACATATATCTGGTGATGCTACTGCTTTGCTTGAAAACTCCCCACTTATTGCATTCTAAAGAATAATGTTTAATATGAAAGCTTACTTGTTCAAAACAGAAAGTCATATTACTTAACAAGCACTAAATATGGCACCAACATACTTTCTAACTTTATCTCAAAACATATAGCCCCAACAGATCTTATACTGCTATCACAGCTTGGAATATTTGCCGATCTTGAACACACTTTCAGTGACGGCAACCCACAGAAAAGAACGACTTACCAGGCTGATGCCAGAACATAACTGCAACCCCACCCATAGCCCCCACAGGATCCTGACATCTCCCTAGCGTCCTCAGAAGAAGACATGCATTGTCATGATCCTTTGGCATTCTTAGGCCTGCTGGCAACCTCAGAGTTATCAACAGAGACATCCTCCACATCCTAGTTGAGACACTGATCCGATTGGGAAGTTTCAACTTTCAATTGTTCCCAAACACAAATCTACATGTAAATAACTGCAGAATTTCCTAACATGCAGAATTCCATGCCTCACTCCTAGAAATTATAATTTGGAGATCTGGAATGGGGCTAGAGAATTTGTATATTTAACAAGATTTCCCGGATAATCCTGAGGATCAGCCAAGTGTGACAATCAGTGGTTTAAATTAGCTGGATGGCTGATAGAGCCAAGAAGAATAATGGGACCAGGTTAACTAGCTGGCTTTCCCATTGGAACAGAGTAATTCAAGACAACATCAGCAAGTTGGCTGGAGTGGGAGTGGTGGCGATGAGAGGATGAAGAAGAAAACTGAAACCATCAAAATTCTTTTCAAATCTCAGAGATGATAATATTTTCTTTGAGGCTGATAAATAAAAGATGGCCTCTCCCATCTGGCTTTATGATATGGAAACATTGTCAAGGAGACATTTATAAAAGTGTCACAGAGTCGTTAAAGGATGACTATGGTTCTTAAATTTTAAAAGATGAGCTCCAGGCTTCTTTGTGTTCTGTCTTACACAAATGCTAGAGTCACTGAAGTGGGCGCCTGACATTTCCAAAGGGTCATATTTACATTTCTCACAAATTGAGCTAATGTTCTTTAAAACAGTGCAAATCTCACTTTATAGTTCCGTTTTCCTTCTTTTAAGTTTACCAAGCCTCACTCTTTATTCTAACTTGACAGCTGGTTAAACTGACAATAGAACCTGCTGTTATGGGGCACTGTGTCCAGGTTGTCAAGAAAGGCTGCACTGCCTTGGAGACCCATGGCCACCAGGGACTCATATTTCACATTCTTTCATTGGTAAGTGCCCTCCCTTGAGGTTGCTTTGGATGCCACTGAGATGCCCCAACTTCGGTGACTTTTAACATATATAAGTGGACTTTTCTGTAATTGCCATAGTGTTTGTGATCTGTCATTTATGGCAGCTTGGCTTTCATCAAGACCTTTCTGTGCTAAAGTTTCTTTGTTGATAAAATAATAATAAAAAAGTGTTACTTGTGCTCCTTGTTAGGGATGGTCAGAGAAACAAATGATGTGTGAGTGAGTGATTGGGGTCTGCTGGAAAGTGGCTCATGTGGCCTTCAAGTAGGGGGAAGAGTGAGCTCTACTAGCATAAGATCTTGTAGCGGCTCAAGCAGGAAGAAAAATAAAACAAGAGGAGGCCACTGAGAACATAGCACACTAGCCACGCAGAAACTGGTAAAGTGACAAAAGCAACAAAAGCAAAGAAAAATGCAGGATCAGAGTATGTTAAGCCCAAGTTTTCCTAGGTTCACAGCCACCATCAATGTCAGTAAATGGAGACGGAAAACAGGGATACAGAAAAAGATTGGTGACTTGTGATGGGAAAAGGGTAAGGAGGAAAAAATTGGGACAGTGAAGTGGGAAAGAAAAAAATAAAATTATGACTGTTGGCCATTGATAATAATAAGAAAATAAGGCAAGAGAGAAGAAAAATTCTTCTGCTTCTGGGAATTAGATATATGGTGTCAAAAAATAATATTTTTTCAACCCAACTATCTTAGCCTGACTATCCAGTAGCTGTGAAATTAAATATGCAATGATGATATTGGAACCCTGAGTCTACTTGACTTTGCAAAGTCCTGCCTTTTCCCAGGTTTCCTTTCCAAAATGTTTCTGGAGAATGAGACAATGAACCATGAATCTGGTCTCATTGCTGCTCCACACACCTGCCTCAGTTCACTGTCTGGCTCAGTTCTCTGCTTCTTTCAACCCCCGTCCTCTTCAGAGGGCCTTATCTCAAGTGGCTGCTGCTGGCTCTGAGCCCTCTAGCCTCAGTATCTTCTTTGCCAGCCTTTCCCCTACATTCCCATAATAGAAAAGAGAAAATCTGAAACTTTTAAGAAAATTTTACAGATGGTTAGAGATAGTGAAAGAAACACAACAGGAAGAATAACTCATATCTACCGCTAGCTGTGTGTATGCTCTAGGTGCACAGACATATCTATGCCTACTACTTAAGGTTCTTTAACAGTTAACAGCCCTGACTTACGCCTCATCTGTTCCTTAGAGCAGAAGCCAACATCCCCTGTCCCCTTACCAAAAGAGCTTCAGGCACGTCAGTGCCCTACCACCCAACTATCCAGAGATCCAGGGAAAGTGAAAATGGTTTCCACCCATGTCCATCTAAGGCCCTCCTACCGAGTACTCACTTCTTGCTCCAGGATTGATCTCTCAGTGGGAAGATTCCTTTCAGGGAAAACTCTGTCCCACCCATTGGGTGTTATCTTTCTTATTTGTTCCTAAATGATATCAATGAACTATCTTATATATATATAAAAGGCTAATATGCTAAGTGTCTGACCCTCTGACCAGTTGCTATAATGCACACTGATCACCAGAGGGCAGATGCTCAACACAGGAGCTACCGTGACACACACAGAGAAATGGCACTGCGGACCTGGCACCCACAAAGCAACACTCAGCTTCTCCAAAGTGGGACACAGCCCCCACCACCACCCCAAAGTGACACCCCACCAAATTGCAGCCAACGCTGCCTAGACCCCTGATACAAAATGTGGCCAGAGCCCTACCCAGGCAGGAAACACTGGCTGTGGGTGCCAGGTAATGAAGTCATATAGCAACACCCAGCTTCCTCTCCCTAGAGGCAACTAGACTCCTTGCAGTTTCTTCAGCCCAGAAACATGACTTGCTTTATTGCCAGGTGGAAACATTTCACACTTGAACCAAATGTCTGTGAAGTGTTTTCCCATGTCTCATCTCATTTGATCCTGACAGAAGTCCTGGAGTAGGTAGATAGGAGATTTGGTGGAATCCTATTTTCTTTTCATTAGTTGGAAAAGAGAGATTTATAAAGCTTAAAAACTTGACCCAACTGAAAAGAAGTAAGAAATGGTGGGCCTTGAAAATGACTTCAGGTTTTCTCTCACAGCACAGAATATAATCAAACACTGCTGCAGTTAAGTATTTTACCCTTTGTTCTCCCTGTGTGATCTAGAATAATAATCTGCTTCATGTTGATATTTACTGCTGTGTTGCTGACAATTACCTGAAAGAGAAAGTTGGGGTGCTTCACTGGGCTGGAAAAAGTTTATCTCAATCAGAAAGCAGGTCTAATTAAGCAAGTTTATTCTATATATATAAAAGGCTAAGTTGACTCATGCATGTACAATACATATAAAGCTCTCACTTTATATGTGGGTTCCAGGTAATGACATCATGTAGTAACACTTAGCTTCCTTTCCCTAGCGGTGACTAGACTCCTTGCAGTTTTTTCAGCAGGAACACAACTTGTTTTATAGCCAGGTGGAAACATTTCACACTTGAACATTTCACACCTGTGTTTCGATCTGTCATTGTCAATTGTGAATTTGGTTGACACTTCTATTATAGAGAAAGGGCTAATAACAATATTAAAATATTACTTCTAATTAATTTCCTTTCAATGTGCACGAATTTATGCACTGGGCCTCTAGTATTTCATAAAGCTTTAAGAACTCCAAGGGTAGGTAATAACTACAAAGCAGCCCAGGCCAAACAAATACATATACTCACAAGGACAAGGCCTGTCCTTCCCAGCCTTCCCCTGTCCCCAGGTGGTGTCCCCTACCCATCTCCCACACAGAGTGCTGACCCAAGACCGAGACCCTGACAATATAAGAGCTTGAGATACTCCCACCATATAATCCAGTATTCACCTGTCACCTCCAGAATATTCTCAAATGCAGCAGCTTGTATTTTCAAAGGTTTCCCAATTTGGACAATAAATTGAGAAACCTTGGCCTACCTAATTAGAGTGGGATTAACCAAAGCACATTAATAAAGACCCTTAATATCACTTCCCTGGACTATTGTATAAAATTCTAACTTGAAATATTTGCCTCCATTTCTAGCTACCACTTCTTATTTATTTAGCAAATATTACTAGATGCTTTCTAGTAATATTCTTGGAATGTTCTTGACACAGGTTGTATAATACTAAAACAAAGTTATTACTTTCACAAAACCTATGTTCCAATGGACAAAAACAAAACAAAACAAAACAAAAACACAACACTTATTAAACCAAAAATTTGGCCATAACACTTCCCTACCCCCAGTTTTTAGAAAGTCCCTATTGCTTGCATACTAAAGGTCAAACTCCTAGACTGACACCCAAGTCTCCCCCCACTCCCAACTTCTGAGCTTGTTCCTCTAAGTTTGTCTCTTAATGTGATCCCAATTTTACCAACAATATTCTATATTCCTCATATCCTTTCATGTTTCAGCCATTTGTGTGTGCTTTTCAGAATAGCCCTGCTCACTTTTTCCCTTGTGGACTCCCCTACTTATCTATCAAGTTTCAACTCGATGTCATTTAATTTCTACGGTTTTCCCTCAGCCTTGAAGGCAGAATTAATCACTCCCTTATCTGTGAGCTCAAAGTAGTTTATAAACACATTTGTCTTAGCACATATCACATCATGGTTTGGTTAATATGTTTATGGTTCTTTCTTTCCCAGTAGACTGTGAGTTCTTCAAAGACAGGGATCATATCTTATTCATTCCCGTGCTACCTATGACAAGAATAGCCAAGTGGCTCAATAAATATTTGTTGAATTTCATTAAAAATCTGAGGACATCCATATGTTTAAGCAAGATATTTTATAAAAATCTTTGACAAAAAAATGGAAATGTAAAATATCAGAGGATATGATAAAAATGTGCAGTGGTTTTCATAGAGAAATGGAAAAATCTAAAAGTTTGGTGAATGCAATATAAATAACAGAAAATGTCAAAAGACAAAGGTGACAATGATATTATGTTTGTATAAAAAAATAAAAGTGTAAGTTAAGAATAGCAGCAGAGATATATTAATCTTCCTACGAGCCCAGAAGAACTCTATAAAAGGACCACCTGAAGGCTGAGCAAAGCATTCTCTCTCCTTTACTACTCTTGCCTTGGCTTCAGCATTAGACCCCCAGCTTTAAATATAATATATATTTTTAATAGTGGAAAGAGGAGGTAGAATTCAGCAGGAGAAACAAAGCAAAGCTTAAAATTCTTTGGAAATCCCACATACAGTGGGGCCTTGACTTATGAGTGTACCGACTAACGAGTTTTTCGAGATATGAGCCCTCTCTCGGCGGATTTTTTGCTTTCAGTTGCGAGCTAAAATTCGGGTTACAAGCCAGCTTCAGATACCCCACTGCTAGTTGGCGCAGCGAACATCACAGTAAATGCCACATTAGCCCAGCATCACGTGTCATTGTAATGGTGAAAATTGATTTGACATACGAGTAATTTGAGTTACGAGCTCTGTCATGGAACGAATTAAACTCGTAAGTCAAGGCCCCACTGTACTAGTACATATATGAAATAATAGAGAAGACTGAAAACATGAAATGAAAAAAATGAACAAAGAGTATTGTTTTGTGTGTCTTAAATTTCATATAAATGGATTCATGCTATCTCCACCCATAATTTATTTTTTTATTCCATTTTTTATTCTAAACATCCATTGGATAGAGCATATATGAGGTCAACCACTGCACTTGATCTCAAATGTTGGTCAAATGCCTGCCTCTGATACATCATAAAATCATTGTGATCTGACATTAGGCATATAAATTATTTATAGCAATGCCTTGCACATAGTTAACACTCAATAAAGATTACCCATTATTATTATTTTCACTATTATTGTCATTTATTCATATGAATATATAATTTATATATCCATTCCTCAGTTGATGAACTTTTAAATAGTATCCAATATTTCACTTATACCAAAGAAAGTGTCATAGTGGACATCCTTGTACATACCTCCTTGTATATATGTGTGAATTGTTGAATAGAAGGATGTGATAGAGCATTTCACTAGTGAATTTCAATGAATCATGCCTCCTTCCATCCATGCCCCTATAAATGTCTCCTCCCATATTGACCTTAAAGTTTTGCATGTGACTCTTTGCCCAATGGGATTTTGCCGGCTGATAATTCTCTATGGCCTTCTCACATTTCTGCACATCTAACAAGTAAGGCAGTAATTGGCCTTTTGTTCCAGCCTGTCTTTTCAAGGATGTTTGTATAGCAAATGGCCTTAAGAGATAAAGATAGTGTCTCCCTGCAGAGCAAAGGGCAGATTTGCTTAACGTCCTCCACCATAAAGATGATGTCTTCCTGTGGGGTAAGGCATAATTGCTTGCAGTTGCTTGAAAAAAAATTAGGTTCTATAAGCTCAGAGTTCCTCAGCTGTGTATTGGCTTCAGCATTAGACCCCCAGCTTTATTTGAAGCATCATTTGAAGCATCCACCTCTATATCATTCTCCCATGACTCGAGAGGCAAGGAAAACACCAGTGCCATGCTCATTGCTGTGCCCTGAGTAACAAAACCCTTTGCCTCTGGACCAAGAGACATGTATTTTCTACCAGGTTCCAGAAGACTAGAGCAGGTTAATTTGTTAGCTCAGAGGTAAAATAAAATTTCATAGCCTTCATAGTCTCTATAGATATTAGCAAGTGTGATGAAAGGAGAAGCTTAAAATCTGTCTACACATTGCGGTTGCCGTCTCTTGCTTCTGGATACTCTGGACACCATGTGAAAAAATCCAGGCTCATCTCCTGAAGGATGATAAAGAGCCTGAGGACAGACGCCTCACATATCCCAGTCAAGGCCTAAAACTACTTGGGAGATGAGAAAGGGCATTATGAGAAAGCAGAGATGAACTATTTCAGCCCAAGTTGCTCGCTCAGAAACTGATCAATAGTGAGTTGTTTTAAGCCACTAATTTTGAAGATCATTGATTACACAGTAAAAAGTTACTTTGGAAAGGTTACTGCCCTGGACAGTGTGGTTCAGTTGATTGAGTCTTGCCCCATGCATCGAGAGGTCTACAGTTGACTGTTGGGTTCTGGTCAAGGCATATGCCCGGGTTGAGGGCTTGATCCCCAGTAGGACGCATGCAGGAGGCAGCCCTCTCTCTCTCTACCTCTCCCTAAAAATCAATAAAAACACATTTTTTAAAAGGTACTTTACGAAGCAGTTAGTTAGAACCTAATATATACCTAATATTGATACACGTGCTAGAGATATAGCAATGAACAAAACTGCAATAGATTTTAGTGGGTATATTCTGTTTCAGCTTTGTTTGGTACTGGAAAAAATGATCCACAAAGTTATGTTTCAATACTCACTATAAGAAACTCATGAATGCAAGAGCATTTCCTCTACCATATATTAACCAATAGTTATTATTTTAGGACTTTTTTCCCCCTCAATCTGATAAATGTAAAATTGTAAAAATATAAAATTTCCCTGGTTACTAATGATTTGTTTTCATATTTGATTGTCTATTTGTAATTACTATTCATTGAATTTCTGGATCATATCCTTTACCCACCTTACTGTTGGGCTGTCTTTTTAATTATTTATTGTTCTTTATGTATACAAACACTAATCCTTTATCAGTTAAGTGGGTTGCAAATATCACCTACCAGTCTGAGGTTGGCCTTTAAAATTATAGGCTTTTCCCTCTCCCGGCATCAAAAGGCTTTTCTAAATGTTTCTCCAGCTTTGTAATAAGTTTTAAAATCTCATAGAAGGCAGTCCTCCTTGATTCTCATTCAGTTATCTTGACTAATCTAGTTTCCATTTGCTTCCATTACATTTGCCTCCATATAATACATCTTGTCAAATTCCACTAAACGTGTTGCTTTAATTACTTTGAATTTATTATTAAATTTGCAGTTAAATATTGCCTTTAAGATATTGATTCTTCCCATTATGAACATGATACCTCTACATTTATGACCTTTAATAATATGTTATAACTTTTTGCTGCAATGATTGCACATGTCTTTTATTGGGCTTAGTTTCAGATAGATAAATTAGATAGGTGATAGATAGATAGATAGATAGATAGATAGACAGACAGACAGACAGATAGATAGATAGATAGATAGATAGATAGATAGATAGATAGATGATAGATAGATAGAGAGACATAGATAGATAGATAATAGATAGATAGATAGATAGATAGATAGATAGATAGATAGATAGATAGATAGATAGATGCTAGATAGATAGATGATAGATAGATGATAGAAATGCTTTTTTAAAAACTGTATTATTTTCTTCATTGTCACTGTTGCCCTTGGGGCCTTGTGTCACATCCCCTCCATCACCTCTGATTTAAGACTCAATTGGGGCAGACAGTTCCATATGAAAGGCTCCTAGGGCCTTCGCTGAGTCCACAGAAGCCCAGTGGAGAATGGAAGCCATGGGTAAATGACCCAGCATCCTCTCCTTTCAACCAGCAATTCTGAAAGTCTCTGTGCTTCCCAGATGTCTCAGTAAAATCAAACACCCATAGTCTCTAGCAGTGACCTCAATAATTCATCCATGTATTGGCTTTTGTTCCTTCCCTTGTTTGCTCTCCTGTCCTTATTACTGCTCCTTAAGTTTCATATCAACAATTAATTAGCTGCCCTGGCTGGGTGGCTCAGTTGGTTGAACCTTGTCCCAGTGTACACTTGCAGGTGGCGGATTTGATTCCAGTCAGGACACATACCCAGGTTGCGGGTTCCATCACCAGTTGGTGGGGCAAGCAGAAGGCAACTGATTGATGTTTTTCTCTCTCTCTCTTCCTTCCTCTCTCTAAAATCAATTAAAAAAAATAAAAGATTAAAAATTTAATTAGCTCTATCCAAATTCTTGTTTTAGGTTCTGCTTTCAGGGGAAACCCCAAATAAGAGGTTTATCTATAGGAATGCTATTTATTTTTGCCTAGTGATTACTTTTCAAAAACCTTGCTGAATTCTCTCAATTCTTATAAATTGAAATAGATCTTCTTGAATTGTTTTGTACTTAAACACATTGTCTTTGAATAATAAGAATAACATTTTTCCTTTCAAAACCTTAGCATTCATATGTGTTATTTCTTGTCTTATTACAAAGACTAGAACTTGTAATATTATGTTGAGAATGAGGACAAATATTAAGTCTCCTTAAATCTTTTTGACTTCACAAGGAATACTTCTGTGTTTAGTTGTGCATATTTCCTGTAGGTTTTTGATAGAGACACCTTATTAAGGTGGCAAAGTTTCCTTCTATTTTTAATTGGTCTAAATGCTACATTATGAATGATTGTTAAATAAAGTTGAATGCTTTTCCCTACATTTACTAGTAATATTTTTTTTCATGTAATCAGAGCTTTATAGTATGAAATTGTTCTTGCATGGCTCAGAAAAAAACTATTTGCCAATTTCTTCATCCAGATTTGATACCATTTCTAGCCTCCAAAATGTGTTGGAAAATTATTTCCATTTTCAATCACTTTTTTAATTGGTGAATTTTACTCCTTTGGGAATTGTCCATATTATTAGTTTTAAAAACTATTATTAAAGAACCTGAGGCCCAGTGCACGAAATTCATGCACTGGCGGGGCGGGGGGGCGGGGGGTAGGGAGCCCTCGGGGGATAGCCATTAGTAAGACATCCTTAGCGTTGCCACAGAGGCTAGAGAGGCTCCCGCCACCACCGCTGTGCTCGCCAGCCATGAGCCTGGCTTTGAGCTGAGTGATGCTCCCGCTGTGGGAGCACACTGACCATCAGGGGGAAGCTCCTGCATTGAGCATCTGCCCCCTGGTGGTTAGTGTGCATCACAGTGACTGGTCATTCCACCATCAGGCCGAAACCAGCTCTCGGACATCCCCTGAGGGGTCCCAGATTATGAGAGGGCACAGGCCAGGCCAAGGGACCCCACCAGTGCACAATCGGGGTCAGGGAGGGCTGTGGGAGGTTGGCCAGCTGGAGAGGGACTGCGTGAGGGCTCCAGGGCATGTCCAGCCCATCTCGCTCAGTTCTGCCCCATGATGGTCAGTGCATGTCATAGTGACTGGTTGACCCATTGACTGTCTGCCCCCTGGTGGTCAGTGCACATCATAACGAGCAGTTGAATGGCCTTAGCATATCATTAGCATATTACACTTTGATTGGTTGAATGGCCAACTGGATGACCGGACAATTAGCATCTTAGGCTTTTATTATATAGGATTGATACCATTTTTTATTATTTTAAATCTCTCTACATATCTTCCGTTCACTTCTTTTAATTTCTAATATTATTTGTAGTTTTTCTCTTTTTCTGTCTATATTGTTTGATAACCACCTATTTCACTTGTCTTTTAAAATAACCAGCCTTTGGTTTGGGTTTATTCTTTTGTTATTTGTTTCAGTTTTCTTGGTAATGTTTTCTATTTCAAAAATCCTGACTTATTTCTCTTTTTTCTTTTGTAATACTTGTTTTAGGTTTACTTTTCTATTATATTTTACAGATTTAACTAAATATGCCTAATACAAAATGAATTAGACATAAGTTTACAATTTGATGTGTTTTGATATATACGTATACATGTGAAACAATCAGCATAATCAAGATATTGAATATTTGTCACCCTAAAGATTCCTTATGCCCTTTTTTAACTTTATTTTATATATATATATATATATATATATATATATATATATATATATATATATATATATATATAATTGATTTTTTAAAGAGCGGAAGGGAGAGGGATAGAGAGTTAGAAACATCAATGAGAATGAAACATTGATCAGCTGCCTCCTGCGCACCTCCTACTGGGGATGTGCCCACAACCAAGGTACATGCCCTTCACCTGAATTGAACCTGGGACCCTTCAGACCGCAGGCCAACGCTCTATCCACTGAGCCAATCCAGTTACGGCTTAACTTTATTTTTATTGTTGACACTGTTAAGGGTGTCCCCGTTTGCCCCACTTAGCCCACCTCTACCCAGCCCCTGCCCCCTAATGCATTCATTATTCTCTCTTCCTCTTGCATAATCTCACAGATAACTACTGTTGTGTGTCCCATCAATGTAGATTATTTTTTATTTCTAAAACTTTATATAAATGAAAACTACTTTTTTTGACCTGGTTTCCTTCTCAAAGCATACTTCTTTTGAAATCCATCTATGTTCAGGAATGTGTCAATAATTTGTTCTTCTTAATGCTGAATATTATTTTATTGAACAGATCTTACAGCATTTTTTAATCCACACAATATTGAAGAACTTTGGGTTGCCTTCCTTTTCTATTACAGGAAGATTGGCATATATGGCTTTTTCTCTTGGCTAAGTACCTTGGAATAGAATAGCTGTTTCTAATGGTAAACCTATGTTTAAATTTTCATGAAAATACCAAACTGTTTTTCAAAGTAGTACATGAGAATTCTAGTTGCTTCAATTCCTTGCCAAAATTTGGTGGGAATAACCTTTTTAATTTTATCCGCTCTAGATGGCAGATAACATTATTTCACTGTGGTTTTAATTTGCATTTCTTAATGACTAATGATGCTACACATCTTTTCATGTACTTATTTTCTATCTACATTTTTTGGATATAAGTATTCAAATATTTTGTCCTTTTGTTGTTTTTCTTATTATTATTGGATTATAAGTGTTCTTTATGTATTCTAGTTACAAGTCTTTTCTCAGACAAAGTTTTTGTAAATATATTCTCAGTCAATAGTGTTTTTTTTCTTAAATTTCTGTTGAAATCATTTTATTATTTTGATAATTAGGTTTATTATGTTTTCTTTTATAGTTCATTCTTTTTATTTCTTAAAAATCTTTATCTAACACACAATCATTTTAGATCTTACATTTAGATCTACATACCACAATAAACATTAAGTTTTGCATTTAATGTGAGGTAAGAGTTAAGGATTACATTTGCACTTTCAAGTAATTTACACCATTACTTGAAAGAGTGTCCTTTCCTCATTGAATGGCCTTAACATCGTTACCAAAATCAAATGACTTTATATGTGAGAGTCTATTTGGGGATTCCCTATTTTGTTCCAATGACCTAAATATTTATCTTTATGCCAATGCCATGATATCTAGATAACTGTAGTGTGATATTGTCTTAAATAAAATATTGCAACTCTTTTAAATTTGGTCATAATTATCAAAATTGTTTTTTTTATACTCTAAGTCCTGGCTTTTTTCATGTACCTATTAGAATCAACTTGTCAATTTCTACAAAACAAAACAATATCTAGGATTTAAATCAGTTTTTTATTGCCTCTATAGATAGAGTTAGAAAGAATTGACAACTTAATATTGAATGTCCCAAACCATAGTAATGGTATGTCTCTACGTTTAAGTCATTTGCTTTCTCTCAACAATATTTTAATTATCAGTTTAGCAGTCCTGTACATAATTTGTTTAAGTAGTTCCTATTCCATATTCTTATGATATTTTAAATGGCATTATTTTTTAAATTTGTATTTACAATTATTTGTTGCTAATACACACAATCATGTCTCTCTTTAACAAGGTCATTATGTCTTCTTCACATTGGGCTTATAGTATTCTATATAATAAACGCCTAATATGCAAATTGTCCCCTCGAGCAGTCGTTTGAGCGAGAGTTTGACCAAGAGACTGGGAGTTTAACTAATCACTATGACATGCACTGACCATTAGGGGTGGCGTGAAACATAGCGGGCATTGGTGACAGGAGCTGGCAGTGCGGACAGTTGAGGCACTGCCAGCCCCATTGGGCTCCAATGAGAGCAGGACTGCGGTGAGATGGTGGAGCAGGTGAGCAGGCAGTACTAGGTCAAGCCAGGTGTGAGCAGATCTTTGATTGCCTTGCCGATGGCCCCACAGATTGCAACCAGAGGCAATGACAGCAGGGGGTGGGGCCATGACCTGGCTCCCAAGCGCTGAGGGAGCCCAGTGGGGGGTCTGGCCCCAATCAATCACCTAGCAGGTGGGATGATGGAGCAGGTGAGGGGGTGGCAGGCAGGGCTGTAGGGCTGCAGGGCTGCAAGGCTGGGGCATGAGCTGGGGCTGCAAGCCTGAGGTGTGAGCTGGGGCCTGAATCCCACAGGCCATCTCAAGGGACCCCACAGTAGAGGCCCTGTGCATGAAATTCATGCACTGTTGGGGTCCCTAGGCCAGGTCGGCAATCAGGGCTGATCAGGTCCCCTGCCTCCTCACTTCCTCCTCTCCTCACCACCCGCATGCCACCACCATGTGGTTCCTCACCTCCCCTCCTCCTTCCCTCGCCACCCACGTCTGCCCCCACTCAGCCCCGGTTCACCATTACAGCCCAGGGCCTAGTCCCGATCAGGCAATTGGGACCTGCTGGCTGGGTGAGGGAACCAGGAGGTTGGCCAGCAGGCCAGGGGGAGGGGCCAACCACCACCGAGGCGGGCAGGTAGTAAGCCGATCAGGGCCTGCCAGCCAAGGGGAGGGACAGGGGAGGGACCCAGGAGGTTGGCTGCCAGCCCAGAGGGAGCCAGCCCTTGCCCCTCTGGGAAAGGGGCCACGTTCACTGCCATCCACCCCTAGTTCCCCATTTTAGCCCCAAGGCCCAGCCCTCATCAGGCCATTAGGGCCTGCCATCCAGGGGGAGGGACCGGGAGGTTGGCTGGCAGGCCCCATTGGCAATCGAGGCCTGAGGGCTGGGGGCATCTCCTGCATTGAGCGTCTGCCCCCTGGTGGTCAGTGTGCATCACAGTGACTGGTCGTTCCGGTTGTTCTGGTTGTACATTGTAATGGTTGCTTAGGCTTTTATATATATAGAGATTTAATATTTTTGTCTGTATCGTTAATAATTTTCTCTTTGAATGACTCATTAGATTCTGAGATGCATTTATGTAAAAGTTTACATTACAATAAAAATTTTTTCAATCTCTCCTTGAAATTCTTTGCTTTTTTGCTTCATATATTTCACATCTATATTGTTAGGGATATGAAGTTTGTGACTGTTATATATTGTGACATTATTCTATTTACCATTAAGCATACTTATTTTTGCCTGCATCTATGACTCTCTAAAATTAATTTTTTAAATATACCATTTTCCAATTAAAATTTAAAAATAAAGTGATAGACATAATTTTCTATTTTGATTTTATTGTATGTTAGAAAGAAAATTATAAATTTATAAATATTTTAAAATAAAATCTACATGCAATTATATCATTATCATAAATCAATTGTTTTATATAATTGTCCTGAATTTTAAACCCTTCTTTTGTACTCAGAAACACAAAAATACACCACCTATTGGTAATTTTAAAAAATGGGAGCAACTAATTGATCTACTAGAAAAGTAATTGACTTAATAGAAAAATTTTATAATCCATCCCCAAATATAAAAATTCCTAGAGCAACTTCATAAAGTTAATGATTAAGCTATTAAGTATAAAATTTAAAAGGATAGGATAACTATAGTGTCTTATTTTCTTAATGCATATATCTTTGATTTTTGTGAAAAACTATTTAACTCAATGCTTTTGTCATTATTAATAATTATTAATATCATTGTTAATCACCTGTTTCCAAATGTCTTAGTCCAAGCTGCTATAACAAATACCAAAGATTGGTTGACTTAAACAACAGAAGTTTGTTTCTCACAGTTCTAGAGGCTGGGAAGTCTGAGATCAGGGTGCCAGCATGGTGCAACGTGGGATTTGGGGTGCAGACTTTTCTTCCTGTGGGTTCTTGTCCTCACAAAGTTTGAAGAATAAACTTACAGACAAAAAGGCTTCTTTAAAAAAAAATGTATAAGTTTATTGGAAGCAGGTACAAACTCCATCTGGGCAAGAGTGTCCCCAAAGGGGACCCCATGGGGAGCCCCCCCAATGGGAAAAGCCTTCTCTCTCTCTCTCTTTAATGGGAAAAATTAAAAAAAAATCCTGCCTTGTGTCCCTTTGTTTTCAGTTTATATATGCTGCAGTTCTTTCTTTGAATCTGATCTTTATTAATTGCTCCGTTTCCTTAATTTGGGACCCCCCGTGCTTTCCTTATTGGTTATTTTGTTACATAGTTTCAGTTTCAAAGCTCAAAGCCAATGTGGTACTCCCCATATTCTCTCCCCCTTATCTTGTTGGTTGGAGTTTCCTTTGATCTCCCAGCTGCTCAGGCCAGAGATACCCCTGTCTTTGTTTTATGGTTGTTTTAATTGCTCAGGCCAGAAATGTTTCCATCGTCCTGGACCCGCTCTTCCTGTGGCATTTCTCTATCCTCTGCATAAGTAAGAAAAGCATTTTGGCTTCTTCAAGTCTCCATCTATGCATTCCTCTCCCATGGACCCTCTTTATCTCTAAGACTCCCTAAACCTGCCTGTTGTGTCCCTACAACTCCCTTCAATGGTGGGGTGTTTGATGAGGGTCCTCTACATGGTTTGCAAATTGTTGTCCTCTTGTATCCCAAGATCCCTTAGGGTTCCATACTCATGACCCAGTTACTTTCCAAAGATCCATTTCCAAATATCGAAAAAGAGATTACATTTTGAGAGGAGACAAACATTCAGCCCATAACCATATATTATGGCTATTTTTATTACCGTGTTCATCTATTTTGTTACTCTTAAAATACTTTATGTAGTTTATATCATTAAATATTCCACAAATTCTATCATTTCTAAATTGTCATTTTAATTTTTACAATAATTTTATAGCATATATCAATTTTAATTGTAATTTATGCAAAATATCAATCTGCCTCTAGGATTTTTTTTCTTTTATGCATACAATATTTTCTCTGAACTCCAAACCTTCATTTTCTTCTCAGCATTTTATGGTTGGCCCCCTTTTTTTGTTTGTGTTAATTATTTTATTAATTAGAATTTACATTTACCCAAATACATTGTATTTTCCATATTGATTTTGTGTGAACGATGTCATTCTGTATATAAATGTGATGAATCTATCGTTATGTTTTTACTTGGTACATTAATCAGTCAGTTCTTATCCCATACCAAACTATTTTAATGACTTTGGATTCTAATACCATTTCATTATTAACCAGTAAAAATGACTTCTCATTATTCTTTGATTTTTAGAATTTGTGGATGTTATAATTATTAATATTTCAAGATGACTTTTAGAACCATCCATTGATACCTTGACTTGAATTATATCATATTATAAATTGTGTTATATGGAGAATTAATATTTTTTTAATATTAAGTCTTGGTATTTGCCTCCACAAATTCATTATATTTGGTATGTTTTTTTGCACTTATCTTACATTTCTTATTAGATTTATTTATACATATTTTATGTTTATTAATGCTTATTAGTAGGATGACCATATAATTTGTTTTTCAAACCAGTAGACTTAATAGTGAAAGAGAACCCTTAATGATAACAGACATAAACTGGATCTCATAATTGATATAAATATGATATTTTGTAATTTTATTTTCTAGTAGGTTAATGCAACTGAATATATATATATATATATATATATATATATTCTTTTAAGCAAGCTGGCCTCTTTACCTTTATTATTAAATATAACCATTTATAATAAAGTGACTTATTTTATGATTGTTCAATATTTTATTTATTTATAATGATTATTTTGACACTATATCATAATAACTATAACCCCAATTTATTTTTCTTTTTTTTAATATATATTTTATTGATTTTTTACAGAGAGGAAGGGAGAGAGATAGAGAGTTAGAAACATCAATGAGAGAGAAACATCCATCAGCTGCCTCCTGCACACCTCCAACCCGGGATGTGCCCGCAACCCAGGTACATGCCCTTGACTGGAATCGAACCTGGGACCCTTCAGTCCGCAGGCCGGCGATCTATCCACTGAGCCAAACTGGTTTCGGCCCCAATTTATTTTTCATACCTTATTGCATTATATACAACTTCCAGAAAAAAATATTAAATACTAGAAATGATAAAGGGATTTTTTTTAAATTTCTCACATCTTGAGACCATCACTACAACAAAACTACTTTGATGTTAATGGTAGTTGTTTCATGTTAAGGAAGTTATATTTCTAAAATTTTTGGTAAATAATACTTTAATCTATAATAATAAAAGCCTAAAATGCTAATTAGACCAGACAGCCAAACGACCTTCCGGACGTCCTTTCTGATGAAGCTGTGGTGGCGGGGACCAAGGCAGAGGCAGTTAGGGGTGATCAGGCAGGCAGGTGAGCAGTTAGGGGCATTAGGCAGACAGGAGAGTGGTTAAGGGTGATCAGACAGGCAGGCAGAGGGGTTAGGAGCAATCAGGCGTGTAAGCAGAATGGTTAGGGGTGATCAGGAAGGCAGGCAAGTGGCTAGGGGTGATCAGTCAGGCAGGCAGGCCAGATTGCAAGAGGGTACCGGCCAGGCTGAGGAGAAGACCCCCCCCCCCCATGCGTGAATTTCATGCACCAGGCCTCTAATTGAAGTATAACAGGCTTTAAATTCTAATATAAAAAAACCCTGGGTCTTAACAACCAGTAAGGATCGAGGCTCAACCAACCAGAAGTCAGTCCTGCAGTCAGCACTGGGTTGCCATGGAAACCCAGCACTGACTGCTCCCACTGTAAGCGCTGTGCCCCAGCACTGACTGCTGAGGGGGATGAGAATCTGGGCCAGAGAGAGGCCTGAAGAGAGAAGCAGGGACTGATCTGTTGCCTCTGTGACAGTTTTTGGTCAGCACTTGCCTCTCTTTTTCTCCCAGACTGGCCAGCAGCCGAGCCTCCATTTCTCTCCAGGTCTCCACTTGGGCTGCTGATCAGCCTGCCTTTCTGATCAGGCAGCAGGGGAGGGCAGTTGGGAGGCAACCAGGCAGCAGGGGAGGGCAGTTAGGGGTGATCAGGCAGGCAGGCAGGCAGGTGAAAAGTTAGGAGCCAGCAGTCCCAGATTGCGAGAGGAATGTCTGACTGCTGGTTTAGGCCCAAAGGGATAGGGCCTAAATTGGCAGTTGGACATCCCCCAAGGGGTCCCCAATTGGAGAGCATGCAGGCTGGACTGAGAGAACCCCTCCTCTGTGAACAAATTTTGTCTACTGGGCCTCTAGTACAATATATAAAATTGTATGTATATGGGCTCAATAAAAGTTTACAACCATATATATTTCCACCCCTCTAGAAGTCTCTTGGTGCCCCCATAGAATTAGTATACTCCCTCAAAAAATAAACAAATAATATGATATATATATTACCATATATTAAATTTCCTGATTTTAAAATAGATACACACACACTTTTCCCCACAGTATACCTTCTTTTGTGTCTTGTTTCTTTACCACTCAATACTATGTGAGTTTCATCTAAATTTATATGTCTATAACTAGAGGTCCAGTGCACGATTTCATGCACCAGTGGGGTCCCTTGGCCTAGCCTGCGGGATCGGGCTGAAACTGGCTTTCCAACATCCCACAAAGGGTCCTGGATTGCGAGAGGGCACAGGCCAAGCTGAGTGACTCCACCAGTGCACGATCAGGTTCAGGGAGGGACG
This sequence comes from Myotis daubentonii, assembly GCF_963259705.1. Classification (NCBI taxonomy): domain Eukaryota; kingdom Metazoa; phylum Chordata; class Mammalia; order Chiroptera; family Vespertilionidae; genus Myotis; species Myotis daubentonii. The sequence goes on along the minus strand of NC_081842.1, from coordinate 62,494,330 downwards.
TGGGAAGTTGGCCAGCTGGGGAGGGAATGAGGGAGGGGTCCAGGGCATGTCCAGTCCATCTTGCTCAGTCTCAATCTGCAGAACCCCAGCAGCAAGCTAACCTACCAGTTGGAGCATCGGCCCCCTGGTGCTCAGTTCACATCATAGTGACTGGTTGACCGGTCGACAATCTGCCCCCTGGTCAGTGCATGTCATAGCGAGTGGTTGAGTGGCCTTAGCATATCATTAGCGTATTACACTTTGATTGGTTGAATGGGCAACTGGATGACTGGACACTTAGCATATTAGGTTTTTATTATATAAGATAATTTGTGAATTGTCATTACAATTATAATTATCTGTTATATGAATATACCTTAGCTTGTTCATTCATTTTATTTCTTTTTAAAAATATATATTTTTATTGATTTCAGAGAGGAAGGGAGAGGAAAAGAGAGATAGAAACATCAATAATGAAAGGGAATTATTGATTGGCTGCCTCCTGCATTTTGGACTGAGCCCACAACCTAGGCATGTGCCCTTGACTGGAATCGAACCTGGGATCCTTTGGTCTGCAGGCTGATGGCTCTCTCCACTGAGCCAAATCGGCTAGGGCCATTTTATTTCTTTTATGACCATTTAGGTTGTTTCCAGTTTAGGTATATTACCAATATTGTTGCTATAAAGATCTTAAACACATCTTTAGGTGAACATATACATTTCTGTTTTGAATAGCGTATACACATGTTCAGTTTTAGTGCATATTATCAAATAGTTTTCCAAAGTGGTTGTATCAATGAACACTGACAAGCAATAGGAGTGTACCAACTGTTTCACATTCTTAAGTTCACTTATTTTAATTTTGTTGTTAATTTTAGTTATTCAGGTAAGTATTTGAAGTACATCATTGTCAATTTGAATTTGTAATACCTAGTTTAGAAATAAAATTGAATATCTTTTCATATATTAATTCTTCATTTGGATATCATTTTTTGTGAAGTGCCTATTTAAGAGATTTTCCCATTTTTAGATCAGTTTTAAAATTTTTCTTATAGGTTTAGCCCGGGTTCTTCATAGTTTTGGATATGACTTATTTAATCAGATATTTGTATCAAATATCTTTTTTCCTGTAGCTTGCTTTACAATCTCTTAAGGTATTTCTATGTATTTTGATTAACAAAATATCTTAATTTTAATAGTCCAATTAATCAAATTAATTTTCTATGATTAGTGCTTCATGCCTCACTCAATTGCATGAAGATATGCTCCTGTGGTTTTTCCCCTAAACACTTTAATTTTTATAGCCTTTATAGTCAGCTCTTTCACATACCATCTGGAATTGAATATTTTACATGGTCCAAATTTTGATATCAAGATTCATTTTTTTCATATGGATATCTAATTTGTCCAACATCAGATATATTGTCACAAACTTATTACAATGCCAACTTTGTAATTATAGGTCAAATGATCCTATATGTGTGGGTTGATTTCTAGACTATATTTATTCAATTTTCTATTTATCTGGGGTGCCTGGCCAGCCTGGGTGAGGGGCTGAGGGCTGTTTGCAGGCTGGCCACAGCCCCTTCAGGGTGGGGGTTCCCCCTGGGGTGCCTGGCCAACCTGGGTGAGGGGCTGATGGCTGTTTGCAGGCTGGCCAAGCCCCCCAGCTTGTCTTCCTCCATCACTGGGGCAACCAAGCCTCCTGCTTGCTCCAGCTCCGTGGCTGCCGGCCGCCATCTTGGTTAGGTTAATTTGCATATAGTCGCTCTGATTGACTGGTGGGTGTGGTTTGGGTGTAGTGAGGGTAAGGTCAATTAGCATCTTTGTCTTTTATTAGTGTAGGCTAGAGGCCCATTGCCTTCAGTCTTCACAGCTCCGGCCAGAGCCTTTAGTCTTTGCTCCACCCATTCATGCCTATCTATGCAAATTAACCTCCATCTTTGTTGGGTTAATTTGTATTCTCTTCTGATTGGCTGGTGAGCATAGCGGAGGGATGGTCAATTTACATGTTTGTCTATTATTAGGTAAAAATGTGGTAAATATATGTGAGGTTCTATTTAGATCCCTTTTTGTGGAGAAAAAGTATTTTCTAGAAAAAGTCTTCAGCATTCACTCCCCTTTTCAGATTGCCTTAACTGGAGAAAGGCATACACCCAAGAGCATGTCCTTTTCCTAACTGTAACCCCTATCTAATAACTGGCCACTGAGGTGGCATACATATCTGACTCCTTTGCTCAAACTAAGGACAAACTGAATAGTCATCTTGGCTTCAAAGATCTTCATAGAGCTACTTGAGTTTTCTGTTGGGACTACATTTCAGCTCAACTTCTCCTTTTGTCTAATTTTGCTTCCAGATCTTTCTCAGGTGTTACTACCAGAACACCCCTAAGAAACCTCTTGTATGCTAATCTCCATCTCAGAATATATTTCCTCAGAAATCCAATCTATGACAATGGGTGCCAGTAGAAAGCAGACTCTGCTGGTAATGAGAAATCAATAACTTCTTAAGGTGGAATACTGCAAAGTGGCAAAGCAATTGCCTAAATCTTGACTTATGGTGAACAGGATGGTATGCTGGTGAAAGTGAACCTACTAATGGTACAATGTATCAGGTATTTAAGAAATATGTGGGATATGGTAACTGTAAGTTCAATGGAATGGAGTGACTGTTGGTAGCTCAGCTAAAGAAAATGAAAAGCTGAATGTGATCAATCACAGATAAAAATTAAGTCAGAGAGTTGAAGGGCCTCATTGGTAGCATGAAAAAACCAAATGGCAGAGAAAGATGAGAGCATTTCCAGAACTTAATAATAAGAAAGTAGCAGAGCCCCAACAATTAAGCTCAGCTTAAGCAGGATCTACTATGCCAGGGTCAGAACTCTGGTTTGGGAGTTTGGGGACTCTGACATTGGGACACTTGAGTTGATTCACATAAAAATCTTGACTTCCCAGAGTTCCTTGAAGCCCCTGAGCCTGCTGAAGTTTCTCACTCCTCTCTCTTATGAATTAGTCCTATCTCTTCACTTGAAAATAATATAAACCCTCTCCCCAAACACACAACTTATGCCCACCTTAGGATCTACCTCAACTCATCTCCTGGCCACTAGGCCAATAACTAGGGTTAATTAATAACATAATATGATGAGAGTTGGGCTAGGCCTGATAAGTGAGGAAAAGTCTCTATGACAAAGGATCTACAGGACCTAATCTGCATGTATTGGCAAAAGCTGGAAGAGTATGAATGGGGATGGATTCTGAGGGTTATTGATCAAGGTATATGCAATCTAAAGTATGATGATACAAAGCCAATCACTTTGAGGACACTGTTTCACAGTATAGGGACACATTGGCAAAGATTCCAGAAGACGGGATAAACATGCTGCTAGGGTATCTGATAAAAGCTTGAGAAAAGTGATGGTCAACACAAATTAATGTTAAAATATATAAATTCCAATGGATAAAGGTGTAAAAGGTATTAAAAATTCAGAAATGCCCAAAGATTGTGCTGTTAAAGAGGGCACTAAGATCACTACCACATTCAGTTTGGGCTCTCCTCTCTAGACCATGACTGGTATTTAGAGCTGTAATTACAGGTCTGGGTTTACTAATGTCAAGAGTAATTATAGGACCTCAGTTTTCAGACACAGAATACATTGACTGAAGGAGAATCTAGATGCCAAGGAAGAAGACTATCTGGTATTCTTCCTTCAGCAAATACATGGTAATTATTCTTCTAGTCTTTCTCCCCAGCGACCTATGGCTATTTACTTAGGTCAATAATTGAAAAACAAACAAAAACAAAAACTGATCACTTTCCTCTTTCTTCCATGTCTTTTTTTTATAATTAGTGATTTTAGTCCTAGTTTACTATTATATAATACTAGTAGCCTGGTGCACAAAATTCATGCACATTAAAAGGGAATTAATTGCCCTAATGGGTTTGGCTCAGTGGATAGAGCATCAGCCTGCAGACTCAAGAGTCCCGGGTTCGATTCCGGTCAAGGGCATGTTCCTTGGTTGCGGGCACATCCCCAGTGGGGAGTGTGCAGCAGGCAGCTGATTGATGTTTCTCTCTCATCAATGTTTCTAACTCTCTAACCTTCTCCCTTCCTCTCTGTAAAAAATCAATAAAATATATTTTTTTTAAAAAGGGAATTAGCAGAGATATTTTAACATTGCTATTTGCCCTTTCTCTATAATAGAAATGTGAGAGATGAAAGGAAATTAGTAAAATGTATATGAAAATAATATATAAATTTATTAATAAATAAAGAGTAACAAAAGGATATAACAATAACAGAGGCCTGATATAAAAACGATAAAAACATGATATGAAAACAAAAAAAAAACATGATATAAAAACAACAGTGATGCAAACAATGACTGATAAAGTGATTCAACTCATTCTAATATCTCCCTGTACACCACATTAAGAGTGAAAACACTTTCAGAGTGCTTGACTAATTTCCCTTGTGATGAAGTACTTAGAACTTTAACTGTAACATCACATGGTATTCAAACTCGAGAGAAAGCAACATATAACTGACCATGTGCAAAAACGGGTTCAGGTAGGAACATGCCTACTCTGTCTAGAGTTTGTCCTTGTGATTTATTAATAGTCATCACAAATGCTGGTGTCACGGGAAACCATCATTGAACCAATTTAAATGGGAGGCCAGTGTCAGATGCGGACAAATTAATTCTTGGAATCAGAACAGCCTCTCCCTCTGCAGATCCTGTTAATACTTCAGCTTCAATAATGTTAGGTTGTAATCTTTTGATAATAAATCTGGTACCATTACAAAAACCCCATTTACTATTGAGATTTCTCAATAGCATGATGATTGCACCCACTTTCAATTTTAATTTATGACACGGCATTCCCGAAGGAGTAATACTATTAAGAAATTCGATGGGGAAATTTTCCTTTGTTTCTTTGTTATGGGATGGGGCTACAACATTAGTAACAAAGAAACAGAATTAAAACTTTATTGTGGGGAACCACTACAGTGTTTTGAACAGGTTCAAGCCTTGGACTGATGAGAGGGCACCGTCCTCTCATTGCCACGTGCAAGTCCCAGCTTGGAGGGCAGGGCCCTCTCAGCACAACTACAGCCAACAGCTGTAGTTGTAAGCTTGAACCTATGGTCCGAACACATGGCCCCAGTTGCCTGAGTGATGTAGGCTTGATAGAGTTCAGGTGCATGTAGTTGAGTAGGATTGAAACCCAGGAGAATGTCTGTAAACATCTTGGTCACACCCTTATTTTGCCTCATAGCATCTGCTATAAACTAAAGGCATGGCTGTGGCGTGGTCGCTGTCTCTCAGAGAAGCAGCATCCCACCGAGATCTGGCTTTCATTCTCTTGTCTGTCTTTTCTAAGCCTTTCAGCTGCCCCACTCAGGTTCAAACTTTAGAAAGATCTGCCTCCATGCTCCTAGGGCAGGTTCCTGCCTCAATCTCCGCCCTTACAGGAAACAGCTCCAGGAAACAGCTTGGGGGAGGGCACAGCCGTTGCCAAGACAACCCCTGTAGGACTGACTTCCTTCCGCTGGTTGCTGTTTGTCTGTATGTGAGGAACACCACCCATTGTTTTTTATATAAGTAGATTTTAATTAATAATTATTTATTTTACTTATTAGATGGTTTATTATTGCATGCTATTTTGTAACCATAAAATCAGTTTTGTTTTCAATCAATAGCTGTAGGTGGACAACATGTAACATCTGTGCTCACAATTAAACCCTACTAATAGTATATTAATAAACTTAAACCAACACTAACACACACACACACACACACACACACACACAAAACACACACACACAGAAATCTAGAGAGGAAGCAAAAATAAATGTGAGATATAAACATAGTTTTGAGAGTCAGAAACCTAAACAGGAGGAGTAATAGACATGTTACTACTTAAGTGCCTCTAGTGGCAGGTATCTGTAATACCTGACCCCATTAGAGCTGTAGAACTTCTAGGCTCAGCACTCAGAGACAAAGGACATTGTGGAAAATGGGGCCTAACACAGAGTGATTGCTTGAAATCTTTATACACAACTGTTAAAATAGTGAACCTCTCTCCTGCACCTACACATAGATCATTAAGCAACCTTCACGAAGACATACCACTGTGAAATTCCAGAATATGCTAAAAATTACAGAGGAAAATATCAAGGTAATAGGAGCTTTCTACAAACAGTAATGATGCCAGAAGAAAATGGAGCAATATTTTTAAAATTCTAAGGAAAAATAAATTCTCATGCACTATTCTCCATTCAATTGAATTTTAAATAAAAAAGATGGGAATAGGATAATGCCAATTTCAGAATTCGAAGAATCCAAAAATATACCTATCAAAGACTTTATTAAGAAGTTTATTTTTGCAAAATGAGAGAGCAATGCATAAAGACTTGGATCTGCAAACACAAATAACAAGGAAACTCGGGTGAGAGTTTGAAGAAGAAAAAGACAGTGCAAATTCTAGGAGAAGGTAGGAAAAGTAAAGAAGGATGGTCTCCAGGATTTAAATAATAAGAATGATAATAGCAATTATAAAATAGGAAAGGACATACCTAATATGTGTGTGTATTTGGAAAATATATTGGGGTTTTTGAAAGATATATTCAAGTCAGGAAAAAATAACATTATCTTTATAGAAAACTAAAGTAATTAAATAATAAAAAATTATTATATCTAAGAAAATAACATTTGTATTTAAAGGTAAAAAGTAATCATAGTACACTACTTTGCTCAACAAAGAATCATATTTGCATAATCATAGTAATTTGAATTCTTCATTTAACTAAATAAAGAATAGATATTTGTATTTAACAAAAATGTGCTATGACTATAATAGAAAGGTGGGAGGAGGAAAAAGATAAATTATCAACTCTAATTTTAAAATGCCAATAAATAATGTATGAATCTTATAGTTTAAAAACTGAATTGTAAGTGTTATATAGAAATATGTATTAAAATACCAAAAAAAGAGGCTCAAGAATTGCAAGATGTTGCCTCTGGCAAAGGGACCATGAGATTGGGGGGATGGAGCAGGAGATTGCTGCTTTCATTATGAATGATTTTGCATTAATTGATTTTTCCATAATATGCATGCAACAAATTAATACAAATAAAATTAATTGGAAGTTACACAAAATATATATTAAACAATATCAATGATTATTTACAACTTTACTTTGTTGAGGTTTTCAATTGTGTACACTGAAATATCTGAAGAAGATTTTCAGTAAGGAATATGATTTTTCTGCTGTCTATGCTTATCTGAACAATTCTCTGTATCCTTCAGAAGAGAACAAATTAACTAGATAAACCCACAGAGGATTTATTTTGAGGGATTAATGTTTTAGAGAAATTTGAAATCAGATTGGTTTTTGTCATTTGTAGGTAACTGCCTTTTATTTGTTGGCTCATCTGTGCCTGTGTTTATTTATCATATATGGACCTGAATGTTTCTGCTATCTTTAAATACCTTGACATGCAGAAATGTGTCCTGCCTGTACATAGGTATTGCTCTCTTTGCATTAATTTTCTTTAGCCCTTAGTGAGCTCTGGAAAGGTGCAGCTCAATACTAGCACACCAGACCACTTTTTCCTATTTCCTAAGCCCAGTTATATTTCTATACTATTTTAATTGTCCCTGATCACAAGAAAGGTGGCAAAGTGGAATAGATGCCTGTGGGTTTTTCAGCATCCTATCCATAAATATGGGAAAACTTGGTGTTCCTTAAGTGCCAATCCTGATTTTCTGACTATTAATTACCTAACATATAAAGGTAGTTATGAAAGAAATACACCTCCCAATTGCTAAAGTAAGATATGTTTTGCTGGGCTTTTGATCCTTTCCCTCCCTCTCACAGTTACCAGTTTCCTCATTGATATGTTAGGCTCTCCATCTCTGTACACTCTGTCTTTTCAGGATACAAACATGCACAAATTGCCCTTATTCCAGCACTTTGGCAAGAGGTGAGTGTGCTAGTTAAAGAAAATCTATAGTGACTGTTTCTATAAGGAGAACAATACTTTTGGAAGAAAATACTTAGAATGTACTCCTAATTTATTTTGTAGGTGAAATTATAAAATAGATTAAATTAGACAAAAAAAATATAAACCCATAAAATTATGTACATAGATATTAGTAATAATTTGAGACATTATGGAAAACAAGTAGAATATTTCATAAAAATAAGAGAACTACCATCATTTTAAAATGTAAAAAAGAATTACCCTAGAAGCTACAGTTCTACAAGCTTTATTTGAATATCAGGAAAATGCTAACATAATACAGTAAAAGTCTTATTAATTCTTAACACAGGGGAGCAAAGAAAGAAAAAAAATACAGAATTGCAATTAACTTGCTTGAGATTATAAAACAAAATTTTATTAAAGTAACAGAGCATCTGATATCTAGGGACTAGCAGTCCTCTTGCTATCCTAAATAAACTGCTATTGGATTAATAAGGTTTTCTGTTAAAAAAAAACAAAGCTATAGATTAAGGGGAGGGAAATGGCCTGCTGGGTAACATGGCTTTTTGAAAAAGAAAATTCTTATATTAGAAATATGACTTTTTAGTAGGCTAAAATCATTATAGAGTTCTGTCCAAATTACCTCATAGCATAAATAAAAATATTTGAACTGCAACTATTTTTATTATCTAGAAGAAATCTCTAATGATAAAGAGTTTTCTAGCAATGATCAGTGATAATCTTAACCTTTTTTTTTTTTTTTTTTTTTTGCTAGGGACCTTATAATGGCATTCAGTAAATGTGCTTGAGAGAAATAGCCACAAGAAGAGAAAAGTTGTGCTCATTGCTAAAAATGCCTGCTCCTGATCATGAATTGAAGGAGTGGCACAAAACAAAAATAGAAGAAACAAGAATGAATTTAACACAGGCTGATTGTTAGGGGTTAACTATAGCATAGTACTTGGTTCTCAAAATCTGTGTATATGTCTCCCTATGATACACTAAAAAATTACTGGGGTAATTTTGTTAGCCCATGGCAGGTTAAGATATGATTTAAAAAAAATTAAAAGTAAAAACCAAACTATAAAATTGAAAGATCTATTTTATATAGATGAAAAATAGGTACTAACATACTGGGTTAAATAAAGTACATTATTAGGATTCATTGCCCCATTTTCACAGTCTCACTATATAACCCAGCAATCATGCTCCTAAAGATTTATCCAACTGAATCAAAACTTACATCCATCCAAGAGCCTGAACACAGATGTTTATAGCATCCCATTCACAATTTCCAAAAACTGGAAACAATCAAGATTATCTCCAATAGGCATGTGGATAAACAATTTTGTATATCCATACAATGAAATAATGTTCAGTGACTTAAAGAAAAAAGAACTATCAATTTGTGGAACAACCTTGAATGAATATTGCTAAATGAATGAAGAGACTCTGAAGAGGCCTTGTACTATGTGGTTCCAATTACATGATAATCTGAAAAAGACAAAACACTGAGAGTAAAAAGGTCAGTGACTGCCAGGAGTTGAGCGAATGTGTTAAATAAAAGTTTTCCTCATTCCCAAGAAGTGAAACTATTCTGCATCACATAATGGTCAATATATGACATTATACAAATGTCAAAATCCATAGAACTTTATAGCACAAAGACTGAGAAAACAAACAAACAAACAAACAACCTTCTGGTTAGAGAAACTCAGCATGCAATGCAGACTGACAAAAGTATTTAATTGTATTACAAATATATGAAACAAGTTTACTGAAGAGGTTGAGGGAAAGAGGTGTTTATCTACATCTCTTTGGAAATAACTGAAGTCTATCAACTAAAGAGGAAAAAAGAAAAATGAATAAACAGACATTACCAGTAAGCACTATACACTTGTTCATAAAGTTGTTTTCCTTGGGTTAACAGGTTTCTCATTAAACTTTAGTGGGAGTTGACATATAAAGTAGGAAAAAGAAGCTGGAATGAATCATATGGCAATTAATTAGTTGGGAACACCAGTATGAACTAATATAGATACAGCAAATTACTTGTAGAATTATTTATAAGCATCCTATCTAATAAAAAGGGAATATTCTAATTGACCCTCATGCTGTCTCAAAGATGGCGGTGCACAAAGCCAATAAGGAGGGAATATGCTAATTGACTGCCACATCCTCGAAGATGGCAGCACCCACAGCCACAAGATAGTGGTGCCCAGTGCCCTCAGCCCCCCAGCTGCCCAGGGCTGGCCCGAGGCGCAGGCAAGCCTCAGATGGCAGCTTCCCAGCCGCCCAGGACTGCCCAAGGCTCAGGTAACCAGGGTGAGCTGAGGCTTGCGCTGCTGGCAGTGGCAGCAGCAGAATTATGATGGGGCTTCACCTTTCCTTGATGGCTGGGTCGCCTCCTGCCCCTGAGGGTTCCCAGACTGTGAAAGGGGGCAGGCCAGGCTGAAGGACCACCCCCTCCAGTGCATAAATTTTCATGCACCGGGCCTCTAGTTCTATATAATAAAAGCCTAATATGCAAATCGACCAAACAGCAGAATGACTGGTTGCTATGATATGCACTTACTACCAGGTGGCATATGCTCAACACAGGAGCTGCTCCCAGCCCACAGGTCCCAGGCCAGCCAAGGAGGGTGCCAGCAGGGCCCCTCGATCACCCCACTGGTCACCCCTATGATCATCCCACAGTTTGGCCAATTGCCAGCCAGGCCTAGGGATGCTGCCTGTGAATGAATTTCATGCACTGGGCCCCTAGTTGTATATAAATGTATTAGTACACCCACATATATTTTCTTTCTCTGTCAGTTGCAAGGGCCTAGAAGGATTGACATCCCAGTAGAAATGAGTGTATCTTGTGACCAGATATTGGTTTTTAATATCATTCTCCAATAAAAGGAACCTGGGCTCCTTGGAGAAATGGCTGCTTCTAGAACGAGGATAGGAATTAGACAATGTGAATCTAGAGCACTTTGTACCAAAAAGTAAAGGAGTGTTCAAAAATAATAAATAAAACCCATATTTCTGGTGTATTAAAAAATACCCACATAAATCAACTGAAAGAGATCACAATTAACAAAACAAGGAAATTGTCAGCAATAGCAGAAATAAAGTAGTATTGGACTATAATCCAAATTATAAAATAAATATCCAGAAGTCCATAGCAATGTAAATATATGATTGAATAAAAAAATAAATGTGGAGAAAAGACAAAACTCTCATGCAGAAGAATTCCAAATAATTTATATAGCACTTCACTCCCAACAAATGGAGCATATCTCTCCATTCTAAGTGTGGGCTGCACATAGTGTCTTCCAAAAAAAAAAAAAAAAAAAGGGGATGTAAAGGAGGAAAAAGAGTAACTTTATAGTGGAGAAATCTGAAAAATTCTACCTCAGCTAGATGACCAAGGTCAACATAAATAGCAGTAAGTTATGTTGGTTCTATGAACCCTTTATATGATAGTTTAAAATTGCACTTTATCTCTGTAGCCTTTCTTCTGAAAATATATTAGTTTGGTGAATCATTAAAAAAAAAAAATCAGACAAATCCCAATAGAGAGACATTCTATGAAATACCTGTCCAGTATTCCTCAAAACCAAGTCATCAAAAACAAGGGAAGTTGGAATCACTATTCCAGCCAAGCGGTGTCTCAAGAGAAATAACAACTACTAGTAAATGCAATGTGATGTCCCAAATAGTATCCTAGAACAGAGAAAGGAGATTAGATGAAAATCTAAGTTGAGTCAAGTATGAAATTTCATTAATAATAATATATTGGCAATGATATAATAATATATTGTTAATGTATATTATTGCCATTCTTACGTTATATAGTATATTATATTTTATACTGATGACTAGAGGCCTGGTGCACAAAATGCGTGCACGGGGTGGGGTTCCCTCAGCCCGGCCTGTGCCCTCTCGCAGTCCAGGACCCCTCGCTCCTTACCACCCACCTGCTCACTACTCCTTACTGCTCGGCTCACTGCTCCTTAGCGCTGTCCTGAGCCCAGCTTCTGGCCGAGTGGCGCTCCCCCTTTGGGAGAGCACTGACCACCAGGGGGCAGCTCCTGCATTGAGCATCTTCCCCCAGGTGATCAGTGCACAACCATTTGTTCTGGTCATTCCACTGTAATGGCGCTTAGGCTTTTATTATATAGATTATGTATTATTAATAATATATTACAATGACAATATATTGGTAATACTATAATAATATATAATATATCAATGTTGGTTCATTTATTATAAAACAATTATCATGTTAATGCAAGATGGTAATAGAGGAAAGTGAATGCAAATAATGTGGTCATATTTCATACCATCTTTGCAGTTCTGTAGATGTAAAACTCTTCTAAGCAATAAATATTTAATAAATAAGAATAATGACTATATAGAGTCATTTTCAGCAAATATTAATTAAGAAAGCAAGGTACATGAGAGTGTTCATAGAATGCTACCTTCAATGAAAGCCACATGAGAACAATGTATATGTGTGTATAATTCTGTGTGTGTACATACACACTTTTCATAAAGAAACCATGGGATGAAAATTCAAGACCTAGTAAAACTGATAACCAATAGCAAAAAGACAGAATAGGAGAGAGTTTGGGGATAGTTATCAAAGTTAGATGTCTCAATACATGTTTCTTTATACATTTAACTTTGAAACTATGTAAATATTTGTATGATTTTAAATTAAATTTTTGAAAAGCAACACAATCTTTTTTTAAAAAAAAGCTGAAACAAATTAGCTTAATGCCATATCAAATTGTTGGCAAAGCCATACAGATCATTATTTCAAGTGAAGAGATGTATTTTAAGAGAACTTTGAAACACACAGTATTTGGGGCTGCACCTCCCTAGTGGGAATTGCTCTAAAAACAAAATAACCACAAAGGTACCTAAACCACATTCATCTTATTCTTGATATTAATATTGCTTTTGTTATTTTGAGACTAAGAGAGAAAGAGCAAGCATTTATCTATATAATAGAGTAATATGCTAATTAACCGGGACTCCGAAACAGTCACAAACACTTAGCAGGCAGCAGGGATGGGGGCGGGGCCACAGCTGCCAGGGACAGGAGCCTGTGGTGCCTCCTTTGGAGTTGGGGAGCTAATGACGGACTGGCTCTCCTCCTCCTCCAACAGTCCTCTCCAGCCGGCATGGGTTTGCTGAGATCCACAGCTTTGGAGACTGACTCTACCAGGCCACGGGAGGCCATGTGGCTGGGCTGCAGGGTGCCAGAACCTGGTGCCTGTGCAAGACGTGAATCAGAGAGGAGGTGCAGGAGGAAATCCAGAGAGTGGGATGTGGGGGTTCAAGACTCACTTCCTTTGGGCTTTGTCCTTCTTGGCCCTGGTCCTTTTCTTTCAGCCTGGAGCTCAAGCACTGCAGGAGAGAGGGATGGATGAAGGGCAAATGTGGAAGAAAGGAGGTGAACCAGGTGAGGGTGGAGACCTAGCAGCAGCAAGAGGCCTGGTTGCAGGGCTTTCCTAGCGGTGGCTCCTGGGCAAACGCAGTGGCTTCGGTGAAGCTGCTGGCCAGGAGGCGGGTGGCCCAAGGGGCGCAGAGCAGTGGTGAGGTGGGGTGTGCCAGAGGGGGCTCAGGCTGGAGCGGGGGGCAGGCAGGCTGGGATCTGCCTCGCTCACGGAGAGTGAGGTTCCGCAGTGCCCCAAGATGGGTGTCGCCGCGCGCGGGGAACAAGGTGGAAGGACGCCAGGCAGGCCCACAACCCTGAGGCGGGGGTTGAGGGGCGGTGCTACCTCAGTGGAGGGGCACCACACTGCTGGGTACCCGACTGCTGCAGTTAGTAGAAACTCCTGGTGCTAACCCGGCCTCGCCCCAGTGGCCTATGCACTTGACAGGCAGCTACTTCTGCTCCCGCCTTGGCCCAAAAGCAAGCCCGGGTCCCTCCTGCCCCACCACAGCGCATGCCTGCATGGTGAGTGTGAAGCCTACCACCTGCTCCAGAGAAGGGGGGGCAGTAAAGAATGGGGCCAGGGGAGAGGAAAGAATGTGGAGCATCTGCGATGAAGATGAAGAGGTGCTTGAGAACGAGGCTCAGGAGCCTGTCTGAGAGGTTTGTTCTGTTTGCCCCAGGGCTGCCCCTTAGGAAGGACAGAGAGCATGACTTTGAGGGCTCTCTGTGCGCTGAGTCAAGTTCCGCAGCCAAATGGTATTGGCCTCAGTTTCCTGGTCTGTAAAATAGATTCAGTGTGTCCCAGTGCCTTTGCTGACCTTTGAGAGCCAATTGAGATACTATATAAAGAAAATGAGGGTTTCCTCTTGCCAGGTGTCCTCGTGGGAGTGATATCATCTTTAAACCCTGTGTGGCAATCCCTAACGCACCGCCATGTTGCCCAGGGAAGACAGGGCAACCTGGAAGTCCAACTACTTCCTTAAGATCATCCAACTTCTGGATGATTATCCAAAATGCTTCATCGTGGGAGCAGACAATGTGGGTTCCAAGCAGATGCATCAGATCCGCATGTCCCCCCGGGGAAGGCTGGGGTACTGATAGGCAAGAACACCATGATGTGCAAGGCCATCCAAGGTCATCTGGAAAACAACCCAGCTCTGGATAAACCGCTGCTTCATATCCGGGAGAATGTGGGCTTTGTGTTCACCAAGGAGGGCCTCACTGAGATCAGGGACATGCTGCTGGCCAATAAGGTGCCAGCTGCTGCCCCTGCTGGTGCCATTGCCCTGTGCGAAGTCACTGTGCCAGCCCAGAACACTGGTCTGGGGCCAGAGAAGATCTCCTTCTTCCAGGCTTTAGGCATCACCACTAACATCTCCAGGGCACCACTGAAATCCTGAGTGATGCACAGCTGATTAAGACTGGAGACAGAGTGGGAGCCAGCGAAGCCACACTGCTGAACAAGCTGAACATCTCTCCTTCTCCTCTGGGCTGATCATCCAGCAGGTGTTTGACAATGGCAGCATATACAACCCGGAAGTGCTTGACATCACAGAGGAAACTCTGCATTCCCGCTTCCTAGAGGGTGTCCGCAATGTTGCCAGCATATGCCTTCAGATTGGTTACCCAACTGTTGCGTCAGTACCCCATTCTATCATCAATGGGTGCAGTGAATTCTGGATTTGTCTGTGAAGAGTGATTACACCTTCCCACTTGCTGAAAAGGTCAAGGCCTTCTTGGCTGATCCATCTGCTTTTGTGGCTGTGGCCCCCGTGGCTGCCGCCACACTGCTGCTCCTGCTGCTGCTGCAGCCCCAGCCAAGGGTGAAGCGAAGGAAGAGTCAGAGGAGTTGCACAAGGATATGGGATTTGGTTTCTTTGATTAATTACCAAAAAGCAACCAGCTCAGCCAGTTCTATTTGAGAAACAAGAAAATAAAGGCTTACTTCTCTTAAAAAGAAAAGAAAATGAGGGAAGGAGTGAGAAAGAAAAGGAAGGGCAAGCAACACAAAAGGAAGATTGGAAGGAACCTGTAAACCTATTGTCACTTAAATAGAGAATACAGTCAATAGTGTTGTAATGATGGTATGATGCCAGGTGGGTACTGGAAATATCAGGGAACACTTTGTAAAGTATATGGTTGTCTAACCACTATTCTGTAACTAATAAACCTGAAACGAATACAAAATAATATTAATGTAAAGAAATGAAAATAGGAGTGAATTTTTTATAAATTTCAAAGTTTAAATAAAGGCTGTAAAGAAAGGAAGGGGGAGGATAAAAATAATGTTTTTCATTTTACCACTTAATTGTCTTTTCAGTATATGAAAAAGACAGTTGTCTTTATATGGTGCTTTATACTTTTCTAAATCATTAGCTCATTTGATGTTCAGGGCAACTTAAAGACAAGATAATTATTCCCTCCGCTATTCAAAGAAAGTAAATCTTGGTGTCTGGCCCCAATGATTCAATCGTCACACCCTTATTGTAAAGCAGGGTTAGTGAAATTTTCTGTGAAAGGTCATATCTATACTAATAAAAGCCTTGGGGGCAATCAGGCCAGCAGGGGAGGGCAGTTGGGGGCTACCAGGCTGGCAGGGGAGCAGATAGGCATCAATCAGGCTGGCAGGGGAGCAGTTAGGGGGCAATCAAGCTGGTAGGCAGAAGTGGTTAGGGGCAAACAGGCAGGCAGACAGGCAGGCGAGCAGTTAGGAGCCAGCGGTCCCGGATTGTGAGAGGGATGTCCGACTGCCAGTTCAGGGATGGGGCCTAAACCGGAAGTTGGACATCCCCCATGGAGGTTCCAGATTGGAGAGGGTGCAGGCTGGGCCGAGGGACACCCTCACCCCCATGCACAAATTTCGTGCACTGGACCACTAATATTTTATAAGATTTGAAGATATTTTGCTGGTGAGACACTAAACAAAGACACTTGGATAGATGAAAGGCAGCACTCTTTGTTATTTACAGCTCAGAACAAGAAAAGGCTCACACACAAGTCACATAAGAGGTTTTACTAGGAACAAGATAACAGAAAGCTGGAGGTATAGGGGACATTTTATGTATAGCTAGCAGTGTGGGGTTAGCTAGATTTCACGGTATCCTTGTGGATTGCCTAATTGAATGATTTTGCAGGTTCCTTGGCATAGGGCAGTGATGGCAAACCTTTTGAGCTCAGCGTGTCAGCATTTTGAAAAACCCTTACTTAACTCTGGTGCCGTGTCACATACAGAAATTTTTTGATATTTGCAACCATAGTAAAACAAAGATTTATATTTTTGATATTTATTTTATATATTTAAATGCCATTTAACAAAGAAAATCAACCAAAAAAATGATTTCGCGTGTCACCTCTGACACGCGTGTCATAGGTTCGCCATCACTGGCATAGGGGGTATCCCTTGTTATCTGATACTTGGCTCCAGGATGATTCCAGCAGGTACACAGAAACCCCAGAGCATGAGGGCTGTGATAAGGAAAATAGTTGGAGGGTGGTAATCAGCTGCTTAGGAAGGGGAAATGACTGGTCTCTAAACAAGGTCCCAAAAATGACTAAAACTAGTATTAGGAAAGAAAATAATATATGCAGACAGATACATACATACATACATAAGAATAGAAAGAAAAGTAGATGATTGATAGAGTGAAAAAGGACCGAACATTGTTATTAGTATCATGAGAATCAAAGATTGTCAGGATAAGCAAAAACTATAATCTTTAATTTGAGTTGGATAGATGAACAATAACTCTTGATTTCATTTTCCATTGCAAAAAATATGTATTTTTTAGTTTTGTCCACTGAAGAGGGCTAAAACCAATGGCAATTCAGTAGCAATTAGTATCTTCAGTGTCCATATTATGATCTCTAAATTCCATTTGTAATTAAGAGGATCCATGACTTCTAGGAAAAATACCTGAATCCATGTTTGGGCAGGAAATGTAAATGTGTAAGATGTAGACACACTGTGCTTAAAAGCAAGAAATTATCAAAACAACATGGGAACCAAATTTAAAGGGTTTCTAATCACCTCTGTGTTATGATCCACCAAGTGTTCTTTTCTTTTTTTAATCCTCACCCAAGAATATTTTTCCATTGATTTTTAGAGAGTAGAAGGGAGGGGGAAAGACAGAGAGAAACATCGATGTGAGAGAGACACATTGCTTGGTTGCCTCCTGCATGTGCCCTGACCAGGGCCTGGGCCAGGGAAACCAAGGTACGTGCCCTTGACTGGAATTGAACCCAGAACCTTTCAGTCTGCAGGCAGATGCTCTATCCACTGAACCAAACTGGCTAGGGTCCACCAAGTGTTCTTAGCTAACATATACGTGGGATCTTGAATTTCAAAGCAGTTTAGATTCACCAGTAGACCTGGTTCTTCTGGGCAAAAGCTTAGCCTAAAAATGACTGGACTGGGAAAGGTCTATGCCCACTGTCTCAGGAACCTAAGAGCACATTTCACCTTTAACAACCAACTTAGTCTATTGATGCAGCTGATTTCAGCCATCCTGGTAATGTTATCTCAGTAAGCTTATTTGTTCCAAGTCACTAGAATCTGGATAGGTCACTCTTGTCTATATCGATAGGTTTCAATAACTTGAACCTTGGGGAAAGAAAGGGTGTCCCAATTCCTTTTTTGCCAGGAAGTCCCTAAAGTTTCTTTTATTATTATTATTCAAAATGTTTCATACACTCTTCCTCCACTCACCAAACACATTTCATACTGAATATATTTTCTTACACCCCAAAATAATTCATATCTTTCCTCCTAAACTCAATAAACCAATAAAACAAACCAAAAACTCAATAGCAATAGTATGAAATATTAAATAAAAAAGAATAAACAGCCGAAACCGGTTTGGCTCAGTGGATAGAGCATCGGCCTGTGGACTGAAAGGTTCCAGGTTCGATTCCAGTCAAAGGGCATGTACCTGGGTTGCGGGCACATCCCCAGTAGGAGATGTGCAGGAGGCAGCTGATTGATGTTCCTCTCTCATCGATGTTTCTAACTCTCTATCTCTCTCCCTTCCTCTCTGTAAAAAATCAATAAAATATATTTAAAAAAAGAAAAAAAAGAATAAACAGTTACTTCATACTAACAAAACTTACAACTTTTTGAATAAAAGAATCATGGAATTTTATGTGTTAAATAACAAAATAAAACTACATAAAGCAAAAATGTTAGAGAGACAGTTATTAGGGAAATTTCAATGCAACTCTCTCTTTTGCTCAATCAACAGATAAAAAGTATTGAAATATGTTGACAAGTTGACAAGTGATAATATAATTAAGAAAATTATTACAAGGCACATTTGGATTTTTAATGCTATAAACAGATTTTAGACTTCCTTTTCAAGAATCATGGAACATTTGTAAAAATTGATTAAGGGCCCAAGCTCTCTTATCAAAAAAGAAAAAAGTAAACAGATTTAGTTATTTAGGCATTAGAGAACTAAGTTATAAATTAGTAATAAATACTTTTTAAAACCCTGGCTGGTGTGACACAGTTGGTTAGGCATCGTCCCTTACACCAAAAGATTGCCAGCTCAATTCCCAGTCAGGGCACATGCCCAGGATTCCGGCTAGATCCCTGGTAGGGGCATGCAGGAGTCACATCAATGTTTCCCTCTCCCTCTCTCTTCCTCTGTCTCTAAAAGTCAGTAATAATAATAAAAAAATGTTTTTAATGTAATACTTTTTAAAAACTCAAATTGATGAAATTTAAAAATTCTCCCAAATTACTATTGAATCAAAGAAATAAATTAAACCACAAACTATTTAGGAAATGAAAAAATGAGAACATTGTGTATTAAAATACGAAGTGGAGCTCTAATATTTATTTTGCTTTTCTTTCCATTGATTTAGAAGGTAACAAAGCTAGAGACCACATTTTCCATCCTCTTTGTAACTAGGTTTGGCCATGTAACTATGATCTGGCCAATAGGATTAAGAGAAATAATTGGGGTAATTTCTAGATCATCATTATAATTACAGATGAAGTCACTTACTGTGTACTAGATCTGGGAGTTGTGTTGTCTTGGTTCTGACCATGCAGATGAATACAATACTGCAGGAAAGAGAGAAAAAGAAAATGAAAAAAAACTTAGGTCCCTGAATGATACCATAAAGCAGAGCCACTTAATGACTTGGACATATCTGGACTGTTATATTGAAGAAAAATACAGGGCAGGGCAAAAATATTTCTACAGTTGTTTGTATGGAAAATGCAATAATCTATAATAATAAAAGCATAATATGCTAATTAGACTGGACATCCTTCCAGATGTCCTTCTGGAAAACCTTTGGATGATGCCGGGGCTGCAAGGGAAGCCTAGGTCCTGGGTTTAAGTGCCTGCCACTGGCTGGAAGGAAGCACGAGTCCCAGGTGCTAGAGAGAAGTCCGGGTCCCGGG